>NC_141928.1:8947500-9605000 GCF_057802395.1 Ceratotherium simum simum | reverse complement strand
TGTATTGGCTCTTAAAGCTTCCACCTGGCAGTGACGCATGTCGCTTCAATTCCCTTTTCAGGGCTGGCCCCATGGCTTAGCGGTTAAGTGCACGCGCTCCGCTACTGGCGGCCCAGGTTTGGATCCCGGGCACGCACCGACGCACCACTTGTCTGGCCATGCTGAGGCCGCGTCCCACATACAGCAACTAGAAGGATGTGCAACTATGACATACAACTATCTACTGGGGCTTTGGGGGAAAAAAGGAGGAGGATTAGCAACAGATGTTAGCTCAGAGCTGGTCTTCCTCAGCAAAAGAGGAGGATTAGCACGGATGTTAGCTCAGGGCTGATCTTCCTCACAAAAAAAAAATAATTAAAAAAATAAAATAAAAAATAAACCAATAAATTCCCTTTTCACTGATCAAAGAAAGCCAATGGCCATTTCTGTGTTCAAGGGCAAGCCTACTATACGCCCAGGAGAGAAATATTTGATGGACAGCACTAATGAGTTTCACAGTCTCCACTATGATGGTGAATTTGTCAGTTTCTTTCTACAGTTCTACCAATTTTTACTCTATATCGTAGTTCGAAGCTATAATATTATGTGGATACAATTTAGAACTATTATGCACTTCTGGTGAGTTGAACCTTTTTCATTATGAACCAGCCTATTTGTATTAGTCATCTTTTGCTAAGTTAGGCTGCAGGAATAGCATGATAGCATGAATCATGCACTGGCTCTTAAAGCACCCACCTGAAAGTGACACATTTCACATTACATTTGTCAAAAACAGCCGCATGACCATGCCTAACTTCAGAATCTCTGTAGCTTACAACAAGAAGGGTTAATTTCTCACTCATGTCATATGTCCTTTGTGAGCCGTTTGTAGCACTACCCATTCTTCATTCTGCATTATCTTCATGCAAGGATCCAGGCAGAGTATCCCCATTGGTGACAAGATCTTGCAGCAGAGGGAAAGAACGATGGTTCTTAAAGCTCTGCTCAGGAGTGTACACATACCTTCCACTCATGTTTCAGTGACCAAACCTGAAGTCCACGGGGCGGGAAGTACAGGCCTTTTACAGGGAGGGGCAGCAAATTGTTGAGAACCATAATAGAATGCACCACACTATTTCTAGCAATGCTTTTTGCCTTAACATCTATTTTGTACAATGTTAATATAGCTAATACACCCAGCATGGAATCTCTTTTGCCATTCTTTTACTTCAAATTTTCTATCTTTGTGTTTTAAACAGTATATAGCTTGATTTTTAAAAAAATCTGGTATTACAATCTGTCTTTTAACTAGAAAGTTTAAGTTCTTTAAAACTATATTTATTGTGATTACTGATACATTTGGATTTATTTTTCCACTTTATTTTGTGCTTTGTATTTTTTCCACTTTTTATGTTTTTTTGTTTCTGCCTTTATTTCCTTCCTTTCCTTTTTTTTTCGTGTGAGGAGATCAGCCCTGTGCTAACATCTGCCAATCCTCCTCTTTTTTTGCTAAGGAAGACTGCCCTGGGCTAACATCCGTGCCCATCTTCCTCCACTTTATATGGGACACCGCCACAGCATGGCTTGCCAAGCAGTGCGTCGGTGCGCGCCCGGGATCCGAACCGGTGAACCCCGGGCCACCACAGCGGAGTGCGCGCACTTACCCGCTTGCGCCACCAGGCCAGTCCCCCTTTCCTTTTTTTTTAAATATTATTTTTCTTTTTCTAATTTGGCCTATAACTCTATTTTTATTCTTTCAATGGTAAGCTTCAAAATGTTAGTGTTCATATTTAATTAAAAGTCTAATGCTAATCAATATGTTTATGGACAGTGCAAAGATCTTGGACTGATTGAACTATTCGCTCCAATTCTTCACTATCCCTGTATGCAAACCCTTTGTCATAATCCTTTATGGCTTCTTCCTACTATAACTCTGGACTCTGTCATGTGACTTGCTTTGGCCAATAAGATGTAAGAAGAGCCTTGAAAATGTGCTTGTACATTTCCATTGCTCTCTTTTGTGTCCCTGCCATTGCCATGAGAACTTGTCCCGACTACCTGGCTGGTGAGTGAGAGACCCGTGGAGCAGAGTCAAGGCCCCCAGCAAGGCCATCCTAGATCAGCTGACCTCAGACATGTAAGCAAGCCCAGCCAAGCTCGGCAGAGCTTCCTAACCCATCCCTAGCAGACACCAGATGTGAGCAATAAACAAATACAGTTGCAGCTTTCTGAGGATTTGTGGCTGTTATGTGCTAGATAAGTGACACTCACTTTATAATGCTTTAACTTCAATAATCCTCTTATACTTTATAAACTACCATTCCATATTATTGTGGTTTTGCCTTTTTTAATCCCACAAATTATAAATTGTTCTCATTATTTGCCCCTGATGTTTGTTTATATTTACCATGTTTGCCATTTTATTTGCTCACCAATCCTTATTGTTCCTCAGATCTTCCTCCTGGGATCATTTTATTTCTTCCTGAAATATATCTTCTAGAAGATCCTACAGTTAAGTTCTGTTAGTAGTAACTCTTAGCTTTTCTTGATCTGAAAAGTATTTTGTTTTCATTCTTAAAAGATTGTTTGCTAAGCATACAATTCTAGGAAGACAATTGTTTTCTCTCATCACGTTAAGGCTATTATTTCATTAACAAAGTTATTTCATGCTATTATTATTATCATTGTTCCCATTATTGCCATCGAACAGTTAGGAATTAGTATCACTGTCATTCCATTGTAGATTGTCTGACTTTCCTCTCTGTCTGCTTTCAAAATCATCTCTTCTGCTTTGGTGTTATGTAGTTTCACCAGACTAAATCTAGGTTTTCTTTATCTTTATCCTATTTGGGACTCGTGTTTCCTGAGGATTCTTATTTTTCATCAATTCTGGAAAATTCTCAGCCATCATTATTTGACAAGTGCCTTGCTCACATTCACTTTACTATCATTTTATTTATTTATTTATTTATTTATTTATTTGTTTATTTATTGAGGAAGATCAGCCCTGAGCTAACATCCATGCCAATCCTCCTCTTTTTGCTGAGGAAGACTGGCCCTGGGCTAACATCCATGCCCATCTTCCTCTGCTTTATATGGGACACAGCCACAGCATGGCCTGACAAGTGGCATCCGAACCCGGGCCGCCAGCAGCAGAGTGCGTGTACTTAACCGCTACGCCATGGGGCCAGCCTCTCACATTCACTTTATTATCATCTTCCAACAAAACTTCTAACATATGATGGACCTTCTCACTCTTTTCCATTTCTTTGTCTCTCTGGGATGCTTTTTGGGTTATTTTCTGCAAATCTATATTTTAGTTCACTAATTTCTCTTCAGCTGTATCTAATTTGGTATTTAACCCTTCCAATGAGCAATACATCTAAAATGGATCTGCCTCTGCTGCTTGTCTTCTCTGCTTATTTCCTCATGGGTTTTGCAGTTTTTGATTGTGAGTTCATATTCCTTTGGAAGTCTATCGTGGGAATTTTTTGAGGTTGATAGTGAGTTCTTCCAGAGAGGACTTGTGTTTGCTTTGGCCAAGTACCATAGGTACTAACTGCCCAGGTCCATTTTAAGTCGAAATGTTCAGCTTGTGGGCCTTTGGACCATGCAAACAGTCTTGCCATGCATCCACTAGGGAAATGCTTTACCCCTCTACCCAGAGCCAAGGCAGAGAAAGACAACTTTCCTTGCTGCCTGCCTCTGAAAGGCAGATTTTTTTTTCCTCTAGTTTATCCTTCCCCTGAAGTTATATTCCTTCTTGGGTTTCAACCTGATGTTCCAATTTGGCTCTCATCCTGCCTGGATCCACGTAGATGCCCTTACAGCTGGTAGCAGCATCACAGTTTACCTACCTCCAGAGATGATTTTCAAAATATTTGTCACTATAGCACACGCACCAACCAATCAAAACAGGTACAGACTGCGCCTGTGTGTAACTTCTGACCATCAACTCTTAACTTCCTGGTCCTGTGTTTCTGCTTTCTTTCTGGCCCCAGATTATTTTCCTGACTTTCTCACAAACTTATCCATGCATTTAAAAGGGTGTTTTCAAGATTTATCCTACCAATTTTATATATTTTGTGCTGTTATATTTGGAGATATGTAGTCTACAATATTGCTAGACATAAAGTCCAAGTAAGAAGTTTATTAGGCAACAAAACATCCAGGAGTAAATAGTCCAAAGCTGGGACTGTAGCTTAATGTCATGTAAGACCTAGGCTTTCTCAATCTTTCTGCTTTACCAGCCTTAGCATTTGCTTGTCACATCAAAGGCATATGATGGTAACTGAACTTCCAACCTTCAGGTCTGCTTAGAGGCAGGAAGAAAATAAAAGTGGCAAAACACTTAAGGAGCATACTCAACTAGAAGTCCTAGTGGACTTTGTAAAAAAAAAAAAAAACTTTTTCAGAAGCCCACTAGATGACTTCTACAATAAGCATTATGGGACAGAAGTTGGTCACATGACTATGCCCAGTCCAACTAAAGACAGTTAAATTTTTTCAACTATACCATGGCGTGAAAGCGATACGCAATCAGTAGAAACCATACTTGGAATTTTGGTCCTTTCCCAGGCTAACCATGTGCAGTAGGATACTCTCTCCCGCTGGGCAGCGGCAGCCAGCAGAAGCTCCCAGTCGGCCACAAGATCGAGAAGGCAAACAACCGATACACTTACAAGCCTTCTGTACCCATACAACCATTCTGTTTTTCACTTTCAGGACAGTCTTCAATAAATTACATGAGATATCCAACACTTTATTATAAGATAGGCTCTGTGCAGATGATTTTGCCCAACTGTAGGCTAATGTGAGTGTTCTGAGCACATTTAAGGAAGGCTAAGCCAAGCTACGATATTTGGGAGGTTAGGTGTATTAAATGCATTTCAACATAGGATATTTTCCACTTACGATGAGTTTATCGGGAGGTAACCCCATTGTAAGTTGAGGAAGATCTGTACTGGCTAATGAGAATGAGATTACCATGAATAGTCTGGACCAATTATGAGTCATTCCCTCTAGCTAGGGTGATGTCCCCTGAGATCAAAGGTTCTTCTCTGGTATCTGAACAAAATGAGGTTTTTCTTAGGGGGGCCCAGCACAACGCCCGCCACACAGAACGCGCTGGTCCTTTTACTCAACATTTACTGAGCATCCACTACGTGCCAAAGGCGCTGTGGAGGCAGAAATGGATTTGACAGAATCTCTGCTACGCAGGCTGAGATTGGTCAAGGTTTAAAAAGGGTTTAGTGCTCGGTATCAGCTCCCCACCTGCCAGCCCTGACCCCAGCGTCCCTAAAGCTCATCTACCGGCTCCAGTTGACACTGCGCAGGCGCCGGCTATCTCGGCTCGCTCTCCTGACGCCCCGCCCAGAACGTGAGTCCGCATGCGCACACCGCTTTCTCTCGCTGACGCACCCCCGGAAGCACTGGCAGTGTCGGGGGCGGGGCCGGGAAGCGTTTCCGGGGGCGGGAAGCGCAGGCTGAGGCGGTCGCGGCGGCGACGGCTTGAACGGGCCTGGCGGCTACGGTGGAAAGTGTCCCGCGGGCGGGCTGTGTGAGCACGGAGGCCTTGGCAGGTACGGCGGAGTCGGGACAACGGTAGCGAGGAGGCAGGGAAGGAAGCCGGAGAGGTTTAAGGGCTTCTCTGCAGGTCCCGGCGCGCGCGCCGCCGGCCCCGTTGGGCCCATTCCGCCAACCGGGATGCTTAAGTCGTGCGCGGGCAGTTGGAGTCCCGGCGCCCCGACCCCGACTCCTGCGGTCTCCAGCCAGCCCGACGCGCGTACCGCGACACCAAGGCCCCCGAGGCAGCGTCTTGCCCAAGGTCACCCCGCGGCGGCGGACCTCGGCTGACCAGCGCGCTTAGAGATCCCGCCCCCGTCCGTCCGCTGGCCTTTCGGGGGCGCCGGGTGGGCTTGGCGGCCTCGGGTTGGAGCCAGAGCCGGGAGAACGGCTGCGCCCAGACTTCGCTGATTCTCTCTCTCTTTACCTCTGTTTTCTCTGTTGTTGTCTCTGTCACCTGTTGTCACCTGCCCTTTTTTGCCTCTCAAGTCCGCGCTTGTCAACTTTGTATTTCTCTCCACTTTGTCTCTCTTAGGATCTGGGCCCTGTGTTTATTTCTGTCTGCACCTTGCTTCTGTAGTCTTCTGACCCTGTGTTTCCCTTTCTGTCCTTACTCGCATTCACGGCCTGCCGGTCAGTCCAGTTCTTTGGCCATCTGTGTTTCTCTCTCTGCCAATTTTACGTCTTTCTTGTTTCTGCCTCTCCTAACTGGGTTCGTCTGGGTGGGGCGGGGCAGGCCTGCCTGGACCTCTGAGCCGTGGAAGGTGACTCATGACCCCGTGAAGCTTCCTGCACTGGTGACATTCTCAGTGACTAGACTGTAGTCTGGCCTCAACTCTGACAGGTGTCGCTCAACCTAAGTGTCAGGGTGCAGGAGCTCCTGGCAAGTAGATAGGAGACCATCTCGGGGCCAAAGTAGCTTGATGAATCCTTGCCTTTTCTTTCCGGCACAGCTCCCTACTTCACTTTGTTCCATCGGCTTATCCCAGGATGGTCTCCAGGGCTCTCAGGAGCCTGCTCTTTGAGTTACAGCTGTTAACCAGGCCTGTCCAGAGGCTAGCAAAGGGTCAGTCAGATCCTCTGCCCCTTGGGGCTCCTGGAACGGTAGCAGAATTTCTGGGAGAGCTGGATGCTTAGTTCAGACTTTGTCATATGGACAGGTGGGTTAGGAGAAACCTAATAATTTGGGGTTCATTCTTTGCTTTACAAATGTACTCACTAGAGAAATAAGCCAAACACAAAAGAACAAATATTGTATGAGTCCACTTATATGAGGTATCTAAAATAGGCAAATTTATAGAGGCAGAAAGTTGAATATGGTTTACCAGCGGCTGAGGGGAGGAGGGAGTGGAGAGTTACTGTTGAATGGATACATTGTTGTAGTTTGGAATGATGAAAAAGTTCTGGAAATGGATAGTGGTGATAGTTGCACAACATTGTGAATGTACTTAATGCTACTAATTGTACACTTTAAAATGGGTAAAATGGGGGCCGGCCCTGTGGCTTGGTGGTTAAGTGCGCGCGCTGCGATGCTGGCGGCCCGGGTTCGGATCCCGGGTGCGCATCGAGGCACCACTTCTCTGTCCATCCTGGGGCCGAGTCCCACATGCAACAACTGGAAGGGTGTGCGGCTGTGACATACAACTATCTACTGGGGCTTTGGGGGCAAAAAATAAATAAAATCTTTAAAAAAATAAAATAAAATAAAATGGGTAAAATGGTAAATTTTAAATATGTGTTACCACAATACAAAAAAAAATTGCTCATTGGAAACACCTGGAACTAACAAGCTCTTTGAAAATGTGATTTTAAAAATTGATTCTGTAGCTTTTAGGAACATTAAGTTGCACCTACGTTTATTGATGCCTGCTCTCTTCACAGCCAAGGTCTTTAGTAAAGGAGTTTGTTTAAAAGAATTCGGTTAAAATCTTCCTCAAGTTTTCTACTTGCTGCAGGTTCCCGCCCCGGCTCTCCTCCCTCTGTAGTCCTTGGGTTTAGTGCAGGAATCTGCTGCATAAGTAGGAAATTTGAGGAAGAATTTACTTTTCACATGAAAAAAACTCTTCAGGTTGGAAAAATAGCCCTTTTATTATAACGCAAAATTATGTAGTATTTCTTGTGTGTTTTCTGATAGTGGAGGCCTTTGTTTCAGGTTCTTGTTTAAGCTATCAATTTGCCTGTACGGTAGTTTATCAAGCCGTCTTATACAGCTGCTGAGTTGCTACCGTGTTGAATTCTAGGTACCATCGATTATTTTATGTATTACCAAAGGAAGAGAAAACACTGCCAATTAAGCTATGACATGCTTTATTATCATTTAGGTTTTCAAAAATTCTTATTGAAAACATTTTCAGAGTTATTTAGGCATTTTTAAATAAAATATTCTAATGTATATATCAAAAGAAAAAATAAGTGAAATAGATTGGTTTAAAGTGTTCATTAAACTTCTTAACATTCCTACTCTTTTCAATACTTTTCAGTTCAGAGTTGCGTCCATACTTTTCCCAGTGTTGGCCTTTATGCCATCAAAAACGTTGATGAGCCTCTCGGGAGTGCCCTATCATTGTCTCAGGCAGTGACAACTATTAAAATTTCCACCTGGCCATCACGTCCTGATTTCAGAAATTTTAAAATGTGCCTCTTAAAATCAATTGAATATGCTCTATGTTATTTTCATGAACTTTTCCTTTTTGCGTTATTTATATTTGCAGTTAGACTAGAAAGAGGTTTTTGTCTTATTTGTAACATATCGAGGAAAAAAACGTTTCCTTTTGTTGGTATTAGTTAATAATTTTCATGAAGTGAGTACTCTTTCTGCCTTCTGCTTTGTTGATTTGAGCTTATTATCCTGAATTCTAATGAATATGAGGGTGCAGTTAAAAACATTTCCTCAGCTTTATTGTAATGTAATGGAAGGATGACTGATAAGTGAGGAGTTAGTGGCCAGAACAATACTTTCTCTTTTGAATCTCAAAGAGTTTACCACAGTGGAATGTTTGCCCTGAAGTTTTAAATAAAATGTTCAGCTGTGACTTAAAGGGAGACACGAATCAAACTTCGTCAAGTAGGTAGCTTGTTTTTTAAAAATTCTAAAATAAGTTTTACTAAATTGTTTGTCTAAAGTGTTCCAATTAGGAGAAAATATAGGGATGCTGATTGACAATGGTCTGGAGACTGAAAACACTTTCCAAAGAATATTTTAATTCTGCAGAATTACATAGGCATTGACCAATGTGCCATGATAACGTAAGGTGTTAACATTAAAGGGAGCTGGGTGAGGGGCATATGGGAACTCTTGGCGTTCTTGGCAACTTTTCTGTAAATCTAAAATTATTCGAAAATTAAAAGTTTATTTAAAAATAGTATTTATTAGCAAGGCACATGTACACAGTGAATGGCACTAACAACTCTTACATTTTCAACATAATTTTTCCTTTCAGAAGTCAATGTGATTTTAATTTGAAGCAAAACTGAGAAATGGGTTCCTGTTCCTCATTCATTCATACTGCATTTTGATGGCCATGGCATAAGAAACTTTATCCCAGGAATACGACTTTGCATTAGGTAAGCTATAAACTTGCTAAACGTACAATTTTTAGAATTATTTACTAAAATAGTTTCTTTTTCAGCAAAAATAATAATGTAATTGTATTTAGTGGCTGTAGACCAGAAAGTTCTTTTACTTCTCTTCTGGGGAAGAGATATTGCACATTTTAAGGCCATTCGCTGCCATACGTTGTTGTACTGTTAGAGCATTTAACTTCAGAGAAAACTTTTCTGCTAAGTGACTTTTTTTTAGCTTAGAAAAATATTAGATTTGGAATTACACTTCTGTTTGAATCCTGACATACAATTTCTGAGATATGTGACCTTGGGCAAGTCTTTTAACCTTCCTAAGTTTCAGTTTACTCATCTTTAAAATAAGTATGATTGAGGGCCGGCCCCGTGGCTTAGCGGTTAAGTGCGTGCGCTCCGATGCTGGCAACCCCGGTTCAGATCCTGGGCACGCACTGATGCACCGCCTCTCTGGCCATGCTGAGGCCACGTCCCATATACGGCAACTAGAAGGATGTGCAACTACGACATGCAACTATCTACTGGGGCTGTGGGGGAAAAACAGGAGGAGGATTGGCAATAGATGTTAGCTCAGCGCTGGTCTTCCTCAGCAAAAAGAGGAGGATTGGCATGGATGTTAGCTCAGGGCTGATCTTCCTCACAAAAAAATAAATAAATAAAAATAAAATAAGTATGATTGAGCCAGCCCTGATGGCCTAGTGGTTAAGGTTCGGCCCCCTCCTCTTCTGTGACCCAGGTTCGGTTCCCAGGTGCAGAACCACACCACTTGTCTGTCAGTAGCCATGCTGCGGCAGCTACTCACATAGAAGAATTAGAAGGACCTACAACTAGGATATACAACTGTGTACTGGGGTATTGGGGAAGAAAATAATAATAATAAAATAAAATAAATCTGATGATACAGGTGTTACTGAACCAGGTTTGTTTTTGCCAGTCTCCCAGAAAGCCAATCACAGAAACGAGATTGCAGCAGAGAGGATTTTAATCACAAGGCAGCCAAGTGAGGAAACCAGAGAACAAGTCTTAGATCCACCTCCTCGAAAATGTGGACTCGGATATTTATGGGGTAGGGGGACAAGGAGGTGTGAAGTGTGGAGATAGATGATTGGAGATGAGAAGAGGTGAGGTAATTGATGATCTGCACAAGCATAGTCAAATTTCATGGCTCTTCATAGGACGCGTGTTCCTAACATGACGGCGTTAGCATGATCTGAGGATGGAGTTTTTAGCCTCTTGACGTCAAAAGGTCACTTATCGGGCACCTCTGCAGGCCCAGTTGATGAGTTGGTGGTCTCAACACACCTGAACTGGACAAGGGGGTCCTAATTCCTGAAAAGCAGCTCAAACATATGTTACCATGGTGACCCAGCCAGGGAGATGTTATCTATAGGAACCTAGTGGGAGTCAGTTAGTATATTGCCTTAGCAGCACAGTTAACAATGGGCGGGTGAACAACTAAAAGCTATAATTAGTAATTGCAAAAAAAAAAAAAACAACTTTAGTTACTAGCTACCTAATCATCCATGGCTAACTGCTTACTGGTTTCACAGGGGTATCACAAGACCCAAATTTACTCAGTCTGCTTGGTGAACTGTAAAGTATTTGACTAATGTAAAGAATTTTGGTAGGCATGGGGTATGGGTATTTTTATACATTTGTGCCAGTCTTTAGATTTACTAAAGTAATATTTACTGTTTAAATGTGCTCGCTGCGGTAAGCATGCAAATTACCATATGCTCTGATTAAGAGATCTCTGGAGGGCTTCAAGACAAGTAGCTGGTGGGTCTGCTTCCCTGTTATATTGCTGTCATCTGTGTTTTTAGGATACGTAATTGGTGTTTAAATAGTGTATAAAACTTGACATACAGTTCTTCAGCTGAATAATAAATACAGGCTACTATTATACTCATTGAAGTTGGAAGGGATCTTGGAGGTAATCTAGTTCAGTGATTCTTCAATATTTGCCCTTCGTCTTCTGCTTTAAAAAAAGCCAGATAGGGCCGGCCCTGTGGCTTGGTGGTTAAGTGCGCGCGCTGCAATGCTGGCGGCCCGGGTTCGGATCCCGGGTGCGCATCGAGGCACCACTTCTCCGTCCATCCTGAGGCCGAGTCCCACATACAGCAACTAGAAGGATGTGCAGCTATGACATGCAACTATCTGCTGGGGCTTTGGGGGGAAAAAATAAAATAAATAAAATCTTAAAAAAAAAAAAAAAAAAAAAAAAAAGCCAGATAGCCTCCATGAACCATGGAGGGAGTGAGCTGGGCTTGGTGTGTTTGGTTTAGAACTGTTGGAATTTTTTAAAAAACTATGTGCAAAGTGATGTATAAAATTGCCAGTACCTCATTAAGTCTGAGGATGGTGAATAATTTGCTCTAGAGTTTATGAATGCATTGTATGTTTTAGATTATTTCAGTTATTTGTGAAAATCAAATATTCACCTTTACCTTCCATACTGTCTCATCTCTCAGGCTATAAAGGGCCTGAACAAGAGTTTTGAATTTAAATTCCAACTTCACTGCTTACTAGTTATATGACCTTAGGCAAGTAGTTTAGCCTCTTTGTTTATTTCCTATTTATACAATAGGAATAAAAAATATTTATTGAGTGGATTGTTACGAGGATTAAATGAGGTAAAATACACCAAGTGCTTTGCACAGACTCTTGTACGATGCATGCATTTAATAAATAGTAGATGCTGTTATTATTCCTGCTAATTGTGACATTTTCCTGGTTACCCAGTCAGGAAACTTCAGAGTGGGTATTGGTAACTAGTTTACCTTGCATTACTCTATTTTTTAAACAGCTTTATTGAGACATAATTCATATACAATTAAGAGTTTTTTAGTATATTCAATGGATTGGATACCCATCACTACAATCTAATTTTAGAATTTTCATCCCCCCTAAAAAAAGAAAATAGCAGTCACTCTTCATTTCCTCTCCCCGTAGTTCCTGGCAGCTGCTGATTTACTTTTGTATATGGATTTCCCTATTCTGGACATTTCATATAAATGGAATCATAGAAGATGTGGCCTTTTGTGTCTTAAATTCTTTCACTTGGCATAATGTTTTCAAGGTTCAGCCATGTTGTCACATCTATCAGTACTTCTTTTTTATTGCCAAAAGAATAGCATAATACAATAATACACACATAGTACATAATAAAATGGAATAATATTCCATTATATGGCTATACTGCATTCTATGTATCCAGTCATCAATTGAGAATATTTGGGTTGTTTCCATTTTTTGGCTATTATGAATAATGCTGTAATGGACATTCATGTGTAAGTTCTTTGTGGACATCAAATGTTTTCATTTCTCTTGGGTATATGCCTACTAGTAGAATTGTTGGGTTACATGGTAGCTCGATATTTAACTTTTTGAGGAACTGCCAAACTGTTTTCCCAAGTGACTACACGATTTTACATTCCCACCAGCAATGTCTAAGCATTCCAATCCTTCCATATCCTTGCCAACACCTGTTATTATCTGTCTTATTTATCATAGCTGTCTGAGTGGGTGAGAAGTGTTATCTCATTGTAGTTTCGATTTGGGTTTCCCTAATGAATAATGATACTGAGCATTTTTTATGTGCTCATTTGTGTATCTTCTTTGGAGAAATGTCTATTCAAATCCTTTGCTCATTTTTCAATTGGATTGTCTTTTTATTATTGAATTTTAAGAGTTCTTTATATATTCTGGAGACAGGTCACTTACCAGTTTTATGATTTGCATATGTTTCCTCCCATGTTGTAGATTATCTTTTCACTTTCTTGATGGTGTTGTTTGTACCTTACACTACTCTTGCATCTTCCTGCCTACCAGTTCAGTTAATCCCATCAATTCTACCTCTCTGTTTTCCACGCTCACTGATACTTTCATTACCTCTAACCTAGACTATATTTGCTGAAATCTTATAATTAGCCTCTGCTTCAGACTTGTTGCTGCTTTAAGTCCATCAGCAGATTATCCTTCCTGAACGTATTTCACAGCATATCACTCAGAAGTTTTGGGTGCTGCCCCCAGTGCCTACCTTTAAGGCTCAAACTCGTCTTTCAGCAGGATAGTCTTAGTCATCCTTTCCAGGTTTATCTCCCATCACTCTCTGTCACTGGTAGAAGGAAGCACAGGTGATGATCTGTGTTACTAGGAGTGGTCTTGAATGGAAGAGAGCTGAGAAAGAGCTTGTGAGATGGCTTTCTGGTGGGAATTTTATCATAGCCTAGGATCTTGCCCTCAGTGTGATGGGACCAATAACTCAATTTCTTCATGCATCACACTCACAGTGTACTCAACCCACAAGAGATTAAAGTAAACAAACTGGAATGCCATGTGATTTATAATTTTTCTTTCTCTGTTAATAAGTGAGATAGGCTTATAGTTTTTTCTTTGTTGTCTAGTTTTGATACTAGGGTTTTATATAAAAATGATTAGTAAGTTTCTTCCTACCCTTATTCCTTTGCCCCCTTCTTCCCCCTCTGAAACAGTTTATATAGCATAGGAATTAGTTATACAGAATTTTCTCATAAAATATTTTAGGCCTGGTGTACCTTTGGAAATAATTTGTACATGTTTTGTAATTTCTCCACAATTATTGATCTGTAGAGATTTTTTTCTTCTCAGGTCCGTTCTGACAATTTACATTTTTCTATAAAACTTTTTATCAGTGAGACTTTAAAATTTATTAGTGTGTTGGGGCCGGCCTGGTGGCATAGTGGTTAAGTTTATGCATTCCGCTTCAGCGGCCTGGGGTTCACCAGTTCAGATCCTGGGCACAGACCTACTCACCACTCATCAAGCCACGCTGAGGCGGTGTCCTGTATAGAAGAGCTACAACTCTACAACTATGATACACAGCTATGTACTGGGGCTTTGGGGAGAAAAAAGAAAAAAGAGGAAGATTGGCAGCAGATGTTAGCGCAGGGCCAGTCTTCCTCAAAAAGAACAAACAAACAAATAAAAATTTATTAGTGGTAATTGTCTTCTGTTTTTAAAAGTTTCTGTAATGTGATTGCGTTCCATTTCTTATTCCTAACTGTGAATTTGACACTGCAGTTTTAATTTCTTCATTGTTTTAAGAATTAAGAATTTTGTTTAGGGCCGGCCCCGTGGCTTGGCGGTTGTGTGTGCGCGCTCCGCTGCTGGCGGCCCGGGTTTGGGTCCCGGGCGCGCGCCGCCGCGCCGCTTCTCCAGCCGTGCTGAGGCCACGTCCCACGTACAGCAGCTAGAAGGATGCGCAGCTATGACATGCAACTATCTACTAGGGCTTTGGGGGAAAAATAAATAAATAAAATTATTAAAAAAAAGAATTTTGTTTAATTATTGAATGTTTGAGCTTTTTAAAGTTTATCTTTAGTATTTCTAGATTTATTACATTGTATAATCACATGTAATCAAATATGCTCTATGTATGCATTTCTGCTTTGAGAAATTTATTGATGCTCTCTGTGGCTACTTATATGATTGTTTTTGTAAATATCCTATGGAAACTGAACAAGAAGATGTGTTATTTGTAGGATACAGAGGTTGTATGTTTCAGTTAAATTATCATTATTAATGACACCATCTGAACCTCTAGATCCTAGTTATCCTTTGCCTACTTGATTTATTAAGGATTAAAAGATACTTAGATTTTTTACTACAATTATGTTTCTCTCACTGTTGTTTTGTTTTTTGAAGACTATACTACATTTACACATAAAAATTCACAAAGTAACCCTCATTGTGAATTATAGAATTCATCAATTAGTAAACTTTCATCCCATTTGATGCTTTTTACATTGAATTTTACTTTGATAGTGATAGTTTTGCTTGACTTATTTTTGTTTTCATGTACCTGTTCTTTTTACTTTTGACCTTTTTGGTGATGAATTCTATCAGCTTTTCTATGTCTGAAGAAGTATTTTGCCTTCATTTCGAAAGATATTCTGATTGGATATAGAATTCTAGGTGCACAGGTTTTTTTTTTCAGTGTTAAAAATGTCTTCTGTCTTGAATTGTCTCCTGTCTCCTGACTGACTTTGTTTCTGACAAGAAGAAACATTGTGTCCATTGGTCCTCTGTACACAATGGATCTTTTTTCTCTGGCTGCTTTTAAGATTTTCTCTTCATTGCTGGTTTTTGTTGTTGTTTTTTTTTATATAATTTTATTTATTTATTTATTTTTCCCCCAAAGCCCCAGTACATAGTTGTATGTCATAGTTGCACATCCTTCTAGTTGCTGTATTTGGGACGCGGTGTCAGCATGGCCGGAGAACCGGCGCATCAGTGCGCACCTGGGATCCGAACCCGGGCCGCCAGCAGCGGAGTGCACACACTTAACCACTAAGCCACAGGGCCGGCCCTTCATTGCTGGTGTTAAGTGATTGGATTATGATGTGCCTTGGTGTAGTTTTCTTCATGCTTCTTGTGCTTGGGGTTTATTGAGCTTCTTGGATCTGTGAGTATCATCTTCATCAAATTTGGAACAATTTTGGCTATTATTTCTTGAAATAAATTTCAGCCTTTATACACCCCCCTCTCTCCTCCTTCAGGGACTCCCAACTAGGCACCTTGAAGTTGTCCCACAGCTCGCTGATGTTCTGTTCCCCCTTCCCTTGGGGGGGGGGGCGGTGTGTGTTTTTTCTCTCTGTTTTATTTTGGGTTGTTTCTATTGCTATGTTTTCAAGTTCACTAATCTTTTCTTTTGCAGTATTTTGTTACTCCCATCTAGTGTGTGTTTGCTTGAGTCTGTAGAAGTTCGATTTTGGTCTTTTTATATAGCTTACCTGTCTACCTTATATGCTTAATTTTCCTCTATTTTCTTGAACATACAGAATATAGAATTTTCTACCAATTGTATAAATTTGTCATTTCTTTATCTGTTTCTATTGATTGATTTTTTTCTCTCTCTCTCTCCTTGTTATAGGTTATATTTTCCTGCTTCTTTGCATGCCTGGTGATTTTTTAATTGGATGCTAGTCATGAATTTTACCTTTTTGGGTTCTGGATATTTTTGTATTATGTAAATATATTCCAGCTTTGTTCTGGAACACAATTAAGTTACTTGGAAATAGTTTGATCCTTTTGAGACTTGTTTTTAAGCTTTGTTTAACAGGACCAGAACTGCAGTTTGTGTGGGGCTAATTTGTCCCCACTGCTGGGGCAAGACTCTTCTGAATACTCAAAGTTTTCTATGCAGGGGAGTTTTCTTCTATTAAAATTTTTATTTGATATTCCTTCTGCTCCATTCGTTTTGTTCTTTCTCTCAAGGACACTAATTAGCCGTACATTGGATCTCTGTTCTCGGTTCTCCTGTTCTATTATCTTCTCTTGCTGTTTTCATAGTTTTAGTCTCTTGCATTCTAATAATAAAGTTCCCCCAAAGTGGCTTCCACATCATTGGTTCCATTTTCTGCAGTTGCAGTTCTGCTCCTTATTGCCTATTTAAATTTATTAGTTTCCTTACATCTTGTCTTTAATTGTCAGCTCTTTTTTTCATATCATTATGCTATTTTGTCTTATCTTCCTTATAGTTTATTCATAGAGACCATGTTTTCATAAGTTTGTGGAAAACAGTTTAAAAATGCTATCTAAACTGTACTCTTCATCTATCCCTTGCTATTTTCTTCTTCTTTGTTGTTGTAGAATCTATTTACAGACGCATTTGTTTACAGAATAAAACCAATAAAATAAAAACCAGTAGTTTTATTCTGTAAACAAATAAAACTGTACTGAATACAGTTTTATTCTGTAGTAAACGGTTTTAGTCTGTTCATTAACTCTTTAGAGGGAAACATTCTGTTTGAGTCACAAATTTTCCCGCTTTGTGGGTGATTGCTTTTGGGGCCTTCACTATACACCTGCATGCTGTTAGAATCAACTCTCAACTCTTGAGCTGGAGGATGGGCTGAACCATATTGACAACAGGGGTTAGCTTGAGTGGAGTGACTGGGGCGGGAGGGTAGATCTTAGGCACTGTGAGGAGAGCTCGAGCTCTGTGCACTTCCTTCTATGTTGGTGAAATTGTGATGCCAGGGGCCTCCTTTTGTCTCTTTGGCCCAGTTGGCTATGTCTTTGCTTCTTTCTTGGGCTACTAATGAGCCCACTCTCTCCTGTTAAGTTTTTAAAAGATTTCTGCTGAGGCAATATGCATCTTTGGTATCCCTATGCAGCCACCTCTGAATGTTGTCAGTCTGCAGGACTTTTTAGCTATAGGCCTTCCAAATTTGTGGTCCTCTGTCAGCATTGCTGCTCCTGTACCAGGATTGCTTGGTATAGCAGGTGGAGTTGCAGGGGCAATGTCTCCCTGTAGTCTGGCCTGATCTTCACTATATCCTTGATTAAAGTTTGTGGCATATAGATAACTTTGATCCCTCCTTTCTGGGACTCAGGCCGCTTTTTCCATATTTCTTAGATTATTTTGGTTAAAATGTGGATGGAAGGAATTATATGCTATTCTCAAGGCTTCCTCTTACCCTGGTGACACCCAAATTTCTAGTGACGGGATATTTAACTGTAGGGTATACCTGGTCCCCTCCTCTGAGTTCCTCCTGGATTTGTAATTTCTTGTGGTGCTTTTATCAGGCTTTGCCTTGAATAATAGGGTTGTATGCATGTTTTTTTGTCTCCCCTAGCAGATTAAAAAACTCTGGACAGTGACATTCCTTTATCATCTTAGAAATCCCCCACAGTACCTTGCATATAGTGTTTTATGTTGTGGGGTTTTTTTATGTTTTTTTTTTAGTGAGTTAATTACATCTATGAAAGTCTTTTAAACAATTGAAACAGCAACTATGCTATTAATATAGGTCACAGCTGGCTGTGAGTTTGTAAATATTGCTTATGTAGCAGGAAAACCTGTAGGAGATGTTCAGGCTTTGCATGTTACTAAGGTCAGGGAATATGTAGAAATGCCACACTCGCCCAAAGTTAAGGGCGGAAGTCAGAAGCTTATTAAATTACATGGACTATTACCACCTTTACACAGTTAAAAATGAAGTTACGTGACTTTTTTTCCAGTTTTTTTTTAATATGTGGTAAAATATATATATATATATCATTCAGTGTGCCGCTTTAACCATTTTCAAGTGTACAGTTTAGTGGCGTTAATTACAGTCACAATGTTGTGCAACCAGCACCATTTTCTGTTTCCAGAATTTTTCATCACCCCAAACAGAAACATTCTGCTCATTAAGCAATAACTCCCATTCCTCATTACTCTGAGCCCCTTATAACCTCTAATCTACTTTCTGTCTCTGAATTTGCCTCTTCTAGGTATTTCACGTAAGTGGAATTATACAACATTTGTCCTTTTGTGATTATACAACATTTGTCCTTTTGTGTCTGGTTTATTTAAGTTAATGTTTAGCATGATGTTTTAGCATAGTGTTTTCAGTGTTCATCCATGTAGTGAGCATGTATCAGAACGTCATTCCTTTTTGATGGCATTCTGTATGTCTTTTAAGAAGTATAATTGATTTATAATGTTATTCAAGTCCTCTGTTTCCTTACAGATCTTCTGTCTGGTTTTTCTATCCGTGATTGAAAGTGAAGTATTGAAGTCTCCACATTTTATTGTAGATTTGTCTCTCTCTTCAATTCTGTTCATTTTTGCTTCATATGTATTTCTCTTGTTAGGTGCACATATGTTTTATAATTGTTATATCTGCTCGATAGATTGGACCCTTTATCAATATTTTATGTCCTTCTTTGTTCTTGTAACCTTTTTGACTTAAAAATCTATTTTGTCTGATAATAATATAGCCATCCCAGCTCTCTTTTAGTTAATATTTGCATGGAATATCTTTTTCCATCATTTTACTTTCTCTCACCTCTTTGTGCTTTTATATCTAAAGTGAGTCTCTTATAGACAACATATAGATAAATCATGTTTTTTAATCCAGTCTGCCTTTTAGTGAGAGTTTAATCCATTTACATTTAAAGTATTTACTGATAAGGAAGGATTTACTTCTACCATTTAGCTGTTTTCTCTATATCTCGTATGTTTTTTGTCTTGAAGTCTTCCCTAACTGCCTTTTAAAAATATATATATATATTTTTTGTATACCATTTTGATTCCCTTCTTTCCTTTTCATGTATATTTTAGTTATTTTTCTAGTAGTTCCCTTGAGGTTTACAATTAACATCTTAAACTTGTAACAACCTAGTTTGACTAATTGAAACTTAGTTTCAATAGTATACAAATACTCTGCTCCTATACATCTCCATCTCTCTCCCTTCATATTGTTATTGTTACAGATTACATCTTATATATTGTGTGTCTATTAACATAGATTTATAATTGTTGTTTTATTCATTTGCCTTTTAAATCATACAAGGAAAAAAGAGGAGTTGTAAACCAAAAGTATAATAATATGCAGTCCCTAGTATATGGTAATTAACTCAAGAAAGGTTAGTTTCTTCTCTTGGCATCTCTCCCTCTCTCTCTCAAAGATAACTTTGTTTGATATCTTTGTTTGGGTTGTCTGATTCTTTTATCTCATACTTAGAAAACCTGGCAGTTAGCAATGTTTGGATAGAGTCTTAGAGCCAGGTGACAGATAGCACCTATAAATCTGTTGGGTTTTCTGGTTTGTTTTAATTTACTGTGGAATTACGGGGCGTGAGCAGGATCTCCAGCAGAGTTCATCTTGTTGATTGCTATTGTTAGGTATCATCTCTAATGCTTGACATACCCCACAATGTATATTTACAGTAACAACACAGGTAATCCCTTATTCTTTGTTATAACTTTATCTTCAGATTGAGTTCATTCAGTAACAGGGACAATATTTACTATCCTCTTGGGTGTATAACTTTTTAAAGAATTTGGAGACCACCAAATAGAAGGAATACTTTACCTTACCGATCATTCTGCTTCACATTATCAGAAGCTCTTAAAGGGCTAAAATTCTAACAGCAACTTAGAGAAACCCATGTTATTTGGGGCTTTAGTGAGTTTGCCCTGTGGTGCTGAAGGACCAAAGGCATGATTGTTTTGGCCCTGCCACTTCAGCCCCTTGGCCCCCTCACTGGATTCTACCCTGGTGTCTCCTGTCAGTTTTCTGCAGTTGCTGAGTTCATTCCTGCCTCAGAGCCTTTACGTATATTTTTCCTTCTTCCCACGATTCCATCCTCACTTACTTTCTCACCCCAGCTTGGCAAATGTGGGTTGAATCTGAGGCCTCCTAAAAATTCTGTCATTTTGACAGGTATCATGTTTGTTTTGACTAGAAATATTTACTTTGTTATATTTAGGGGATTTGTATAGCTTACAAATATCTCTGTGGATTCTATTCTGTCAGTCACAGACAGGGGCAAAATCAAGACTTAATACCGTGAAGAGTGGTGGGTGGTTCCTGCTTTGGCACACTCACACACCTGCAAGCCTTGCTCTGGGGAATGAATGCTCCACCCACTGGTGCCCACGGGCAAGGAGACTTTACAGAACTACGGAACTTGTCTTAGTTTTCGTAGTGATCAATAAGTTTCCTTTTGGGCTGGAATTAGTACTAATTTTTCTTTCTCTTGTAGCACTGAACAAGATTTGTGATGAAATGGAGCCTGGAACAAACTCTTTTCGAGTAGAATTTCCTGATTTTTCCAGCACCATTCTGCAGAAACTGAACCAGCAGCGCCAGCAAGGACAATTGTGTGATGTCTCCATTGTTGTCCAAGGCCACATTTTCCGGGCACACAAAGCTGTTCTTGCTGCCAGTTCACCCTACTTTTGTGACCAGGTACTCCTGAAAAACAGCAGGAGGATTGTTTTGCCTGATGTGATGAACCCCAGAGTGTTTGAGAACATTCTCCTATCTAGTTATACTGGACGTCTAGTAATGCCTGCTCCAGAAATTGTTAGTTATTTAACAGCAGCAAGCTTCCTCCAGATGTGGCATGTGGTAGACAAATGCACTGAGGTTTTAGAGGGAAACCCTACGGTCCTTTGTCAGAAGCTAAATCATGGCAGTGACCACCAGTCTCCCAGCAGCAGTAGTTATAATGGCCTGGTAGAGAGCTTTGAGCTGGGCTCTGGGGGCCATACTGATTTCCCCAAAGCCCAAGAACTGAGGGATGGAGAGAATGAAGAGGAGAGCACCAAAGACGAGCTGTCATCTCAGCTCACTGAGCACGAGTACCTTCCCAGCAACTCGTCCACAGAGCATGACCGGCTCAGCACTGAAATGGCAAGCCAGGATGGGGAGGAGGGGGCCAGTGACAGCGCTGAGTTCCACTACACGCGGCCCATGTACAGCAAGCCCAGCATAATGGCTCACAAACGCTGGATCCATGTAAAGCCCGAGCGCTTTGAACAGGCGTGCGAGGGCATGGATGTGCATGCACCCTACGATGAGCACCAGGTCACTGAGTCCATCAATACCATGCAGACAGAGCACTCAGTCCAGCCTTCAGGAGTAGAGGAAGACTTTCACATCGGGGAAAAAAAGGTGGAAGCCGAGTTTGACGAACAGGCTGATGAAGGCAATTATGATGAGCAGGTGGATTTCTATGGCTCGTCCATGGAAGAGTTCTCTGGAGAGAGGTCTGATGGGAATCTAATTGGGCACAGACAGGAGGCTGCCCTAGCAGCAGGCTACAGTGAGAATATTGAAATGGTAGCAGGGATTAAAGAAGAAGCTTCCCACTTAGGATTCTCAGCCACTGACAAGCTGTATCCTTGTCAGTGTGGGAAAAGTTTCACTCACAAGAGTCAGAGAGATCGACACATGAGCATGCACCTTGGTCTTCGGCCTTATGGCTGTGGTGTCTGTGGTAAGAAATTCAAAATGAAGCATCATCTCGTGGGCCACATGAAAATTCACACAGGCATAAAGCCGTATGAGTGTAATATCTGTGCAAAGAGATTTATGTGGAGGGACAGTTTCCACAGGCATGTGACTTCTTGTACCAAGTCCTATGAAGCTGCAAAGGCTGAGCAGAATACGACTGAGGCTAACTAAAAATAGGATCTGGCCCTTGAGTGGCAGGCTCAAAAATAAACTATGGTAATTATGCAAATCTGGGCACAGATGATGCGTGCTACTTGCTATTATGAGAGAAGCTTAAAAAAAAAGGAAGATATTTCTGAAAGACCAGCTCTAAGTAGGCCAATTAAAAAGTCTAATTCCTCAGATTTGTATGTTCCAGTCCAGGCCTAGAGGGGGTGAAGGGGGTAGGTTCACCCACCTCCCAGCTGGCAAGGTAAACCTTGAGGCCCATGTGATTGAGGCAGGTGGACTTGGTGATAGAGACACCTGCAGTGGGAACTGGATTCCAGCCCCCCAGTTCCATGTCAGGTGGCAGCAGTTTTTGATCACTCATATTACAAGGTCATGTTGGAATTTCATTTTGCTCTTCCTATAGATACTTAGGTAATGTGGATTTGTTTTGGTAGCTGCTTCACTGAATGAAATGCTACTTAGGTAAAAGCTACAAGTAATGTGATTCCTAGGATGAGAAATTGATTAACAGCTCTTTTGTCTGGTTTTATTCTTTCTAAATGGTATTTTAATTAAAACTATGGAAATACTAAGAGGATGACATTCTAAGTATGAAACAAATAACATGGTACAAGCTTCAGTTTCTGTAAGATGCCGCTGTCACAATGTATTTCAGACTCTTGATAAGGCAAAGTTTTGTATTTTAGTACTAACATTTAATTTGAGCAGTTGTATCTAATTGTAATTCTCTAGAGTGCCCGAGATAGGTATTTCTAATTGGTTTGCTGTCCCAAATCCTGTTTGCTGAATTGTAGCATCCACACAATGGGATTTGCTTTGACTCTGACCACGGTACCATTGACTGCTCCAGGCGTTTCTCTCACAGATTATGGTGCTTCCCAAAGAGGCCACAGTTATTGGGAAGGAGCCAAAAGTCACGGCTGAAAGTTACCCATGGACTTTCAGGAGTTAGTAGTGTGCTACAGTGATACTTGCCGAGTAGCAGAATTTTGAGTGGCAGGTTATACTTAGGGGGGAAAAAAAAACAACTGGCCAAGAAGAGAGGAGTCTTGAAAATACACTGGTGGGGGAGATACTCTTAGAGGGGTACCCTGAGCTGATACTGCCAGTTCTTTAGGAGTGCTGGAATGTGTTTTCAAAGGGGGAAAGAAGGAGTCCTAATTTTAGAAAGTAGTCTACAGATTCATGCTCCCAAATTATAGATAAAGCTGCATAAATTTACAAGTCCACATAGCTATACCTACCAAAAAACAACAAGAAAAGCAGCTATTCTGAGACCTTTTCTGCGGATCAGATGTTTTAGGTTAAAAAGGAAGCATATATTCAGGATGCTTGTAGGCTGTGTAATATACCTGAAGTTATCACCAGGGTAGATCAGGGTGCTAGTACTATGTCAACTTTTCCGTAAACTTACTGGTCTGTTACTTCCACATGGAAACTTTTTTTCTTTAAAATAAAAATAACTCTTCTTGGATTTGGGGTGAAATTTTGTTTTAAAAGTTTGGCTTTGCTCTAATGTGATAGACATTGCTGGCAATGGCCTCTGATCCTCAAGCTCCAACCACCAAGGCATTTGCTTGTTGAACGTTGTCTGGAAAGGGGAAAGAAAGTACTTATTTACCAGTTAACTCTTATAATCAAGATTACAAAACAGGGATCTGTTCATTAACACTGTATCATTCTTGATATATAAAAAGCACTTTGTATTTAAAACTTTATTATAAATATATATATATTGATTTTTTTAACCTAGAAACTAGATATTACCTCTTTGTTGTTTGCCACGTTAACATCCTCTTCTCTTAGTGTTGACTCTTCACCAGTTAGCAGTCCTTTCTCTGTGTACCTGACGGAAGTGTAGAGAGGTGACTGTACAGGCAAGCTCCATTGCTTCTTCTCTTTTCCTCACGGTAGAAGCCAGTGGGTTTTAGGTGTGATCCTTGCCATTATGTGTGAGGAGAAGTTGTTTCATTATTGCAACTAATTTCAGTACTAACGCAGTGAAGCCGTTTTGTTCTGCCCAAAGCTGATCTCTCTCTCCCAGGTATTAGCACACCATTTTCTGCCTGTTTGGAAAGTTTGATGTGCTGTTTCCATTAAAGATTATATTCAAATAAGCATTAGGACGTTTGGGAAGTCTGAGAGGTAAAATAAAAGTATTCTGGAAAAATCATGGTCCTTCAGTTAGGCTGAAATCAACACGGCACCCTCGTCATGAGTAACAATGAAGAGCTCTTGTTCAGCCAGGAGTGGTGGGCAGCCCTTGGGTGGTAGTTTTGGAAGCAGTCAGTTGTGCTGGGACTTATTTAATGTGTTGTGAAGAGAGGTGTATCTTTTATGGAAATTCTTACATGTACATCAGCTACTAAATGTAGAATTTAAAGTATAAGTTCCTCACATCTGCTGTTGTTTTTTGTGATAGTTGGGGTTTCCCTAAAAATTAGGGTTGCTAATTGGGTGAACCAGACCCTGTGAGATGGTTGGGCATCTGAAATGCTGGCCGTGTTCAGAGAGGCAGGGGAAGGGGATTGCCTTAGTTTGGATATTAAAAGTGAATTTTTATAAACTCTGCTTTTTAGGATTAGGAGATCATTACTACCTTTTTTTCCTGCCCATCCTGGGTTGGATCGTCTCTCTCCTTAGCCTCAGTACAGCTTTAGAAAATCTTTATCCTTCCAAATGAGTTTGGATAGTTGTGGGTAACATTTTCCAAACAGTCTTTCAGGGATCGTGTCAATGGCCTACAACCAAGGTATTTGTCCCTCACTTTGAGTCTTAACTGTGGTTTTTCTCTAATCCCAGTGGGAAAGGGCTTCAAGGCACCACCAATGGTATTTAATATTAGTACCTATACTATGCCTTTAATTTTAGATATACACATGACAATAATCCACTTGGTAAAGACATATCACTGGCTAACTAAGGAAGGACTGCGGTAGCCTTTCCTCGAGGGTTGAGGGTCACCCTCATGCGCTTCTGGGCCCCAGCCTGTTGATTCTGATTTCTAGATCTCACTTTGCTCCAGTCCCTTCTTTTGGCCACTACTTTCAAAGAGTCTGCCCCAAAGGGTCTCCTCCATTCTAGTGGGCATTTGCAGACTAAACTGACCCTAAGCTGACTTCTAGCTATTTGGGAAAGCTGCTTAGTCTCGGGGACTCCTTCCTGCGGAGGCACGCACAGCCCCAAGCTGCTGCGCACGTGGAGGCAGGCAGAAGCACAGCTATGCTTTCTCTGGAAGGAGGGTGGCTGCGCCTCCTGGGTGAGGCTGGAGAGGACTCCATCACACCAAATCCAGGTGTTTGCTTTTATAAGGTCTCTGATAATTTAGGAATGCTAGAAACCAAGCAACATGCTACCCCACAGCCCGCATCTGTGCCACACTAATTTTGTGATTTAATTGCTTTCATGGGTGACTAACTTTGTTCAGTGAAACCAGGGTTTGTTTGTTTGGGTTTTTTCTTTGCTAGTTATATATTTAAAGGTACATATTTCTTATTTCAGATCTCTACTGATAGTGCCCCATGGGAAGATGCTGGAACACATTTTGCAAATGTGACTTTTTTTTTTTTTTTAGTGTTGCTTGAAGCCTGTGTCATAATGTCAGTTGCTGCTGCCTTCTTTCCTTTTATGAGGTTCCCGATGTTTCTTCCAGAAAATTACTTTATTTATGCAAGTCAGGTGACTCTTACACCACAAAACCATTTGATGATAAACAGATTATCATTAGGTGCATATCTTATTGATATTTTGTGAAATGTTATGCCTGTGTTGCAAAAGTTGAATAGTTTTGTCTTTATATATTGCTGTCTTCAGTGTACAGCATGGTTTTACTTAATTGAATGTTACTGTTTAATATTTTCTTCTTATAGAAGAGACCATGCCCTTTTGTATGACATGTTTTAATAAATGTTATCTGTCAACTTTGTAAAAGTTTTGTTTTTCACTCTGAGGATATGACCACATGTCTTTGTTTTCATTCTGGCTTTTACCACCTGATAAAAGTTATGTTGTGGCCTTTTGATAAGTAAATGACAAATAGAGAATCTGATCCAGTGGGTAGTGAGTGACCCTTTGCTGTGCCGGGCATAGATGATGATCTCATTTTAACCCCCACCAGCTCCATCAGGTGTTTGTTTAGGTGAACTGGGTAATCTCTCTTTGCTCCTCCAGATCCCATTCCCACCCTGTGCTCGCTCTGGAGCCTGGCCTCTGTGGACCTGTCCTTCTGGCTTCTGGTCAGGATTTACCAGAGACACTAGAAGGAGCTTGGCAGATGAGGAGAGAGAAGTCGGGGAATTTGCTCCCCGGGCTCCTTCCTGCCAAGGGTGGGTTGACAGTGGCTGGGCTCCTCTGCCAAGGAAGACAGCTCCTGTCAGGCAACTTCACGGTTTGGTAACGACACCTTCCCCGTGCCCTTTCAAGCTGAGGATTGGTCCTGACTCCCTGTATCACCAGCCCTTGAGGGCTTCACTGTCCCCATAGGAGTTCCTTAACCCTGCCCATGCCCTTTGTAAATAGTCCCTTTATGAAACTCGTCCGTCACCCCAGCTGAGTATGCCATCTGCTTCATGCCAGGGCCCAGGCTGATGCTGAGGTATGCTCATTTCACACACAAGCCTGCAGTGACTCAGAGAAGGTAGATGTGTTACCAAAGGTGGTGCAGTGACTGCGGGGTGGAGCTGGAGTTCAAGTGCAGGACTTCATGGCTACAACACATGGAGGTAGTTTTTTCCCCTGCTCTGTAATGCCTCTATCTATGCTCCTTAGTTGGGTGTCTGCCTCACCTCTCTTTGCCCGCCCCCACCCCCCAAAAAAAACCCTGGAGAAACAGCAACATTGCTCTTTAAAAGTGCTGTAGGCACTGAGGGCCCCGCATATTTCCTAACAATGGCTCATTACCAGAGACACTGCTTGTTTTAGACCAAACTTAACCATCTTCCCACACAAGCCTTCTGTTTCCACTGTTTGTTGTGAGGCTTCTTCCCCTCCCCATTGCTGATTTTGAAGCCAACTACAGGTTGCCTCGGCTAGCTTAGCCATTCTCTGTGTAGGAAGAAGTCCAGAAGAACCATTTGTAGCCTTTTTTGAGGTGGAGCCTATCCATCCTGACCAAGGGCAAACAGCTCAGGCCCTGTGGCATGGTGACCCCTCTGACCCCTACTTTCACCCCTCCTGGGTCCCCTGCCGAGGCCCCTGGTGACCAGCAGTCCAGCCCACTGAGGAAGCAGTCTTCTACACATGGCTCCTGCAGGGGCGGAGACCCCTGGGGTGTGAAGATGAGAAGCACGGCGTTCCGTTCCGTATCAGGAGAAAGAGAAAGATGAAGTGGCTCATTTGTATTTGGGAACAGAAGCGGGTGGGATGTGAGGGGTGTTACCCAGATGGAGCATGTAACACCTGTGCAGTTTATTTAGCTTTCCTCGCCGTCAGTTTAGGGACTGCTTCCCACCAAACCCCCAGAGTGTTCCTTGAGACAGTCTCCATGCCTGGGCACCTTGGAGGGTGCACAGCTCTAGAATTTGCCCACAGTCAGTGGACCAGTCAGCAGGTCAGCAACAGGAAATGAGGTAAGCTTAAACTTGATTTAACAGTCATTATTTGGTAAATGATTTTAAATATGTTCTGTCTCAGTGCAGAAAGTGCAAGATAAGAACTCTGTGCCCTTCCAACTGTTTGTGTTCTTTTAAAGAAAACTTGGTCAATGTTCTATTCTTAGAGTTCAGTGAATGAAGATGGGCACAAATGGCATTTTTTCCCTTAATGAGAAACCAGAAGGGGAGTAAGGGTGGGAAGAGAAGTCTCGGTCTTTTTCTGGACTGGTTGGACTAGTTTGAAAGAAAACCAAACAACTTGATTTTATAATCTTGTACCACTTCTAATTTCTTCCAAACTGATAAGCCAATTGTACCATTGCAAGTAGCTTGGTGCAGTTACAGGAGAGCCACAGTTGTCCTTTGCGGGAGTATGTGGGCTCTATAAAAACAAGGTAATTCCTAAGCAGTATTGTAGGTAAATATACATTATAAAAAATAGTGGCTTTTTACTTAGAGTCTAGTGATTGTGAGTTCTACTTTTTTCTTCCTCATATTCCAAAATAAGAAACCAGTACTAAAGCCATTAAATATATTTATAACCTAATAAGATACTAGTTACTCCCCAGAGTATACTGGTCTGCCTAAAGTAACAGCTAACCT
Source organism: Ceratotherium simum simum (assembly GCF_057802395.1). Lineage (NCBI taxonomy): Eukaryota > Metazoa > Chordata > Mammalia > Perissodactyla > Rhinocerotidae > Ceratotherium > Ceratotherium simum. Next base: position 9,576,739 of record NC_141928.1, on the reverse strand, counting down.
TTATTAATAGAAGCTAGGGCCGGCTCCGTGGCTTAGCGGTTAAGTGCGCGCGCTCTGATGCTGGCGGCCCGGGTTTGGATCCCGGGCGTGCCCCGAGGCACCACTTCTCCGTCCAGCGCGAGGCCGAGTCCCACGTACAGCAACTAGAAGGATGTGAACCTATGACATACAACTATCTGCTGGGGCTTTGGGGGGAAAAAATGAATAAATAAAATCTTTAAAAAAAAAAAAAAATAGAAGCTAAAGGCTGCTTCTAGAACTGCACCATCTTGTTAATTTGGGGTCAGCAATGCTGTGATAAAATCTCACTTGTTAGGGTTCTCTGAAAAGATCCTCAACTGCACAGCATTCCATTCATGATGGATGGATGCCAAATCGGTAACGCTGCTAGAATTCCTGCAGGATCTGGCTTAGTCAAAATTGTACACTTTAAAATAACAGCAGTGACCTTGAACCAAACTAGAAAGGATTAATTCTTACCCCACTTATATAGTGTGTTGTGACGTGTGAAATATCTTTTGTCTACTCACAATATGAAGATACAGAGAATTTTTCTTGGAGAGAATTTTTTTTTTAAACTGCAGTTCTATATATTTATTGGGCTCTGAACACCCACTCAACCCACTGAACGCCATACCTGCTTTAATAGCTGTGAGAAGAATTGGGATTGCGGACTAAAAATAACAGCTGTTAAGTGAAGGTTCATTGCATGCTTAAATTGCTAAGTACTTAACTTGAGTTAACTCGTTTATTCCTCATAACCAGCCCATGAGGTAAGGTTTTTTTCCAGGACACGTCATGCAGCAGGAAAGGATGACAGCTTCCTATTCTGTTCGGGAGATGATTTTTTCCCCCTCAGGGAAACTCCTCTTTAAGCCCTTACTCCTAGGCCAACAGGGATGTCTGTGTCTGAGGGTAAGATTTGCGCAATTGTCCCACTCCTCCCGCAGGGCACTGAGCATGGCTTGTGACGCTGGGGAGCACGGACCTAGGCCCGATTATTCTGGTGCCTTTAGGTGGGGGGTGACTTACTGGTTATCCCTTGGGTTCTTGCACTTTGCTTTCTTGGGAGAAATAGAGACTCTATCCAGAGACTGTTCCCCAGGTCTGGCTTCAGCAGCTAACCCTTCTTGAACTCCTTGGGTTCAGGAAATACACATGGAAATGAACCCCAGGAATGGAGAGTCCAATGATTTTCAAACTGGTAGAAAAATCCCATCAAGGCCTACTCCAAGAAATGGGCAGCGGAAACGAGCATGACCCCCTCCCCACCTCCTTCCTACCAGGGCAGCTTTAATTTCAGGTAGTACAACCGACCAACTGCTCGCTCCTTAATAGAGCTTACATTTACCGGGGCCTACTGTGTGCTTTCCGTGGATTAACTCTTCACCGTCACACCAACCTTGCAAGGTAGGTACTAATGCCATCCCTGTCTAGCAGGAGGACACTGACAGCAGAACAGGATTCAAACCCAAGCAGCCGGAGTCCTGGGCTACACTGGGCTACGCGTGCTCTGTTAGGTTCGGAATGACCAGAGTAAACCCCACTCTGCCTGCTGGTGCCCTGGGTGTAATTTTGAACATAAATAATCTAGAGAGGGCTTCCGAAGGCCAAAGGCTTATCTGGGCCCCCTGACCACTGCTCTGGTATTTATCTCCAGGAGATTGTGGGTCTCTGCACCAGCGGCACCTGCTTATCTCTGGGTTGGTGGGCCCCATGCAGGCCCACCCTGTTCCCATCAGCCTCTGGATCAGCCACTCCCTCACAACAGCCCCCACTTCTAACAGTCTGCTACCACTTGACTGCTCCAGGTCCTCCTCCTTCCTAAGCAGATCTAATCCTGTCACCTCCCAGGATCCACCTGATGGGATCTTTACTCCTTAGCTTGGCATCCAAGGCCTCCTCTGACGCTGGCCTACTTATCCGTTCTTTTCCGCCGATCCCCACTTGGGCCTTGGCTGCTCTCCTTAGGCTTTTCTCTGTCCTTGCATGGATGATTCTCCCTGCCTTGAACACTCATCCTTCTCTTTTCCATCCACCCTTCCCTAACCTTTGTCCTTCAGGAAAGCTCCTTTTCATTGTTCCAGGCTCTGCAAAAAGAGTCTCTGTGACGGCATCCCTGAGCACCCCTGAAAATTATTCACACCACTCTTAGTGATTCCATTTCATTTTGAACTTAGTTCTGCTATAGCATTTGTCACTGTATTGTCATTTTATATATACCATCCATTCTTCACACACACCCATGTCCGCTGCTAGACAGTGAGCTCCTCAGAAACAGGAACTATGTCTTAATTGTCTCTGAGTGGCCGTTCCTGGCACAGTCCTGATCCACAGTCACTACATTCTGCTGAATTTAAAAGATAATAATAAGTGCAGATTCACTGTTGAATCTTTATCCACCAGTTACAGCCATGGACTTTTTTCTTCATCAAAGAATTTTCTTAGGAAGTATGGGCACCCAGCAATCTTAGGAAGTGCCCTCTTCTGACTGAATGTCACCTAAGTGTTGCTGAAATGGCCTGTTAGCTGAGAACTCTGAGTTAAGTATAGGTGCCCTTTCCTAACCCAAATGAAAGACTTTCTATCTGAGCAGATACTTAGCTGTGATACTGGACCCTGGTTTATGTAAGTCAAGTCAAGCAGAAAAGGCAATGGGATTTATCAAAAAATGATTTCTGGTAGAGAAAAGCCAGTGTCTGGCTCAAACCAAAATGTCAGTAGAATAATTTACAGTTACAACTTGCTTTGAAGCAGAATAAACTGAATTGCCACACTCCTTGTTAAATATACCAGTCCATGGTGAAGAAGAGTGACTCATTTTTTTTTGTTAATTTCTGTGAGAAGCTTGTTCTACGAGAGGGCATATTTCCAGTGAGATTTTGGCACAATCTAAAACAGATGGTTACATGTTATTGGTGCTTCCTCTAATACTAAAATTTGTGGCAATTGTTTAAGGACCAAAAGTTGCTTTTGGATGACATTCAAATTATGATTGTGCTGATCTGAGCTTTAAGTCACAGTATAATGTTGTAGTCAGGAAACACGGAATCTGGACTAGACAACTAGGGGGGTTTTATGCAATGAAAACAGTTTGTTTCATGTGAATCGTCTCTGAGGGAGCATGGCATGAGACTTTTCTGACCAGCAGACAGTAGAAAGGGCAGCAGTGAGCTTGTGACTCATGAGGAGCTCTGCCAAGAAGGTGTTAAATAGTTCTGCTAAAAGTGGTTTCAGAAGCATCTTAGGCAAATTTCCAACCCTTTCAAGCAGAAGGATCATTTTTGAATATTAGAAACTTTTGCAGAGCCCCTCCCATGATAATAGTCATTCAAAATCACAAAATACTATTATGAATTCAGTAATGCTTACATGCATTTCTATTTATTCTTCAGAAAGTATATAGTTGAAAAGGATTAGCACAAACATGTAGGAGATCTCAAAAGTAGCTATTCTTTGGTTTGTTCATTCACTCATTTACTTACCAAATATTTATTGACCACCAGCTTTGGCCCTGGCCGGGCCTCTGAGTGGTGATTCCCTGTCTTCTGAGATTATGCAAAGCACTCCAGAAGACAAAGAACTGGGCGTTTCAGGATAGGTCCTTTGCAGTCTCTGTTACATAACTGGCTAAACCTTATCAATCTAGACCTATAAATAAGATTTAACCATCAACTTCAAGGGAACACTTCTCAAACAAACCTAGCTGTGGATGTGGTCGAAGCCACTGAGCTTAATTCATCTGCAGAACGAGACCCAGGTTATAGCCATTTCCTGTAACAGCTATATAGATACCCTCAATCTCACTTTCTTTTCTGGGTTTTCAGTTAACTCATCACTGTCATCTCGAGTGTGAAAAAGGGTGAAACTTCCCCATCACTGATTCCTATTTCTGCCTCCCAAGATTTTCCCATTCCCCTTTCTGAGCGGAACCCTTTTCTCATAATTCATCTGCCATAGTTTAGCACATCGAATTCACAAGGACAATACGGAAACTAGGATAAATCGGTAACAGGCCCTCAAAGAGCACACTATCTAGTAGGCAGAGTCATGCTTTCAAAAACAAATGTAGATGCCTAATACTATGGTGTTCTAGATCCTGGGCTATAGCAGTCAATGAAACAGATAAAAATCCCTGCTCTCCTGGAGTTCACGTTCTAGAGGCAGATAAGATGGACCTCTCTAACGCTAATGAGAAGTACCATGGACTCTCACACAGAAACAGGACAACGAGGGGTATGCAGGAAGACTTCCTAAGTGCCGTCAGCATCTGGGCAGGGCCTGAAAGGACGGGTGGAATTCTGACCTGGGGAACTGTGGGTTGGAGTGAAGAAGAGGCCAACCTACGCAGAGGGAAAAGTATGAACAAAGGCATGGAGGTGGGGAAGTTTGGTAGGAAGGGCAGGTTTGGGGGCCAAGTCGTTACTATGGTAATGCATGTCAACTACTGAGCATTTACTGTATGCCAGACTCTGTGCTCCAGTCTTTACATGTAATACTTCTTTAGATCTTTACTACAACCCAGCTTGAGAGGGAAGGGAAAACTGAGGCTCAGAGAGGTTAAGTAAGTGGCAGAGCCAGAATTCTAAACTAGGTCATCTGACTTGAGACAATCACACCATGTTGATGCCCAAGGTCATGAAGGGTCGCAGATCCCAGGCTGTGGAGTGTGAATTTGATTTCGTAGGTGATGATCAGAGCTGTCAGGAAGATTAACCCGATGGAATGATATGACCTAGGACGTGGTGTTTGTGCTGCATTCCCTACATGGGCTGAGTGACAAATAATAGGCCTGCCACTGTGGTCTCCTGGATGTGGAATGTGCCTGCAGGGAGGAGCCACCAGGAGCCCAGGTAGGCCAAGTTCAAAGTCAGCAATGGAATGGGGCAAGTTGGACTCCTAGTAGGCTAGTGGGGGGCTATTGTTAACCTAGGTAGGGCCATCTGAGAACAAGAATTGCAGAGGCTCCTTTTAAACTTGGTTTTCTTCCATGGGATTTTTCCCTCTGGCACTGGTCGTGTACCCTCTAGTCATGCATGCCAGCCAAATTCCAATTAGCAATTTCTTTATTGTAATCCAAAAGTTGCTCCACCAGTGTCCTCAAGAATGGGCAACACTCATCCTCTTCTCTCCATGAAAGTCATGAGGGGAAAGGTGGCTGGCAGGGAATCAGGAACCCCATTCCCACGCACACTCGATTAAGTACAGTTCTTTAAAGACTCGGAAGGTGGCTGTCTCCACCCCGTCCTCATATGTCTCACCTAGATTATTGTGCCAGCCTGGTCTCCCCATTCCACTTCATCTACACACACCTGTCAACCTCACTCTTCCATGATGTCACCAAGCTGCTCTGAAACCTCCAGGTGACCCTAGTTCCTACCAAAGAGGCCCAAGCTCTCCAGACTGTAGGCTAGACTTCCTTTCTGCTTTGTTTTCACTATTTCTCCATCCTATCTATTCTACTCTCCAGCCGACTCCCACATCGCTTGAACTTGCCGTCAACTTTCCTATATTCACGAGCATTACTAATGTTCCCTCTGCTGAGGATGCCCACTTTGCCCTCTCCTCCTGCCAGAATCCTGCCCATGAGTCCTGCGCAGAATAAAGGCCACTTCTAATACCACCTCCTCTAAGAAGCCTTCACTGTTCTTCCCATCTCAGTATCACCTGTCCTTCCCTAGAGCCCCACAAAGCTGAAGTTGTGTCACTCTTGCAGGCATCATTTGTATGCACATTGCTAAACTCTGTGAGGACCAGAAGGGTGGAAGGACCTGCTTGTGTCTGTGTTCATTACATTTCTATGTTCCTTACAGCATATGGCTTGGCACCCAACAAATTTGTTCAGTTGAAGTCAGAACAGTCTCCTACGGTCTTTAGGAAGGCTTGAGTGTGGCAGTAGCAAGGTGACAGACTGGGGAGACCAAACTACTCACTGAGATAAAGAGATATCAAATTCTTGTTCTGGTGAGAGCTGAAAGTGTATGAAACGGTACCATTATTGGTTGTATTCCGTCTTGTAAATTCAATCACCCAGCAAATGCAGATTTTTTTGTAACCAGTGACCCAAGCCAGGAACTGCTTCAGAAATGACTGGGTGTTGAAGTTTGGCTTTGTCACATTCATTTGTCATTTGCTCCCCTCTTTGGGACTGAAATGTGCTGACTCACAGGGAGGACCCTGCTGCACCTCCACCAGCTCGTGAGCAGCTGTCACAGCCTGGTGCCTGGGATCGGACCTGAGCACTGGTCTCAAACCAGGTCACATAAAACAGTCACACCCGCAGCTGGGCTGCTTGTGCTCCTCCCGGTCTCTCCACCCTCTTGGCAAACGGAGGCCGATGATAATTCAGCTGTATTTTCTTTTTGAGCTTAGAAAAATGACCAGCTTGGCTGACTTTAAAAACACAGTCTCTTCCTTGTTCTTTGAGTAATCGTATCAGAGCCACAAACTGCTCCTTTCAGAAGTCCCAACCCCAAAGAACCCCCCTGCCTTGGGCAGGATAAAAGTCAACTTGTTATTCTGTGGAATGCCTGGGAGGCAGCCTGTCCTGTGATCAGAGAGGCACTTGGGGGGATTCTGCAGGATGGAAGAGCAGCCTCAGCATCTGTGGTTGCGAGCCCTCCCCAGACACGATCCTTATCTGCTCCAGGGGAGACTGTTAAGGTTTTCTCCAGACAACAGCTGCACTGTCTAGCAGCTGCTGACCCCTGGCCTCCATCAGAGGTCAGAATATAGAACTTGTCCAGACAGTGATCAAGGAAGAGAACCTGGAAGAGAATTCCTCCCCTGTTCCCTAGAAAGGAAAGTTTTCTCTTGGTAGAGTTTAATGACCCCTATGGAAACAAGAAAGCCAGGCAGGGTGTGCTCTTCTTTTTGTTGCTCTGTGAGTTAGTTTCAACTTAAAAGAAATTTGCACAAAAGCTTGCATTATCATTGAGTGATTCAGTCCTGGACCTCAGGATTTCCTGCTGGCTACATGCACTTTTTTATGTAACTGAAGAATGATCAAGCATAAAAGAACACAAACCATAAGTGTACGACTCAATGACTTTTCACAAAATGAATGTACCCATGTCACCTGTGCCCGGATCAAAGAATCTGGGGCTCGAGATTCCCCTCACGTGTCTTTCCCAGAGTGACCTATCCCGACCAGCAGCACCACAGATCGGTTTTGCCTGTCTTGAACTTTATATAAATGGGATTGTACAGTGCGTTCTCTTGTGCCTGGCTTCTTTCACTCAGTGTTGTGTTTCTGAGCTTTATCCACGTTGTTCTGTGTGATTGTAGTTCCCCATACTCATTTGTAATTCATTCATTCTTTAAATGGGATGATCCCTAAAATTGCAGCTCAAACTCCATCAGAGTACCATACTCCAAAGCAGAGCGTTTCAGCTATGAACGAGGTTGTCATACATAATCCTCATCCTGCTAGAAACAGCATCTCATCTACAGGAATATGACACAAGCAAAGGAAATGATGGGTATTTGGAGAGATTCCTGGGCCACCAGTATGGCTTGAATTCTATTAAGCAAAGAAAGGGCCATGCTTACACTTTTGCTTCCAATTCTTCTGAGTTTCTGGGTCTCCCAATATAGAGGGCTACGGTCGGGCTGTCTTTGGAGTGTGCTTTAGAATTCAAGAGGGCATTTCTGCTGAGGAAATTTAACTGGGAGACGGACCTAGAGGCTGAAGTACCAGCAAAACTTAAAGAAGAGCTCCACACATTTTATTGAAAAGAAGAGCTGTCCCGTGAGTGGGTTTCTGGAACACATGGTTGGTACAAGATTGTTGATGTTTTGATGGAAGAGAGATTGTTTCAGGTGACCATGGTCTCTCCCACTGGGAAAAGGAATAGTATCAGTTACACACTACACTTAGTACCTGGGGCATTGCTGTTGTTCATTTCTTAATGGTAAACTCTGCCTGTGTTTCAGCTCTGGGGAAAGGCAGGGTGAGCAGCAGTTTTGAAAGGAAGATAGAGTGAGAATGGGAGGGCTGGTGATGATCTGCCTATAGACAGGGCGACTGGAATGCTGCCCACTCAGAAGGGCTCTGTGAATCTCTGTTCCCTAGTTCTGAGCCATCTCATCCTAGTGGGAGCCAGCTGGAGCCTGACCTCTTTTTGTCCTTCCTTTATTCCTTGTTTTAAAACATTTATTGAGCACTTGTCTTGTGCCCAGCTTGGTGCTGGGCACAGGGAGGAACAAGACAGAGTCCTTGCTCTCAAGTCACAGGAAGCCCCTGACAACAGGAAATGCTGGTAACTTCTAAGAATTGTGAGAGAGCAAGGCAAGGTCCCTGTCGTTAAGCTGCTTATGGCTGACAGACAGTCAGCAGATGCCCAGGGCTCAGTGCACTAGCTCCCAGGTAGTTGGACATGATAGAGAAGCCTCAGCAGGAAAATAAGACTTATCCTAACGAACCCCAATGTGGATGTATGAGCTACTGGTTTTTGCGTGTTTATCGTACTTGAGGCGCTTCGTAAATGCTTTACAATCGTTATCCCGTTGTACTACTCCCAATAACCCTTTGGGATCGGAACACTTTTATCTCCATTTTACAGATGAGGAAACAGAAGTTCAGAGAGGTTAAGCATCTTAACTTTCTTCAGTGAGTTTGGACCATAGAAACTGTGTCCTTAATTTATTGCTTGACCAGAAGCTGAGCCACCCCTAACAAGACTTCAGGCCAAAAAGGTCTATCTAAGAAGCCAAAGGGGATGAATATGTCCAACTTCATCCAAACTCAGGGAACTCAAGGAAAAAGAAGCGAGAAGAAGCTTAAAGGAAGAGGAGAATGGGTAGAGGTGATTCACTTATCTGAATCTTGTGAGTACTGAGGGCAGGTTAAAAAAAATAGGGAGGGTGAGAGTGTACGTGGTCAGCTAAGCCAGGCTTCCATGCTGGGCGACACCAGAGGTGCTTTGGTTCCAGCCAGGAGAATGGATCAATGCAGAGATACTGAGATCCTCTCTGTTCAAAAAAGTACCCTGGACAAATTTAACCCTCCGACTAGTTTGGTAATGATTGCCAAGGTTTCTGGGTGTTTCGAAAGGCTGCTTATTTTCAGAGAGGAGAAAAACGGTGTCTTACAAACCAGGGCATTAGAAATAAAGCAAGAGCCAAGATACCCCAATCTTCTTGAGTCTTTACTGACAAGGAAAGCCTCATCCCTTTTTAACAGAGACTGTTCTTCAGGCGATGAGAGTGGGAGGGAGGGAGGGAGCAGATCAGTTGAAGAGTTTTTCTCGTTAAGTGGCCAGAGGCAAAGATTCCACGGAGCTAAGCTCTTTGATGAAAGGCGAGCTGAGAATGACAAGAGTATGGGGTGGGAGGAGGGGAGATCTACAGGAGGGGAGGGGGATGCAAAGCCAGGGTGCAGGGGCTGGCCCCGTGGCTTAGTGGTTAAGTGCGCGCACTCCGATGCTGGCGGCCCGGGGTTCGGATCCCGGGTGCGCACCGACGCACGGCTTCTCCGGCCATGCTGAGGCCGTGTCCCACATACAGCAACTAGAAGGATGTGCAGCTATGATGTACAACTATCTACTGGGGCTTTGGGGGGAAAAAAAAAAAGGAGAAGGATTGGCAATAGATGTTAGCTCAGAGCCTGTCTTCCTCAGCAAAAAGAGGAGGATTAGCGTGGATGTTAGCTCAGGGCTGATCTTCCTCACAAAAAAAAAAAAAAAAGCCAGGGTGCACCTCCACACTGCACTGCCCCCTGCATTGCTGCCGTTATCTCAGTCCTTCATATGTTAACAGCTCCTATTGGTTCAGCACCCACTAAGTCCAAGGCTCTGAAAACCATTTTACCTCTATTATCTCGTGGGATTCTCCTAACAACCATCTGGGGCAGGTACAATGACCACGCCCATTTTACAGATGAGAAAACCAAGGTTCAGAGAGTATGATTAACTTGCCCAGGATCTCACGGCTTTTACCGTATGGCTCAATCTTTGAAATGCGGTGAAAGAAGTCAAGTGTCTGGTAACGGTGGAAGCACTGAATCTGAAAACAGGCAGCCCAGTCCTGGGGCAGGGATGGTGGACAGAACTACAGAGCTGAGACCAGGAGACAGAGGGGCACAGGAGCTAGTTAGGAGCAGATCCTGGAGGAGCCCAGCAGAAGAGGACTGATCAGAGCAGGGCAGACCTGCTCATGTCAGCAGGGAGGAAGAAGGTCAAGGTCAGGAAGGCAGGTGATGGTGCCATGAGCCCCACTCACCTGCAGCTCTGAGCATCCTCTTGTGATAGAAGTAAGGTGAGAATTTCAAACTAGCATAGAACTCTGTCGTTGGGTGATGTATTGTCTTACCCTTCCCCTTCCCTGTCAATTTTTTCCATAGCACTTCTCCCCTCCTAACATACTATATATTTTGTTAATTTATGCCACTTTCCCTGCGAGTATGTACGTTCCTGAAGGGCAGGGGTTTTTTTTCCTGTCCACTGGCATATCCCCAGTACCTAGAGCAGTTTGGCACTTAATTAGCACTCAATAAATACTTGTTGAATGAATAAATATGCAACAGTAATATCAAGACGGGGTCTCTCAGGCATTGTGTGCCTCCTCGGCCCAGCTGATCTGCTTTGAGCCTAGGGATCTCACCTGTCCTAGCAGGACTCCCTCAGTCACTGACTTCTGCAGCAGGAACAGGCAAGGCAAGGATGCACAGGGACGCTAGGAGGCAGGATCCTAAATCAGGTGCTGAGCACCTTGTTCCTGCTCAGCGGAAGTCAAAAAAGCCAAGGTCGTGGTGGCGGTTAACCAATGTATACGTTGGTCAAAACTCACTATACCTCATTAAATTGATTAAAAGAAAAAGAAACAAAGGTGGACTCTCCCCCCTCCTCCACAGTGCCTGGAACCATTCCACAGCCCCCCGAGGCTCTGTTCCCAAAGGGCGCCCCTCCATTCTGACTCTGTTGTAAAGAGGGAAGGACTAAAGGACTAGCAGAAGGAAAAAAGAGAGAGATTAAAGAGACACCCCTCTCTCCAGATCCTCATGTGAAATCTTTAGCGATGCCTTCAGACAATCAGAGGCCATGACTTTTATTTTTAAACAGCTCTCATGTCAAGAAGATGCTGAAGTCATGTCTAAAGTCAATGGAACTATTTGCGCTAGGGAAATTTGCATGAGGGGAAAAGGTTCCGTCTCCCTGGGCATATTTTAAAGAGTCTTATTTCATCAAAGTCGTCCTGCAAAGCCCCCCGACTTCTGAGCCAAGGCAAGCAACGTTTCTGGTCTGATGTTTGATGGACAGGATGTCAGCTTTACATTAAACACATGTGGCGGTGTGAATGCTCTTCACGTGCGGTTCGCTCACTTCCTTGAAATCCAAGGCGTGCCCAGCGGGTTTACGCCTGGTTTATAACACTTAGAGCAAAAAGTCACCTTTTGAAACCAGGCTAGATCTTTGCAGATGTCTTCACTTTACTCACTTTAGTCAGACATCTGCCTGTGAGAAAATGTGATGTGAGTTACAGCAGTCTACCTATGACATCGCTTTCAAGAATGCCATTGATTCTGAAACATACTCTGGATTTATTGACCGTGTTTGGGACAAAAAACACAACCAGATTAAATATACTCACTGATTGTAAGATGTCTTCTGATTCCAGGAATGTGAACACAGTAATGTGAACAAGAATGCATCTTTTATTTTTATTTTTATTTATTTTTTAAAACAGTTTTATTTATTTATTTATTTTTTTGTGAGGAAGATCAGCCCTGAGCTAACATCCATGCCAATCCTCCTCTTTTTTTGCTGAGGAAGACTGGCCCTGAGCTAACATCTATTGCCAATCCTCCTCCTTTTTTTCCCCTTTTTCTCCCCAAAGCCCCAGTGGATAGTTGTATGTCATAGTTGCACATCCTTCTAGTTGCTGTATGTGGGACGCCGCCTCAGCATGGCCTGAGAAGTGGTGCATCTGTGCGCACCCGGGATCTGAACCCGGGCTGCCAGCAGCGGACTTAAGAAGCACGCGCACTTAACCGCTAAGCCACGGGGCCGGCCCTAGAATGCATCTTTTATTAAAAGAGGAATATTAGGCCCCATTTTCAGATGAGTAAGAAAAAGTAAAAAAGGGCCGGCCCCATGGCTTGGCGGTTAAGTGCGCGCGCTCCGCTGCTGGCGGCCCGGGTTCGGATCCCGGGCTCGCCCCGACGCACCGCTTCTCCCGCTATGCTGAGGCCGCATCCCACATACAGCGACTAGAAGGATGTGCAGCTATGACATACAACTATCTACTGGGGCTTTGGGGGAAAAATAAATAAATAAATAAAATTAAAAAAAAAAAAAGAAAAAGTAAAAAAGATTTAGTGATTCACCCAAAGCAACTCCAAGGACTCCTCCATTCTCTTAACCAGAATATAGCACTGCCAGCCACAGTATGTGTGAGTATGAGTATGAAACCTAGCAATTAATGGCTTTGAAAATTGGGAGGAAAATGCACTGGGCCAAAAAGTCATCCTGTATGTATTTGGAGACCCTCTCCTGGAGTGTAGCCACCCTTGTTGACCAGGTAGGTGTGTCCTCTGCAGGAACTGGAGTGGAGAGGACCCATGTAGATTTCCTGAAAAATTCATTTTTCAAATGAGAATTCCCTACAAATGTGGAAGGCTTTTCTTTTCTCATCTATCATCCTTATGGGTCAAGGGAAGCTGCAAGGTAGAGGCTGGTCAGGACCAAGAGAGCATTGGCACAGATAGGGAGTCTGGGTGGTAAGGCGTCATGCGGGTAAACGGGGAAGAGAAATGGGGGTTCAGGCTCTCAGTTTATTCATTCATTTATTCATCCTTTGTTTCACTCAGCAAATACTTATTGCTGCCCATTCAGGACCAGATTCTCTGCAGGGTGCAGTGGAAACAGATCAGTTAAACAGCCCCTGCCCTCAAGGAACACAGACTTAGAAGCAAAAGCAGTTAATCACTCATTATCTGTTAATTCAACAAATATTTATTGAGTGCCAAGCACTGGAGAAACAGCAGGAAAGAAGTCAGACAGGGTCTCTTCCTCATGGAGTTTACGGGCTAGTGGTGGGGGACGCAGATATTAAACTCATAATTGTACATAAACTCAAAATTGTCATTAACTAATTACCATTGTGGTTACTACAAAGGAGAAGTAGAGAGTGCCAGCAGAGTCACCCACAAGGGGCAGTGTTGAAGAATCAGCAGGAAACCAGGAGAGAGCAGACCAGGAAGAACATGACAGGAAGGACTCCAGAGGCAGCACCTGGGCCCAGAGGGTGTCAGCAGGGCTCAGTCAGAGGGAAGCCAGGCCTACCCGGAAGCTGGACAGGTGAGACAGGAGGAGAGGAGAGGAGAGAGCAAGCCTCTCCAGGAAGTGAGCAAAGGCCTCACAGAAATGGGTGGGGGCTCTTGAAGCCATCCTTTCGCCCTTCTTTCTTGCTGACCAAGAATAATTATTGAGTGCGCCATGCCGGAAGCATTATATTATTATCTTGTTTACCCACTGAGGTGGGTACCATCACCCTCTCTACACAGATGAGGAGGCTGACACTCAGCGGGATGAGTGCCTTGCCCCGGATCAGATCACAGAGCTCTTGTGTGGCTAAGCGGGGACTGGGACCTGGCTCTGCCTCACTCTCAGCCACAGCACTCTACTGGCCAGTCTTGGCTGTGGGAAGGGAGACTACAAAACACATTCCTCAGCCTAATCACCTGTTAACGGATGAAGAAGAGAGGCTCAGAGGGGTGAACCAATGACCTGGTCCCCATCACACAGCAGTGAGTAGGAGAGGGGTCTCCAAGGAAGTCGGCTCTTCCTGGACCAGCTGGAACGCTCCCTCTACTTTGCAGAGGCGGCCAGGTGGAAGGAACCCTGACCCACTGGGATGTTCAAGAAGTCGTAGGACATCTTGGGACTGTTTGGAGAGACAGACTCCCCCTGCCGGCCCAGAACTACTCAGGTAGTAAGGCAGGTGGAAGGGGCACACCACAGGGTCCTAGTGAGGGGAACAAGAGTAAGGAAACCCCAAATAATTCATATAATTATTTTGTTTAAGGGATACTCATGACTTATGTGTGTCCTGTAAAGACTCCGACAGAGGCTGTCAGTGGGCCAGAGTCATGTAGCATAGCCTGGCTTCTGGCAGAAACGGTCTCCTTGTGGGAGCCAGAAGCAGGAGAGGCTGGGATCAGATCACCTGGCAATCTTGACTCTCGAAGTGCTCAGGAATCTGTAATAGATGAGAAGTGGAGAATTGGGCTGCATCTGTCCTAGGAAGCAGAGAAGAGGAAAGAATGGGAAGGGGATTAACTTTCCCAAGCACTTCGCACACTATCTCAGTTAACATGTGACATGGAGGGGAGGCCAGGAGACATGTTTTAGCTGTGTGCCTTGGAAGAGAGAAAGCAGAACACAGATATTGGCAAACACCAGCTGCCACCGTCACAAATCACAAATGCTGACCCCGTTATGACAAAACCACTCCTTGACTGGATTGAGGGCTAACCCCAGACTTTGATGAAATGTGAATTTGGTCATTTCATAAATAACTGCTGGGGAAACTGGATAACTGTGGAATAAATTAAAATGAGGCCCATTCGTCACCCTCTAGACTCTTCTTGATCTCAAATAGACTAAAATCACTTTAAAAACACCACAAAGATTTTGGGAAAACAGAAACTCATGCACCTCAATTGTGGAGAAGTGACAGTTTTCTAACTAAAGAAAATTAGAAGAGATTATGACACATAATCAGCTAAATGACAACAACAAAAGCAGGGGACTGGAAAAATATATGAGTTTAGTGGCCTGGTTAGGTGGGGAAATTATTATAAATCCAGTGTCCAATAGACAGATGGCCAATAACTTTGAGACCCTTGGCACAAAGGTTAAATACTTAGGAACATTTTAGTCTTTATAGTCCTTAATGACATGCAAATACCGTATCACAGCCAAGAAGACCCCAACTCTTACCAATGAATTTGGCAAAAATCAGTAAAAATGATGAGTTCACGGCTGGTCAGTAAAGAAATAGGAACTCACTCATGTGGGTGTGTGAATCACCCCAGGGTCCTGAGGAAACCTGGCCTGACAAGACGATGCATTCCTGTGCCCTTGGGTTCACTGATCTCACTGTTGAGGACAGATCTCAAGGAAATAGCTCAAGAGGAAAAGTAATTAGGGAGCGAGACTGCCTGCCCAGGTGCCTGCAGTTAGGAACTAGTTACCTAAAAATCTGTGTTCAGAATATTCTGTTGCCATAAGAAGTTTCTGTCTGGAGTCAGAGAGACAAGGGAGCTCATCCCAAGTCGGCCATTTAGCTGTGTGACTTTAGATATGTCACTTAACCTCTCTGACCCTCAGTCCCCTCCTTGATAAAATGGGGATAATAACAGATCGCTACCTCCTGGGGTTGTGTATTAAAGGAGGTCATGTCCATAAAGTGTCCACACAGTGCCCCGCAGAGAGTGTTTAACAAAGGGTAGCTGTTATTATTGGAAGATAACTACTGGACGGATCCTGGAGAGAGGGTTCCTCCTTGCAAAGGACAAGGTAGCATCGGAAAGTCTCGGCTTTATATCTTGAACAGGAGCTGGTGTTTTGACTCCTAGTTTATTTTTATTACAAAATCAGAAAAAGGGAAATAAACCTCTGCCACAACTCCTGAGGAGTCCACCAAAATGCAAAGGGAAGCTCTTCAAAGGGTGTTAAACGGCCTGGAGCGGAGAGGAAAACGCTGGGCGAGGCTCCCACTCCCACACGAATGTCAAGATTGGGTGTCTGGAAACGCACATTTTTTGAGGCCTGCTCTGTGACAGGGGTTTTATAACCCCAAGTTCGGAGTTTTCATCTCTGTTTTGAGGGAGACGAAATCTGCCAAAGTCACGCGTTAAGTGACCCGATATGGCAGGTCCCCAGGCCCGCGCTTGTAACCACTGCACCACACTGCCTTCAGCTGCCCCGCCAGGAGCGGCTCGGGTGAAGGGCAGGCGCCGGGGGGCTGTGGGAGCGAGGGTCTCGGAAGGGGCAGACCGGGCCGGGGTGGGCGCAGGCCCCGGGTGACGGCGGGTCGAGGGTCCTGGCCTCGCAACCCTTCCGCTCCGGGAGCCCCGGGGCGCGCCCCGCTGCGGAGCCGCCCTCCCGCCAGCAGGGGGCGCCGAGGAGCCGGCGGGCGTGAGGCCGTGGAGCGCAGAGCCGCCGCCGCTCCCGCCCGGAGTCGAGGCCCGGGCTGCCGCTCGCCCGCTGCTCCGCGGCAAGGCCCCGGGACGCGGCAGGGAGGAAGGCGGAGCCCGGAGCTCCGGCGAGAGACCCGGCCGCAGCGCCACCACTCCCTTCTGCGACTGCCCGGAAGCGCCGGCGCAGAGGGGGCGTGGCCGGGAAGCGCTTCCGGGGGCGGGGGGCGCGGGCTGGGGCGGCAGCCGGAGCGGCGGGGACGGGCCTGGCGCCGGCGGCGGCGGAGGGGGCGCCGCGGGCGGGCAATGTGAGCGCGGCGCTCTCGGCAGGTGAGGCGCGCTGGCCGGGGGCGGCGGGCGGCAGGCGGAGCCCCTGGGGCCCGGGGCAGTCCCCGGCCGCTGTCCGGCTCCCTCTGGGCGCGGCGGGGCGGGAGTCTCCGCGCCTGGTTAGTCCGGCGGGCCGGCGGGTGGGCGGGCGGCGCGGGCTGGAGCCGCGGCCAGGCGGGGTCGGGAGGCCCCGGGCACCTGCTCGGGCCAGGCGCGCGCCCCCGAGGGGCCAAGTGCCGGGCCCCGGAGTCTGGGCGCCGCTGGCGGGGCCGAGGGTCCAGCTCGACCAGCTGCCCCGGGCTCCCCAGCCTCCGCTCGGGCGTCCCGGGATCCTCTGCTTCCGGGCCCCTCGCCCCCGGGGGCGCTCCCTCTTTGTACAGGAAGGCCGGATGGTTGAGTCCCCTGGAGAGCGGGGCCGGGCTGAAGGGTCAGCTCTGCTAGTGGCTGCAACAGAGCCCCTGCCCCACGCCACCGCCTTTCTCCAGGTAAACAGGCGGCGGCGCGTCGTGCTTGGCCCTAGATGTCTCCATGGTCACTTTCGCCCTCAGTCGGTCCTGCCGTTACGGGGGGCTGGGCTGGGGCTGGGCTGGCGCTGGCCTGGGGCTGTAAACAGTGCCCTGGGCTACGCAGCTGTGTTTAGGGCGGCACTAGTCTGAAAGTCTCAGTCTTGAGGCTTTCAGCAAGCCTCTTCCACGCTGGGCCTCAGTTTCCCCATCTGATCAGTAAGGGTTTTAGATTAGCTCTGGAAAGACCCTTCAAGCTCTACCGTTCTGTGTATGTCTGAAATTGGACGGGCTTTCTCTGGTTCAAGATATTGGGTAGTTTCACTTAAGACTTTTTGCAAATGTGGACTTTTTAGCCACTTAATACACTTGGTTTCAGACGGGCTTTAAAATTATTCCAAGCAGCGTTTCTAAACCTTACCTTAATTGTAATTCATCCCTTGCTTTTGTTCCTAGTAGTAGTCAATTACATCCCGCTGGGTTTTTGCATGCAAAATTTTTTGTGTTGTTTATATTTGCCCATTTTCTCTTTGTTCCCTCGTCCAGGCTCTCTTGGCTTCACATCTGGATTATTGCAACAGCTTCTTAGCTGGTCTCTGACTTCAGAAGTCCCCCACCCCCACTCTCCCATCCTTCCTTTATGCTAATGCCAAACTTAATATAGGAAGTCAAAAAAAGAGTTGAATGCTTGCTTGCTTATTAAATGTCAAGATGCTGTTCCGTGTGGGAGAAAGTAGTAGAAGCACACTTACAACCTCCAAAGATCTTTACACTGGGTGCTGAGACTTTACCTGTGGAAAGGTAATTGATTGATGAGACAAGGCTGTGTGCTGTAGAATTAAGAGGAAGGAGAGATGGAGGTCACTATAGGCGGAGTGGTCCAGGAAGCCTTAGTAAGGGGGCGGGGTTTGAGCTGGCTGTTAAAGGATGAGTAGGATTCAGATAGGAAAAGAGCAGTCAGGCCTGGTGAGTGATGCTGTGGAGTTAGTGAATAGACCAGTCTCCTTGTAGAGAAGGGTCATACAGGAAGGGAATAGAAGGAAAGATGGTTGGGGCTAGTTCCTGAAAGAACTTGAACACTAGGCCAAAGTTGAAACTGTTCTAAAGGCAGTGGTGAGCACCAGGAGACTAGGGGTGTTCATGATAATTTGCAGGAGGGGAAGGGAGAGGCTAGGGGCCAGGAGATCAGCTGAGAAGCGGAGGCATGTATACCACTGTTCGGAGCTGAGGAGTGTCCTCTTGCCTGCCACATAGTGTCCAGCCATTGCCCACCCTGTCTTTTCAAAGCGCTCCTTGGTTTGGCCCCCGTCATCTACCTGAACCTCACTCCCTGCTTCTCCTCCTCCCAGTCTGTCCCCTGCAGAAAGGAGTTTGTGACTGCCTCTAAGGCTTTGCCCCTGCTGTTTCCCCTGCTGAAGCACTGGCGCCCTTTTTCTTTTCCTCTGTGTAAATTCTCCATTTCACTTCCTTCAAGCCCCTGCTCAAGATATACTTCCTCCAGAGGGTGTTCCCTGACTGCCCTGCCCCCACGCCTTTGTGGCACTCAGAACTAAAGCCCAGGATTCAGCACTCCTTCCTTGGATAGTGAGCTTGTTCTTGTCGCAACTGGAGTGGGAGTTTTTTGAGGACACTGTGTCTTAATATTTCTCTTGGAGCCTTTGTGGTATCTAATACTGTAGCTGGACTTTTATAATAGGTACTCAAATACTTCCTGATTTTTGTTGGTAAACAACTTTTAAAAATTTGACCCCTCCCTTTTTTTTTAAAGGAGAATTTGTTATTAGTGACCAGCTTTCTCTGTCATGTATCACTTACGTCTAATGCTGCCATTCAAGGTGGATATTTTCAGCTTTCTTTCTTAGGGTGCAGATAACATAAAACGAATCTTTGAAACATTAAAATGTTTACTCTTGACTATGGGGGCAAAAAAGTCATGTAATTCTTCACTTGAAGGCGGTGGGGAAAGAACAGTAGCTTTGGAATCAGACAGGCCTCAGTTTGAATCCCAGCAAGGCTACTTACTGGCTATGTGAAGTTGGGCAGTTTATATGATGTCTCTGGGCCTCTATTTTCTCATCTCTGGTATGGGGATAATAAAATCCATTTCACAGGATTGCTGTGAGTTTTAAAATGAAAAAAGTATATGAAGGAGGAGCACAATTTGCAGCACCTAGTAACCACTTAATACATTTTCATCATCATCATCATCATTATTAGGTATAAATTTATCAAGTTGGAGAAATGATAGGCTGCTGAACCTCAGCGTATGTCCTGAGTTGTGGATTTCTGCATGTCTCTGGATCCTACTTCGACCTTCCACTTAAAGCACTTGTCAAAAATGTCAGTATCCTGAATCTAAAATGCCATCATTATATTTTGTTCCCATTAATTTTCCTGTTACTTTAGTTTAAGTTCTGCTTAATGTTTTTCAGACTTTTTTTTTTTTTGTAATTTTATGTATTTATTTTTCCCCCAAAGCCCCAGTAGATAGTTGTATGTCACAGTTGCACATCCTTCCAGTTGCTGTATGTGGGACGCGGCCTCAGCATGGCCGGACAAGCGGTGCGTTGGTGCGCGCCCGGGATCCGAACCCGGGCCGCCAGCAGCGGAGCGCACGCACTTAACCGCTAAGCCACGGGGCCAGCCCTCAGACTTCTTAATTGTGTCCGTTTAATGTTTTGTAGCTGACAAAGTGCTGAATTTAGCTTAGTGAAGGTCATCAACTGAATGCAGTTTGATTTCTTTTTTTTTTTTTAAAGATTTTATTTATTTATTTCCCCCCCCAAAGCCCCAGTAGATAGTTGTATGTCATAGCTGCACATCCTTCTAGTTGCTGTATGTGGAACGCGGCCACAGCATGGCCAGAGAAGCGGTGCCTCGGTGCACGCCCGGGATCCGAACCCGGGCCGCCAGTAGCGGAGCGCTCGCACTTAACCACCAAGCCACGGGGCCGGCCCTGCAGTTTGATTGCTAATGGTTATATTCTGGTTGATATTGATGGCATGGAAAACCTAATGGAAGAAAGCAATGCAAGGTGAGCTTTTCTAATCCTTTTGTCATAAGAGGCGGGACTTAATGTATTTTCCAGGTCTAGTGTCCCCTGAAGTGCTGGCAGTAAGCAGATAAGATGCTACTCCTTGACATTTTTGAGTTCTTTGCCTTAAGAAAGCTTATTTATTTTTTTTACCTGAAACAAATCTAATTCATGATTAGAATTTGAAACATCTGTTTGCCCACTTCATGGACAGAAGTAAAAAGAATGGTCATTATGCAGAGAAATGACTGCAAAATACTCAAAATACAACAGATTGTAACCCCTTAATTATCACTGTGTCATCCTTAAATGAGAATTCTCTTTCCACTCAAAGTTGATCAGTAAGAGTCCGACACAGTAAAAACCCTGCATCTCACCGGTGTGCCTGGATTAAAGTCTTGTTCTTATAGGAGATAAGAATTCTGGCTCTGGAGACTGACAAACCCAGGTTCAAATTCTGGCTCAGCCAGACATTAGTGACCTTGGGAAAGGTTCTTGGTCTCTCTGAGTTTGTTTCCTTATCTGTAGAATGGGGAGAGTTGCTGTATCTATCTCATAGCGTTGTCACGAAGATTCAGTGAGCAGGTGAAGAGCTTGCTTAGCATACAGTACACAGTAGGAGCTCAATAACTCAGTCCTAAACATTGCCGGTAAGGTGAGAGAGGCCATCCTACCCCACTAGGAAAGCTCTGAAGCTTCTGATGTTTTGCATTGACTGAAAGACAAACCCCACTGTCAAACCACACCGCACTCTCAGAATTAGTGTATCTGAGCAGACTTGGAGAATGTTAACGCCTTGGTAGGAAATGTAACAGTTTGGATAAAAATGTTCTTTCGGGCTCACATGAATTAATGCAGTAAGAACTCTAGACTTGTTTTCTTTTAAATTAGGGTGACTGCTTCATGAATATCCATCACGGAATGCCATTTTATTTATTTTTTTCTTCCCTTGGGTTTCAGTAGCACCAGAATGTTTCATGCAGCCCTGGTGTTATTCGGCTGCTGCTTTCTAAAGGATTAGATTGTAATTCATGACAGCTCCATTTTAGTTTTGATCTAGACCCAGGCAGAAGTACCTAGAAAAGTTATTTTTATATAGTTGTTACTGCTGTTACCATGCCTGTCGTCCCTAGTGCTTCCATCTGTGGTCTTTTTAATGACTTTTTGTATGAGAATGAAAGTTAGGAATCTTCAGGTCTTCAGTGCCTGGTAGAGAAAGCCTGGCTTGAGTTGTGTCTCCGGTGTCGGCAAGTGACTGAAGCCAGCAGGTGCAGATCTGGGTTTGGAATCATGAGCGGCTTGATGGACAATAATGGGTACTTCCTGGTGCCTTAAACAACTTTCGAATTTGTAACCTTGCTTTCCCTTCTTGGAAGTGTCACTGGGTATTTTCAAATGAAGGGGAGCAAATTAGAGTGTTTATGGGTTAGATGGGAATGAGCACCTTGCTAGGTTTTGCCTACTGGCTTCGGAAACGATCCTACATCTCTTGGGTCTTCAGCAGGAAAAGTGGAAAGCTGAGGGTGCAGCTATGGTGACACTTGTGGATTTCTCGCCACCAGCTTGGTTTAGGTTGTGCCAGCTGACATATGCTGAGAGCCTCCCTGTGCCAGGCGCACTGCTGGGCTCTGGGCACACAGTCCCTGCCCTCAGAGAGCTCGCCTCTGAGGGTGGGAAAGCTCGGCAGCATAGGAGGCTCAAAAAGTCAGCACATCTCGAATTGCTTAGGTTGTATACTTTTACTTTTGTTCTGCTTGTCATTATGGGGAAACGGTTACAGGGCTTTACCCAAGAATGCTGTAGAGGGAATTTCAAGGCCCATGTGGGTGACATTTAAATGTCATTTCTCATCTTTAGGTTCTGTTTAGAATGGGTCAGCAGTGTGAGAAGATGTCACTAGTCTGCGTTCTAGTTTTCATTGTTCAGTTTCCTTACGGCTTAACATAAGGCATGCTCAGAATTTTACTTCAAGACTAGTCAATGAAATGATGTGTTAAGGAGAGGGCTAGGTGCGGATGTTACTTCTTTCATGAGATACCATGATATGATACTGCTTTTACAGGAACAAACAACTTTTCTGTTCTCAGCTGTCTTTCTTCTGTTTTCTCTCCCTGAGTAACCTCATCTTACTAAATCCATCCTCAGTTAGTACAATTTTTGGTCACTCCCGAATCGGTATCTCCAGGTCTAATGTTTCTCTACAGCTCCAGCCCCATACTTCCCACTGCTTGTAGGACGACTCTCCGCAGATGCCTGGTGGGCAGCCTACACTCGGCTTGTCTGAGGCTGAACTGACTTGCCTCCCAGAGTGGACGGCATCTTCCAGGCTCCAAGTCCTGTTGAGTCCTTCTTTGGACTCCTGTTCAAATTGGCTGCCACCAGAATTCAGCGTGAGTTTCTAGTCTAGTCTTCAAGGCCCTCTGCGTTCCGACGGTGGTGCTTCTCTTTCCTGTGTCCCTCCTGTACCTGGGCCCTGGCTGCCATCCCAGACACATACATTTTCACCCCACTCTTCTCTGCTCCTGCCGTCCCTTCTGTCTGGAGTGGTCCTGTTTCATTTGAAATGCAAAGCTCTGTTCAAATATTACTTCCATCATGAAGTTTTTCTTTGTTCTATTTTGATTTTTAAAAAAATCTTTTTGGTCGAAAGTAATCAGTCTTGTCATTGCTCCTCATGGTTCTTTGTTTCTGCCTTTATAATTGTCTGCTTGATACAATAATTATCCATTTGCAGCCTATCTTTCTCTCGATTCTTTGGTTTAAAAAATTATGTATTTTTAGGTAAAATCCTACACATCTTTAGAAAAAAGAACTTTTAGTGAGAATAGTACAGCTATGTGATAAAAAATTCAAAAAGTATAAAAGTCTGTTTTTCTTCCCTCTCCCCAGTCCTTAGTCCTCATTCCCCAAAGTCACCAACATTAATAGTTTCATGCGATTCCTTCCAGAATGGGTGCAGCAGTGTCTATTTACTCTTTTAAGAAAAGTTCATGAAGGGAATCACATATATACATACATATTGTTCTGTATCTTGCTAGTTTTGGCTAAATATTAGAGCTCTTTCCATGTCAAAGCATACAGATCTCTCTATTTTTTTTAATGGCTATGTAGTGTTTTATTGTTGATTTTTTTTTTTTAAAGATTTTATTTATTTATTTTTTCCCCCAAAGCCCCAGTAGATAGTTGTGTGTCACAGCTGCACATCCTTCTAGTTGCTGTATGTGGGACGTGGCCTCAGCATGGCCGGAGAAGCAGCGCGTCGGTGTGCGCCCGGGATCCGAACCCGGGCCGCCAGCAGTGGAGCGCGCTCACTTAACCACCAAGCCACGGGGCCGGCCCCTGATTGTTTTTTTTGAACCAGTCTCCTCTTGATGGATTTTGAGGTTGTTCCCCCTCTCCTTTTTTTTTTTTTTTTTTTGCTATAGCAAATAAAAATGATCAGTGGACATCCTTGTTACATAAATCCTAACATGCTTTTGTAAGTACTGTATATTTGTAGGCTCAATTCCTAGCAGTTAATTGTGGAATAAATGGTAAATGCCTTTTACATTTTGATCGATGTTACCAGGTTATCCCTCAAGATTACACTTGCCAGCTCTCTTAAAATGTGTGCAAGTCTTGTGGGTTACCAGTGGCATCTCATTTTTTCTTTTTGTAATTCGCATGTCCTGAGTCATGAATAAAGCTCACATCTTTTCATCTGTGTTTTGGTCATTTGTTTTTTTCTTTGAACTGTTAATATCCTTTACCCCTTCCATAGGATTTTCTGTGTCAGCCCAATCTCTTTGATTTATAATACTAATTAAAGAATTTGGAAAGTAGCCCTTTGTCAAATATTCACGTCTTTTTCCTCAATATGTCATTTATCTTTCAGCTTTTGAGGGGGGGATGTGTTTTGGTCATATACTTCTATGTTGTCAGATGTATTTGTCTTTGCCTTTGTGGCATCTGGGATTTATGTCAAGCTCAGAAAAACGTTTATGTCAATATTATCAGTAAATTCATCCATGCTTTCTTTTAGTTATTATTTGGTGATAATCAAGTCTTTTAAAAATATTGTCATAAGAACATGGTGGCGTTAAATGGGAAAATAATAAGACCCTCTTTACTTCCCCTGGTGCTTTATAAGAAATCGAACATACAACAGCTTTGAAAACTGGAGGCGCTGTCTTTTCCGTTAATCGAGTGTTTTCTAAGTGAACCTGGGGTGTTATCAGATGTAAGGGCAAGACTTTTTGCCTCTTTTCCCCAACTCAGCAGGCAGAGCGGGGTGCAGGGAAGAGCACGGTATGGGTTAACTAGTATCTGTTCACCCTTCTCA
The DNA here is from genome assembly GCF_057802395.1 of Ceratotherium simum simum. Classification (NCBI taxonomy): domain Eukaryota; kingdom Metazoa; phylum Chordata; class Mammalia; order Perissodactyla; family Rhinocerotidae; genus Ceratotherium; species Ceratotherium simum. Next base: position 9,552,413 of record NC_141928.1, on the reverse strand, counting down.
GGATCAGCCCTGTCTGTTAGATTATGGTCAGCTGGTTTCCCTGTCTTTGCAAAGTGGCTTTTTTCCTCTAAAGTTCCTTCAGGTAAAATGCATTTATTCTTAGTGACCTTTGGAACCCGGATTAGGGGTATCATTCCTTTGTTGCGTTTTAGAACAGCATCTTGTCTTGACGGGTGGGTGTGGTGATAAGTTCTGTAGCTTTTTGGGGTGAGATCTTGCAAAGGTTCAAGCAGCTTTAGTTAACTAAGCCTTGTTGTCCTACGTTCTTGCATCAGGTTAGTTTTCTTTTCAGAGCATGCGTGCGTGTTTATTTCTAGGATCCCTCTCCTTTGCTTTTTACTTCAGGTCTGTGGGAGGACTATCCCAGGCTGGCTTGTGGAGTCTTTTACAGGACAGTCCCGCTCTCCCTGTGGCTGTGCCTGCAGTGCCTTGCTTTGTAAATGGCCTCCCTCCTCCGGTGGCCCGGTCTGCCTTATCGCTCCATTTTCTTCCCGAACCTGCTTGCTCTCCACTCCTCATGGTCCTGTCTTGCCCCTGGCCTGCGCTGGCCTTGCTGCTGTCCTCGGTGCCTGATCAGTCCTGGATAGCCCCTCACAGTCTGCTCTGGCTTTTCGAACACCAGTCTCAGTGCTGCTTTGAATTCTCTTGAACTTGGGCTGAACCTGTGTTTTCTTGGCAGCATCTGCTCTCTCTGACTTTCACTTCAGACACCAAAAGGACCAGTTACTTGAGCCCTAGATCAGTGGTTTCCAATTAATTGAGTCTTTAGCATATAAAGATAACTGTTTATTTAAAACAGGTAAAATCAGCCAGGGTAAGGGGCTCTGATGGTGAAAAGGGGATAAAAGCTGTGACTAGGGAAGGCATAATATGCTTCAGCTGGCAGGATACCTGGACTTTTTTTTTATCCCCCTAATTGTAGCCGTTACCTCTTCTGGTGATTTTGATCTGGAAAAGAGGGAGATTTTGATCTAGAAAAAGGGTGCTGTAGTAAATTCCTAGAGCTGAAATTCCTCGGTCACAGGGAACATGCATTTGTAATTTTCTTCACAGAGGAAGGAGTGGGAGTCCTGGGTAGCAACAGGAGGCTGTTTGCCCCCTGTCCCTGTCCCTTTCCCTGGCCACTGCCCCAGGGCAAGGATGTAACCTAGGGCAAGCTTTCTTTTCCTTTTGCCTTTTCCTCAGCTCTTCCTGCCTCCCTCTGCTGGTCCTGCTATTCCCCCAGGGCAAATTAAACAAGGATAAGGGGTTATTGTGTAGTGGGTCTAGAGAGGTGGGCAGACTTTGCGACAGTCCTGGGACAGTCTGCCTCCTGGAGCCTCAGTTTCCTCATCTCTAAAATGGAGGTAATAGTACCTACCTTCTGGGGGAGGGTCAAGAGGATCAAGTGAAATAATGCATAGAAGGCCTTTACAACCTGCCTAGCAGGTATCAAGCATTCAGTAAATGGTGGTTATTAGTGACGATGATGATGGACTTTCCCGAGTAAGGGGGGAAGGCTAAGGAGTGTGGTGGGAGATGAGAGTGATCCCCTTTTACATTTGCTGAGGCTAGTGTGGGGGTGGCTGGACATGTGGAAGTGGCTGAATGTCGGGACCGCCCACGTCAGAGGTGTTCCTTCCCAGAACCAGCTGTTGAGACCAGTGGTGGCAGGAGTCTCATCAGCTGACATAGCAGAGGCTGTGTGTGAGGGGCAGGCTGCTTCCAGGGGTGTGGAAGGATTCTCAAAGACAATGGAGGAGCAGGAAGTTTGTGTGTCCATTGGTTGAAAGAGCAGAAGAGGACTGGGAAGAACTTGAGGGGATGACAGTTTTGAACTTCCTGAGAGACCATTTCAACTAAGTCCTCTCCATGTATGTTTTTTAAAAGAAATATTTCACATTCTCGTCCAAAGTATAGTTTTTACAAACAAAAACAAAATAGGTATTGTTAAAATAAATATTAATGGTGTTGGAGAAAACTATCCAGCTTATATATGCCTTGCCTTTTAAATTAAAATAATAGCAATGTAAATGTCTAGTTTGGGGATGGTTTCTTGCTCAATATAATGTGACAGAAAGACCTGTGATTCATCTGCTGAATTAAAGAATACTGATTCTGATGTATTTAGTGAGTGGAATAATCAAATTGATTATTGTTTTTTGAAGCAGCTGCAAACTTAGTCTAAATGAAAAACTAATGTAAATTACTTCTCTGCATTATCAAAAATGAATTCCATTCCCATGTCCCTCTGATTTGGGAGGAATCTATGGTAAGCCTGTATCAAACTGCAAGACTGGGACTCTTATTCCTCATTGAATTCCCTTTGGTTTTGTGCATGCAGAAGATTGAAATTGAATGAATATTTCCTATAAATGTAGAAAAATAATTTAAATTCCCAGTCAGTATGCCATTTAGTAATTGCAATTAAATCTAATACTTGCAGCACATATGACAAAGGTTAATTTCCTTAATTTGCAAAGAGCTCTGACAATTCGATAATAAAGGCAAATATGGGCAAAGGATGTGAAAAGGCAGCTCAAAGACAAACTTAAGACAAGTCTCATTAAACTTGAGAACAGATGATCAGTCTCACTGATAATTAAATAAATGCACATCAAAACAATGAGATACTATTTTTAACCTCTCAGTTTGGCAAAAATGAGAAAGTTACCATTATTGGCAGTTATGGGGGAACAGACACTTCCGTGTGCTGTTGGTGAAAGGATAGTTGGTGCTACCTTTTGGGAGAAAATTTCACGTTATTGATCAAAATGAAAAACTAACCCAGCAGTTCCCTGCTGGCGGGAAATACTGTGGCTATTTACATTGTTTCCTGCTTTTGGGATCAATTGGGGACTAGTTAAGTATATTGTGACATAGCCATCCATGGGATACTGTGAAGTCAGAAAAGATAGTGAAGTAGATGAGTTTGTGGTGCTATGGAAAGATTTTAAGGTAAATACGTTTCTAAAAAGCAGGGTACAGAACAGTTTATGCTGATCCATGTTTACAGTTCTCTCTGAGAGAACACTGAAAAACTCTTACCAGTGATTATCTTTGGGAAGAGGAACTGGGGAGGAGTTTTGCTGTCCATTTTATATTTTTCTGTACTATAATTTGAAGTTCGACTATATGCATACATTTTATTTTAAAGATAAAATTAATTAAACATTAATCTAACTTAGGTGTAGGCCCGCTGACATTCCATGCAGAGGAGAAATGAAGACCTACAAGCAACCAGTGAGTAGCCCACGTTGGGAAACTGCTGGTACAGAGGAGTGGAGGGTCATATTTGAACTTGGTGTTTCTATAAGAGGTTCTGACTTCTTTTACCCCCGGACCACTGGATACATCAGGTCACTGAGTGTAGAACTTGTGATCCATTATGCCTTTTACTCCCTGTAGCCTGGTGATGTGCCTAGGACTTAAATTACCTGCGAATTCTGGTGTGTCAGTCGTTTAGAAGCCTCTTACTCAAGGGTGTTGCTTGCTGGCAGCTTTAGGCAGGGGTCTTTGAATGTCATTGTCGCTGCCGAAAGGAAGTGTTAATGTAAAGAAGGGGAGAGTGAGGCACACCCTTTCTCATTTTGCAGAAAAATGGAATCCCTCTCTTAGGTGTTAGTCATGGTCTTTCATTTTTCTCTTTGGTGATTTTCTTTCAAGTGTAGTTCTCTACTTTTCTTCCAAGAAGAAGATAAAAAGCCACGCAGAGGAGGAGGAAGCCTCAGGGTGAAGCTGTTTTCAATTTTAGAGACTAATTCAGAAATGCTTTCGCGGGCTGGCCCCGTGGCTTAGCGGTTGAGTGTGCGCACTCCGCTACTGGCGGCCCGGGTTCGGATCTCCGGCCATGCTGAGGCCACGTCTCACATACAGCAACTAGAAGGATGTGCAGCTATGACACACAACTATCTACTGGGGCTTTGGGGGAAAAAAAAAGGAGGAGGATTAGCAATAGATGTTAGCCCAGGGCCAGTCTTCCTCAGTAAAAAGAGGAGGATTAGCACGGGTGTTAGCTCAGGGCTGATCTTCCTCACAAAATAAATAAATAAATAAACAAACTGTTAAAGAAAAGAAAGAAAGAAAGAAATGCTTTATTGTTTTCCTTTTTCTACTGGTTTTCGCCCAGGACTCTGCACCTTTAAAAAGCCTGAACCCACCTTCCTTTTGCCTTTTAATTCCAAAAGTCACTATATACGCACCCTTGTGTCATGAAAATGCTGTATTGGACAGGTAACGTTTGACCACTTGGTAGGTCTCGGCAGTATCTGCGTTTCTACAAGGCAGTCTGGTGTAGTTATGAACATGACCTCTGGAGCCAGACTTAGTTCAGCTGTGAGCTGTAGGGCTTTTGGCAAGTCTCTTAACTTCTTTCCCTCGGTTTCTTTGTCTATAAAATGGGAACAATCATAGTATTTCCCTCATAGAGTTGATAAGAGGATCAAATTAGTTAATATATATAAGATGTTTAGCACGAGATAAGTACTGTGTAAGCTATTGTACACATTCATTGCATGTATTTCCTTCATTTAATTATTACAGCAGTTGTGTTCAGTAGTAGTACTTCCACGACCTTTTCTAGATAAGGAAATGAAAGTGAACTGACTTGTCCATAGGCCACATAGCTATTTACATGTTGATTATTATTTTTATGAGAAAATAGTAGAACCAGGATTCATATCCAAGTCTAACTTCAAAGCCCGTTGTCTCTGTTACACCATCCTTTCCCCCTAAAAAAAAATGTCTATAATAGCTAATCTTGATTACCATGTGCCAAGCAGCCACGGTGCTAAGTGCTTCCTACTTCCACGTATATTCCCTGTAGCAGCCCATTAGGCAAGGCCTATTATTACTCCCATTTTAAGGATAAGAAGACAGACTTGTAAAGGTTATAAAGTTATAAACCTTGCTCACGTTTTTATAAGTGAAAAGCAGGTATCATGTGAACCCAGATCTGACTCCAAATTCATGTTCCTATTGCTTTTATTATGATCTTTTCTTATCTTTTAAAAACTAGATGAGGTATCTTAAAATTTTTTAAATGTTGCTTGTTTTTTTTTTTTTTTTTTTTTTTAAAGATTTTATTTATTTATTTTTTCCCCCCAAAGCCCCAGTAGATAGTTGTGTGTCACAGCTGCACATCCTTCTAGTTGCTGTATGTGGGACTCGGCCTCAGCATGGCCGGAGAAGCAGTGCGCCGGTGGGAGCCCGGGATCCGAACCCGGGTCGCCAGCAGTGGAGCGCGCGCACTTAACCACCAAGCCACGGGGCCGGCCCAATGTTGCTTGTTTTTAATAAGTAATATCTTCACATAGTTTAGGAATTTTGAGAGTCTAAAAGGATTCACTGAAAGCTAACAGGCCTTCCAGCTGCCCTGTCCCCCTCCCCAGAGGCAGTCGAGGTTATTTGTTTTTGTGCATCGTTGCAGAAATACTCTGCGCATATCCATAATGTACATGTTGTACAGCGGGGTGTGTGTGTTTTCATATCGCTTGATACAAATAGTGCATGTACTGTTCTGCACCTCACCCTTTTCGGTCAGCAGTGTATCGTGATGATTGTTTTATATCAGTATGGAAAGAGCTTCCTCAATTGTAAAGTAGTCTTGAGTATGGATGTACCATAATTTATTAACCAGCCTCCTGTTGGTGGGCATTTAGTTTGTTTAGAATCTTTTGTTATTATGAATAATGCTGTAGTAAATTCCTAGAGCAAAAATTGCTCAATTGTGGGGCTGTGCATTTGTAATTTTGATGGATATTACTGAAATGCCCTCTAAAGTATTTGTACCAGTTTACACTCCACTAGCAGTGTCTGTCAAATTATTATCTGGTAAGGATTTAAAAATATTTTTTGTTTTTGTTTTTTTGTCATTCCAAGTAATAAATTTTCACTGTTAGAAGTTTGGAAAATACAGAAAATTATAAAGAAGAAAGTAAAAACATCTTTAATTTTACATTAATGTACATATTTTGTATATATCTTTATTATTTCTATAGGTATTTAATATCTGTATATACATACATACTTTTAGAATTATCCTACTTTTATTCTGTTGTTACCTGATATTTTTTAACAGCTTTATTGAGGTATAACTTACATATCATAAAATTCGCCCATCTGAATCATATAATTCAGGGATTTTTTAGTAAATCTATAAAGTTGTACAACTCTCACCATAATGCAGTTTCAGATCGTTTCCATCACCCATGGCCATTTGCGATTGGTCTGTTACCTGATTTTTTGCTGTGTCATTGAATATTCATTCAGCAGATACTGATTGAGAGTCTGCTATGTGCCAGGCAGTAATCTGGCAGATAGTTAATAAAACAGATTAAAATCTCTGCCCTCTTGGGGCTTACATTTTGTGGAGCTAACTTCGTATTCTTCCTTAACACCATTCTAATGATGACATGGTATTCAGTGTATAGGGTGTACTAGACTTTCATAATTCCCTTATTGTCGGACAGTTAGGTTGTTTCCATTGTTTTGCTATTGTAATGGAATATACTGATGGATAAATTCTTGTACCTGTATCCATGATTTTTTATGATATAGAGTGCCAAGTCAAGAGAAATGCCCATTTTAAGGCTTTTATTATATTTGCCTACCAGAAGTATATGAGAGCACCTCTGTCCCTATAATACTGCCAGCTAAGTTGTATTTTTAAGTCTTGTAAATATGAGAAGGAAGAATTGTCTCATTTTAATTTTTATTCCTTTGTTTATTAATTAAGTTGTTAAGCATTTTCTTTTTTTTTTTTTAGCATCTGTTCATATTCTGTGCCTGTTTTTCAGTGGTTATATTTGGCTTTTATTGATTGGTAAGAGTTTCATACTTCTCTGCCATATATGTTGTATTTTTCATAATTTGACTTTGTTTTTGGTAAAAGTATTTCTTGCATGTGTAAAAGTTTTTACTTCTTCTGTAGTTAAATCTCTGTTTCTTCTTCTGGTATTCGTCTCTGTGTGCTTAGAAATGCCTTCTCTGGAAGTTATTTTTGGGTATGTTGTGAAGAAGGGATCTAACTTTATTATTATTTACTCATATTATCTAAGCAGCATCTATTTCAAGAATTCTTCCTTTTTCACTTATTGGAAATGGTTCCTGAGGCCCATCTGGTCTGATTTCTACCTGCCTTGATAGCCTCCTGTGGCCTCTTCCCTGCCCCTTTCTCTCATCCCAACTGTGCCACGGTACTCCGACATTTCCTTCCTTCTCGACTCAGGCTCTCATTTCTTTGTACGTGTGATTTCTTCTGTCTGGGAAACTGGAACATTCCCTGAGGCACCCCTGCCTCCCCATGTCTGGCCCACCTTCACTCATCCTTTAGGTCTCAGTTAAAATATCATTTGTTCAAGTGGCCTTCTCTGACCGTTGCCCCATTATGAAAGATCTCATAGCTCTCATCAGAGAATGTAACAAGAGAGTTATAGCTCACGTGGATCCCTAGTGCCTGGCACATAGAAGTCACTCATTACATACTTGCTGAATAAATTACAGCCTCCTCATACGTTTTGACATGTGTATGTTTGTATTTTTCTTTCTCTAAAATTTCTTCAGTATATGTTCTTCTAGATCTGCACTGTTCAGTGTGGTAGCCACTGGTGCATGTGGCTGTTGAGCACTTGAAATGTGGTTGTTCCAAATTGTGATGTGCTGTAAGTATAAAATACACGTCAGATTTCAGAGTTAGTGTGAATGAAAGAATGTAAAATGTCTCAAGAACTTTCTAATATGATATGTTGAAATGATAATGTTTTAGATATATTGGGTTAAATAAAATGCATTAAATTTATTTTATTTTTAAACAATGTAACTGCTAGAAAACATTACACATGTGGTTTGCATTACAGTTCTATTGGACAGCAATGTTCTAGATGAATTTTAAAATCATTTTGTCAAGTTTCTAAGAAAATACTCCATTGGGCTGCATTATATTTATAAATTAATTTTGCAGAAAAGTGTCCTTCTTTATAATATCAAATCTTCCTCCCTGAAGCATGATATGTGTCTTCGTTTATACGTGTTTTTGTCCTTATTAAAGTGTTATAGTTTTCTTGTAGATCCTGTTTTTTTTAATAATCTTTTTGTGTGTGTGTGTGTGTGTGAGGAAGATCAGCCCTGAGCTAACATCTGCCAGTCCTCCTCTTTTTGATGAGGAAGACTGGCCCTGGGCTAACATCCGTGCCCATCTTCCTCCACTTCCTATGGGACGCCACCACAGCATGGCTTGACAAGCGGTGCGTCGGTGAGTGCCCGGGATCTGAACCTGCGAACCCCGGGCCGCCGCAGCAGAGCGTGTGCACTTAACCGCTACGCCACTGGGCTGGCCCCCTGGCTATTTTTTGTTTATCCTCCAGGTATTTTATAGTTTTCTGTTACTGTTATTGGTTGTAACTTGTCATTATCTTACCTAACTGGTTTTTTGTGTACAATGATTTTTGAAAACCTCTGCTTATGAGGTCCTGATTCTAACAGATGTTTTAAAGTGATTCTCGTGTTTTCTGTGTAGATAGTCATATCTGCCTTAAATAGTAATTTTGCCTCCTGTTTTCTAATGGCTAGATGGCTTAATTTTCTCTTGTCTTGTTGCTTTGGCTGGAACTTCCAGAGCAATATTAAGTAAGAGAAGTGATGGGCAGACAACCTTGTATCCTCCCAGGCCCTAACAGGAATGCCTTTACGAAAGTGTTTACCAGAGTGTGCACCAGGGAACACTAATTCTTTGGAATATTGATATGTGTACCTTGAGAGAACAGTTTCATGATTAAATGAGTTTGCAAACTGCTGAGTTAAATAGAATTCTTGTCTGTAGGACTTTTCAGGTAGGTTATTACGCTAATGTGTTTTTTAATCCCTAGGAGGTAGGGATATTGAGGCCAGCTCATGGGCTTGTGTTACACTAAATACATTTTGGGAAATGCAGATATGATGTTTCCTTTTTAAGGATGATGTTGCCATTGGTTTGCAGTAGGTACCGTTTATCATATTAAGAAAATATTGTTCTATTCCTAGTTTATTGAGTATTTTTTCTTTACTTTGAAAGGGCATTAACTTTCTAAAATGCATTTTTGGCATAGTATTGATTTGGCCATATAGTTTTCTCCTTTGACTTATTGACGTAGCAAGTTATGTTTGTATATTTCCTAACATATAGCCATCCTTACGTTTGGTCATAATGTGTTACTCTTTTAATAGGTTATATTTGCTAATGTTTCCTTTAGGATTTTAAAGTCTGGTTACTTAGGTAAAGTTGACAGTTTTTCTCTTTATGCTGTTTGTCATCTTCTGGTATCAGATTTATGCCATATGAACTGAGCTGTTTTAAATGTGTTAACATGCATCTAGAACAGTGGGAGTGGCCTGAAGATCATTTGTGCTGTGGCACTTCTGTTTCTTTTTTATTTAATTCTGCCAATTTATGTTATCCTAAAAATATGTCCATTCCGTACAGATTTCAAATTGATTTGAATCATAAATCTGGGATAAATAAGAGCACAGTATTCTTTTTTAACTAAAATGTTTTAACTCAAAATCCGATGTGATAAAAAAATTCTGATGTGGTCTAGTCACACTAACTGATTGATCCTTTCCTACAAGAGTCTTAGATTTAGTTGCACATTGTCTTGTCTTATAATTAAAAAATTTTTTCTCTGTGATTTTATGTTGTTCTGTATTAATTACTTTTTTGCTTTCTTTGGGTTTAATTCTTTGATCCTTTTCTAACCTCCTGAGTCATTTTATTGATTGATTGATTGATTGAGGAAGATCAGCCCTGAGCTAACATCCATGCGAATCCTCCTCTTTTTTTTGCTGAAGACTGGCCCTGAGCTAATATCCGTGCTGATCTTCCTTTACTTTATGTGGGATGCCGTCACAGCATGGCCTGACAAGTGGTGCATCGGTGCGCACCCAGGATCCGAACCCAGGCTGCCAGCAGCAGAGCACGCACACTTAACCGCTACACCACGGGGCCGCTGCCTCATTTTATTTATTTTTATTCTTTAATGATAAGAATTTTTAAGGTACTGACTTTCCCTGTTAAAATTTGTGTGGTGTGGTTGTTAAGTTTGGTGTGCTCCACTTCGGCAGCCTGGGTTCACGGGTTTGGATTCCGGGCCTGGACCTACACCACTCATCAAGCCATGCCGTGCTGGCGACCCACATATGGAATAGAGGAAGACTGGCACAGATGTTAGCTTGGGGCCAATCTTCCTCACCAAGAAAAAAAAAAAAATTGTTGTTGTTTCAAAACCCCTAACATTTCGTTGTGAAAAATTTCAAACATATAGAAAAGTTGAATTTTACAGTAAACACCTGTATACCACCATCTAGACTCTCCACTTGTTAACATTATATTCTGCTTTATCACATATCTGTCCATCTCTTTTTGGATGCATTCTCAAGTAAGTTGAAGACATAAGTAAACTTCACTTCTAAACCCTTCTTGCTGCAGATATGATGTGAGTTTTCTTATTTTCCAAATAGTTTTATTCCTTTTTTATTTTCTCTTTGATTCAATACTTATTCAGGAGGTGTTTAAATTTCTCTTGGTTGGGCTTTAAAAACTAAAATATGATTGTTAGGTCTAACTTTGCTGTGTTTTCGTCAGAGAGTGCAGCCTTCCACAGAGAGTGCACACTTCCGTAGTTTTGCATGATTCAGTGCTGCAGATTCTAGGCAAGGGGCGGCAGCCTGTCCTGGGTGTACCAGCACTGTGAGCACTGCTGGAGGATGATACAGTTGGGATACGTCCATCACTCGTTTTGCTCCTTCTGTCTAAAAACTCTTCACTGAAAGGGACTGAGCATTGCTCTATGAATTACCAACCCAGAAGGGTATAAAGGTGTGCAGAGCTGAAGAGGAAAAATGCACATCAAGACAACTCAAATTCTAAACCAAAAAGGGTTTAGCTCTATTCAGTGTATCTAGTGTCCTGTGTACTTGAAAAACACCAATTGGAAATATACAAATAAGGCAGAACATTCTTTAGATGAATTTACTTATTTTTTTACAAAGTACTTCAAATCCTCAAAAGTAGGTGAAACAGGGAAATATTTTTCCTAAAAGGATACCAAATTCTCAATCAGAGCTGAAATGGCCCTATTACATATAACATGTTTTAATTTTGATCAAGATGAAGATTAGGCAGTTAGGACACCAGGCTAATTGATCATCAGGTTAGTTGGCTTTAGGTGAATTAACCAAGACGTAAAAGACTGAAAATAAGAGGAAGAATGCTCAGGCAGACACTAGGAGGTACAGTGGCCGCAGTGGTGGTGGTGGTGTTGCTTTTGCAAGTTTGTTTACGTGGCTTATACTTAGTGAGGAGTCATTGGTGAATTATGAAACTGTCTCTTTCCGCAGATTACGCTTCATGTCAGTAGAAATGGACAGCAGCAGTTTTATTCAGTTTGATGTGCCCGAGTACAGCAGCACCGTTCTGAGCCAGCTAAACGAACTCCGCCTGCAAGGGAAACTATGTGACATCATTGTCCACATTCAGGGTCAGCCATTCCGAGCCCACAAAGCTGTCCTCGCTGCCAGCTCCCCGTATTTCCGGGACCATTCAGCATTAAGTACCATGAGTGGCTTGTCAATATCAGTGATTAAAAATCCCAATGTATTTGAACAGTTGCTTTCATTTTGTTACACTGGAAGAATGTCCTTGCAGCTGAAGGATGTTGTCAGTTTTCTGACTGCAGCTAGCTTTCTTCAGATGCAGTGTGTCATTGACAAGTGCACGCAGATCCTAGAGAGCATCCATTCGAAAATCAGTGTTGGAGATGTTGACTCTGTTACCGTCGGTGCTGAAGAGACTCCAGAGAGTCGTAACGGAGTTAAAGACAGCAGCTTCTTTGCCAACCCAGTGGAGATCTCCCCTCCATATTGCTCTCAGGTACGGCAGCCCACCACAAGCAGTGATCTGCGGATGGAGACAACGCCCAGCAAAGCTTTGCGTAGCCGCTTACAGGAGGAGGGGCACTCGGACCGAGGGAGCAGTGGGAGCGTTTCTGAGTACGAGATTCAGATAGAGGGGGACCACGAGCAAGGGGACCTGTTGGTGAGGGAGAGCCAGATCACCGAGGTGAAAGTGAAGATGGAGAAGTCTGACCGGCCGAGCTGTTCCGACAGCTCGTCCCTGGGAGACGATGGGTACCACACCGAGATGGTTGACGGGGAACAAGTGGTGGCAGTGAATGTGGGTTCCTATGGTTCTGTGCTCCAGCACACATATTCCTATTCCCAAGCAGCCTCACAGCCAACCAGCGTATCAGAAGCTTTTGGAAGTTTGAGTAATTCTAGCCCATCCAGATCCATGCTGAGCTGTTTCCGAGGAGGGCGTGCCCGCCAAAAGCGGGCTTTGTCTGTCCGTCTGCACAGTGATCTACAGGGCTTGGTGCAGGGTTCCGACAGCGAAGCTGTGATGAATAACCCCGGGTATGAGAGCAGTCCCCGGGAGAGGAGTGCAAGAGGTCACTGGTACCCGTACAATGAGAGATTGATCTGTATTTATTGTGGAAAGTCCTTCAACCAGAAAGGAAGCCTTGACAGGCACATGCGACTCCATATGGGAATCACCCCCTTTGTGTGCAAGTTCTGTGGAAAGAAGTACACACGGAAGGACCAACTGGAGTACCACATCCGGGGCCACACTGATGATAAACCATTCCGCTGTGAGATCTGCGGGAAGTGCTTTCCATTCCAGGGAACCCTCAACCAGCACCTGCGGAAAAACCACCCCGGCGTGGCCGAAGTCAGGAGTCGCATGGAGTCCCCTGAGAGAACAGATGTGTACGTGGAACAGAAACTAGAACATGATGCATCGGCTTCAGAGATGGCCCTAGATTCCCGGATGGAAATTCACACAGTGTCTGATGCTCCTGATTAAGCTGGTAAAGAAGTGCACCCAAACAAAGCACATTAATCAATGCATATTTGTGATTTGCTTTGTTGTAATCTTTGGTTTTCCCAACCATCTGGAAATCTCTTGGTCTCTTGGCAGTTTTTCTAAGGTTTCTGGAAGGAACACTTCATTGTGTTTATCCTTTCCACCGTCCTCCCTCCCCACCCCAAGGAGCTCAAAGCATGAAGGGCAACGTATCCAGGGAAAACACAGGCTGACAGTATTCCTCTTTGGCTGAACTCGTAATCCAAAATCTGCCAGTGATTTAGCTATGCCAACTGGTTGACCCTCCATTCTCTGCCAAGAGGCATACTCTCTCATTGTGTGCACTGGCACCAGTGCATTTCCATGAAGAGAGGCTAGGATGCCGTCAGCTGATACAAATGGGTAACTTTTTCTAATTTAAAAATACTTTTAGGGGGTAGTTAGACAATTTATATATATATATAATAAAGTGATTATTATATATATAGTATATATACATTCTCAAATTTGATTTTATTCTGGTTGAGGTGAATGTAAGAGGAATATATAATTTAATACAATGTGAACAGGGCTTTTGACTCTGTCTCGTCCCTACCTAATATGTTAGGGTTTTGCCCCTTTATTTCCCTTACAAAAGAATGTTAATAGGTTTTCATATATATTAATCATTGTGTCCAAAAGCAAGCAAAGCAAATCACAGTGTTCGTAGCTCTGCTTCATAACAAATACATAAACCAAATGCCATAAAATGTATTCAACTCTAGTTGGAAACCGTTTGGGATTTTTGTTAGTTGTCCAGTAGGTAAGCTGGATGACCCGTGGTGCTGACGTTTTTACACATTGTAGTGTTATATTAGCCAACCCCAAAGGAGCAGTGGTTTTCAATGTTCTTACTGGCCTACGAATCTACCTTCATTCCGTACTGTAGAAGCATACACACCAGGTAACTAAATCGAATCACTCTCTACCACAAGTTAGTACTCGCACTAAAGGAAAGGGATTTGTAGTTCTGTCTACAAAATTCTCCAAGCAGTGTTGTGGTTTTTTTTCTTTCTCTTTTCAAACAGCCAGTTCAGGTGCACAGCAACTTTTTCTACATGCAGTTCCCAGGGAAACTGCAGAACTTGGAATTTGTACTTTTTGTAAAGATATACTCTATGGGAATTGCAAGCAATATATCTATCTTAGTATTGTGTGTGCTAACGAGAGCCTCCGTGGCTCCCCCACTCTCAGTGTTTCCTGCTTAAAGAAACCAACAGTTAAAAAGCCCTCTAAGATACTCTGTGTTTCACCAAATCTGTGTGTGTCACCATCTTTTTGGTCACGTGGTGCTATTTTTATGTTATATATCTTTTAGGTCAGTATAGTTGTAGAAAATGTGAAATCTAATGGTAATAGTGAATTACAGTTTTTTTCCTCTCCTGAGTTTATAGCTTGAAAAGAGACCTCAAAAGCATGTGCTGGCAAACACGTTACTGTATAAAAACATACCTGAGTCCTATTTGAATAATATTTTATTAGTCCTTCAGGAGATGTCTTCAGTTCTATATTTTGTTCACCCATGTGCTTCTAGTATACAAAATGGGCTTTACAAGATTGCTTTGGTACTGTATACTCTGGCAGAGAGTCATTTTGTAAGTAATGTGGTGGTGAGTTTGTGCTGCAGGTAGGGTGTCAGCATTCCTGACCCTCTGCCTGAGAACCTGGGCTCTACAACTCACAACCAGTGCGTCTCTGCAGGAGAGCAGCACAAACCGCCTGGGAGAAAAAGCGAAATGAAAAGACCAACCTCAGAGGCTAGGAGTTAAAGAAATACAAAAATAGACGTTTGCTGGTTTTCCATGCTTTTTTGGCTCTTAAAATACCAAGAATGGTGGGGTTTGGGGTTTTTTTTTTGTTTTTTGAGGGGGGAGGGTTGAGGGAAAAAAACCCTTCAGGCCCTTGTGTGTGATGCCCCCGGGGGTAGCGGCTGTGCAGTAGCATCTCTTGAGCACACAGCTCCGTTGGCATGTGAACTGCTGCACTCCGTACACATCAGTGTTACTACGTACAGATTACGCTCGCGTCCTGCTGCTCCCGAGGAGCAACTTTGGCTGAATCGGGTATATCGTATGCCTTTTCCTGTCAAACTGCCTAAGGAAGGGGTTTACTCTCTCCCTGAAGCACTTGTTCAACTCTTGTCAAAGCCGCGTGCCTCAAGGGGAGGCTGGACCCCAAGTGTTTACCCACTTAAATATGTTCTGGGGTTTCAGGTAAATGTGATTTTTTTTTCCTTACGTGAAAAAGTTTGGTTTTGATTTTCTTTTTTTTAAAGAATTAAATGCAAAAAATTTGTGTTGTGATACCAATTAAGTTTGTGACAAACGCCCAAATCAAGGACATGAGGGGTCAGGCTCAGGGAAGGAACCTCCTTTTCCCTCAGGCTCGGGGCCTTCTGAGAGGCCTCCAGAGCGTTCTGTGATGTATGAGACGAGTTAGAAGGGGAGAGCACTGGGAGCAAGCACCTTGACTGTCCTGGTTCTTGGCACCGTCTCAGTCTTAACCTTATTTTCATGGAGTTCTTTGTCTTTGTGAATTCGTTTAACTGGTTTGAGTTTACCAAAGAGTGACTTATCCAAATTGTCTTTGACAAAAATATACATTGCTTTGATTGTACAGTTCAGGTTCAAACATTGTAATGGGACTGTTAAGGGGCAGAAAATTGATCGAGTTTTTCTCTAATAATCATGATTCCACATTTTGCAAGTTCCACTTGCTCCCATTCATGTTGCTAACACTTTACCCTTTCCACTGCTAGCAGTGTTAGGAATGAATTCTCAAGCCATAACACGGTACTGTAAGGTTCCACAGGGCTTCGAGGGAGGCAGCGCAGGCCAGCGCAGAGCTGTGCAGCCTCTCTGAGCGTGCGTCCTGTCATGCTTCTCAGTGTGCATGGCGGCAAAAGATCAACCCATTCAGATCGGGCAGCAGCAATTAATTGTGCCTTGTCACATGAGGATGTGCCAGGAGGATTAACATGACCACAGAACAGAAACATTCTCTCCCCGAAGTTCACTTCACGTCTGCACAGACGAAGTACGCTGTGTAACTCTTTAGAGCAACTCTTTTTGGAAAGCAAAGTCCCTATTTCTGTACAGGTTTAGGTTAGATGTTTCATTTATAACAAATGCAAAAATTGATTAAGATAAAAGGGATATGTGAAGAAATCTTTTACAGTAAAATATATCCTGAATTCAGAGAGGTTTGTTCATAATTGAGTCTCTTCTCGAGCTACCTTTTCAATACGTAGACAATGTGAAGACAGTGACAGCTTCCTTTTCTATAGGTGTCTAACCTGTTATTACAAACTGTGAAAACAAAGAATTTTATACTTTTCCTAATGTTTGTGGTTTTAAACAGTTATTTTCATTCTTATCAGTTCTCTACCCTCTAATTTCTACTAAAGCTGTAAATACATTTAGAAATTATATTTGTAAATACAGTATATGAAGACAAGTTCATTTTTTGATCAGTGGAAAGCCTCTAATTGGCTCTGCCTCGGCAGTTTTGTGTTTTTGTTTGTTTTTTTAACAGCAGAAAGGATACTGTCGGTTCACTGTTAAGCAGAATATACTGTAGAACTAAATTGATAATTTTCCACTTTCCAGAGCATGAGTAGATGTCTTTTCTAATGATAGCAGTTATAACCAAGTCTTTGTTTTTCCCTTAGCCCGGACCATAGGCCTGCATATTTTTGTGTGTGGTTTTGTTTTTATTTTTGTTTTTACAGCCTAGACTCTAGGAAGAATTTGCAGGAACACAAAACGAGGGCTGGGGGGAAATCATCTGTGTGAATGAGCTTTACTTTAAAGAAATTAATGTATTTTATTTTAACAACTTTTTCTATTAGTTACTGTGATTTTGTTGTTGTTGTTGTTGTTGTTGTCGTTATTGTTAAATTCTGTAATGGTTTCCTGTGAAGCCTCCACTGAAAGGGACTCAAATATGCAACACCTAAACTATTTTCCAAGGGCACATGCCCCTTGAATGGTGCTTCTAGACTGGTCAGGGTTATTTATTAAATTTTATATATGAAAGTATTGGGGAATTATGTAAATTCTTTATATGAAACTATCTAGTTCATAAATCATAGATTTCATATTACTCAGTGCAACTGAACTAAAAGTTCAGAAGAGTCATTCACATTGTTCCAAATTTGTAATGGTTGTCACGCACCGCATCCATCTTTTTCAGTAAGTGCCAGAGTGTTTCCACTGTTGCTGCCCAGTGCTTGACTTCTCGGCCCGGAAGAGAACCTGTTTTCTCTGGTTCCCCTCTGGGTCTGGCACAGACAGGGCTGTTGTCGTTCTTGGTCAAGGCCTGGAGCAAGCCTTGCAGCAGATTCAGTAAACAGACCTCTTGCTCCCCCTCAGTGACAAGTATGCTGTGAATTCAACCTTTGGACTTGCTGCCCAAGCCTTTGGTTGCTGCCCTGACTCTAGTAAGAGGTAAACTTACCTGGTTTCTTTGAGAATGACTATTTTCCTAATGTGAAAACATCTCTCTCACCACTTTTATTAGTAGGGCTAACATTTTTTTCCGTTATAAATGGTTGAGCAATTTGAATGACTTAACACAGTGTCATTATCTTGCAATATAAACTGGTAACCTCACAACTCCACACTTCATCACCATATGAAGTAAATGAAGCTAGCTAAGCGGATGCTGTATCAACTAGTAACTCGCCATTAAGGATTATTTTATAGCATGAATTTAAGACTATTTATTCAAATGATATTTTACTCTTGTATTCATTTTGTTTTAGATTTGTGACATGAATATTTCAGTGCTGCTTAATTTTGTTCTGAATTCTTGTTTCTTGCTTGTAAATGGCTTTTTTATGGTATAAATAAAGTCAATGGAAATTGCTGTTTGTAAATAAAAATGCTGCTAGAGCAACTGTGCTGTGGTCTCCCTCTGTGTTTGCTCTTCCTGGCCTCTGAGAGTTTCACTGGCTCTCACGAACATCTGCAGTGTCATAGTTTCTGTAACCACTGTTTTTGAAAGGTTAGGATTTCATAAGAAGCTCTTGTGCCACTATGGGAAGGGGAGAAAGAAGCAGGTATATTTCTGACCTTTCTTGCATGTGGTGAAGACTGGATTGTCAGGGGCCCTGGTCTGCGCCCAGGCTTCCCTAGAACGCATCCCTGGTGAATCCTTTCCTGGCTTTCCTGCAAAAGTGCCCCCTCAGCTCCCTTGAATGTGCCTTGCTCACTCCTGCCACAGAGCTTGGAGTTGCACGTGCTGTCTCCAGCTGTCTTCTCCCTCTTAGCCAGTTAACACCTCTTCAGATTGTAGCTCAGGCCTCCCGTAGGCAGGGAGCCCTTCCCTGCTGCAGCCCTTTAGGTCAGGCGCCTTTAAAACAGACCTTTATTGAACTGTGTTCCTGCCCTTCAGAGCACTTATTTCAGTTGGTAACTGTATATTGATTAGTGAGATTATTCAATTAATGTTTCTTCCTCTAGCCTGTAAGCTCCATGACAGCAGGGATCCTGGACTGTCTCCCTCACCTGTATGTCATTAGCACAGGACCTGGCACCACAGCAGGTGCACAGTAAGGATTGGATGATGAGCAAATGCGTGTATTCTGGGAGGGTGTGGCTGGGCAATGGGCGGGGATTAAATTTTGCTCCTATGCTGCTGGAGCCTACTTGCTCCTTGCTGTAAAGCAAGGTCTTGCCTTCTCCCCAGGGCTCCTTTACAGTGGGATGGGCAGGGAGATGGTGCGCAGTGTAAGAGGTCCATGTGGGAGCCAGCTTCCCTTGCTAGCTGGGGGCCTGGGGACTCCTGAGGTACTCAAGGACACGATGGAGAAAGCACATAGACTTGTGAGTCTGGAGATGTGGCTTCTAGCCATGCCTTTGCCTGACCATGATCTTAAGCAGGTCACTTGCCCTCTTTAGCCCCCATTTGTCTATAAAATGATTGAGTTGGACTCTTGTTGACTCAGCTAAGTTGTGAGGCAGTGGCTTCCGACAGAATTGTTTTTTCCTTAAGGCAGGAGAAGTAGCCCAATGTTGAGAATCAGAGGTGAGCCTCCCAGTAGGGTTGGAGGAATATCCCAAGGGGATGGGGTCCTGGAAATGGCAGCACCACCTGGAGCAGTTATGCTGAGTCAGAGCAGATGTTCTGTAGACCGTATTGAGCTGCATTGCTGGCTAAGGCCATTGGCAGTAGCTGGCTCTTTTCATTTGTCCCGATGTCATGATCTATCTGTACTTGGTTTTCTTCCAGAAATAATTCATACAATTGGCCAAGCCCACCTGGCTTCAGGCGTGTTTATGATGTCCTTTATAATGTTAGAGGACAGCTACCAAACCCCAATTGCTTGCTGGTCTTCATCTCTGTTTCCTGGACCATTTCCTTGAAAGCCCCTCAAGCCTCATTGACTCTTTATATTTAAGCATCTCATGTGATGTTTTTCTTTTGTTTCTCACAGCCAGCCCTAGCTTGCATAGCTTTTGTCAGCCAATAATGCTCAAAACTTTTCAGAACAAAATAAATGGCAGAAAGAGGCCAGCTGGAAGGAAACATTGCAGAACGCGTCGACTTGGAGGAGTGCTGTGGAGCTCTCGCTGGGCGATGGCTGTGCAGTGCTTGGTGAAAGGTGCACAATAGAGCTTGCTGATCTAGCTTTCATCGGGCAAGAATGTACTATTACTCTAAAGGGAGGGGGAGATATATACAAGTATATCAACAGTGGATTAGAATGCAGTCACCCACAGGGCAACCTGCCTGAGTCTACGGGGACAGAGCTGCCTCCCTTTCCTCTCCACCTCGGAGAGAGCAAATAGGTCCCCCGCCCCTCATCTATGAAAGAGGTTGCTTACCAGGGCTGCTTTTGTTCCTACCTCTGTCCTAATGGAGCTTGGATCTAATCAGCCTGGCTGGGCCTCTGGGGGACAGCAACATTCCTCTTTGGGGTGGCTAGCTAGGTGTTGCTGGTGGTCCCGCTGCCCCTCACCTGTGTAGACAAGCCCACCTCAAGCTTTGCTGTGGAAGTAGTGAGGTCCCGGCACTCAAAACATTTCCTCATCCCTTTTGGCCTCAGCCTTGGCACTCTGGTCGACCCTTGGGCACTCTTCTTTGTGTCCCAACACAAGATTTGCCCTTGTCCTTCCCTGGACTCCCCTGGGCCCCGCTAGTGGCTGTGTGTGGCCCAAGCCTCTGAGCTAGAATGGATCCTGCAAGTTTGCTTGTACCACCTTCAGGTGCCGTGTGCACGTGTGTGTGTGCGTGTGTGTGTGTGTGTTCTTTAAAATATGCAAATAAGAGGATAAGACCTTTTGAATTCCTCTCCCTTCCCCAGAGTGCTTGAGGTAGAAGGGAAAGACCCTTGAACTCTCCTAAGAGTGGGATGGGACCTCGCAGGCTATCTACTCCCCACCTCCCATTGCTGGGACTCCTACAGCAGTCTGTGTAAGTAATCTCCAGTTTCTACATGCATGTGGGAACTGGCCGCCTCCCAAGGGACTCAGCATCTTCGACAGCTTTCCATGATAGAAAGTCCTTCCTTATTCTGAGCCCAAACTCTGCCTCCCTGGAGTTGGACCCTGGGTTCTGTTCTACACCACAGGACCACAGAGTGCTTTCAATGTTCAGTGATATTCCTGTCTCCCTCTCGCTCTCTTTTTGGGCTTCTCTAAGCTAAAGGTGACTCCGCGCTATTTTCTCTAGAGCCTAGGCCCCGGGGACATACTTCCCCTTTCTGTCTGCCCACCTCTCTCCACTTCAGGGCTTTAACTAATATTATTATGAGACATGTTTCTAACAAAATTTTGTTGGAACTGAGGTGATGGAATCTATAACTTGGAAGAACACTTCTTTGGCAGACAAATGACTTTTATGTGACTGTTAACTAGCCTGTCTCTGCCAGACGTTCTGTTCATCACACATCTGGGTTCCTGGAGCTGTTTTCAGTTGTTTTTGGTTTCTTTTTGTTATTTTTTTACCCTTCAGCTCCTTCACTCTCTCCCCTTACTTCTCCAAATATTAACGTGAGGGTCGAAAGCCACCTTTAATTTGGGGGAGCTGCGTTCTGCGAATGGACTCTTGAATCTGAATTTCCTCTGAGGCCTCACACCCATTCCCTTGGGGAGCTTCCTCTCCCTGTAGCGCTGATTTCTCCTCCCGCTCTCCAGGGGTGCTCTGGCTTTCTCACCCTCACAGGTGTTGGTGCTAACTCAGCCAGGCAAAGGGATTCCTTTCTTGCGTGTGTCCTCTTTGCAGAGGGAAGGCACTGGGGCCAGTTGCTGGCTTCATACCACTTCCTGTTTGCCCTTTCAACACAACGGCCTCCCCGTGCTCTGACCTCACTCACACTTCTTGCCTGCTGGACCCTGGCCAGGTTGGTGGCGAGATGGGAATGCTCATCTTTGGGTGTTCAATAACTGCTAGTTCCCTTCTTTCCCTCTACTGCATGCTCCCCCTTTCCCCAGAACAGGCCTCCAGGGACCTCCTGGCACAAGGCTCTGTTGAAAGGCCCCACATCCAACTGCAGAAGGGGGATGACCAGCTGCAGGCCCTGGGAGTACTGGAGACTTCCACCCTGAAGGTAAATCCAGCCCCTCTCTGCCTACAGTTTTATCTGTGCAAGAGTTTCCCTTTATAAAGTGTCAGGTGTGATCTGGATATAATAGTCTAAGCCCGGATGGAAAGAGTCGGGTAGTGTCCTTCCTAGGGGCTGTGTGGATAGCTGAGGCTTTCAGCCACATTGACTCCCCCAGAGAGCTGGCGACAGGGGCTGGTAACCCTGAGAACTCTCAGAGGGCAGGGGACCCAGGGACAGGATATTCTGCACCTGGAATTTGTGCTGGGCACTAAGATGGCCACTCTCGCAGGTTGTGGATGGCAGAACCCAGGTGGCCTGACAGTGATTCCAGAACCCCACTCCCTCCTGCTGTCTCCAGAAAGGATTGCATTGTCGTGAGTCTCTGCTGGCTCTGGTGCAATGTGGAAAAGATTGAAATGCTTCTAGTCCTGCGTTGGTATAAATTGCATTCACTGGCTGGAGCCAGTGGACGCATCCTGTAAATGGAGACCTCAGCCTTAGGGCTAAAATTGCCTGGGACTAGTTTTGAGGTCCCTTGAGAACCTATATCCTGCTAGAGGGAGGAGGGACCAGGAGAGACTCAGTCTGAGGGAGGAGGCCCAGCTAAGTAAAGAGTGGGTAAGACCATGAAACAAAATTCAGGTGAATTAAGTGTAGAAAAATGAAACCATGAAAGAACTAGTTAAAAAAAAAAAAAAAAAAAAAGGAAGTGATGACTTAGTTGCTTGTACAGTGGGGAAGATTTAAGCATAAGACCAAAGATAAGAAATCCTAAGGGAAAAAATAGATTTTACTACAGACGATGTAAAATATGTTTAGTAAGGGCAGAACCACAAAACAAAAAAACTACTACAAGTTTAGGAAAAAAACGGTTGCAATATGTAGAACAAGAGGTCTTAATAAGAAAAAGATGAATAGTCCAATTTTAAGAAGGGAAAGGACGTAAAGAAGCAATCCCTAGAAGAAATACTCAGGCCAATAAGTGCATGGTAAAGATATTATACCTGCAGAGAAAGCAATCAAAGCATGAGAGACCATTTTTCCACCTGTTCAGTTGGCAATACCCAGCATTGATGAGGGTGGGGGAAAACGGGACATTCATACCCTGATGTTGGAAATATAAGTCGCTGTTAAGATCTCTGGAAGGTAGATTGGTACCATGTTTCAAAATTTTAAATGAGCATTCCCCTCGATACAGCAGTACTACTTTTAAGAATTTAACCTAAGAAGATAATCTAACAAGTAACTAAAGATGTATAAATTTATTCATCCCAGTGTTGATTATAATATTGAAAAGTTAGAGGCCACCATAATGTCCATCAGTAAATCAGATACATTCCTACAATGCTATAGTAGGCAATAATTTAAAATGATGATATAAATGTGTAAATAAGTCCTTATGGCCTGGAGAAATACCCGTGACATATTGTTGAGTGTGGAAAAGCAACATACAAAAGAAGATATGTTGTGTAAGACTACTTAGGTGGAAGTATACGCATGTATGTATAACATATATTATGTCACATAAAAATATATGCACAATGGTCTCTATATTTAATACCATAGATATCTATATTTATTGAATAAGATCATGTATTTAATGAGATGACACACAGGAAATGCTTTATAAATGCCAGCAATTAGGAGATGAAGGTGGATAGGATGGTTGGAGCCAAATGTTGAGGTATATTTTATTTCAAGCTAAGAAATTTGGGTTTTACCTTGTGGCCATGGGGAGGCAGTAGAACTCAATTCAGTGACTACTTAGAGAGTGTCTGCTATAGAAACGGCAAAGTTGAAAAGGCTTTTTCACAGAGAATATTGCTGCAGAGAGTGAGGTTTGCATCAAAGGAAGGTCAGCCAATTGGCTCCCAAGGTTGATTGCCTTGGGGACTTCACCAGGGTCTGGGGCCAGCCCTCAGCCTTATCTACTTAGAAACCTGACTTTGGAACACAGGGAAAGTGGGTCTGAATCTACCACTGATCTAACAGTCACTAAGTGTAAAGACGGACAGAATTAGATGCTACCATATTAAATTTCAATGAGATATAAGTGGTATGCTAAAATGTGACATGTTTAGCACACATTAATTTTCAGCAGACCTACATGGGAATCTATTACTACTTCTGGTAGTACCAATCAATGATGGCTGCCATTTATTAAACATTTACTAGGTGCCAGACAATATATTGAGCACTATTTATGCATTATTTCCTTGAGTCCTCAGAACAATTCTGTGAGGTAGGTACTATTATTTATTATCTCCATTAAAAAAATTTTATCTCCATTTCTTTCTTTCTTTTTTTTTTTTTGTGAGGAAGATCAGCCCTGAGCTAACATCCATGCCAATCGTCCTCTTTTTGCCGAGGAAGAGTGGCCCTGGGCTAACATCTGTGCCCATCTTCCTCCACTTTATATAGGATGCGGCTACAGCATGCCTTGACAAGCGGTGCATTGGTGCACACCTGGGATCTGAACCCCGGGCCGCCAGCAGCGGAACACGCGCACTTAAGCGCTACACCACGAGGCCGGCCCCTATCTCCATTTCTTAATACTGGAACATTGAGTTGCCATGTGGCTGAGCTGCCCATGATGAACTGAATATTATCTGATCCATCAAGCCATAAAGATGGGCATGGGCAGCAGCAATCCATCATCAAGTAGAAATAGTATGTAAGAGCTTGGATTTAAGTATGTCCAGAAGGTACAAGTAAGTTGTATGAATAGGTGCCTCAAATACCCATAACCCTGCTGTACTGCCTCCTCTACCTCAACCCAAACTTAGAGCCTCAGTCTATACCTATGCTGAAAAATCACAGCCGCATTCAAGAGTGTCTCTAAAAGATGGTACAAAGAGACATCCTCCCAGTGGGCAATGCATTTGGTTGTCCATTTTGTGTGTACTGAGAGATGACCAGAAGTGCAGATATACATGGATTCATGAGCAATGCCTAATAGTTTGGCTAGATGGTCAGGGATTTGGAAAGAAAGACTGTAAGATGGTCACAAGAGGGCTTTGGGAAAAGACATGTGGATGCTCTCAGAGTGTGAAGATACTTGTATTGGTTATCTATTGCTATGTAACAAACCATCCCAAAACTTAGTTCCTTAAAACAATAACCAAATCATTTTCTCATGATTCTCTGGATCAGTTTCATTCGGCTTCTTTTCTGAACTTTTAGGTTCTGATAACCTAGAATCTTTCTGTGATATTGTGATTTATAAGAAATATATATTTGGTCATTCAAGTGCCCAAAATATATTTCTCATATATATTTGGTCTTCATCCACAGTTCTGGCTCACAACTCCCAAAACCCTTGGAATTTCCTGAGCGATAAGAGCAATGGGAACATCTTTTGTTTTAGTATTTGGTCTCTTGTCCTCAGTTCCTGGAAAAGCTTCAGAGCCATAAAGGTGAAATGGGCGTCTTGTTATTCATAACAAGCCTATTTCACCACAACTGAATTTACCTTAATGAGATGACTTTTGGAAATACCCTAAAGATCCCAGGGCTGGTTGCCAGGGGACCAACCATGAGTAGAAGGTTGGAACTTTCAGTCCCACCCCCTGACTTCTGGGGAGGGGAGAGGGCTGGACGTTGAATCAATCACCAATGGCCAATGATTTAACCAATCATACCCCTTATGTAACGAAGCCGCCACAAAAACCCAGAGGGAGGGGGTTCAGAGAGCTTCCAGCTTGGTGAACCAGATCACTTCCATGTGCCACTGTGCCGCGCCCCAAACTCCATGAGGACAGAAGCTCCTTTGTTTGGGATCTTGCCCTGTGTCTCTCTTCATCTGGCTATTGATTTGTATCCTTTAATATCTTTTGTAATAAACTGGTAATCTAGCAAGTAAACTGGTTTCCTGAGTTCTGTGAGCTGCTCTAGTAAATTAATTGAACGCAGGGAGGGAGTCAGGGAACCTCTGGTTTATAGCGAGTCGGTCAGAAGCACAGGTAATGACCTGGACTTGTGATTGGCATCCGAAGTGGAGGGCAGTCTTGTGGGACTGAGCCCGTGACCTGTGGAATCTGATGCCATTTCCAGGTAGATAGTGTCAGAATTAAGTTGAATTGTAGGACACTCAGCTGGAGTCAGAGAATTGCTTGTTTGTGTGGGAAAAACCACCCCCCCTCCCACACATTGGAATTGGTGATCAGAACCTTTTGTTTCCTTTGCCCCTTCAGCCCTAGGAACAGGAGCTGCTTCCTTCCATCATTACATGTTTCCTTAGGGAAATATGGTCCTTACACTACATGTGAAGTGATATAACATTATTTGAAGATAGACTCTGATTAATTAAAGACGTATATTGTAAACCTAAGGGCAACTATTACAACTAGTTTTTAAGCATTAAATGGTTTAACATAGTATACTGGTTTAACATAGTATACTGGATTGTCTGCCAGTAACTTAGCACCATGCCCCCGGCCCCCCTCTCCCATGTGTCACAGGAGCTGGATGCTGAGAACTACATGTCCCAGTTTTACTTCAATACTATGCCTGGGGCTCATTTTAAACAGTGAAATCCCCAACAAAAAGCACAAAAATGCAAAAAACATGGGCACTAAATAGGCTGCGAAAAGGACACTTGTTTACAGTATGAGAGCTGAACAGGAAGGCAGAGCGTCACCTTGTTTGACCTCTGCTGGGAATGTACACATTGGGTGACAAATTTTTTTTCTGTCTGCAAATGACCTCCAAAGTGCTGCGAGTATTGATTTTGGATTACAAATAAATTTTAGTGATAAGCTAATTCACAAGTATGGAAACCATGAATAATGAGGATCGACTGTATGTCCATTTCAGCATGTTCCCTTCCTCTACCATTTTCCAGAGCAACTCAGGTATTTCTGCTTCACTGAGAGTTGGCCATTGTTTTTTCCAGGCTTCTAAGAGCCACTCCAGTAGCTAGAGTCCTTGCTAGGGTGTTAAATCCCATGTCCTGAGAAAGTGTCCCCAGTGGGGCCAGCCTCGTGGCCTAGTGGTTAAGTTGAGCACGCTCCGCTTCGGTGGCCTGGGTTTGGTTCCCAGGCGTGGACCTACGTCACTCATCGGTGGCCGTGTTGTGGTGGCAGCCCACATGCAAAATAGAGGAAGATTGGCACAGATGTTAGCTCAGGGCGAATCTTCCTCAGCCAAAAGAAAAAAAAAAAAAAACGTGTCCCCAAGTCAATGAATTCTTGCTTATCCAGTCTTACATTCTAACTTCCTTGATCGAGCTCTCACAAAATCCAATCCCAGGGGTATTCCCCTGGCTTCTGCCAGTACATACTGGCTAATTCTGGCATTCTTTAGGTATATAGTCTATTTTTTCCTAGCCAGGTTATGCTGGGATTTAACCTTGGTTACTAGCCTGGCAACCTGGAGAGGAGGTGGGGGCAGCACCGAAGGTGGGGGCACCTATTGTCTGTGGGGAAGGGCTTCTGTAGCACCTGCCAGCACAGTGGTGGCTCCAGTTTTTAGGGGCCTGGGGTGGATACTGCAAAGTCAGAATCCTCAGGAACATCCATCCAGATGTCCCCATCCCATGTTTTAGGATCCTAGGTTTTCCCCACCAGGGCCCTGACCTTCACCCAACAGAATTGCCTTGGTTGAGCATTCAAATATCTCTGAAGCTCTAGACTTTAACAATTAGATCTTCAACCTGCCACTCAATGTGTCTGTCCTTCTACTACCACAGGTGACGAGGACCTCTCTGTAAGCTACCTCTGGAGCTCTCTGACTCTCACATTTAGCCTTTAGCTGTTCCTTAATAGCCCTCAGTCTCTCATTATCCTTCTGCAATAAACTTAGCTATAACCAGTCAACCAACTTCCTCTGTCTTTGTAGGCATCCCCATATTCTTCAGACGCTAGCAAGCATCATAGCACCTACCACAGTATTCTTCTCCATGGGGATATTTTCCAGGTTGTCACCAGTGAAATCTTTAGCATTTGAGCTGCTGCCTTGTTCCAGAGACTATCCGTGTTCTACCAGGAGGGCATCCTCTTTGCCTGCTGGGCAGTGGGTGAGCCAGTCCTAAATCCGCATCTTACCACCTATTTTCCCCGACCACTCCTGGTACTTCTTGTCCCAGTCTGGGTTTACTGAGAAGCAGGTGCCAATACAGGATTAAACATGCAAGGACTTTATTAGGGGAAATGGGCAGAGAGCTGAGGAAGGTCGAGAGAGCCATCAGACTGTGATGCAACTCTCACCCTGAGTGAAAGGGAGGGAAGGAAGTATATGGAAGCATCCTATACCACTGTAGGGGAGGAAGGCAATTCCTCTACCCTCTAGGTCCTTCATTCCAGTTGGTCTAAGAATTAAATTGACATGAGACAGAATAACAGGAGAAAATCAAACAAAGCTTTATAACATGTATACATGGGAGAAACCCAGGGTAGATGAGAAACTCACCAGAGTGGCTGAAGCTGCCACATTAAATACCATCTTCAGCTAAAGACAAAGGAAGATGTTGGGGGTAGTGGTTTGGGACTTCAACAGGGAGGAAGGCAATTTACATGGAGATGGAAATGCAAATGTTTGTTAAACAAGTGTTTGCTGGGCCATCTGTAGACAATGTTATCTTACGGTATTAGCTCCTTCCTGGAACAGGCCTTCTATCTTAAATTCTTTTAGGCAGTAAGGGGAAGGTCAAAATTTCTTTCTGAGTCTTTTATTCTTAAAAATAATCAAGGCAAAGAGATGCATTTTGGGGTGGCCATTTTTTTTGTGTGTGTGTGAGGAAGATCAGCCCTGAGCTAACATCCATGCTAATCCTTCTCTTTTTGCTGAGGAAGATCAGCTCTGAGCTAACATCTATTGCCAATCCTCCTCCTTTTTTTCCCCCCAAAGCCCCAGTAGATAGTTGTATGTCATAGTTGCACATCCTGCTATTTGCTGTATGTGGGACGCGGCCTCAGCATGGCCGGAGAAGCAGTGCGTCGGTGCGCGCCCGGGATCCGAACCCGGGCCGCCAGCAGCGGAGCGCACGCACTTAACCGCTAAGCCATGGGGCCGGCCCGGGGTGGCCATTTCTGATCCCCTACACTACCATGCAGTCTCGGGGAGGTTCAGCAAGGCTGTTGGACGGTCCTTGAGCCAAAGATGATTGTCAGAGGAGTCCCGTTGTCACCTAGGGACATGCCTGCCTTAGAATCCCTGCCATGGTCTGTAATTGGGTGCAGCCTATGTGCAGCATTGCCTCAGTGCAAATGCTTTGTTGGGTGTCAGAGTGCAGTAGCTGAGCCCTTGGTCAAATGAGCTCCCAATAGTTGGAGGTCTGCAAGGCACATTCTCATGGCCACCAGAGGATTAACTCACTTTTCCCTAGGAGAACCCTACAAGGTAGGTACTCTGACCATTATCTTCTAATAAATGAAAAAATTGGGGCTTAGAGAGGTTTGGCCACTTGTCCAAGGCCACACAGCTGGGAAGGAGAAAAGCCAGCATTATTTCCTAGAACTAACCAAACTGAAAACATCATTCTTAACTCCTGTTCTTCCAGCCTCCCCCTGCTACCCATGTTGAGGGCTGCTTCCCCTTGGCGGTACCGCCCCTTTGCTACTGCTATCTGTACCCCTGATGATGATGTTCTTTTCTATACCCTCTCCAGTGTCTCCTGATGCCCCACACGATGTGGAGGAGCACTGCATTCCAGAAGCCTTATTACATCTGGGTGCTTGGTGGCCTCTGCACAGAAGCTGCCTCTCAGGCACCAGGGCAGGGTGGGTTGTGCCTCTGTATTAGTTATCTATTGCTGCATAAGAATTTTATCACAAACTTAGCAGCTTAAAACAACACGCATTTATTATCTCAAAGTTTCTGTGGGTCAGGAGCCTAGCACAGCTTAGCTGGGCCTTCTGTTTCACAAGGCTGTAATCAAAGTATTGGTGGGGCTGCAGTCTCATGTGAGGTTTGACAGGGGAAGGATCCACTTTAGACCTCACGTGATCACTGGCATCATTAGGTTCCTTGCAGGCTGCTGGACTGAGTGTCCCAGTTTCTTGCTGGTGGTTGACCAGAGGCACCTTACTGAGTGATCTTCTCCATAGGGCAGCTCACAACAGGGCAGCTTCTTCTTCAAAGCCAGCAAAAGAGACTCTCCTAGCAAGATGGGTTACAATCTTATGTAACATAATCACATACATTCTAAAATCTTTGCCTTCTTCTACTGGTTAGAAGCAGTTCAGGTCCTGTCCGTACTGAGGGAAGGGGATTGCACAAGGCCATGGATATCAGGAGGTGGGGATTATGGGGGCCATCCTAGAGTTTGTATACCACAGCTTCCTTGTTGATCAGCATCTCTAAAGCAAACAGCTCCTTGAACTGTCTCAAAGCTTGGCTCTTCACGAAGTACAAGTCTATGCAGAGGCACCTGGCCTGGGGGATCCCCCTTGGTGACTTCTCCAACCCTCCTTTTCTCCTGTGGTTCAGAAGTTCCTTGCCCTCATTGAGAGTGACTCAAACACATGAGATGCTGAGAGCTGGCCCACTCCACCAGCACATCACACATTCGCAGTGGGTGATCTGAACCCTAGTAGATACACCTGAGATCCTTTCCACATCCTGTCATAATGTCTGAGCATGGGAGTGACATGAGTGGTCAGACTTTATGATAACTGTTCTTCAACAGCTTTATTGAGATATAATTCACATACTATATAATTCACTCATTAAAGGTGTACAATTCAATGGCTTTTAGTATATTCACAGTTGTACAATTATCACAATTAATTTAAGAATATTTTCATCATCTCAGAAAGAAACTCCACATCTTAGCTGTCACCTCAATTCTCCCATCCCCCTAGTCCTAGACAACCACTAATCTACTCTCTGTCTCTATCAATTTGCCTATTCTGGACATTTCATAGAAATGGGATCATATGTGATCTGGCTTCTTTCACTTAGCATGTTTTCAAGGTTCATCTGTGTTGTAGCATGTATCAGTACTTCGTTTCTTTTTATATTCCATGGTATG
Source organism: Ceratotherium simum simum (assembly GCF_057802395.1). Lineage (NCBI taxonomy): Eukaryota > Metazoa > Chordata > Mammalia > Perissodactyla > Rhinocerotidae > Ceratotherium > Ceratotherium simum. Next base: position 9,521,978 of record NC_141928.1, on the reverse strand, counting down.
GATATACACATTTTATTTATTCGTTCATCAGCTGATGGACATTTGGGTTATTTCCACTTTTTGGATATTATAAAAAATGCTGCTGTGAACATTTCTGTACAAGAGTTTGTATGGACACATGTTTTCACTCTCTTGGGTGTGTACCTAGGAGTGGAATTGCTGGGTCATATGGTAACTCCATGTTTAACCTTTTAAGGTACTGCCAGACTGCACCTTCCAAAGTGGCTGCACCATTTTACCTTCCCAGCGGCAGTGTATGAGGGTTCCAATTTCTTTACCTCCTCACCAACTCTTGTTATGGTCCATCTTATTTGTTATAGCCACTCCAATGAGTGTGAAGTGGTATCGCATTGTGGTTTTGATTTGCATTTCCCTGATGACTAATGAAACTGAGCATCTTTTCACATGTTTGTTGGCCATTTGTACATCTTCTTTGAAGAACTGTCTATTCAGATCCTTTACTCATTTTAAAACTGGGTTTACAATGATTTTTTGATATATTACAAAAGAATCTATGTTTATTGAAGGAAACTGTGTACGAGCATAATAAAAATAATAGATGCCATTTAGCAAGCATATATTGCAAGCACTGTGCTAAACTCCTTCGTGCTTGCCCTAAGTCACACAGGGTAAAAAAAATAGTAGCTAATGTTTGTTGAGTTCCTGTTAAGTGCCAGGCCCTCTTCCATGTATTATCTCATTTACTCCTCCCAACAGCCTTTCTGAAGAGGGTGCTATTCTCAGCATACTCCTTTTTCAATAAAGAAACTGAGGCATAGAGATGTTAAGTAACTTGCTCACCTGCACACAGCTTGCTGGTGGCAGAACCAGAGTTTGGACTGAGGCAGTCTGTCTCCCCAGCTTTTGCACTCAACCCTCACCCTGTGCATTTCTGAATCCAGAGGCTCTGAGAGGAAGCATTGCCTTACACTGCCTCTTGTTCTCTAAGAAAAATAGGTAAGGGGGCCGGCCCAGTGGTGCAAGCGGTTAAGTGCGTGCGCTCAGCTGCAGCAGCTCCGGGTTTGCTGCTTCGAATCCTGGGCGCGCACTGACGCACCGCTTGTCAGGCCATGCTGTGGCGGAGTCCCATGTAAAGTGGAGGAAGATGGGCATGGATGTTAGCCCAGGGCCAGTCTTCCTCAGCAAAAAGAGGAGGATTGGCAGATGTTAGCTCAGGGCTGATCTTCCTCCCCGCCCCCGGAAAAAAAAGGAAAAATAGGTAAGTATCCTCTTTGACGGTTATCCTTTTCTTAAAGCAAAATGGCAACAACTTCACTCAGAGATCCCTGAAGACTTAGAAATGGCTTAGTTTCCACTGACTCTATTTCTTTTCTTTCTTTTTGTCTGTTTCTCTCTCTTTTTTTTCTTCCATAAGCTTTGGGAAGCACAGTAACCAAATCTTTTCATACTCTGATGTTACTGCAAAATGAATTTGAAAACTGTCAAAATGACATTCTATTTATGTGTCCGAGAATCATTCAGAGGAAGGCGGGCCATAGAGCCCCCTCCCTTCTGTGGTTCTGGACTTCCAGGGCTTCACAGACCTGGCTTTGACTGTCTTTGCAACTTACTATCTCAGAGACTTTAATTAACTGACTTCACCTCTCTGCTCACCTCATGGTGCCTGGCACAGAGTCAAGGATCTGGGAGCAGAGGCAAGAGACAAGCTCATTTCCAGCTTGGCACTTGCGTGGTCTTCCGCAAGTCCCTTCATCTCGTGGGGCCTAATTTTGCCCAGCTGTAAAATAAACGGGTTGGACCCGAGGCTCTCCGAGGTTTCTTCTGGCTCTCACGTTCTGCGTTCTGTGCCTACCTCTGAATTGTAAAGAACGGGCATTAACGTGATGTCTCTCACAAAAACATTTTTTGTTGAAAACGATAAATCCTAGCTAGGGATTTCAAGGGAAAACTGTATGAGACCAGGAAGGATGTATGGGGAATGAGATGCACTGCTATTTCTAGGAAGGGGATGGGCGTGGCGGGGCACTGATGGGGGTGCACGGGCAGCGGAGCATCTTTGCAGGCTGAGAGCGCGTCTGCGGGCTGGAGCTGAGGCCGAGCCCAGGGAGAACCGGAGCTGCAGCGGCTGCGCAGTGGCGCGCCCAGCCGGTCTATTTGCGTGTCTCCGCCTCTGCGATGAGCTGGTTGGGGGAGCTGGTCTGGCGCCGCGCGCCGATTGGCTGGACGGCCCGCCGCTCAGGCCCAGGAGCAGACGGCTCCTACTGCGGCTGGGCATCGGCTCCGCTCTCGCGTCGGCCCGCGCTCCAGCTGCGCCCGGCCCGGCTCGGCCCGGCCCCGGCCTCCAAGCGAAGGCGCCGCTGCCGCCTGGGCCTCTCCCAGGGCCATGAGGAGGCGGCGGCAGCCACTGCGGCCCGCGTCAAGGTGACCGGCCGGGACTGCGGCGGCGGTGGCGAGAGCGGGCGGTGAGAGGAGTGGCCCGCGGGGCGGGGCGGGCCCTGAGGGCTGGGCTGGAGGGAGCTGCAGGTGCGGGGGGCGGGACCCGGAGGGGCGCCGGGCCGGGGAGGGGCGCTGAGCCGGGGAGGGGCCTCGGGACGGGAGGCGGGGCCGGGGGGCGGGGGTTGTGTCGGGCGGGTTTCAGGGGTGGGGGCCGGGCCGAAGGTGCGCCGGTCGGGCGGGGGGTTGGTTGAAGGACAGCAGGGGTGGGGGTGGAGGTGCGCAAAGGCCGCAGGTGCAGGCGACGGGGCTGGAGGAGGCAGTTGGGAGGGGCCGAGTGTCTGCATGTGCGGAGGGCGGGGTCAGGTGGGACCACAGGTTTGCCTGTGGGAGGGGGCTGCGAGGTGACGCCGAAGGGGCTGGAGAGGCTCGGCCTGAGGGAACCACAGGTACAAGGGGCGGGGCCAGGGAGGCCTACGGGCGGTGGGCGGGGCCCCGAGTGGTTGCAGGTCCGGAAGCGGGGCCCCGGGTGAGGAGCGGGCAGAGGGTGAGTGGTCACCGGAGAAGGGACGCCCTCTCCGGTGTTCAGGGGGGCCTGGGTGGGAGCAGGAGCTTTGGGCTTTCTGAGGATTCTGGAGACTTCGAAGGTTGCCGCTGGGCCGGAAGGGCCGGCCAGGCCTGCCTGTGCCTCTCCTGAGTCGGACTTAGGTCTCAGCTGCCCCGGTTCCTAGGCTGGCGGCTCTCCTGCCACGGCGGGCCTTAAGTGGGGCGCACCGTTTTTCACGTTTCTGGGGCTTTTCCTGGTGCGATTGCAGGGGGCCTGCCTAGATCGGGGGACGGTTGGCTTTCGTTGGATGATCAGCTGTTGAGAAATGTGTGTGTTTGAAGAGTAGTGCGAAGCATGAACAGTCCTGGCTTGCTGGCTCTTGGTACCAGATGCTGCTGTTGCAAACCTTAACGGTGGTCGTCTCTGAAAGACTGAAATGGCAGCATGGTGAGGGGGAAGAACAGGAATGAGTATTCAGAAGCTTTTGTCTGTGTGTTACCTGGGAGAGTCTTTACCTCTTTGAGTCTTGTTCCCTCCTTTGCAAAATGAGCATCATGGTACCTCCCTCTGTGCCTCCCAGGGGCCTTGTGAGGATAGGATGGAACAGTGCTTACTGAGCACACCACTGGATAAAGTTATGAGTCTTTCTCTTGTGTGGCCATGGGCAGGTTGGATTTGGGGACTGGAGGTCTAAAGAGGGGGGGATTTCTAATCAGTAGGCCATTTTCTTGTTCAAGTTTGGGATGAGGTTTGTGGTGGGGAGTCCCTAAATACTCATTCCTGTCTTGTGTGGTGAGTGCTCCTTCCTGTAAGGCCTCTGAGGGAACCTTTGGCAGGCAGGGATGGCAGATAGAAAGCAGAGGAACATTCATTGTTTGCTGACCTTTAGACCCCAACCCCAGTGAGGACTCTGAACTGGAGCATTTGGCTTAGGCTTAGGCCTTATGGAATTCCTCCTCCCCATCCAAGTACGAACCCTGATTTTACCACATATAAGATGGAAGCCACCAATAGATGTTAGCTCAGGGCCGGTCTTCCTCAGCAAAAAGAGGAGGATTGGCATGGATGTTAGCTCAGGGCTGGTCTTCCTCACATTAAAAAAAAAAAAAGAAGGAAGCCACTGAAAAGAGAATGCCAGAACTTCATTAGGTTCCTACAGGGGCGAAGAGAAGAAAGTGAGTTGATGGGACTCCCTCCTGTTCAGCAGAGTGTCTTATACCCATGTGTGTGACCTTTCATTGTGCAGTGCCTCCGCTTACTAGCAGTTTGACTAATCTGTACTGTGATTCCTCCTACTTGTGTTGCATGAACAGAAAAGAAGGCGGGAGGAGGCTTCGCCTGTACTGGCCTGCATTTTTCTTTAGTTTAGAAGCTACGGGTCTTTTGGGGACCGACCACCATGGTGTTGGCCTCTCTCACTACCACTTAGTTGGTGTGGTGGTGACCCAGTGGCATCGTGGGGATGGCATCTCAGGGATGGGTCCTTACGGGGGCCTGTGCATGTGTGGCAGGTCCTCAGAGGGTCTAGAAGCAGCATGCATGAGTTGTCCCATTCTGTCCTGGCAGAAACTGTGTAAATGGCTCTCAGTTTGCTGCCCTTTGGATAACCGTCATGCTCTGTGGGTGAAAAGGAAGGCCCAAACTTGGTGGTACACAAGAGCTAGAACATGTTGGAGTGACAGCATCCGGGGTTGAGAGAGAAACTTCATTAATGGAAAATACTGCATCCAAGGCTCTCTGTGATATGGCCCCAGTCCACCTTTTTAAATTGATTTTCGTCTTCAGTATGGAGGATAAAAGCTCTAGCTTGGAAGTCAGACAGATCTGCTTTTGAAGCCTCATGCACCAGTTTCTTAGCTTCTCAAAGCTTTGGTTTCCTTATTTGTAAAACAAGAATAACCATGCCCACCTCAAGAGGTTGTTATGAAGAATAAATGAGAGAAGATATGTGCAGGCACCTGATGTATTAGGCACTCAGTGTTAGGGTCCGTCTCTGCCCCTCCCTGCCAGCCCATCTTTGAGCACAACAGAACAGCATGTAGCATGTAAGGTGAGCAGGACTAGTAATGCTGAGGCCTTCACTTCTTATGTAACCTTGATCAAATCCCTTCCCCTCTCCAGTCCTCCGTTTTCTTAGCTAAATGAGGATGGTGTTAGACTGGGTGAACGTCGAGAGTGGCCCTAGTTCTGGCATTCTAATTAGCATGCCACTGTATTTTCCTGAAAGGCAGGAGGGAGGAAGCTAATGACCTGTGGTTTAGTTCTTTTTTTAAAAAACACTTGCCTAGCACTTTGCCTGGCACATAGTAGGTCCTCGTTAAATCCTTATTGAAGGGACAGATGAGGGACTTTAAGAAGAAGGTGTGGCAAATTGTCCCTGCTGCTTATATGTATGTTGTATCTATACCTTCCAAATGTATTTTATTTACTGCAGAAAAAATATTGCAACAACATTAGTGAAATTAGTGAACCTCAACATGAAAGACAAAAGTTGTTTCACAGTCCTATTTCACCACAGAATAAGTTCATCCAGTTTTTGTTCATAAACATACATAATTTTTCATGATTGCAATCATATGTGTGTGAGTATTTGGGAAAGGCCTGGCAATAAGTGGTTTCTTTAAATGGTGTTTTATCTTGTTTTTTTTAAGAAGTAAAAAAATCACAGATGGATTTTTTTTTTTAAAGGCAAGTAGTTCAAAGGGGAACAAGTTGTAAAGTAAGTATCTTTCTTCCCTCAAGATGCCAGTTCCCAGTCCTCCTCCATAGAGGCAACCACTAGTACCATTTTATTGGTTATTATATATTCTTTCTCTTTCACAAAGAATAGCATTCTATACATGCTCTTGCTTCTTCATTTATTCAGTTGAGCTATTTTGGAAACTGTTCCAATTGGTACATACAGTTCCTCCTTAATAAATGTTTTTGACTGATATTTTAAGCACAATTTTGCATCTCCACTTCTCCCCACCCCTCTGATGTTTACTTAGTAATGGTTAGCAGTCATTGTTTAGAAGAATAACAAGAGACATCCCTTGTTCTCCTCTAGGAAAGAAATGGCTTTGATCCCAGTGAACAGTAGACTAAAGGGCAATCCACATATCTGGATGCAAGGCAGATGACAGAAAGAGAAAGGAAAAGGATTTGATCGCTAATAATTGAAAACTGATTTTCTATTCAGCCCATGATTCAAAGTCCAGCTCCGTCACTTACTGGCTGTATGACTTGGGGCAATTTACCTAATCTTTCTGCGTTTCAGTTTCCTTATCTGTAAAATGGATGATGATAGGTTTTGTGTAGAGGAAATGAGATCCTGCAGGTGAAGCACTTAACAGCAGTAGCAGGTCATAGTAGACGCTCCAGAAGGGGTAGCTGCTATGTTAATAATCTAAAGGAGACTCTTATTCTTCATCAGCAGGTATTTACTGGGCAGTTGAGAGCCCTGGAGAATGCCCAAAGTCCTGGTCCTTGAGATGCTCACATACTGTGCAGGCAGACAGGCCCCCGAGTCACTGATTACAGAACAGTGTGGTGGTGGGGAGGTGAGCCCGTGGTGGTCATGGAGGCAGGAAACAATGACTTTTCCCTAGGTGATTTGGCAATGATTTCCCAGCTCAGATTTCCCCTCCTTTGTGAAACCTACTCAAGTCTTCTAGGCACAAGTGACCACTCCCATTCGTGCTTGCTTGACTTTCATTGTGTGCACACCTTGATCGGAACATGCACCTCGTTATTGCATGCGTTACTTTATGCCTGTGTCTGCTCCCTGCACAGGGAAAGTCTTCAGCATAGGCTCCTGGCGAACATTTTGATGGACTTCTGCCCAGACAAGTCATGTTACCAAATGTTGGCAAACTCTTATCGATAAATCATCAGATGTCTGGTGAAACCTAGACTCTGGACTCTATTCCTTCCTTCCCCAAGTATTTGAGTGCTGACTCTGAGACAGGCATGTGCTGTGCCATATGCTAGCTGTAGGCTCTGGGTATGGCTGGTGTTACTTGCCCTACAAAGTCTTAGGGATGGGAGAGGAAAGAAGTATTTGCTCTAGATGCTCCAGGAGAAAATGGGGAAGAGAAAAAAGGACAAGTCTAAAAATGAACTGCTCATGCTTGCTCAGAAGGTGGCTGCTCCTCCTTCCCTCGGGGTGGGGTTGTGGTGGAGCAGGCCTGAGGGAGCTGAATAGGTGCTCTGTAGATTTGACCAGGGGGCAGAGTTGGTTGGGTTGGCTTCTCTGAGGAGCATCCTGGGGCATTTCTGGGGTCACTTTCTTAAAAAGAGGAGGCTTCACTTCCTTCATGTGGGCATTCATTCCCCAGCCTTGCTGGGCTCCTGCTTTGGGCTAAATCCTTTGCTGGATGCTGGGCATATGGAGATGAAGGAGCTCCATCTTGCCTTTGGGGAGCTGGTGGTTGTGGGCGGAGTCACACACAAACAGGTGACCAGAAGGTGATTGGCTGTGACAGAGGACCTCAAGTGATGTGGCCAAGCAGAATCAACCTCTGGAGCCAGGCAGATCTGGGTTCAAATCCTGGTTCTTTCACACACAACCTCTGTGACCTTGGGCAAGTGTCTTCCCTGCTCTGAGTCTGTTTACTGATTTCTAAAATGAGGATATCAGTGTTACCTAGCTTGGGACTCTTGTTGAAGATGCAGTGAAATAATGCAGTGGAATGTTTAGCATAGAGCCTGACAGGAAGCTGGCGCTTACTGAGTGCTCACTGTCATCTTAATTATCCTTGGTGCTGTGGGAGCACCAAGAAACAACTGGCTGTTTCTCTCGGTCCTCTGTAGTGGTTATAGTGCTAGTCAAGTGGTGAAGGTGATGGCCGAGGTGTCTAAGAAACCAGCTCTGAAGTCACAAAGTGCTTGAGGAGTCCTTGGGATGCTCCTCAAGGTCCCTGTTGACCCCAGTGCTGTGGGTTTGTCTACAACATTTCCTCTCTTCTTTTTTGCACAAACTCTTCTCAAGAGTGGTTTCCAGCCCACTGCCATCGTGAGTGCCTTCTCTTTGTCTGATTGCCTTCACCCATCAATTCCACAACTTTTCCCCAAGGGGAGGCACGAGTCAGGCTTGTCTCACCTGTACTTACCGAGAGCAGAGACCATGAAGACCCAGAGCAGCAAGTCTTTCCACGATTTATCTGCAGAGCTTTCAAATCCATTGTGTTCTTTGCAGGAGATTCATCTCCTGAGCATCAGAGAGGTGGATAGGGCGGGGCTTAAAGCACAGCCTCTGGAGTCTCGCCAGTGCAGGTTTGTGTCCTGACTCCACCACTCACAAGCCCTGTAGCTTTGGGCAGCTGACCACTCCTCTCCACGACCGTTCCTCATCGATACAGGAAGTGTGGTAGTACTTACCTCCGTGTGGTTCTCACAAGGCTTCAAGGAGATGATGCAGAATGGGGCAGCATAGTGGTCGCACATCATAAGCACCCAGTAAGTGTGAGCTAGAATAATGTCCTCTTTTAACCCTTGTTAGGGGGCTTTGAGGATGCTTTCTGGGGACTGTTAATTTATTGCCTATGCAAGTTATGTGAGTTATTACACATGGAATCTGTTAAAACTCAGATGTACTTGGTGGTGGTGGCTAGTAGGAGCACACAGGTGGCAGGCAGAACTCAGCCTGCGTTGAGACTGCAGATGCAAGCCTCAGCTCCCAGGAAAGCAATGGGTACTGATGGGGGGCGGGGGGGAGTCACCCTGGGGGTGGGCCCTGTCTCAGGCCTGTCCAGGAACTGAAGGCTGTTTTCCCAAGGTCTTTCCATTTCTTTGTTCTGTGATTCCATGTAAATAATGAACTAATGCAACATTATACTTTCCCTCTTTAGAATTATATATTTTTATTATAAGGTTTTATTTTAAGGTTAAGACAGTTACTTGAGTAATCAGAAAAAAATTTAAGTATTTGGCCTCAAAAGTCAAAAGTTTCTTTGAAAATCATCTTATTTGAGATGAACGAAAGAGTAATGAATGTAATTAAATTCGTGTTTATTGGATGCAATAATTCTCACCCACTCTTGTGTAAGCTTGATGACTAGGTCAAGGGAAATCTGTGCTTTTGATACATTTCTGAGTAATTCAATATTTATGGGAAACAAGTGAATAAATTCAGGAGAATTTACTGTGTCTCTTTTTGTGGCAATAAACTTTATGTGGAATTAGTGACTTTCACTATTTTAAGATATTTTTTATTTTGTGTCCTCTCGGTAGCTGTGTTTGGTTTTGTTTTTTCCCGCTAGGCACCGTATCCCCAACACTTTCAATGCACTAGCATTTATAGATTATTCCTCGTCTGGGCTCCCACGGCACCCTGCTGTAGCATGTGAAACAGTGTGACCAAGGATGACTTCCTTGTGACTTTCCTACCAGACTTTGCAGAGTAAGAGTCAGCATTTGTTCTTCCTGCCGTATTCAGGGCCTACTCCAGGGCTAGTACAAGCCAGCTGGAATTATCTGAGTATGTCTTTCCCTTTGCTGAAAACCCTTCAGTGGCTTCTAATTTTTCTTAGAAAAAAGACCGAATGGTTAGCATGGCCTGTGGGGTGTAATGGGTATACTCTTCAGTGTACGGGTAATTGTCGTTTATGTCTGTCTCCCCATGCAGTGAATGTGGTCTCATCAGATCATGCACTGCGGCTGCTCTGCTCACCACTGGGTCCTCAGTGCCTGGCATAGCATCTGGCGCATTGTAGGTGCTCCATAAATGTTTGTTGAATGAACAAATGAAGTAAATGGTGAGTGCCCAGTGACCTATTTGAATCTATAAAATGAGACGGTTGTTGGATCTGAGGTCCCTTCATTATAAAATATTGCAACGCTTTACAAAGTCTCTTGACACCTGCTTTTGACACGCCTTAACATGCCTCATATTGCTTCTGCTGGGTGGGTGGGGCAGGCTTTGAGGTGCAGAGGAGAAAATGGAAGCTCAGAGAGGTTAAACAAATTGCCCAAAACATAGGTGTGGGAGAAGCTGAGGGCTCCTCAAGTGTCTTTTCACACCCCAGGCTGCCTTAAGGTGTGGTTTCTCACACACACTGGAGGAGTCACAGGGGAGGTAAGGAAATGGATTCATTGAAAAAAGTTACTAGTAGTAGTTCCTCTTGGTTTTGTTTAATTTCCTGATAATTGAATTTCAGGAGTTGAGTTTAATTTGGAGTGGTGGTTTTAAGGTCTGTTTTCATTATAGGCACCAGGAAACCCTAATCTTTCTCGTAAATGACTAACATATAGTAATTAGTGATGCAGGTGCTGATTGATTGGTAACTAAGATTAGAATTTGTTCTTTTTGGGAAGCTTTTTGATAAGAGTAGAGATTACTTGCTGATTGATGTGTAGCATTCTTTTGCTGTTTTCAAAAGATGCCTATTGCTTCCGTTAGCTTATTTCTCTAATTTATCTCTGGGTGTATTTGCTACAGGGCACTTTTGCAGTCAGCACTGCTGTGGCCTTTGCACTCATCAGATGTGGTGTCAGTGCGCCCTGAAGGTTAGAGATCGCTGAGTCCACTCTTCCCACTTTCCAGATGAGGGTGGGGGCTTTGCCAGAGTTTCATACTCAGGTATGATTTCCCACCCAGCAAAACCCATGGACTTTAGCACACCTATTTGCGTATTGTGGTTTCTCAACAACCGCCTGCAGGTCATGTAACGTTGCTCATAGACCATGTCCATGAAGAAGCATTTATCTCCGATGAATACCTGCTTAATGGTCCTCTGTTGAATCTACAATGTGACTACATGGGAAGAGGAACTAAGACCTGGCTTAGTGCACGGCTCCGGTATCCAGTGATGATAGCTGGTTGGGAAAAGACAGTGCCTCTTGTGGTCTGGTGCAGTATATGTATTGATCTTCGGGGGCTTCATCATGGTCTTAGGGGCTTAAGGGTTGAGAGATTCTTGGAATCTAGTTTTGTCAGTATAGCCAGTATACTTGTGGAACAGAGAGAGCAGCACGGTATTATAGAAAGATCACTGGATATGAAGCTAGAATGCCAAGTGTTGTCAGTTTGCTCTGACACCTGCTTTCCAAGTAAACAGGAATGTCCCTGGTGTGTGCACGTCTTTTCTTCAGGAGGAAAGCCCTGGTTTTAAGATCTGAGATTGCTTTGCAAGGGTTGAGTCAGAGAAAGAGAGCTGGATGATATTAAAGTGTGGTACCAATAACCAAAGACAGCCTATTCCTTGTTCTTCCCTGTCTTTGAGACCTACCTGCCTGCCAGTCCATCTGTCCATCCGTCTGTCCATCCATCCAGTTCTTGTTCAGGGCCTGCTGAGTGCTAGCACTGTGCTGAGTGTGGGGCCACAGTAGAGGAAAAAGACAAGTCTGGTCGTTACTGTCTTTTAGCTTACAATCTAGTAGCAAAGCTAAATAAGTATAAAAATAAATACAAAAACAATAACAAGTATACAAAATATTAATTACAGCACTGATGATGGCTACAAAAGAGGAGTATAAGGTGCTTAGAGACCATAAACAGGATGGTTTTACCTAGCTAGGAGGGTCAGCTTCCCAGAGGAAAGATGGGTTGGAATTAGCCAGTCAAAGAGGTGGCACCTGCATGTGTCGTGGTCCCAGTTGGGGTAAGGGCATGGTCAATTCAAGAAGTAACAGCAGGCTGGGTGGCTGGAGCACTGAGCGTGAGGGAGGCACTGTAGTGTTCACTCCCTGGTGGTCACGGTATTGTTTTCTTGACCTGTGCTGGAAATTCCTGACAGATTCTATAGTTAATGACTCGTCTTTTTCAGAACTCCCATCTATCACCAAAAGCGTCTATTACTGAAGCATTACCTGCCATGGTTTCTGAGATAGCAGTTGGCCTTATTTTTATTGCTTTAAAGATTCGTTGCTTCCTTTGCTTCTCGAGGGGATAGAAGAGCACCTTATCCCGTTAGCGATTTTCGTCCATGAAGGAAACATTTCCTGAGCGAGTAACTGGGCTTGACACTGCAGTCCTTGCCCTCAGGAGCCTACAGACCCCACAGACAGGAGTAAATAAATGACGATGATGCTGTGTCAGGGGTGGTCAGTAGTGGAAATGGAAGCTCATGGGACCGAATCAAACTCACAGGATCTTAAAGGTGGATGTTCAGTTTCCCAGGTGACGAGGAGCATAGGCAGAGGAAACAGACTGTACAGAGGTGCAGAAGCAGGAGAGAGCATGCTGTGCCTCAGGAATGGTGAGCTGTGTGGTGTTGCTGGAGTGTGAGGCGGCTCCTGGTGAAGGGAGGGAGGAGATGAGGTTAGAAAGGTGGTTTGGGGTCAGTACTCAGAAGGACTTGCAGGAAGTCCTTAGGAGTTCGGATGTTAATCTGTGGTCAGTGGCGAATCGTTCCAGAGTCATAGGAGGAGAGAAACACCATCAGTTATAATTCTGGTGGATGATGGATGGTGTGGGAGGAGACTGGCGTTTGGCTGAGTGAGGGGGCTGTTGCATCTGAATCTGGCCATGGGCATGGAGGGGAGAAGGCAGATTCGAGAGAAACTGAGGTAGAGGCCTCTCTCCTTGCAGATTTAGTGGATGGGAGGGAGGGCAGTGTCAGGGTTTCGCACTTTAGTGATGTGAGGTGCTGGGCCAGTCACAGAGGTAAGGAACATGAAAGGAGTGTTGAGTTGGGAGGAGGGAGTAGTGAATTCGGGTTTGGCTGTTTTGAGTTTGGGGTGTCTGTGGGACAGCATTTGGCAGCTGGCCTGCTAGTCTGGAGCTCAGAGAGGGGTCTGGGCCAGAGCAGTGGTTCTTACTCTTTGGAGCATCAGAATCCTCTGTGGTGTTTGCGGGAGAGAGCTGGTCATTTGTATGTTGGAGAGTTTTCACAGATGGTTCTGATGCCCCAGTGGTCTAGGGAGAGAGACTTGGGGTCATCCTCATATAGCTGGCCCCTGAAGTGGTAGGCAAGGTGTTGGATTATTCAGGAAGGTTATGTGTAGTGAGCAAAGGATCCTGGCTGGACTGCTGGGGAGCACCAGCATGAGGGTGGGACACAGCGGAAGAGTCAGAAGGAGCAAGAGGAGTGGTCAGTGAGGAAAGAGCCACCGAGGAAGACGATGGTGTGGAAACTGGTGGTGGGGGGGGCATCCACTCCAGCTCTCTCCCTGCAGGGCCCCTGCCCCTGCCCTCTGAAGCTGAGTGCTCTGATGCCCCTCATTTGCACACTTATTTTCACTAATCAGAGCCAGTCTCACATGACAGAGGTCATTTTAGTTACCTTTGGTTCTATGTGCAAAAGACTCTGAGGGAGGTTCTTTGCATAACCAGTCTTTAAACCCCTCAGCCTCACTCAGCTGCCTTCTCAAGCAATCCACTCCTGCCCTCTGTTGCTGGTCCTTTGGACTGAAATCTCTGGCTCCCAAAGGAGGAAAGGTGGGGCCCTGTTTAGGGTTCAGGATGGGTCTGCAACCTTAGTGGGAAGGGTGTGTGTCTAGATCCTAGGAAAGGCAGCTATCAGAACTGTTGGAGGAAGTTCTGGGAAGATGATAAAACCATTCAGACTGGACTAATGTGGTGTCGGAGCCCTGTGACTTGGGAGTGCATTCCCTATATATCCTGAGCTTGGGTAGCAGGGAAAAGCCTGCTGTAGAATTTCCAGAACTTATAGGTGGGGTCTCAGAGTTACAGTACATGAGATCTATCCAGACTGCTGGTGGAGGGATGGTCCTAAATCGGCAAAAGTGGAAGTCCATCCTCCTGGTAGGGCTAAGTGCCTGACTGACATCAGCTTATAGAGCCCAGTGAAGAGCCTTTAATATGAGAGAGCTGGTAGGAAACTGATCTATGATCCAACATGTGTCTTGTAAATATTACCCTGAACCCAAAGACCTCCCAGTGTAGGACAGAGGCACAGACCTGGTTGCCACTGACCCTGGTGCTGAAAGCCACAGCTGAGGAGTAGTGAGAAAGGATCAAGGATAACTTGAGGGAAGTAGTTGTCTTTGATACCATGGCTGACCACCCAGGTATTGAAGCCATTTGCCTCTCAGGAAAGGAAAAAGAAAAGGGATTGATGTTTGTTGAGAAACCCCAAAGCTTAGGCAAAGAGAAGGGAACAGATGGATAGATGGGAGTATGTATACCAGTACAGAACATAAGATACTGTTCAGCTCTTGTGGATGGAACATAAAGAAATGATTCATCAGACTGAGCTGGGTTCAGATCCTGCCTTTGCCTGAGGACTCCTACCATCGCCGGTGAGGATGCTCTACTGACTGTTTGTCCTTGGATAAGTTGTCGAACCTCTTTGGGGCTCAGTTTTCTCACTTTAAATGGGTATGATAAGGACTGTTGGTAAGGACTCAGTGGTATATTACAGTGGGTAAGGTGTCTGTATCTGTCACAGAGTAATGGTTCAATAAATGATGGTAATAATGATGGTGATGATACCATCATCCTCTGGGTACCTCTGCAGGTATCTCCAGTGGACTAAACCCCACCAATACAGCAAATGTATGAAATAAAGAAGAACTTCAACAGTAACAGGTTCAGCTCTGTGAACCTCACCATATGGGAGGGAAGACCAGGTCCACTGGTGAAAAGATTAGAACACCAAGAAGATAAGTATGACAATGGAGAATCACAGAGAACATTACATGATAGAAAACAAAAAAGCACCAGGCCCAGGTACCTTGATCGAAAGAGTTTCGTTGGCTGTGAAGAAGAGAGGCGAGAGGATTCTGGATCAATAATAGTGGGTGATAAGGGCAGAGTAGCACGTTAGCCTTAGTCTTCAGTGATGATGTAGACTTTCTTCACCTCTTCTATCCCCCTGAGTATTTTGGTGGGCATTGGGGGAGGTGGCATTAGAGATTATTTACCTAATGTTTGTTAACTCCAAAGTCTCATTTTTATGACGAGGATTATTACAGAATAGCCTCTTATTAAATGTGTTCTGAGTGGATACGGTGAAAATCAATCGGTCATTCAAGCAATCAGTCAAATTTCTGGCTCTTTCTGGGGAAGTCCACACATAGTAATGGTGACAATACTGTATCTCCAAATGTTGGTAAATATTTAATGCAATTCCAATGAGATATTCTATAAAACTTGATAAAATAGTGATATTCATCTGAAAAAATAAATTGGTAAAAAAATTAAGATCTTTTTGTAAGGCAGTGAAATTGCCTTCATTCTTCCAGATTTGTATTCATTTCAACAAATGTTTGAGTTTTTGGTTATGTGTAAAAATGGTGCTAGACCCTTTGTGGGGGGAATATAAAAATGGATATCTATTGTGATACGTATTCTCATTTATCCCTTATCATCACTATCCTTATGAGGGAACCATTTCTGTAGGTTGGGGTACAAGTGACAGAAAACTCAAAATAACAAAGGCAAGTACGATAGAAGTTTCTCTCTCATGTGTGAGAAGGCAGGAGGTAATCAGCTCAGAGTGGGTATGGAGCCTACATGGTCAGAGCCTATATGGTTCCTTCTTGCTTGTTGTTCAATCATGAGGAGATCTTGGGAATGGCTTCCAAGTCCAAGGTCACTTCATGGCCTGAAATGGCTGCTGGAGTTCTAGCCTTTGCATCTGCATTCCAGCCTTTGAGGGCCACTTTCCAGAAGTTTCACATGACACTTCTTGCATCCCATTGGCCTGATCTTGGTCATATGGCCATACCTAGCTATAAGGGAAGCTGGGAAATATAATCTATATTCAGGGAAGCCATAAGAAGAAGGGGAGGATGGCTGCTGGGGGCCAGCCTCACCATTACTTGCCCCATTTCACAGATGTGGAGCCTCAGAGTGGTTGAGATTAGCCCAGCATTACATGGCCTATAAATGACTGAGTCTTCAAAACTTTTGATGGGCCTGCCCCGTGGCTTAGTGGTTAAGTGCACGTGCTCCGCTGCCAGCGGCCCGGGTTCGGATCCCAGGCACGCACCGATGCACCGCTTCTCCAGCCATGCTGAGGCCGCGTCCCACATACAGTAACTAGAAAGATGTGCAAATATGACATACAACTATCTACTGGGGCTTTGGGGGAAAAATAAATAAATAAAATTATTAAAAAAAAACAAAACAACTTTTTATAAAGCAATAATTTATTAATCCTGTATGATGCTCAGTTAAAAGCAGGAAAATAGATGAATGAAACAGAAGTGACTTTGATGCTAACTTAGGAGCTTAATTCTTGAGACATCGGGAATTACACAGTAACAAGGGAAGGAATGATTATTTATTATGTTGTTGGGCGTTTGGATTTCAATGCTGAAAAGAAGTGATAAGCTTAACCATATACTGCAGTGGATTCCAGATGAGTTTGAGTTGAACAATAAATACAGAGTTAAAGATGGGAAGGTGTATACTGAACTCTGTAAAGGGATCTCAGAGAGCTCAGGGGTGGAGGGGGATTAGGAGGGAGAACTTTCGCCATCTACTTTATATATTTATATGTGTATATATATGTATATACGTATGTGTGTATATGTATGTATATATGTATATGTGTATATATGTATGTGTGTATGTATGTATATATGTGTGTATATGTATGTGTGTGTATATGTATATATGTGTATATGTGTGTGTGTGTGTGTATATATATAAAACTCCTGAGTCAGAGACAGAGAACTCTGTTACTAGCAGAAGCAGAAGCATGCGTGTCGGTTTCTCTCCCCCAGGTCCCACAGGGGTGATGCTGTGGCCCAGATGGAGTCTGTGCTTTTGTGCCACAGCTGAGAACTGGGCTTGGGAGCCTGCTTCTTTATAGCAGGCAGCGAGCAAGCCTGCTCTTTGTCCCTGAGGGGGACATTATCTCACCCCTCAAGGTTGCTCACTGCAAACGCAACCCTGAGGAGTGGCCCCGTAAGGGTGGTCAGGACCTTGCGTTCTTGGCATACCCAACAAGACATGGTGGAGTGCCAGAGACCGTGGAGGACGGAGTCTCCCAAGGAGACTCCCAACCTCCCAAGGAGGTTGGCAGGATTAGATGGGATAATGTGTGTAGAGTGCGTTGCCACAGTGCGTGCCACGTGGGAAGCTCTTGATCTGTGTTTCCCTTATAATGTCTGTGGGCTGTGAAAGGTGAGGACGTGGTTGGTTGTCACAGTCTTTCCGCCTGGCTGTCAGAGTTTAGACAAGACCGAAGGTCCCGGGAATGACAGGGCACAGGGGAGACTGAAGGGGAGAGACGGGCTCACCCTCAAGTGCTCGGGGGTAGCTATTACCTTCTTGTACATGTCTCAGAGCCGTACATCCCTGGGGTGTGTACTATGCTAACTCTTGTTAAATTATTTATAATTTTCTTTTTTCTTGTGTATAATCAAATGAAGTTTATTTCTTAAGCTTAATATTTGTGGTTGGCTTAATTTGAAGTAAAGTACAGTGAGTCTTTCTTAAGAAATAGAATATTACTTGTTTCTACATTTATTTAGCAAAATCCTTGGTAATTGGTTCCAAACTAATGAAACTTTAAATCTGTATGATGTACAGGAGTATCATAAAAATATAAGTATAGCTAAAGGACTTTTAACAATTAGCTCAACTTTCCAGTTTTGTGGAAGGGGAAACCGAGGCAAGAGGAATGAAGGCGTTTACTGAAGAGTGGTTACAGTTGGCGAGTGATGGACGCGGCGCTGGCCCTTAAAGCCCCACGGCCCCGTCCAAGAAACGCTGAATCCATTAGGGTAGATAGAGAGGGGACCAGAGGGAATCTGTCTACACTGTTTTTGGGTACATATCAGGCCAGGACTCATCTGTCCTCATTTAAGAATGAACACAGAAAAATTAACAGTAGAGAGGATGCACTAAAAAGATCCAGCAGTATAAAGGGGAATGAACAAAGCTTGCAAGGAATAGAGGACAAGCATGCTGTTGGAAAAAAGTTTCCAAACTTTTACTCCGTGAACTGAAGAAAATTTCAAACATCATTTTCTTTGTCCTCTCAGAGAAGTTCTAGATGCTATGAAAGATGAGATGATGAGTCAACAGACTGCAATGAAAAAGGAGCTTGTAGACTGACCATAGAGAAATAAATCACACAACGCCGGCATTTAAAATTAGCAGTGCTGCAGAAAGTCAAGGAGTTGGGGGGGGACAAACTGCTGATCTCAGAAGGGACAGGAAGCAACAGAGGAGACCCCAGATGTGGGTGATGGACGAGGCTGGAGACCAGAACAAATGAAATAGAAGGACTCCTCAATTTTCCTGAACTGAAGAGGGACCTGCATCTGTAAATGATAAGGGCTCATCACGAACCAGGCAACATTAGCAAAAATTAACTAACGCTTACAATATCTAGGTGAATTTTTTTTTTAATTTCAAGAATAAAGAGAGGATGCCATTAGCATCCAGGCAGAAGGAACCTTTAAATCAAAGAAAAAAAATTAGACTGGGCTCAAACTTATCTACAGCGTAAGTGCCAGAAAGCAGTGGAGCAGGACCCACTGAGTTTTGAGGGAAAAAGGTTGTGACCCAAGAATTTTACACTCAGCCAAGTTTTAGTTCACATTTGACGGTAACAGAAATTCATTTCAGTCGTGCAAGGACATACCTTGTGTGTAGCTCTTGCTACACCCATGCACCATTTCTGGGAAAAAGTCACTAGAAGGCATGCTCTGGCAGCTGAGAACTGAATCAAAATAAAAGACCCATGAATGGGCAAGTCAGAGTAGGAAGGGATTGGTGATGAGAGTGGAACCATTCAAGTATAAGATTATTTCTCAATAATTGTGATTATGATTATAAAATAGAATATGAATGAAATGATTATTGGAAGAAGATACAGCATTAAACCATAATTAACGGAAAAAGCAGGCATAAAATTCCAGCACAAATCAGAGATCATGCATGTGAACACAGTCTGCACTCTAAAGAACTATACAAATGTGGAGGAGGAAAGATTTGAAAGCTAGCTCCATGCCCTCTGATATGTCTGGACATGTGTTTTCTAGCTAATAAAATGCTGTGCAGGTATACAGTATACCTAGGGCAACTCTTAGGTGATTCCTTTGGGCACCATCTTTTCAAACTGCCTTGGAGAGGTTTGCTGGGCACTTTCATTCTTTTTTTTTTTTTTTTGTGAGGAAGATCAGCCTTCAGCTAACATCCATGCCAATCCTCCTCTTTTTGCTGAGGAAGACTGGCCCTGGGCTAACATCCATGCCCATCTTCCTCCACTTTATATGGGATGCCGCCACAGCATGGCTTGACAAGCGGTGCCTCAGTGCCTTGGTGCATGCCCGAGATCTGAACCCTGGGCCGCCAGCAGTGGAGAGCTCGCACTTAACCGCTACGCCACGGAGCCGGCCCCAGCGCACCTTCATTCTGAATGGTGGTGCATTCTGCTGGGATTGTAAAATGGTGCAGCTTCTTTGGAAAACAATTTGGCAGTTCCTCAAAAAATTAAACATCAAATTACCATATGACCTAGGAATTCTACTCCTAGGTATATACCCAAGAGAAATGAAAACATATGTTTACACAAAAACTTGTATGTGCATGTTCATAGCAGTATTATTCATGATAGCCAAAAATGAAACAACCTTCGATTGCAAATATCCATCAATTGATGAATGGATAAACAAAATGTGGTATATCCTTAAAATGGAGTATTATTCAGCCACAAAAAGGAGTGAAGTACTGATTCGTGTTACAACATGGATGAACCTTGAAAAGAAGCCAGACACAAAAGGCCACATACCTGCATGATTTCGTTCATATGAAATGTCTAGAAGAAGCAAATCCACAGAGACAGCAGGTAGATTAGTGGCTGCCAGGGAGATGGGGGAATGGGGAGTGAGAGCTAATGGGTACAGGGTTTCTTTATGGGGTGATAAAAATTTTTTGGAATTAGATAGTGGTGATGATTGGTTCACAACTTAGTGAACATGCTACTGAGTTCTACGGTTTAAAAGGCTACAGTTGAGCCAGCCGTGATGGCCTAGTGGTTACAGTTTGGTGTGCTCCACTTCGGCGGCCTGGGCTCGGTTCCCAGCGCAGAACCACACCACTTGTCTGTCAGTAGCCATGCTGTGGTGGCGGCTCACATAGAAGAACTAGAAGGACTTACAACTAGAATATACAACTACCTACTGGGACTTTGGGGAAGGAGAAAAAAAGGAAGATTGGCAACAGATGTTAGCTCAGGGTGAATCTTTCCCAGCCAAAATAAAAATAAATAAAAGAGTACATTTTATGGTATGTAAATTACATCTCAATTTAAAAGAAAATAGCTTTTTTCCTCATTATTACACAAATAAGCAGCCATCATCTCATTGTTAATACTTGGGGTATATATTTCTAGACCTTTTTCTATGTGTGTCTCAAAGATGCATTAATAGACCATTTTCTTTCCTGTTATGAGTGGTGTGTTGGGATCAGCATAGTCCACAAGCATGTTCTTGTTATTAGTGCTTTAGCCTCCTGTTAGGGTGTTTATGTTGGAAACAATATTTCCCTACAAGTGGGAGCAGGGTACTGTGTGGAGTCAGAACACCTGGGATGATGCTCTGACTCACCTTAGGTCTGTGGGCTTGAGAGAGGCACTTAACCTCACTCTTCTCATCTTTAAAAGGGATTGTAATACTTACTTTGTGATATCTTACCAACCAGAATGGCTAAAATGAAAAGAAAAAAAAAGAAGAAAGACTGTATCAAATGTTGTGAGGATATGGAGGCAGAACTCGCATACCTTGCTGGTGGGAGTATACATTGGTGTAGCCACTTTGGAAAACTGTTTGCCATCATCTACCAAAGCAGAACACACACTCACCTTACGACCCAGCAATTCCACTGCTAAGTGTCAACCTAGCAGAAAGGCATACGATTGTGTACCAAACGGCACACTCAAGAATGTTTACAGCAGCACCATCTGTAATGGCCCAACTGGAAAGAATCCCAGTGTCCAGCAGTAGAACGGACAAACGTGATAAACTCCCACAATGGATACTGTAATCAGTAAGAGTTAACGAACAACAGTGCAGTGAAAAAATAGGGAGGAATTTCACAAACATAGTGTTCATTCAGACATAAAAAATATATGCTGTACGATTCCATTCATTAAAGTTTAAAAACAGAACTAATCTGTGCTGTTAGAAATCAGAATAGTGGTTCCTCTCAGGAGGCAGGTGGTGATAGAAGGGCACAGTGGGTGTCGGGGCTGGCAGTGTTCTGTTTCTCCATTGGGGTGCTGGTTACATGGTATGTTCATTTGTGAGAATTCTTTGACCTGTGCACTTCTCTGTACTTACATTGTACTTCCATAAAAATTTTATTTAAAACACTGAAAAACGGATATCAATCACATTGCTCTCACTAAAAATATTAATAATGAGAATGAAAGTATTTGTATTGTTGATGAATAAAATAAAATAATTATTTTAGCATATTATTTCATCTTTATCTCTTCCTTTGAACATTTATATTATAAAGTACCTAACATGTTGGTACATTAGAACATGTATTTTAATACATGTATTTTAATATATGTTTAATTTACAGTGAATATACATATGTTGGAGGTGCTTGCTTAATTTTTTTTAAACTATTGGTAGTGAAGGATCAGCACGTTTGGTGAGCTGCAGCTCAAGGTGGTAACGAGAGGGGGCAGCCTGAGCAGAGGCCTGGCTGTGGGCAGCAGGTGGGCGACGGGGTGAGCCTCGAGCAGTTCTGCCAGTGTTCTGTTTGAGTTGGATTCCTTGTTGCCAGAGCATGAAGTATGGGACAGAGGGGGGTGGTGATGAAGCTGGAGAGGGAGGTGGGGCCAGGCCTCTGAGTGTCTGGGGTTCCTGGAGCCCAGGGGGAAGGGCTGAGAGGAAGCTCTGAAAGGTGAGAGGACAAAAGGGGATCAGCAGAAGAAAGGAGCCAGCAGAGTTGGCCAAAGAAGCTAAGGAGATGGGAGGAGAAAAAGAATGACAAAGTCACTATTAGAGGTTGAGAGATGAGTTTCAGAAAGGGGGACTGGTGAACCATGCTAAAAGCTACTAAGAGGGGCTGGCTCCGTGGCTTAGCGGTTAAGTGCGCACGCTCCGCTACCAGCGGCCTGGGTTCGGATCCCGGGCACGCACCGACACACCGCTTCTCCAGCCATGCTGACGCCGCGTCCCACATACAGCAACTAGAAGGATGTGCAACTATGACGTACAACTATCTACTGGGGTTTTGGGGGAAAAAAAGGAGGAAGATTGGCAATAGATGTTAGCTCAGAGCTGGTCTTCCTCAGCAAAAAGAGGAGGATTAGCATGGATGTTAGCTCAGGGCTGATCGTCCTCACCAAAAAAAAAAAAAAAAGCTACTAAGAGGTAGGAGAGCCCTAGGCCACTAGCCTCCGCAATTAGAGGATCCTGGTGACCCGGGAGGGAGCAGTGTGATCCCGGTGGTCAGGGTTGAGGGTTAGCAAGTGGGCAGTAGTGAGATGCTGTGGTAGTGAGGAAGTCAGTGGTGTCTGATGGGAAGCAGCCTGGAGTTCAAGGGTCAAAGCTCTTTTGAAGATTGGGGAGAACTGAAGGTGTCCTCAGGCAGAGGGAAGGACCAAGAGAGTGGAAGAGATTGAGGTTGCAAGAGAGGGGTGATTGGCCCTGGGTCTCAGGTGGATGCCTCTTTCTCACAGGTGGGAGTGGAGGACCAGGAGAAGATGCAGAAACGTTTAGGTTAAAGGAGGGACTCGAGGGAGCTGAGGTCAACTTTCCTCAGTGAAGGAGGTCGTGAGGCTGCCCGCCTGGGTGTGGGCAGGTGTGGGGGTGGAGAGAGAGGGGCTGCTTTGGAGGACAGAACCAACCAACACCTGGCCCTCTGCAGGCCCTTGTGTGGGGTACTTGTCTTTGCCAGGCACTCCCTCCCTTGCCACGTGCTCTTTTTTCAACAGCCATGTGCTCTGAGGACACTCCTGAGTTCCTTTCTTGCTGGGCAGTGCCTGAGGCCTGGCTGAACTTCGGGCCTGTCAGAACACATTCTCCCATGGGATCAGTGCTTTTTTTGGGTTGAGTCCCCATGTGGACCCTCAGATGCTTATTTACCACAGCGCGTATCCAAAGCGTGATGGGAAAGGAGAATAGTGACTGAAGAAGCTTGTTAATTTCAGTAATTTTAGGACAGGCTTTGCTACTTGATAGGCTAATGATGATATCAGATATTGATCTATGAGAAAAGGATTTGACATGTCAAAGAACAGGTTGAAATCAGATATTGTAGCACTATAGTTTGTTTGACCTTGCTGAGCCTTGAAAAACAATCCTTACCATATGGAACGTGGATGTAAATCGAATTGTTCGCCCACTTTTACAGCAGCTACTGTTTGGAAAGAGACGTGCTGGGATGGTGTTTCCTGTTGGCCTGGGATTATGAAGCCCAACGTGTATTCCTGGTAAGTCGGTTCTCTGACCTTAGTGAATGATGCCCTCTGGAGCAGAGGGCCTTGCTGTATGGGCACCCAAAGGTGCACGCTGGTACAGGCGAGCCGGGTGGTGGTGCAGTCAGGAAACCTCATACCTAACGGAGCCTGCGGGGCTGAGGAGTTGCGGAGTGGCTTTGGGGACATCAGGCATCCTTAGTGAGCCACACGTGCAGAGGTGTTTTAGGGGCTCCTCCTTGCCAGATTAAGCTCTAGGATTTTCTCTCTTGGTTCTCCTATCCAAAGTTTTTCCTGCGGCCGGCCCCGTGGCTTAGTGGTTAAGTGCGTGTGCTCCGCTGCTGGCGGCCCGGGTTCGGATCCCGGGCGCGCACTGACGCACCGCTTGTCCAGCCATGCTGAGGCGGCGTCCCACATACAGCAACTAGAAGGATGTGCAACTATGACATACAACTACCTACTGGGGCTTTGGGGAGAAAAAGGGAAAAAAAGGAGGAGGATTGGCAATAGATGTTAGCTCAGAGCCGGTCTTCCTCAGCAAAAAGAGGAGGATTGGCATGGATGTTAGCTCAGGGCTGGTCTTCCTCACCAAAAAAAAAAAACCAAAATAGTTTTTCCTTTCTTTCTCTCTCTACCTCCTCCTCGTGCAAAACCTCATGTTGCTGCCCTGTTGTGCTGTCATCCTTTTGCTGCCATTGGTCAGAAGACAAATGTTGTATATCTGACTCCCCAACAGATGGGGTTACTTGGGCTTCCTCCGTTCTCTCAACCTCAGTCAGGTCCATGTACCTCCCACAAACCCCTCTCCTCTCTTTTTCTGGTTCAGCTCCGCTCCTTACTTTCGGCTGTCCTTGCTTCAGACCCTGCAGCAGAAAGGGCAGCTCATTGTGTGAAGTATGCTTGGCCATGGGAGGATGGGTGAAGGAGTGTGAAGTAAGATGTGATCATTGTCTTCAGGAGACTACAGTCTACTGGTCAACCCCCTGCTACCCTCTCTCCTAAGTGCCCCCCATTCTTGTCCCCTGAGGTTCTGCCCGCCCCATTTGGCACCTCTTCTAAGAATGCTTTTCTGTATTCCCCAGCTCCCCAGAGCTCTCCTTTTGTTGAAACCCTCAGGACACTTGTTTTACCTCCTTTCGCGGCCCTTGCCACGTTCTGCATGCATCCTGGTTTTTGATGTATCCGGTACCTCTTGCCTTATCTCCTTGACGAGACTTTAAGCTCTTTTAAGGCATGGGCTGTGTCTTGCTCGTTATTGTATCCCATGCTGTGCCTTGCTTAATGCCTAATACACAGTAGGTGCTCAATAAATGTTACTAGACTGAAACTAACGTTGAATCTCTAATGGCTCACAGTATCCATCCTGTTTGTGACCATGGCCCTCAGGTCTTGAAATAACATAAAAGAATAGGGCAAGAGGCACAGAGTGTTTGCCTAGAAGAATCCTAGGAGATTCTCTTCAGGTAGGAGCAGTCACAAAAAATGTTAAAAGCTGAAATATTACAATATTTTTCAGTTTTTCTAGTAGCCTTACCCTTCTGTCAACCCATTATCACAAAAGAGGCAAAAGGTGACGTTTCTGATGCTTTCCTGCCAGAGGCCCAGTCTTCCTACATATTGCATGATTAACTACAGTACAAGTAATTCTTATAGTGCTTAAAGAAGCAAGTTCCCTAACACTTACATCAGTGGGTTTTGTTCCCCTAAGGAGGATGCTGGAAATAGTTGTTGGTTTAAAGGTAAGAGGGGCCGGCCCCGTGGCTTGGTGGTTAAGTGTGCGTGCTCCACTGCTGGCGACCCGGGTTCGGATCCCGGGCTTGCACCGACGCGCTGCTTCTCCGGCCACGCTGAGGCCACGTCCCACATACAGCAACTAGAAGGATGTGCAGCTATGACACACAACTATCTACTGGGGCTTTGGGGGGAAAAATAAATAAATAAAATCTTTAAAAAAAAAAAAATAAATAAAGGTAAGAGCATCTGAGAAAACTGAGACTCAGAAGTAATTTCCCTGAGGCCACACAGCAAGTAAGTGGCAGAGTTGAGATCTGACTCGAGGTCAGTCTAGTTCTAGAAATAGAGTTTCTCTGCTGTCTGCTTTCGAGTCTGAGTAGAGCTGGATTCCATGAGAGAGGGGTCGCAGCTGCTCACTTGATGCCCATGCCCTCAGAGGGACTGCCCAATCTCGCCGATCCCAGGGGGTCTGGGTGGAGTTGTTCCCAGTTCATGCAGTTGGGAGAGGACTGCCTCTCCCCTGTCGTCACTGGGGGACCAGCCGGCACAGGATCTGCTTCCCACTTCTCAGCAGATCACGACTGCCGGCTCATTTCACTTGGGCCCCCTTGGGCAAAGGCTGTCAGGTCATTCAGGGCCTCAGGCCTGCTACTGCCACAGAAGCGGGAACAGTCTGCCATGAACAGGGATACGAGAAGCTGCACCCTTCACCCTTCCACAGGCACAGACAAACAGTAACACATTGCAGAGACTTGGCCGTAGAAGGGAGGGAAGCCAAGCTTCACGCTTGGAGCGGTGGCTCCTTGCAGGCTGGATGAATGGAGATGATGTGTAAGAACTTTTATTCACAAGGAGAAGACTCCCAAAGAGACGAGATTAAAGTGTGCCAGAGGCTTTCTGGAAGAAAAAACATGGATTTTGAATTTAAAAGTCAGTAGAATAACTGAAATTAGTGGTTTGGAAGGTCAAAGAAGACATGCCTCACAACCTAGAACAATAATAAAGAGGGAAGTAGTGAATTAAAATGTAAGACATTTGGAGACCTTATCCAAGGAGACCTGGCGTGTGAATAATAGGAATTCCAGAAGGAGAAAAAGGGACAGATGGAGAAGTAATAGAAAAACAACAGAAGAAAATTTCACAGAGTTGAAGAGAGAGTTGATTCTTCAGATTAAATGGATTCATTCAGCTCACACTAAGACTGACACTTAGACCTATTTTCTAGTAAAATTCCTAAACTCCAAGAAGAAAGAGAAAAATCTTAAAATTTTGTAGGAAGAAAGAACAGGTTGTTTTCAAAGGAAAGAGCATTAGGCTCTCATTGGACTTCACATGTGCAACCCTGGAGGTGGGAAGACAGTGGACTGGGGTCTCCAGACTTTGAAGGGAGAGGGGGCTGCAGTCCTCTCTATACTGGGCTGAGATGTCACCCAGGGGCCATTGGAAAAGAGAGGCGTTTCAAACATGTGAGGACACCAAACGTGTTATCTATTACATATACCTGAGGAAAATACCCAGTGAAGTTCCCTAACCAGAGGACAATTAAAGCAGAGCAGACATAGTGAGATAGGGGACGCGAAGAGTGTGGGGGAAGTGAGAAGCAGTGTCCCTTTTAGTGCATACAGTTTAATCTCAATGGATATGTCTACTGGGAATCAGAATTTTTATTGTGTATTAAGTAATTAAAAAATTTTAAAACAGAGGAGACCTACCGTAAGAGAAAACATAATAGGCTGAAAATAAAAATTCTAAACCATCCGTGCAAAACCCAAGGCTTTGGGAGAAAGGACGAGAGAGTGGGGAAATATGTGTTCCACTTTTAGGACACTTAAATACACCTGGGGCAAAGAAAACATGGAGATGTAGTTAGTTATTTGTTACAGAAAGAGAAATAAAGGTTCGATCTTCACTTTTGGGGATCAGAAGGTGTGTTAATTAGGACTAGATTTGGTTGCATGTGGTAGGTAATCCCTGAACAACAATGGCTTAAACATTTAGGAGTTGATACCATCTCATGAAAAGGTAAAGCGGTGGGTACTCCAGGGTTGGTACAGTGGGAGTTAAAGTCATCATGGACCCGGCTTCCTTACATCTTGCTGCTCTTGCATCCATAGCAGAGTGCTTCCTGATTCAAGGTGGCTGCTTGAGCTCCAGTCATCACATCTGCATTCAGAATGCAGAAGAAAGGGGGGAAGAAAGGGGGGAAAATGTTCCCTTTCAGACGCTTCTCAAAAGTCTCACACAGCGCTAACATTTACATCTCATTGAGTAGAGCTTAGCCACCCTGAGCTGCAAGGGAGCATAAGATGTGCTTAACTAAAAGTAGGGTTCTCTTGCTAAAGAAGAAAAAGAGAATGAAAGAAATGAGATCTCTGTCTCAAAAGATAATCCTTAGCAGAATGCAAATTTAAACAATAGGTATCTTTTCACCTTTTTAATTGGCAAAAAGTTACAAAGATTGATAAAACCATGTTAGCAAGTGAATGGGGGATGTGAGTGCTCCTTCCCATTGATGGTGGGAGTATGACTTGTTCCAACTTTTGGAGAAAAAGATCAGAAAATATCTAATAAATATTAAAATATCCATATCTGGCAACCCAGCAGCATACTTCTAGGAGTCTCTCCTGCAGAAATAAAGCAGGAATGCAAAAAGCGATACAAAGTGGTTATCCACACCACTGTTTGTAGGGGCACAAAGGTGAGAGAATGGGGGCACCCATCAGTGATGTAATAGGCAGCTATTACAAAGGAGCCAGCTCTCTCTATATTGATGGGAGGGAAGGCTGTGATGTATGATTAGGTTTTAAGAAGAAATTGCAGAATAATGTCTCCAGCAGGAGTTGCAAACTGGTGGCCCGTGGTGGCAGATAATGCTGAGTGCCAGGCTCAGTGCTACGTGCTCTACATTGTTCTCACAATGAACTGACAAGGAAGGTACTGTTGGATTGCCTTTTTTCACACGAAGCACAGAGAGACTTTCTGTGGTCACCCAGCCAATAGATGTGGGGCCCAGGATGGGACCAGGGTTCTAAAATCTGAACTCTTACGAACTCTGCTACTCTGCCCGAGGAGCTCTGATTTCTGCCTCTAGTGCTGTGTATGGCCAGCTCAGTGCTTTACAAATTTTCAAAATTGGAAGCTTTAAGTGGCGTCGTTAGCCACAGGCCCCACCTGTCCCCATTCTGTTACTCCTGCAGCTTCACCAGTGACATGATCTGCCTGGGCCCCACAGGCATTTGAGGGTATGGGTCCCACTTGGTTATATGTATTTGTGTTGCCTGACAGAAAGGCTTGGAGGAATCCACTCCTGCCTGCTCACTGTGATTACCTTAGGAGGTGGAAGGGGGAGGGAGTGGGAGAAGGCTGGGTTGATGGCCTTTTATTTGTACACCTCTATTGGGTTTGGCTTATAGCAAGGATATGTTGCTTTTGTGGTTTAAACAGGAAGTCCAATAAAGTATAACTTAAAATATTTAAATATAAAGAAACAACCCAGGGGGCCAGCCTGGTGGCGCAGCGGTTAAGTGCGTGCTCCGCTTCCGTGGCCCGGGGTTTGCAGGTTCGGATCCCGGGTGCGCACTGACGCACCGCTTATCAAGCCATGCTGTGGCGGTGTCCCATGTACAGTAGAGGAAGATGGGCACAGATGTTAGCCCAGGGCCAATCTTCCTCAGCAAAGAGAGGAGGATTGGCATCGGATGTTAGCTCAGGGCCTATCTTCCTCACACACACAAAAAAGAAACAACCCAGATAAGTTACTGCACCTTCCTTTCTGTCATTTGTTTCTTTTGAGATTTTCCTCATAAATGTCACTGTTTAAGCAAGGACACTCAGGTTTTCCTTCCTGTAAGAGGGAGGGTTAGGCATCAGTTGTGGTAACGTCTGACACCTTCCCATCTTTGAACCTGAACGTAGACAGACAACAGCGCCGGTCCTGCTTGATAAAGAGGGAGACGGTGGCCCCATCGTCACCTCAGTCAGAGATGGGAAGCATGTGGAGTGAGGTCGCTCAGAAAAGGGTGTGAACCATGGAAGCTGTGGGCCGGCTCCTGAGGCCGCTTACATGACCCTCTTACTGGACGTCTTGGAGAGGCAGCCAAGTGTGGCCACAGCTGTGACAGTCCCGGGAGGAAGACGCACATAACTCATGACAAATATGACAAGTGCTAAGGAGGAGAAGTCTGGGGGCTCTAAAAGCCTGTAGGAGAAGGACGTAACATAGCAGGTCAGAGAAGGGCTCCCAGAGGCAGCGACGTCCAAAGTGAGACTGGAAAAGAGCAGGAGGGAGCAGGGAGAAGAGGAGGGAGGAGGAGAGCTTCAGGGAGAAGAGCCAGCCCCTGTGCGCACGTGGCTGTGAGGCATGGCAGGGTGGGCGTGGCCACTGCGCGCTCCAGCGACGATTTGGCATCTGTTGTAGTCTGCACATCTCTCCTTCCTTGGCCGGAAGCCACTTCCAAGGGGCTGGCTATGGGAGGGGCTGGCAGAGGGCCTGCACACTCCCAGCACGAACACGCTGTCCCGCAGGAAGGGACTGGGTTTCTCAGTGGGTTGGGTACCTCTAAGCGCTCCTTCCCTCACATCCAGCTCCCCTCAGCGACCTGGTCCACTGGCCCTCCCGTGTGAGGACCATGGCCCGACTGCTTGGGAGTAGGGTGGAATGTAAAGAATCCGGGGAGCAAGCAAATGGGAAGCAAGGACGGGGTGTGGTCCTCAAGCGGGGCGATTACTGACTGGGTGTATCGAAGGTCAGTCTGGAGGGAGCCCCGGGAGGGGTCCGGGCTGGAGGGATTGTTAAGGCAAGTCTCCCCCACTTTTAGCTGGGGCCCTTCTGGCTGGCAGCTTCCGTCTGGGTGCTGCCTGAGCTGAGCCTGAACCTGAGCCCAGAGTGTTGCTTCACCCACAGTGTTGCTTCGCCCACACTGCCCCAGGCATTTGCCCCAGGTGTCTGCCCCACTTGCCCGCCCTCCGCACCCTCCCTGCCCTGCAGCAGTGCTTGCATCTCCCGGAGGCCTTCTCTCCTTGAAGGCCTTTTGTGCAGTCCTTGAGCGTTTTTTGGGGCAGCAGAACCAGGTGGCTGGGGTGGCTTAAGCATCACAGTCTTGCTCTGACCTTGCCCCTTTCTTTCCATGGTAGGCTGGGGGAGGAGTTCATTCATTTTTATTGGGAACACAACAGACTGTGCTGAGTACTGTGCTGGGAACTGGGGATAGAATAACAATGTTGGAGCACTTACCCTGTGCTGGGCACTGTGATCAACACTTAAGCACAGAGGTGGCCTCAGTTCAGGAGCTTCATACATACGAAGCCCTTAGACAAGTGCCTGGCACCCAGCAGTACCCGTAAGTGCCAGCTGCTGCTGTGAGAGACTCCGCACTACAGCCACGTGAGGCTGGTACAGTCCTGTATCCCCACTTCACAGAGGGGGAGTTGAAGCTCAGAGGCACTTGCCTGTGTCACAAAGGTGGTGGGAGGCAGAGCCGGGATTCAAACCCAGAACAGTTGGACTACCAAGTCCTGTCTCTCAGGGTGAATAAGGTAGGAGGGGCTCGCCTTACCGAGCTCAAGGTCCAGCAGGGACATGCCGAAGAAAGCAGCAGTTCCGTGTCAGAGTGACGAGGGCACACAGATGAGGGGCTCTCGACCCAGGCTGGGGACCTGGAGGGTGGAGGGAAGGGAAGAGCATCTAA
Source organism: Ceratotherium simum simum (assembly GCF_057802395.1). NCBI lineage: Eukaryota > Metazoa > Chordata > Mammalia > Perissodactyla > Rhinocerotidae > Ceratotherium > Ceratotherium simum. Next base: position 9,491,334 of record NC_141928.1, on the reverse strand, counting down.
GCGGAGTCCTCGGTGTGATCAGCGTCACTCCCCATCACCCATGGGATACGCCTCCGTCTCATCTGGGCTTTGGTGAGGAGGTGCTAGTTCAGTGGTCTGTGCACGTGCTCAGTTGGTGATCAATCATTTGAGGGCAGGGATGTCGCTGCTCATCCCAGCCAGACTCCTGGGAGCTTGTCCCCCAGGCACTCCTGGCTCTTCCAAGCACCGTGTGCCCAGAGGTCCTGTTACCCTGTTATATGAATCCTCCAGCCTTCTTGGGGACACTTGTGCAGATGGCCTGGGTTATAGCTCTGTGACACCCAGCCCGTCTCTCACTCCACTTCTGTCCCTCGAGTGAGTACAGTCGGCTGTCCCTTAGAACTGCTCTGCTGCAGTTACACATGAGGGAATAAAACGTCATATAAAACTATGATGGAAAACCCAAGCTAAATAAATCCCACCATGACCCTGCCATCCCAACAAGTCAAACTGTGTTTGTGTTGCCCGTTGCCCTTGCAGGCTCTGTCCACGGGGCAGGTGTTTTTAAACAATTGTGCGTCTGGCCTCTTTCTCCCCCTTGTGGTAGGAAATGAGATTGATCAGTTAGCAAATGGCCACCAGGTGGTGCTAGAGCACCAGGCATCTGACTCCAGCCTCCTGACTGTAATACCTGGCAGTGAGCTTGGCTGTGGAAGCTCACTTTGAGTTTTCTCCCCAAATGCTGGATTGGTCACATATGTTTTCCATACTCTTTTTTTTTTTTTTTAATGAGGAAGATCAGCCCTGAGCTAACATCCGTGCCCGTCTTGCTCTACTTTATATGGGACGCTGCCACAGCATGGCTTGACAAGCGGTGTGTCGGTGCGCCCCCCGGGATCCGAACCTGGCAACCCCGGGCTGCCGAAGTGGAGCACGCGCACTTAACCACTTGTGCCACCAGGCCGTCCCTCCGTACTTATTTTATTTTATTTTTTTTAAAGATTTATTTATTTATTTTCCCCCCAAAGCCCCAATAGATAGTTGTAAGTCATAGTTGCACAGCCTTCTAGTTGCCCTATGTGGGATGCAGCCTCAGCGTGGCCGGAGAAGTGGTGCGCCGGTGTGCGCCCGGGATCCAAACCCGGGCCACCAGCATCAGAGAGCACGCACTTAACCGCTAAGCCACAGGGCCGGCCCTCCGTACTTATTTTAAAAGAAGTTGAACAGTACTGAAGTATACAAAAAGTAGAAAGTAAAAGTGCCAAACAATAACACCTTTAAGAGGCAAGGATATTAACAGCTGAGCGTGTATCCTTCTGTACCTGTGTGTGCTCACCTGTATGCATATGTATTTAACACATGTCCCAATGCACTTTCTCAGTGAGCACTTCTCAGACCCCCCATTTACAGTTGTAACCCCGGCCCTCCCCTCTGCCTATGCCCTCTCCCCACTGGACTTCTTTCTCTGTTACTTAGCACCGGCTGGCACACCATATATTTCACTGAATGCTTTATTTATTGTCTATTTCCTCCACTAGAATGTAGTGGGGGATTTCTGGCTTTTTCTTTGCTGGTCTTGCCCAGCACCTAGAACAGTGCCTGACACACACTAGACTTTCAGTAAATACTTGTTGAATGAATGGATGAATGAATGAGAGTGAGTATGTCCTGAATTTGTGGACATCTTTCTCTGTCCGTAGATACTGATCTCTCTCATCCTTTTAAACCACTGCTTAGTGTCCCCTGGAGTGGATGCTCTTGAACTGCCTGTACTGAAGCACATCGATGTGGACTTCCAGTGTTGTCTTGCCTTTTGGTAGATGTTGCAGTCTGTGAACTTGCTGGAACATACTCTCTGGTTGCCTGTCTGATGATTTCCGTGCTTTGCTCAGACTCTACACTAAGTGCTTTACAGACAGCATCTCATGTGGTCCCCACGCCACACACCTCACACCTGTGAGAGAGGTGCTGCTCTTAGCTTCTCTCTCTGCAGTGAGAGAGGGAGGCTCAGAGGACAAGGCCCTGCCCAAGGCCACACACCTGCCGAGAGCTGAGCCAGACTCTGGGGGGAGTTCTTTCTGTATTAAGGATATTACTTCATCATCTCTCGTGGCATTTCAAACATCCCTTCCCCAGTTTATTGATTGTCTCATCTTTTTCATGATGTCATTTCCTATGCAGAGTTTTAATTTTTCATGTAGTTAAATCTGCCAATAGTTTCCTTTGTTTTCTGACTTTTGTATCACCCTAGAGAGGACTTCTTCACTCCAAGATTATAAAAAAATAGTGATTTGTTTTTCCTCTGGTATTTTTATGGGGATTTTTTTGTTAGATTAAATCTTTATCAGAATTTTGTTCTTATGTATGATATTGGGTAAGATTTTAAACAGATCCCTCCCTCAAGTGAATAGTAAAGTGCTTCATCAAAATCTATTGAATAATCCATTCTTTCCTGCTGCTTGAAATGTCATCTTGATTAGATGTTAATTCTCACATTGAGCCTATTTTCTGGACTGTGTTCTGTCCTGCTGATCCATTCATCTCTTTCTGTGCATTTATTATCGACTATGGCTTCCTGGCAGGACAGGTCCCTTCTCATTATATTCTTTTTTGAAAACTTCTTAGCTGTTTTTAATTATTCTTCCGGATGAAATTGTAAATCAATTTGTCGAATTCCAGAATGAATCCCCTTAGGATTTAGAGTGAACTTGTGTTTTATTTATAGATCAATTGGGGAGAATTGATGTCTTTACAATATTGTTTCCTTATTCACAGGAGTGAAATGTTTCTTTTGATTTGTCTTCTTTTTTGTTTTTTAGTAAAATTTCATATTTTGCTTCAAATGATTTTTGTACCTTTCTTTTATAGTTTACTTCTAGGTGTTTTTTTCTTTTGTTAGTAGGCTCTTGTGACATTACATTTTCTTGCTGGTTATTGTTTGGACGGAGGAAATGGTTGATTTTATGGCCAGTTGTCTAACACTCATAGCTTTCTCCTCAATCCAGTTCCATTTGCTTCAGATCTTCTAGGAATTCTTAATTTCTCATTTACTGATGTCATCCTTCCCTGTATTTCACCACTGCAACAGATTTCTTATTCTTCTCATTTTTTCATTTCAACAAGGTGTGGAGAGGGAAAGGCAAACGTGTGGACCCAGTTTGTTGTCTTGAAACTCAAATCTATTTATGTAGCTGGATGTGGAAATGTCGTTTTCTCTGTGCACTTGGGCACCTCCACCCCACCTCTCATCCCCTGCAGTGTTCTCTGTGGGAAGTGGAATGATCCTTGAAAACAACCTAAAACTAGGTGGATGTTCCCTCAAACTTCTGGCTCCAAGCTCACGGGGCATGCCCTTTATTCCTCCTGGGCTTTGGTGTGCTGCCGGCCAGACTGTGTTCACTCCCCTCCTCCAGCCAGACCTTGCCCACCCTGCCTTCCTCTCTGGAGACAACTTCCTTGCTATTTTGGTGGGAAGCGCCAGGCTGTGCATGGTGAGTCAGGATCAATGGTACTTATCAGGAAGCCCCAAATGTGAGTGTCCTGTGCTGACAACCTACTCCTCACCTAGAGGTTTCTGAAGTACAGCAGCAAAGGGGAATTAGAGGACCCTCACTGTGAGCCAGGACAGTACCTGGCCCCCCAGTACAGAGCTCTCTGGTTAAAGCTGCTTGAAGCAAGTGATGTGCTCACAGCCCAAGGGGGCCTTCCATGCCCTGTAAACTTGATTTGTATCTTGGGTCCTTACTTCCTTTGGCCAGCAGCAGTGTCCAGGAATGTGCAGGCCAGGTGGGCACACTTAGGGGTGCATGTGGGAGTCAGAGGGGCCTGAGCCCAGGCAGGGGCCCTGTTTGCCTCACAGATCTCACAGCAGCAGTGGGAGGAAGGAGGGCCTTGAACAGATGTGTGACCTTTTGGCACTCAGTGCTTCTCCTAAGGATGTAGCCCAGTTAATGACCTGGACCATTACCAGTCACACCAGTAGTTCCTCTGCCCTTGGCAGGGACTAGGAGGGAGGGAGGGACACCCTGCTCCTTACAGTCAACTGTCTCCTGTCCCATCTTCTGTTCACTGTAGATGGTGTATGTTTAGCCCACATGTAATGGGCGTAAAATGCCTGAACCTCAGCACCCCGAGACTGCAACTCTCGAATAATGATTTCTACAGGAAATGGCGAACCCCTGGTTTTAAGCCTGGTTGTGGAGATAGTGTGTGTGTTGGGGGTGGAGAGTAGGGTGGGATGTGAGGGTGTCGAATCCCTTTTTAAATTTTTTAACTTTTTATTTTGAAATAATTTTATGCTTACAGAAAAGTTGCAAAACAGTACAGAGCATTTACATATACCCTCCGCCCAGCTTACATGTTCACAGCTTACTTAACCCTAGTACAGGATCAAATTAACACAGGCACAGTACTGTTAACCCTTTCCCAAGGTCACCAGTCCCCTAATGTCCTTTTCCTGTTCCAGGATTCAGTCCAGGGCCCCTCCCTGCATTTACCTTTTGGGTCTCATTAGTCTCCTGCCATCTGTGACAGTTCCCTAGTCTGTCCACAAGGTCACATCAGATCCTCATTGGATGAAATTGATGGTCCGGTTTTGTGCTTCTAGAAGCTTCACATTATTCACATACATTCATTGTGTGAAAGTGATAGCCATTCCGTATGGATTGTAGTGAAATGTTTGAAAAGACTTATATGAAGATGTTCCTAAATAGCTACTTGCCAGGTGGGTTCCGCACAGTGTCCTTTCATTGTGTGACTGTGATAGCCGTTCTGTGAGCCATGTGCTGAAGTGTTGGAAGAGACTAACGTGAAGATGTTCCTAACAGCTACTTGGAAGCTGGGTTCCGCACAGTGTTGTCTCATCGGAATAAAGAGGTCGCCACTCCAGACCGCTTACAGAGTAATGTTTGAAAAATCTTATACGAAGATGTTACTAAACAGCTAATTGCAAGCTGGTGTTGGCACAGAGCTTTTCCATTTTGTGAAAGTGATAGCCATTCGAGTAAAAGTGTCTCATCCCTGCGATCCCACCGAGCCCCCCTGGTATCGTTTTAGGTGCCTAGCAGGCTGGTGTTCTGCCTCCCTAGGCTGTGATGGTGCATGTTCAGTCTGGGTGGTGGCCACCATTCTCCTCTCCCCTCCAGGGACCAGGGAAGCAGCTAACATAGTCCCACCCTTGCCGTCTTCTCTGAGACTCGCTTTGTCAGACGTCCCCTCTTTCTCTTGCATTTTTGTTATTTTGCCCTCTACGAACTCCTTCTTTTAAGCCTGAGAACATGCTGAGGAGTCTCTTCAAGTCCCCAGGAAACCCCATCTCCTGCCCTCATCTCTTGCTTCCCCTTTCTGCCCCAGCGGCACTGGGAGAATCAGGAGCTCCTCATCCCTTTGTGAGTTGGGCTTCCCCTGACATGGTGCCCAGGGCACTCTTGCCATCAGCTCCATCCTACATGGCTCTGCAGGATCTTGTGCCGTTGGCTGAATTCTTGCTCCCCTTTCCGCTGTCTGCCTCTGTATAATAAGGTCACTGCCTGTTGTTCAGGGTTTTTCTCTAGCGTCCTTCTGGAGGAAGATCCAGGATGCAGCCTGTTTTCCTCCAGCTGGGTATGCTCTACATACGGGGAAATTCACCCTTTTTAGTGTACGTCCTGCAAGTTTTTGATTTATGTTTTAAAAGGATCACGCTGTTTGCATCAAGAATAAACCTTGAAGAGGCAGGGGTGTGACGGGGAGACTGCTTACGAGGCCATCACGGTGGTGCAGAGGCCTGGGTCAGAGCGGAGGTGGTGGAGGTGGTGCGACTTGGCCTGTTGCACAGAGAGGGGTTATTCCTGCCGATGGTTGCCCAGGGCGGACACAGTCACCCTGCTCTTCCGTTCCAGATAACACTGCCTGCCCTTCCCCAAAGCACCTGCTCCCTGGACCTTAATTAAGATTAAGTAGATGACTGATTGAGGGCTGTGCAGGGTTGGGGAGAGGAAATGGGGCCTTGCGTCTCTGGTTTGCCTACCATGATCCCTAATACACAAAAAGGGAAGCGATGCTGCCCAGGCTTCCAGAATGGAAGGCACCTACCAGGTTGCTCCCAGGGCTGTCCTGGGTGTCTGGGATGTCCCAGGTAGACTACCCTCATTTCTTCACTCTCCCTTTCATCCCCACTTCCCAAAGCTCCCTTCAAGCCCTCTCCCACAAGTATCCCTAGGCCTCCAATTTTCCTGAAATGTACCTCCCCTCCCTGTGGAAAAATCAGGTCTTATTTACCAGCTAGTGGCTGCAGGTGGGGATTTCTCTCCGCCTATTTTCAAAGGGAGGAACCTTTGGTTTCAAGAGTAATTATGTGTGCTTGCATGAGGGGTGGGAAGCTCTAGCCGGCCTCTTCCTTGTTGTTAGTGCCGTGGAGTGGATTCTGACTCCTAGCGTCCCTGTGGACAGCAGAGTGGAGCCCTGCCTGTCTTCTTGTGCCGTCCTCTCGTCTTCTCATGCTGTATCAGACAATACTCCGCTGCTATTGACTGGGTTTTTCATGGCCAGTTTTTCGGAAATGGGTGGCCAGGTCCTCCTTCCTAGTCTGTCTTAGTCTGGAAGCTCCACTGAAACCTGTCCACCGTGGGTGACCCTGCTGGTATTTGAAATACCGGTGGCACAGCTTTCAGAATCACAGCCACACGCAGCCGCCACAGTGTGACAGCCGACAGATGGGGGTGTGGGTCCCTGACCGGGAAATGAACCTGAGCGGCAGCAGTGAGAGCGCCGATTCTTAACCACTAGACCAAGGCTGGCTGGCCTGTTCATGGAGGGTCGACAATAAAACTCGCCTGCCACCCAGAAGATGAGATTTCTTTTGAGAACCCTTTCCTGGTTTTATGAGAAATGCGTATTCTTCATTCATATTCCTCCCATTGCCTTGACTTCAAGATGATTTCCTGTGGTCTTATGCTAAGAGAGCATTGCCCATGCCTGCCCCCACCCCGGGGAGGGTGAGCGTGGTGGTGAGGGCTGTTAACGCAAATGATAGCTGTCATTCATTGAGGCGCAGTGCCAGCTACTTCCAGTGTACATCGTCCTATGAATCCCTTCAGCCACTTGTGAGGCTAGTGCCACAATTCTCCCCACTTTACAGATGAGGAAAGTGGGCTTGGCCAGGTCAAGCAACTTGCCCAGAGCACAAAGTAAGTGATAGGTGAGAATCCAAATCTTGATCTGTCTGTTCTCTAAGCCGCGGAGGTGCCCGCTTTCTTGTACGGCCTCAGAGATTGCTCTGTAGCTGTCTGATTCTTGGCTTCCGCAGACCTGCAGTTGCAGGTTGTGAACCTCTGCGGGTGGGGGGGGTTGAACTACAGCTGATTGTGAGGCCTCCCCAGATCCAACTGTGCTCTGAGCACTGCCAGTGGACTGAAGAATAGGTGCTGTAAATACGTCTCACCATTTTCCAAATGGATGTAGATATTGCTGTGATTACTAAACCACAAATTCATTTAGAAGTGTTGGTAATTTATTGTAGCTTTTTGTTATCAAGAGTTTTTTCTTAATCAACAGAAATCAAAAAGAGAACTAAATTTTTTTTTTAGTGTTGAAAAGTAAGGTCTCTAAAATACATTTACATATATATCTTTTTTTTTTTTTGTGAGGAAGATAGGCCCTGAGCTAACATCTGCCAATCCTTCTTGTTTTGCTGAGGAAGACTGGCCCTGTGCTAACATCCATGCCCATCTTCCTCCACTTTGTATGGGACGGCACCACAGCATGGCTTGACAAGCAGTGCATTGGGCGTGCCCGGGATCCGAACCGGCGAACCCCAGGCTGCCGCGGTGGAGCACGCAGACTTAACTGCTTGCGCCACCAGGCTGGCCCTTATGTATATATCTTTATATCTCTGTATATGTGGATGTGTGCATAAATGCTGCCCTACACTATGTGAACTGTGTAGCCTTGGGGACAGGTACTAGGGGTTGTGGGGAGAGGAGACTTTCCTTTTTTATTTTACACCTTTTTATTCAGTTTATGTAATTTTAACATGCACATGTATTACTTTTATGTGAAAAATTCAGGAAGTCCTCCTACTTGAAAAGGCTTGGCATCACTGGACTGGACTTTAGGTTTCTGAAGACGAGGATGGGCCTTGTTCATTTCTGCCTCCCAGGCTTCTGCACACGGTGCCGGGGGTGGCGGGGGCACTCGGTCTGTGCCTGTCCTGCAGCTTCGTGGATTGCTGCCTGTTTGTGCTGGCCCTCCTTCAGCTCCATAAATGTAGGTGCTTCCCTTACCCAAGAAGATGCCCTTCCTGGCCCTTTTCTCCAGGTTTGCTCAGTTTCACAAGTTTTATCCCTCGTGATATCTGCAGACCCGCAATCTCTAAACCCAGCCCTGTTTCCCAAGCACTGCTGCCTTCTCTCCTCCAGGGAGGCACAGCCGCAGTGGCGTGTGGACACGGTGGTGCCTCCTCACTGGCCAGCCCTCCCCAGCCCGTTCTCTCTCCCGCAGTGGGGAGGTGCGATGTTGGGTGTTGAACATCTGGTGGGGTGGACTGAGAGGAGCGGGGGAGGGCGCGGGAGAACACTGCTGAGTGATGCATTTCAGGTCTGACATGTGCTCACGTGGCCAGGGCCTCTCTTTGAAAGCCTCCAGACGTGGCTGCTTGCCGGGAAGGGAGGTCTGGCCAGTTTGGAGAGGGCCAGGAGGGAGTAGAGATAACAGTACTGCCAGCCCACACCAGGGGGGCCTTTCTCGAGCTACTGGCAGGTGGTCCAGCCCCAGAGTGATGGTCACCTCAGGGGAAACCTTTTGACAATACAAAATCCAACACGCTGTGGCTGTGCTGCAGAAAGAGTGTGTGTGTGTGTGTGTGTGTGTGTGTGTGTGTATGTGTACACATATTGCTCCTGAGGTGGACTGAACAGTTGGTGGAGGGGTTGTGCGCAGACACCCTCTTTGTTTCCTTCCTCTCTGTCTTTGTCACAGCTTCTGCTCAAGATGCGGAAAGGTGGAGCTGGCTTCGACCAGGTCTGTGGAGAGCAGCACGCCCCACATGGAGGAAGCCGGCTCTGAAACAGGCCTGGGGGTCTGTTTTCCAACTCATCTGAAACATTTGGAAGAGATCACTCTCTTGTAATTGAACATTCCTGGATGTGTGTGTTTTCTTTGAAACAACCTCCGTAAGCTTAGGAAGACGTGGTTATTCTGCCTTCTCAACAGTGGTCTGCACCAGACTGTCTCATGTTATTCTCTTGGTTTCCTGAACCTGAAACATTGAAGGAGAATTCTGCAAGTTTGGAAGGAAACCAACGTCGCATATGGGATTTTCCTTCCCCTCTTCAGGAGCCCACACACACAAGACCAGATTCTGTCATACAAAAACAAGAGATGAGGGATTGTTCTATGGTTCTGACACAACTGCCACGTTCTTGCAAAGTTACATCATGAGAATGGCTTTTTCTCCTGTAGCGTTTTGGTTTCCAAAGAGGCATTAGCAGTGTGAGTGTGTGTGTGTGTGTGTAAGAGGTAAGACAGGGAGTGTGGAAAGATAGGGTTTTGGTGTGGTACAGATTAACATGGCCAAACTCAAAAAGCCAGTCCTCTTACCTTTATGCCAGACTGCCTCCCTGCCCAGCAGGGGGCACCTTCAATGCAGGTAGTAAAAATGGATCCCCGCGTTACAGTGCAGTTTATCTCTGAGCCTCAGTTTCTTCATCTGTAAAATGGTTTTTTAAAAAATACATAGAAATCCTTAGCCAGAGCCTGAAACAAAGTAAGCATCTAATAAATTGCTCTGATGGCAACGGTGATCAAACTGTGTGAGCTCCTGGTGGCCAGGCGCTGGTCTGACTCCTCTGCACAGAGCAGGGCTTGGGAAGAGTGTCACCACATTTGCTGAATGGATGAGGGGGTGACCAGGAGGCAGGATGCTGTTGATGTGGCTGTGGACAGAGCCATCCCTTAAAACAAACTTGTGGGAACCCTGCCTGGCTCATTTGCCTCTGTGTCCCCAGTGGCTGTATTAGGGTGGACACAGGGCTGTGATAAGGTGAGAAGGGGACACCGACTTGCTCGTGTTCCTGGCACACTGGCATCTCAGCTGTCCTTTCATGCCTCCAGGCATCCACACGAACTCAGAGTGCCCTTCCCGCTCTCTGCCTGCCCTTTCCTTGAAACACTCCTGCTCATCCTTTAAGACCCAGCTCAATGGCTCATCTCAGTGATGTCGTCTTTGACCCCCAAGTTGAGCCTATGATCTGTTACAGTCCATGTCCTGTGAGTATTCACTTACTGGATTTTCTCCCCAGACTACGCTGAGGCCCCTGGCGGGCAGGGCTATGTCATCTTCGACTCTGGATCCCTAGAATTGGTCCACCAGCAGTCTCAGTGGATGGGGGTCAGCTGAACGAATGAATGAACTGCCGAGCAGCATGTGGCTGTAGGCCACTGTCTGCCCATTCGTCACCACCCCAGACTTAGAAGTCATCCTCGGTTCCTCTCTTCCTTTCCCCTCACATGCAGTCTATCAGCAAGTCTTATCTGTTTCACCTCCAGAACCCCTCCCAAATCCATCCCTCGCATTAGCCAAGTGACCTTCAACAACAGGGATCAGATCATGTCACCCCCTGCTCAACACCCTCTTGTGAGGTAGAGGGTTCGCAGAGCGCTCCAGATAGAACCTCAATTCCCACCCCGCCGTCTGCAAGGCTTCGTGCTCTGGCCCCAGCGTGTCTGTCCACTGCTTCCTGCCGACCATGCTCCAGTGTGGCCATCTGCCTCCATCACCAACCTGCTAAGCTGATGTGCGTCTCAGGGCCTTTGCACTTGCTGTGCCCCCTGCAAAGAACACTCCCACTGGCTTTTATGGCTGACTCCTTCCTAAGGTTTCAGCTCAAATATCACATCCTTGGAGGGGCCTTACTTGAGCACCTGGCAAATAACATCTTCCATCCGATTTTATTTTTTTAAGACGTTTCTCAGTGTCTGAATTATCTTCTTTGTTCACGTGTATTTTCTGACTCTTGCGCTGGAATGCAAGTTCTGTGGGAGCAGGGCCTGCTCACTTGGTGTCCCCGGAGGCTGGAACGGGGATTCTTGACTGGCATCTATGAATTTGGATGGGAAAAAAATGACGTCTTTCTTTTTACTAACTTCTAACTAAAATGTAGCATTTCTCTTTGTTACTAATATAGACAATGAATCACAGTAATATTAGCAGTACCTGGGGCTTTGTCACCAATAAAAATCACAGATATTTTCATATCACATGACAGTTGTGGGCATCTCAGAATATCTATGCTCATAACTACTCTGAAATTATGGTCGTTATTAGACCCACCAATAGATTTTCTTATTTAATGCAATAATAAAGAAATATATATATCCCCTTACATGAAGAAATACGTATATTACTACATTACAAATTGTTTTAAAAATTTAATAACTGTATTTTAATATAATTGGTTTCCTGAGTAATCCTGTGTAATTGGTTTCCTGTGTAATTTTATTTTATGCATTTAGAAACATTTCTGTGAGAAGGAGCCCAGAGGCTTCACCAGACTGCCAAAAGGGTCCAAGACACAAACCAATTAGGAGCTCCTGGCTAGAACAATGCCTACATGGAGCAGGAGCCCAATGGATGAATAAATGAATGGTGCATATCTCCCCCCGTTCGGATGAGCCCCCTCTGTTTTCAGGGTCTGCTTTCTGGTGGCTTGGCGTGAACTTGGTGTCTAGGAAATAACCTTGGTCAAGGTCTTTTGGAAATATATTCTAACTACCTTACACTGAAAAAGAGGCATTTATTACAGGGCCCTGGGGGTGGGAACCAGGCCCACTTCTCTCCTTTTCTTTCAGACACAGGGTCTCTCTTCAGCTTCTCTCTGTACGTCTGCTTCCTCCTCTCTCTGACCGGACTGTGCCTGCACTGGGCAGGATTTGGCCACCCTCTGCTCCCGAGGGTACAGCGCCTCGGTTCGGTTGACCAGCAGAGACTGGTATCTCAGGGTCCCGAGTTCCCAGGAGAATCAGATGGTCACTCTGATCCAGTCAGTCCAGCCTGGAGGCGCAGTCTGCATCTTCAGGGCCTTCCCCAGGAGTGAGGAAGTGGTTCTCAGGGAGGGGCCTGGCCAGGCTGACCCCCTTGATGGGATCTGGTCCCTGATGAGGAGTTGGGGCTTGGCCAGGCCTCAGGGACTGCAGGTGGATTTCTCTGCAGGGGCTTTCTCTGGGTCTTGGAAAGGATGTGCCATTCTGCTTGGTCCTGTCATTTCTTAGCATGTGAAATATCCCCTGTCTGAGAGTCACTGCCCATAAATTAGTCTGTTTCGTCAGTGGCAAGACATGCAGGAGTTGGATCAGAAACAAGCTCCCTGTCCTTCTCTCCAGCTCAGGCCGCCCATAGGAAGCATGAGGGTAACATGCTGGGGCTGTTGTGCTTTGTGTCTAGGTGGGCTGGGGCCAGAGTAGGGGGCAGGCAGGTCACTCGTGGAGAAGGAGCCCTGCACTCAGCCTGGGCTCCCCCGGGGGCCTGGAGCACACAGCTGGGAATCCCCTTCCCAGCAGTGGAGGCCCGTGGTGTCACAAAGCATGATGCTGTTGTTTCTTGAACGTTTTAAGTTAATTTTTGGTTTGTTTATTTTAGGAAAAAAGAATAGGTATAAATGAATAGAATTGTAGGATTAGATTAACACTAATAGTAACTAATAACCTTGATCGAGTGCTTGGTCTGTGCCTGGCCTGGATGGAGCGTTTCATATGCATTTTCTTGTCCAGTCCTCACCTGCACTTTTGGAGGAGGCCCAGGCCCTGGCATTGGCTGACCAGGGTTTGAACTCCCCAGTCCTGCCGCTTCACTAGCAGTGTTACATCACCTCTCTGTGCCTCAGTTTCCCAGGAATCAGAGGAGTCTCCACCTCCTGGGGTTGTGAAGACTCAATGGGCTAAAACGGCATGCTGGCCCAGAGCCTCGCACAGCGTTGGCACTCCCTGCTCGTGCTGCTATTGGTGCGCGGAGAGGGCCACCTAGTGCGCCACCACACAATACTGGAGAAACGGGCAGAGTTGGTGGCGTCCGTCAGATGGAAGCAGAGAGTGAGCAAATGACCGGTCACAGAACAGGGTCTGAGAGCCGGGGCACCTGTGTGCCTGAGTCGAGAACTAACAGTGTCAGGCATGTGGGGAGAGCCAAAGCCTCTGGGTTGGGCCAGGCCATGCAGCCTGGGCTCCATGTTGGCTCCCCTGGGGAGACCTACAGAGTGCCAGGCACACCCTGAAAGGAGCAAAGCCCACCTCAGCCTGGAACTGGAGCAAGTTGGTCCAGTCAAGGAGGGTCAGGCTGGCTGGCTCCCACTCCAGCTCCCCGTGACTCTGTCAGGCTCAGATTGAGTCACTTCAGTCTGGTTTGAACTGGTCTGAAGAGGTTCTGTCCATCAAGCTGGCAGGTTCTGGCACAGAACAGCTTGGCTGAGTTGGCTGCAACTCCCTTTGAGCTGGTTTGTCTGGTCTGAGACAGCCCCAGCAGCTTGACCCCCTTACGCTGCCTTTGAACTCTTTTTTGTTTTATTTTTTGTGAGGAAGATCAGCCCTGAGCTAACATCTGTGCTAATCCTACTCTTTTTGCTGAGGAAGACCGGCTCTGAGCTAACATCTATTGCCAATCTTCCTCCTTTTTTTCCTTCCCCAAAGCCCCAGTAGATAGTTGTATGTCATAGTCGCACATCCTTCTAGTTGCTGTATGTGGGACGCGGCCTCGGCATGGCCGGAGAAGCGGTGCGTCGGTGCGTGCCCGGGATCGGAACCCGGGCCGCCAGCAGCGGAGCGCACGCACTTAACCACTAAGCCACCGGACCGGCCCTGCCTTTGAGCTCTTGAGCTGGCCTCCCTTTTAGTCTCAATTTCTGGATCTCTCACTTTGCAGTCTCTGGGTTTTTCTTGGGGGTTTCTGTTGGAGGGTCTCTTCCACTTGATTCCTGGGAGGACTTTCCTTTGCTCCAGAGGCTGGTTCCTCTCCCCTCAGTCCCGTCTCTTCTGCACTGGAAATCCCTCAAACAGTTTTGCTTGTGAAGCACCCTTCTCTGTTAGCATGTGCTCATACAATTTGTTTCTAGTATTTTAATATCTCTTTGATTATTTCAAAGGGATGTGGAAGGGGAGAGTTAAACGTGTGAGTTCAGGTCACCATCATGAAACTGAGCTGGTGGCGGCTGCTTTACTGTGGTGTAATGTGTGTACTGTACAATTCAGCCATTCTGAGTGTGCAGTTCTCTGACTTTCAGTGGCTGTGTGATTGTCACAGTGATTCAGTTTTAGAACATTTCCATCATCTCGGGAAAATCCCTTGTGCTCACTTGCGTCAGTCCTGCTTGCAGCCCGGCCTCCGCTGATGTGCTTCTTGTCTCTCTGAGTTTGCCCTTTCCAGACATATCACAAAAATGACATCATGTAGTGTGGTCTTTTGTGTTTGACTTCTCTCACTTAGCATAATGTTTTTGCTGTTTATTCAAGTTATAGCCTGTACCAGTATTTCATTTCTTTTTATTGCTGAGTAGTATTCCATTGTGTGAATATATCATTGTTTATCCATTCACCAGTTGATGGGCATTTCGATTGCTTCCACCTTTTTGCTATGATGAATAATGCTGCCATAAGCATTCACGGGCGTGTCTTTGTGTGGACATATGTTTTCTTTTTTTTAGGTAGATACCTTGGAGTAGAATTGCTGGGTCACTTTGTAAGTTTATGTTTAACTTTTTGAGAAACTGCCAAACTATTTTCTAAAGTAGTTGTACCTTTTCCCTTTCGACCGGCAATGTATGAGGGTTTCATTTCTCCACATCCTTGCCAGCACTTGGTATTGTCTGTGTTTTCTATTCTAGCCATCCTAGTGGGTGTGAAGTGGTATCTCATTGTGGTTTTGATTTGTATTTCCCCAATGGCATCTCTTATTAGCCATTCATGTGTCTTTTGGGAAATGTCCGCTCACATCTTTTGTGCAGCTGCTTTTCAAACCTGCACCAGCCGTGGATTCGTGGTCCTTGGTAATGGCAAGTGTGGCTTCTAGAACAAAAATGATTAACAGATGAGTGCGCCCAGCCCATTCCCTCTCCCTGCTTGTGAAAGAGGATTTTGACCTTTCTGGCTCAGTTTTTCCTCTGAGAAAAAACTAACCAGACCAGTTCTTTTTTTTCTTTCTTTTTTTATTATGAAAATTATCAAGCGTTTAGTAAAAGTTGAGGGACTAGTATAATGAACTCCTGTCATTGGATGTCGATTGTTAACATTTTGCTGTATTTGTTTTCTCTCTACTTATGTGTATTTTGCTGGCCCATTTGCAAGTGAGTTGCACACTCACTTTGCCTCTAAATTCTGTCATGTGTTTCGCCTGAGGATAAGGACTTCTCCTCCTTAACCTCCATGCTGCTTAGCACACCTGAGAAAAATCATAGCAATTTGATGATATCAGCTAATATCCATACTCAGCTTTTCCCAGTTGACCCCTAAATGTCGTTTATAGCTCAGACTAGTTTTCTTGAGTGCTTTTGGGAAGAAAGGAGGGAAGGCAGAAGGCTCACAGGCTATTGCTGAGGAGGAGGCGGTTGAAGAGGAACATGGTGAAGCAGTTGTGAGGGAGCAGCCATGGGCAGTTTTGGAGATATGCAAGGAAAGAGCTTGGGTCATTCTGACATTCCTTTTTGGGTGCTCGACTCTGTTTCTTTGAAGGCACACTGCTCTGTGATGGGGCCTGTGGCTGAGGGATCCGGGAGGGTTACAGATAGTGTCAAGATCAGACTGACACTTTTTTCTTTTTGATCTACTTCCAGACCATTTTTCCCAGTGACCTTTGGGCTTGACCTTGCTCTCCAGGATTGATTTTCTCATGGGCATCACAGATCCAGCATGTCCCAAATTAAATTCATCATTTTTTCCCCACAAATCTGCTATACCACGTGTTCCTTTCCTTGATGAAGGACACGCCATCCTCTGGTACCTCAAGCCAGAAACCATTCATCCTCACCTTTCCTCTCCCTCACCCCCCTCGTCAATTTCTATTGCATCCCTGTCCTTACTGTCTCTCAGTCTGTCTCCTCTCTGACTTCACTGCTACCACCTTAGCTCAGAAGACCCTCCTCCTCTCTTGCCTGGATAATTGCAGTTGGCTTCCAACTGGTGCCTTTGCCTTCCCTTCCCCTCCCCCTTGTATCCTGCCTGCTCTCCTGGTCACTCGCCTGCTAAAAAGCTGGCGGTGGCTACAGTTCTCTGATGTTTAGTGATGTGATAAATGCTCTACTAGAAGTGCGTACACATTGGCATGAGAACAGCTGGTTTTGCTTTGGGTGGTCCAGGCACAAAACCCAGATGAAATGGCCTTTGAGCAGGGCCTTGAATGGTGATGGGCTGGTGGGACAGCATGAGCAAAGGCACCAAAGCATGAGTTACTTAACCTCTCCGTGCTTCCGATTCCTCACATGTAATGTGGATGTGATAATAGGACCGACCTGAGGACTGTTGGGAGAGTTAGCTGAGTTAAGATCTGTAAAGCGCATGCATGTGGCTAGTACTATATGAGTATTAGTTATCATCTGTGTTATTATTGATGAAATGGTGTGGTGCACAGGGAAACACAGTAGAATCAGTTTGTCTTCTTTACCTGCCTTCATTTTAAAACAAAGCTCACAAACTCTAGTGCCTACAAGGGACAGGCACGTATCGAAATGGTTTCACAGGCCAGGCGGGGACTGAAAGATACTTGCTCCAATCCCAGGGGCAGCCTCGCTCAGCCCAGCTGGTGGTCGCCAGGCAGGAATGTGGGCCCAGTGCTGCCAGATATTTCTATTTTCAGGGAAAGTCAGAAATCCGGAATTCTATGTGAAACTTTCCAATTTTTAAATGTTGGTGATTAATTTAAAAAATATTAAAACCTGTGCAAGCCCAGCTAACTACATCTGTGGGCCGTATTTAGCCTGAAGGCCGCCAGCTTATAATCTTTCTTTAAAGGTCTCCTTCAGAGTCATCTGCTTAAGCCCAGCACAGCTCTCTCCCAGGGGTGGGATTAAGTTGGTTTTTTGAAGGCTGGTTTTTATGAGCCCATTTGCTTTGCAGGACTTCTCCAGACGGGTTATGTCACCAACAGAGACTGCCCTGAAGCTCCCTGTGGCCCAAAGACTATGTACAACAGGAATGGTCTGATGGCTAGCGTGTTGGTCACCTCTGCCACTCCACAGGTACAGAGACTGCGAGGATCAGGACGGTGGGGGGGCAGGGCAGGGGGGCTCCTTTCAGCTCACCCTGGCCCCAGCTGAGTCGTGGACCACGAGGCTGCAGGGCTCCATGAATACCGCCATTCTTAGCACTCCCAAGGCCCCTGGCCACGCCAGGCGTGAGATTTGGGAGGCAGTCAGCCTTGAGGATCAGTATGTTTTCTGAAGCTGTTCTCTTCAAAGAAAAACAAATACCTGCCCAGTCCAGTCGTAGCAAGTGCCACATTCCATTTTGGTGGCAAGAAGGGATCAGACCTTTCCCAAGAAAAGCTGCTGCTGATTATGAATAAGTCACACATTCCAGAATGAAGTCAGACAGAAGTGATTCCAACTGGCCCTGTGTTCTTATTTACCTTGCTCAGTAGGAAATGGCTATAAGGACTGGTGGTCTGAGAGTGGCCTGGGCTAGGGCCCCTGCCCTAGGGGTTTAGGAGTTTGCTTTCAAGTTCAGTAATGGAACAGAGGGATGCGGGAGGAGTGGGTGTCGTCTGAGGCCCAGGGATGCCACCATGTCGAGTGCGTAATGCCTGGCTCCTGTGACAAACTGGCAAGGCAGCGCCCAGTGTGCTGAGCTCACAAGATCTCTAGGGTCAAGCTTGGCTTTTAAAATGATCTGTGTAACCAGCTAGAAATTCACAGGAACCAATCATTTCTTATAAACCTTTCAAAAAATTCCTTATTTTGATCTCTGGTTCTGATGCAGACTTGTGGGTACCTTTTAAAATTCCCTGATGGCACCAATATAAGTTTAAATAAAGTTGCATCATCATCATCACCACCACCACCACCACCACTGAATGTATTTGGGGCAACTTTGATTAAATAAGGCCCCTTGTATGAGTGTGTGTGTTTGGGGCAGACGAAGTGGGGTGTTACAGGAAAGTTATAAAACCTGAAATCCCAGCGATGGACTCTGATGACTGGAGGAATCAGACTTCTGTTTCTATTTACAATTTATACTCCCTCCAGAGTAAAACTTCTTTCTTCTCTGGTCTCTGTGTGTGTATATGTATGTTTATATATGCATACATGTACATACACACACACACACATATATATATGCTGTGTGTATGTGCATATATGTGTGTATGTATATCCAAAACACGGTAAGTACTCAATAACTGTTGAATGAATGAAGGAATGAATACATGTAAAATTGAAGTGCTCAATAAATTGTGGTGACTGAATGATGTGTTTATACACATATACGCCCATAATTAGTGCTTAATATATTACCAGGCACTTTGTTTGCACATTCCACAGGATTATCTCACTTAATCCTCACAATAAACCCCATCAGGTATGTACTGTTGTTTCACTCCAGTTTATAGATGAGGACACTAAGGCAGGGTGAGGTGAATAAACTGGCTTCAAGTCACGCAGCTGGTCAGTGGTGGGTGGGGACTCAAAGCCAGGCCTCTGTGACTCTCAAGCTGGTGCTTCTAACCCAATGGCACTGCACTGTCCTGTGGAAAGTCAGCCCTGTCTCCTCAGCCTGCTTCCTGGATGGTGGGTGTGGACATGCAGAGTGATTTATAGGTCTATGTATAATACCGAGGAGTAGAATAGATTGCTAATCCCGGAAGAATTCAGGATTAGTCGTTATTACCTTTCAGAAGTATAACACAGGTTCTCCTCAGAGGTGAATGTCCCATCACCCGTGGAACTTTTAAAAAAGCCGTGCCTGAGCCCACCCAGGCCCCTTGGATCAGCATGTCCAAGGGAGGGGTTCTGCCAGTTGCTTTGTAAACTTCTTAGTCTATTGCCTGTACTACAACCCTGGGGAGTAGAGTTTAGCAGCAGCGCCATTTTACAGATGGCAGCAGAGCCTCAGTAACATGAAGTAACCTGCCTGAGGTCAGACAGCAGCTCGCGTGGAGCTGGCGATTTAGCCAGACCTGTCTGACTAAATCTTAAGCTCCATGATGTACTGCTTCTTAAGGTCATCGTGGAGTTTTTGGGATAGCAGACCCATTTGTCAAACCTTTAAATGACACAGGCCTATTGACATCTACGGGTTTAAGTTTCTGCTCCTCCTTTTAACCTCACATTTTCAGTTGTTGACTATTGGTTTCCGTCACTGGCTTAAAAACACTCCAGTTTCCAGTAAGATTGCAAAGTTTTTCCAGATATAGCCATTTTGGAAAGAGTGAAATAAAGAGGAATTAATAAAAGTGTATTCTCTAAATCCCAGTCCAAGATGTTGAGGTTAGTGAAAACCACAAAATCCCTCTTCATAGGTTGAGACGAGTAAAACCATTTATGAACGGTCACAATTTTTGGGTGGTAAGCTCAATTGGTTCCCCAAAGTAGAATTTGATGAAATTAAATAAAATGGAAGAGAAGTTGTATGTTGACATTCTGGGATCCCACAGTGTTGAGTTTCATGAAACCGGGCACATTTGGGGAATTTTAACTTGCTCTTTTATGTGAGGCCTTTTCTTTACATGCAGGACTCACCGTGTTCTTCTTAACAAGGGACTCTACTAAATATAACTTTCACACCCGTCTCCAAAGCCAGTGGGTTACCTCTCACCTCACCAGCTAACAGGCTTTGAATTCCAAGTGGCCTGACCATGAAATAAGCCTTGAGAGCCAGTTTAACGTTTTGTGTAATAATTTCCTGCAATGACTTAAAGTAGAAAAAAAAAAAAGGTGAAACCAGGTAATGTTTGAAAGGCACAACAAAACATGATCTCCTCAGGCCTCTAAGATGTGAAGGCCTGTTCTCTCTGAAGGGAGAGTGGGCTGTATCTTTTTACCCCATCACTCACAGCGCTGGGGAAGCAGTCGGGGTGTAAGGATTGAGGCTGTGTGTGCTGGGATCAGAGAGATACCAAACCAGGTTCGCATTCTGGCTCTTCAGTTTCCCAGCTGAGATACCTTGGGGAAGCCACATTGCCCCTACTTCCTCATCTGTGAAATGGCAACAGTGATTGTGTGTACTCAGAGAGTTGTTAGGAGAATTAAATAAGATCATACATATGAAGTGCTTAACATAGTGCCTGGAATAGAGTAAAGCACTAAACAGTGGAAGCCTTTATCAGGCACTGTTCTGTCACTCCTGCATCCTCAGTTCTGAGGTTTGGGATTCAGTCATTCTGGAGTCAGCTAGACTGCTCAGGCGGCACCCTCTCTCCCCGTCCTCCACAGGGCAGCAGCAGCTCAGACTCTCTGGAGGGCCAGAGCTGTGACCATGCCAGCAAGAGCTACGACGCCGTTGTGTTCGATGTCTTGAAAGTGACTCCCGAGGAGTTTGCTGTAAGTAACAGAACTGATGTGGGTGGCTGCGCACCGTGACAAGGGGCTGGAGGGGTCACTGCACAGGGCTTTTTGCTCAGGTTGGAAACAACCCATTTACCCAACAACAGGGGATTGTTGAATAAAGTATCCTACCATGCAGCGTTAAAAACAATGCTGTCAATCTAGAAATTAACCACCTTGGAAGGCATACACAATATATATGAATAGTAAGTGAAAGGAGCAGGTTACAGCACAGTTTGTAGAGAATAATGCCATTTTTAAAAAGCATGTACAACACGTACATATTTATATTTGCGTAAGAAAAGGTCTAGTTTTGATGTTTACATGTTCATAAATATCTGGATATATATATAGCCAAACATATTATTTATGGTAGTTTCTGGTTGTAAGGTTCTAGGTAATTGGAATTTAATTTTTCTTCTTTTTGTTTATTTGTACTTTCTACATTTTTATAATGGCCATTTTCTAAATGATAGACAATATTATGTGGGCAATTTTTGTAATTATAAATTTTTTTAAAATTATTTTTTCTTCAACCAGTGTGTTGCTGCTGGTCTGACCGAGGGATGGTTCCTTGTTTTGTTGTGACTTGGTTTCTTCCTTTTGCAGTTGGAGGGTAGAGGGAGTATGTTGGCTCTGGGGTGACCTTGAGCCTGATTGCAAGTAGTGTCCCAGGGCTGTGTTTTCTGCCATGCCCACTTCATCTCTGTCTCCTGGCTAGAACAGGTTTCATGCCCTCCAGGGTGCTGTGGGAGCTGACTGGGCCCCATCTCATTGCTCTGCCATCATTAGCTCCCACGAGTACTTTGTGCCAGGCCATGCTGAGCCTGGCACACGCGTCGCCTCCTTTAGTGTGTCTGAGGGATCCTTTTAAAACCTGCATATAACTCTCTAGCAGCTGCCTCATACTACAATGAGACCTAAGGTTCCTCCCAGGCCTCCAGTGCCCCTTGTGGTCTGGCCAAGCCTCCTCTCCTGCCCCCATCTCCTTGCTCCCCAGCTGTACGTTGGCCTCCTCTTTCTTCCCCAGACTCACTGGCATTCCCCTGCCTCCAGGCCCTGTGCTGATTCTTCCTTCAGTCCTCATGGCTCTTCTCCACATGTGTCAGTCTCTGTTCAAATGTCAGTCCTGGGATAGGACTTTCATGGGCTAATGTGGCATCTCTCCATCACTGTCTCTTCCCTTACCCTGCTCTGTTCTTCATATTTCGTATCACTACCCCACATTACATGATGCAATAGTGTTTTTTATGGTATATCTCTTCCACTGGGATACAAGCTCCCTAAGGACAGGAACTTCATCTGACTTGTTCATTGCTCTTTCCCCAGTGCCCGGAACAGTGTCTGGCTCATAGCTAGTAAATACATGTTGACTGAAGGGATTCAGTCCTACAGCAACCTGATAAGGCAGACGGTTAGCTTCTGATTTTCTGTAAAGAAATCAGAATCTAAGAGATTAATTTTTTTATTGATGTTTTAATAGTTTATAACATTGTGAAATTTTGGGTTGTACATTTTTGTTTGTCCATCACCATATTTATGTCTCCCTTCACCCCTTGTGCCCACCCCCCACCCCCATTGCCCCTGGTAACCACAACACAGTTTTCTCTGTCCATGTGTTGGTTTATATTCCACATATGAGTGAGATCATACAGTGTTTGTCTTTCTCTTTCTGGCTTACTTCACTTAACATAATACACTCCAGGCCCATCCATGTTGTTGCAAATGGGACAATTTTGTCTTTTTTTTATGGCTGAGTAGTATTCCATTGTATATATATACCACATCTTCTTGATCAATCGTCAGTCGAGGCAGACTTAGGTTGCTTCCATTTCTTGGCTATAGTGAATAATGCTGCAATGAACATAGGGGTGCATAAGTCTCTTTGGATTGTTGATTTCAGGTTCGTTGGATAGATTCCCAGTAGTAGGATGGCTGGATCATAGGGCATCTCTATTTTTAATTTTTTGAAGACTAAGAGATTAATTTTTTTACCTGGATCATACAGCCAGGTGTGGTCAGAGCCAGTCTAAAACCTTCATCACCTGATTATTCACCTCATGCTGAGTGGTAGTAACAAGGGCAGCTCCTTGAACACCTTTTTGAACACCTACTGTGTCTAGGTCTTGTGCTACGCGTTTTGCAAGCATTATGTGATTTACTTTTCACAAATATGCCTTATAAATTAGGTATATTTATTATTCCCAGTATACTGATGAGCAAGTCAGTGCTTAGAGAGGAAAGTCATCTCTTCACACAGGTGGTAAGTGGCACTATCTACGTGGGATTTAAAACCAGGGCTGTCTGGCATTCTATACCAGTCCTCTCCAACACAAATATAATCCAAGCTACGTGTGGCTTTTAAATTTTCTAGTAGCCACATCAAAAAAGGTGAAATTACTTCTAAAAATATATCTTATTTAACTTAGTACATCTAAAATATTGTCATTTCAACATGTAAGCAACATAAATTGAGATACTTTGTATTCTTTTTTTGAACTATCTTCAAAACTTAATGTGTATTTTATTATTATTTATTTATTTATTTATTTTGTTGTGAGGAAGATCAGCCCTGAGCTAACATCCATGCCAGTCCTCCTCTTTTTCCTGAGCTAACATCTGTGCCCACCTTCCTCCACTTTATATGGGACGCCGCCACAGCATGGCCTGACAAGTGGTGCGTCGGTGTGCACCCGGGATCCGAACCTGGGCTGCCACCAGTGGAGTGCACGCACTTAACCGCTACGCCACGGGGCCAGCCCCTAATGTGTATTTTAAACTCAGAGTGCTAGCGATATTTCAAACGTTCAGTAGTCACCTGTGGCTAGTGGCCATCGTATTGGACAGCACAGTGCTAGTCTCTACTCTTAGCCACAAAGCTGTACTCTCTCTCCTTTAGAAGACTTCATGGACCTTGCTGGCTGATAGCTTAGCTTCTATATTCTGTTTGCTCTTGTTTGCTTATTATATACATATATATATATATTTTTTGAGGAAGATTGGCCCTGTGCTAACATCTGTTGCAAATCTTCCTCTTTTTTCTCCCCAAAGCCACAGTACATAGTTGTGAATCATAGTTGTAGAGTTATAGCTCTTCTATATGCGACGCCGCCTCAGCATGGCTTGATGAACAGTGAGTAGCTCCGCACCCAGGATCTGAACTGGTGAACCCTGGGCTGCCGAAGTGGAATGCGCGAACTTAACTGCTACGCCACCGGGCCAGCCCCTATGCTTATTGTATTTTTGAGTTGTGTTTTTTAGCTTCATGAAAGGAATGAAGCAATAATGAGGTTTAAAAATCCCCTTATAGGTGTTCACCATATGGAAAGGCAGAGAGTTAGGCTGTACCTAGAACAGCATTGGGCAAGAGGACTCCTTGGTGAGACTTTGGGCCTGGTTTTCTAGTCTCTGCCCTAGAGAGTTGCTCAGCCTGCCCCAGGCCAATTTTCTGAGGCTGAGAAGACCGTAGGGAAGGGTGGTGAAGGCTTTGAGGGTGCAGTGCTAAAACTCTGGCTGCCCCTGCCAGAGCCAGTGTGTCTTTAGCTTAGATGTGAAGCCAGGTCTCCTACAGTATTTGGTCTTTGAGGAAGCATTGGAGTTGCCAGGTGTTGGAATTGAACCAGACCACCTGGTATTTTGGTATTCTGTCTAATAATATGAAAGAAACAAAAAAGCCAGGCACAAAAGTCCTTTGAAAAAATCATTTAAGTGATTCTAGGAAGATGGTGGTGGCAGCAGCATAGTTTTTTATTCTCTCTGAATCCCCACATAAAAACATCCAGAACAATTAGATAGTAAACCCTGAAACCCATGAACAATGTTTACAATAAAAGTAGGTGACAAGTTGTCCCTATCAAACCCCAAATAGAAGTGGCTGGGATATACCACCAATATCAACAAGACCTGCAGAGTATCAGCATCTGTATAGGAGAAACCAGAAGTAAGTATTGGGGCACTTGACAGACTTGAGAATAGGAGAACCCCCAAATTTCCAGTTACAGATGGGTGGAAGAGATCTGTGGATGAGCCCCTGTGATCTCTTGAAACCAATCAGCCAGGGCTCGCTTCCAGGACAAGGCTCCATACCAAAGAGAAATTCAGTATGGGAGTGGAATCAAAATGATCAGGTTAGGGAAAGTTATGGTTAAGGAAAAAGAAGGTCTAAATAAAAGTGCGTGCATGTGTATGTGTGAAATCTCAAAAAACAACTGCGTGTTTTTGAACACTACATGAAAGCAACCAAAAGGAGAGCTATGTGAAGTTAGAAAAGCTACCCTGAACCATATTCCCCTCTAAAAAGTTCAGGAAAACTAATTTTACATAAAAATAAGCAATAGGAAATGGCTAATATAAAATCTTTCAAAGTTATTATAGGCAAAAAGAAAGAGTAAGGAGGGAATCCTTATACATAATGAAAGCATGCCAGAAAGACATGCCACAGAACAGCTAAAAACTATAACTCTCTGTTTCAAAATAAGCTAAGAGACATTAAGATCACGCTGTAAGACATGAACAACATAAATTGGAAATAGAAAACTCTCAGGAATGAGGTGACAGAACTTAGGAAAGAATTGAAAACAAAAGAAAAGTATTTTGGAAATGAAAGTTGAACTAGAAGGAACACAAGAATAGATAAACAGAAAATGCCTTAAGGGAGGAAAACTTTTAAGATCAAAATAAATGAAGAAAAAGATAATAAGACTGAGAAAAACTGACAGTTATTGATGATAGGCAAAGAAGATCCAACATACAGATAATAGAAATCCCTGAAAGCAGAGAATAAAAAGGCAAAGGAACTGAACAAATACTTAAACTATAATTTAAGGAAATTTTCACAAACAAAAAAATATTTGAAACTACGTATTGAAAGAGCATGTCTTGAAGCTAACAATGTCAACACAGAATGGTCAATACCAAAGACATACTCTTAGTAAACTACCAGATATTAAACAAAAAGATAAAATCCTTTGGGTATCTAGGCAAAAACAGCAAATTACTTGTAAGAGAAATAAAATTAGATTACCATCAATATTTTTGAGAGAAACACTTTTTGCCAAAAGAAAGTAAAATAACATAATCAAATAAGTCAAGGAAAGAAAAAAAAAATGTGAGCCAAAGATTTTATATCCAACAAAACTGACTTTCAACTATAAAGGGCACAGACAAACCATTATGAACATGCAAGGCCTCAGAGAATATTATTCCTGCCTGCCCTCCCTGAGGAATCTACCAGAGAACAAGCTTCAGACAATGAAAATGTTTTACCAAAAAGGGAGAATGTGGATAGGGGTGGGGCTTGATTAGCTCTACGGCTAGATCTCAGTCCTTCTACTCCCCAGTGGCTGAAAGCAGAGCAAAAAGCAATGCTGGAACTTGTCTTTATCATCAATAGATCATGGATCTCCTTCCAGGTCAATATGTATAGATTTAATTCTCTATTTTTAATAGCTGTATAATCTTCTAGAGTCTGGCTATACCATAATTTTTTTTCAACAAGTTCCTTTTGATGGCCTTTTAGGTTGTTTCCAGATTTTTGCTACTACAAATAATGATGCAGTAAACATCTATATTTATATCTGTATCTAAATGTAGATCTCTATATAAAATCTTGTGTACCACTGCTTTTCCTTGTAGGTATAGGGATTATTGTGTCAACAGGACGCTCATTTCACCTTTTAGGAGATAATATGTAAATGTAATGCATGATCCTGGATTAAGAAAAAATTGCTATAAAAAACAGTATTGGGATAATTAGCAAATTTTGAATGTGGACTGTGTATTAGATACTACTGTTGTACCAAGAATAAATTTCCTGAATGTAATAATTTTATCATAATGGAAGAGGATGATCTTGTTCTTGGGAAATAACAGGCCGAAGGATTTAGGGGTGAAGGATCGTAATATCTGCATTTTATTCTCAAAAGGTTCAGAAAAAATGTGTATATATAATTATGTACACAGAGATAAAACAAATGAGGCAAAATAATAATTAGTGAGGCTAGGTGAAAGGTTATAGAGTTCATCATACTATTCTTGCAACTTTTTTGTAAGTTTGATATTTTTTTAAAAATAAAAAGTTAAAAAACTTTTTAATGAGTTACTGCCAGATTACTTTCCATAAAGAACAGAGCGGTTCATAGTCCCATCAGTCGTGATGGCACCGAGGGTCAACAAATGGTATCTTCTTCTTTAATTTGCATTTCCTTGACTATGATTCTAAAATTGCCAGACCTGCGTCCTTTGGCTGTGGGAGTAGAAGCAGGAATCTGTCTTTGGAGCTGATTACTTTTTGTCCTGTGAGCCCTCCTGGTTGTACATCAGTGAAGTGATCTAAGTGCAAAGTTAAAGATAGCTTCTGTTGTAAGACATACCACTGATTTGCCAAGGGCTTTTTTTGTTTGTTTATTTGGGGGCTGGGAGAGCCTTAGAAGAGAGGATTTAGTCAGCCACTGTTAGAGGGGAGAAACACTGCATTCAACATATGCAGAAAACGTTTTTTTTTCCTTTTCGGTTAAGTAGCTTTCATTTACCCACATAATACCAGGGCTGCATTGTCAAGTGCTCCTATAGGTGTCTCCATTCTGAAGGATTGATCTCTACAGAAATATTTTGTAATATGTGAAGATCGGCCATTTCACCTCAAAGCCTGGATTTTTAGGGGGCCCTGGACTAGAAGGAAGGAGCAGATGGGAGAAGGGGTTAGGATTAAGGAAGTCATTGCCAGGTGACTAGCTTAATTGGACACCCTGTATTAACAGGCTTTATTTCCAAAAATAAGGAGAGGCCGTTAGGAGACTTGTTCACGAGCGTCCTCATCAGGCCAGGCATGTCCTCCCCACTGCAGCAGTTGGCTGCTTGGAAACAAGAGCCTGACTGTCTCATGTTTCTGTTGAGGCTTACCACACCCTGAGGAAATGCCCTTTCTCTCCAGGAAGCCAGGACATCTCCCTTAGGACCTGACCTCACCCTTCAAGCCCCACCCCTACTCACACCCTCCCTTTTTGGGAGTGCTCAAACTTCCGGGGAAGGGTGGTTCAGCAGCAACCTTTCTCACATGGTTTGGCTTTGTAGTAAAATGACATGAGATTTATAATCTGATGATTTTACCCATGTATTGATATATTCTTTCTCCAAACACTCCATCATTTTTGGTCAGAGTTGAGAGGATAGAAATGGGAGATTCTTCTGAAAACCTTCAGAAAGTGTGTTTGGGACCAGCCAGTCTATTTTAAGTCTGGTGACCTCTGTTTTGTTGTTTGTTTTGAATAAAACACCTGAACACATTTTCTGACTTCCAGTCTGAGCAAGGATCAGAATAGTCAAAACTTGGACCATCCAAAAAAATACGAAATGTAAAGTTACTATTTTAATAAATCATGTGGAAATTCAGTAGCAAACCATAGAACTGATGGCAGGATGGAAAGGAAGTTTTCTCATTTTCACATTAGCACACTTTTGGTTCTTTTCCTAAATGACATTGCAAACATCCTGCTGGTTCTCCCGGGTAGGGAGTTAACTTGAATTGTGGGAGAGATTTCCAAGGCCCTCTGAGCTTTCAGCTCAAATCTCCTGTTTTCACAAGGCCTTTCTGTTCCTCAGGATGGCAGAATTAATCCAAATGTGAGGAGCACTTGGTTAACAGTCTCCATGGATCTGGCAGAAAAAAAGCTAGTCTGTTTGCACTGCCTAGGATGTAGCCCCAGGCCCTGTAGCTCTAGGCCAGACACACAGGCCTGGAGGCCTTTAGGACTTAGTAGTCACTTGACACCCAGATTATGAGGGCCAGATCCACGTTGTGCTGATGTCCGATGTCGCCTTGCCACTGGGGCTGGACCCAGAGGTAGAAGAGCTCAGATTCTCAAGTGCTTCTTTATTCCTGGTGCCGTGCCATCCACTGTCTCTCTGCCGGGCTTGCTTCATTAGTGGCAGTGTTTCACCTGTGTGCCCATGAAGAGCACTAGCCCCTTGGAGGGAACAGAGGCTCTCCACTGAAGCCACCTGCTTATTCCCCTCTCCTGCTCAGCCCTGGGGAGGTCTGCTTTGGCCTGCATCCTGTGTTTCTCAGGAACCCAGTGATCTCGGGCCACCTTTAAATTGTGCCAAGAGGTGACCACAGTTCTGCACCTAAGCCCTGGATTATGGTTATAGTTGATATACTATGTGTGTTGCCATTTTTCTCCAATGTATTCTTGACACCAGGCTTTTTTTCATGACAATATTTGCTGACTCAATGTAACAGCCTCCTTTAAGTATTCTCCAGAGCAACTTTGATGTGTGGATGTTCAAACAAATTAATGGTCCCTTATTTCCTAGCTCATGTATTGGTCAGGAACCATAAGTTCACATGCCAATACATGAGCCCATCTATGTGATTTCTCTTTTGCCCCCCCCAAATATATATATGATATATCAAATATATAAACACATAAATATAAATATGATATATCTCTATATAAACATAAAAATATATTAACATAAATAAATATAAAAATCTTTCTCTCTCTCTCTGTATATATATATATATATATATATATATATATAAAGAGCATCTGTCAGGCGCCAGGCATTCTGCACTTCTTGTCTTGAATTTTCACAAAGATCCAATAAGATAGAGATTATCATCACCATTTTCTAGATGTGGTACCTGAGACTGGGAGAGGTTAAGTCACATGTCAAAGAGAATATTGCTGTTAAGCGATGGTATCCAGACACACACCCAAGCCCTGTTGATTCCAGAGCCCACGTTTGTTCCCCTGTATCATGTACTCACAGATGACCTGTGTTCAGTGGACAGGGTGGCTTCTAACATAGGTAAGCATCCAGAGGCCCTCAGCTCTCCTTTCCCTAGCCTGTCACAAAGGCATTTGCTAACTAACACTGGCATCTCATGTGACCTATGGAGATAGGTAGGTCATGTGAAGTCAGCTCAGTCCATGCCTTGGCCTGTAAAATTGTCCGCAATGAAGCCTCCTGTTACTGTCACTCGATAAGCTTCAAAGGATGGGAACAGCCTTTTAACCGGATGTGTATTTTCTGTATTGACCACATTAGTGCTTCTCAAGCTCGTTGTGGTGAAGGACCAGTTTTTTTCATTTCCAATCTATTGAGGACTGATACTTTTAAAAAATACAATGAAAATGTCATGGCAATTTCCTATAAAAGTTTCCAAAGGCTTGCTCTCAGCTTCTGTAGTTATCTCATTGTGGGCTGGTGGAATAAATAGTTCATGGTCCAGCACTGATTTGCGGGTGCATATTGAGTAGTACTCTACCGTATAATTTAGAGGAGGCATAGACTTCAGAAGAAATGTACAATTTCTATAAGCCACAATTTAAAAAAAAATTTAAATTTAGAGTAATAGTGTCTCTGTTTAGCATTCTTTTAATACTATGTCTCCAACTTTTTAAAATTACAAAAGTAATTCATGCTTGCAACAAAAACTCAAATAGTAGAAAAATATCCGAACTGAAAATGTTCCACTTTATCTCAGTCCCATCCTTCAAGCTACTATTATCAGTTCTGAAATTGGAAGTTAATCTTACATTCAAAAAAGAAGGGTGTGGATCAAGAAGGGTGTGGATCAAGATTTATAAAGAGGGAACGATGGGAGAGGCATTTGAGAAATTTACCCACTAGAGTATATACTATTCTATCTTGATTTGTATTTCAAGGGGGAAAGTATAACTTTTAAGAATGTGTTATTACTCTGCATAGATTCAAAGTAACATAGTTATCTTTGATTCACAGTGTTTTCTGACGCTGATTCTCTCTTGTTGCAGAGCCAGATCACACTGATGGACATACCGGTATTCAAAGCCATCCAGCCGGAGGTCTGTACTTGGTCCTTCACACTGTTCTACTAACGCTGGGAAGAGAGGATTTAGTCGGCCATGTTAGAGTGACTCAGTTTCTCAGTTTCTCTCTTGAAGTCTCTATAAATGCATGTTATCCATTTAAACCCCTGTTAAAGAGTGCATCCAGGAACTTTCCGTCCTCCCTGGTGCTCATTCTTTGAGCCAGGTGTTGGGTTCTCCAGAGAATGTCGGTGTGTCCGGCCCGCTCTGGCAGGGCTGGGGCAGTTGGTGCCCACAGCTTCCGCACCTAAGTCAGGCCTGGCCACCCTAGTTCCTTTTCCCAGGCTCCTCCTGCTGACCATGGTCGCTGTCAAGAAGGGGATGTGAGGGAGCATTTTTCTAGAGATCTTCCTTTTTGTTGATCCCAAATCTGGTGAGGTTGCCTTGTTTCTGATTTTAAAACCAGTTGCCACAGCAAAACACGTACGTATTTACATTAAAAGCATATGTACATTTTTAGAAACAGCATATTCAATAAAGAGAAAAAAGTTGAATTTGGTCTTTAAAAAAAGTCCTGGAAATGTTTAGCAGTTGATAATGAGGCTTTACAGTTATTTTAGGCAGGGTTCTTCTTGTGTTAGCATGTAATAGAAATCCATTTCAAAGTAGCTGAAGAGGCAGAAGAGGAATTTATTGCAAGGATAAAGGGGCACTTTACAGACTCCCTGGGCATGGAGTTCAGGCAGCTGGGAGAGCCAACCAGGATGCCAGCCATCTCTGCTTCTTGCCGCTGCTTTTCCTTCTCCCTCTCTCTCCTGCCTTCTTTTCTACCTGCAATGTGGTCCAACCCAGCTTCCCCAAAGGGCCTGCATTTACACGATCCACATGAAAGCCACCTTCCAGACTGAGACCAGCAACTCTCGGTCCAGCCCAGCTGGGTCACGTGTCTGGTGCTGGTTCAGTGACCCAGGTCAGGAGTATGTGGCCAAGATGAGCAAGCACAGCTGAGGGGACCCAGCCTTGTGAGTGGGGTGCAGATTTCAGAGAAGAGGGGTATAGGTGGGGAGATACGTCAAAAGGTGTCTGCTGCAGCCATGGTGTGAATTCAGATACTTGTAACATAAGGACCTTCTTCTTACAGTATGGTAGCTGTTAAGACTTTGAGAAAAATAGTGTATTTTAATACAAAGCCAGACAAAGGATCCAGGCCTTCTGAGAGCTGGCATCAACCTACTACAAATTATGGGGGAAGCTAGTATTGCTAGCTGCGCTTAGCGTTCATGTGAGGACGTGGCAATGCTTTGTGTTATTGTGTGTGTGCACGTGCGTGTGCGCTTGCACATGCGTTGTGTTCATTAGGTTTGGGAGGCAGAGCTATGTTTGCTTTTTGAATTGGCTGACTTCCAATCCTTTTCTGTTTTTTTCTAATGTGGAATTATCCATTCTTTCTAATTAAAAACAAATAAACAACTCACTGCCTCTTGGAGCTTTTTGGGGAGTAGTTGTATGGTGGTTGCCTTAGTTCTCAGCTGAAGCAATTTCTGATCATGCTGTCTGCTTGGCTTTGACCTGGAGCAGTTTAGATATTTGGATCTTTATTCTTTGTTCTGAGCATCCAGGAGGGCAGCGCAGCCTGCCATGAGCTCTGAGCCCTGAGCCTGTGTGTGCCCAGGGAGGCTGGGATCGCTGCTAAGGCTGGCTGTAGGAGGAAGCGGGTGGGGAGTTCTTCCATGAGGGGCAGACCGAGACTTTTCCCTAGGGCACTGCAGTTTGGAAGGTGCCTCATTCAAGGCATCTCTTGTTTCACTATTGACAACACGTTAAGGTGGAGGTATTTTGCTTTCAAGATTTTAGCTTAGAGCAGTGGTTTTCAGTTGTGGCTGCACATTGGAATCACCTGGGCACCCTTTGAAATGTGGGGTGTCCCGACTCCACCCTAGACCATTGAATCTGAACCTCTGGGTGTAAAAGTTTATCATGTGATTCTGATGCAGAATGAGGATTAAGGACTAATTGCTTCGAGATATCTGGAGAAACCCCAAACTTGACTGTCTTGGATCTATGATATGTGAGCTAAAAATGGATGAGTTTGTTCTTCATTGTCATTGTCAAAACTGTGGTTAAAGGAGGACCCTGGGAGCTGCCCCAGCTTTTTTGCAATTGTTCTTGTTAGCAGATTGAAAACTGAAATTTTTTCCCTTGATGATGCCTGCCACGTTGTGGCTGGACCACCCCAGAGTTGGAAGGACATGAATAAGGGACAGTTTTAAGCTTGATGTAGACAAGACTTTCCAGGAAGCAGAGGCCTGCATCCGAGAGCAAGATGGGCACTGTGAGCGACTGGACTCCAAGAAGATCAGGAGACCTGTGGACTGGTGCCCTTCAGCCCTGGCTCTCATCAGAATCAGTTGGGAAGCTCTGTAAAAAAATCCAGATGCCTAGGCTCCCTCCTTGGAGATTCTGATTCCATCAGGTAGTGTGGGGTTGGGAATCTGTTTCAATCAGTTCTAGTCACTATTCTTTTTGATGTGTAAATTGTCCTGTCTTTAAGCAATGGTAGCCCTTTCATGTCATCTCCTGTATCCTTTTAACATGAGCCCATTAGTTTTTGATAGCTTCCTTGCTCTTGGCACAACGAGATACCCCAATATTATGTTGTAGATTTCTTGCTGATGACCTGGAATCTGGCATTTCTTCAGGGATGCTGATGTCTTTTCGTGGAGAATACTACTTAGAAACCACAATCTGGGTGAGAGGATGTTCATTGCTACTGGGTTGCTGTCGCTTTTAGGCCTTTTCGGTGGAGAGGGCTAGGAAATATTTATGTTTTAAAAGGAAAAGTCATGAGGTCATAGATAGGGTAGGTGGTGTTATTTCTCAACAAATCTTCCTTCCCTCCTCATCTTGGTCATAAATTCCCTGTGGGTGGTGTATATTTCCTCACCCTATTTTTTTTTTTTTTTATTTTTTTTTAAAGATTTTATTTATTCATGTTTTTCCCCCCAAAGCCCCAGTAGATAGTTGTATGTCGTAGGTTCACATCCTTCTAGTTGCTGTACGTGGGACTCGGCCTCGCGTTGGACGGAGAAGTGGTGCCTTGGGGCGCGCCCGGGATCCGAACCCGGGCCGCCAGCATCAGAGCGCACGCACTTAACCGCCAAGCCACGGAGCCGGCCCATTTCCTCACCCTATTGACTTTGGGCTTGGCCCTGTGACTTGGGCGCAAGTGACAGTATGCAAGTGGTGAGCTGAGGTGGTAAAAGGCGTGACAAGCTTCACCAGCCCTCTTGGAACTTCCAGTCTTCATGATGTACTGGTCATTACTGCTCGTTTAGCCTGAGTCCAAAAATGAGGACGTTAGAGATGACCTGCACCTAACCCAGCTTAATCTGGCCCAGCCTGAGTGAACCCAGCAGAGATCAGCTGAACTGCAGTCACTCTGCAGACCTGTGAGCCTGAAATAACTACTGTTGTTGTAAGCCTCTGAGATTTGAGGGTTGTTTGTTATGCCACATTATCGTGTAGAAACATGACCAATACAATGTTAATCTTTCCAATTCAGCTCTAACATTACAGGGTCGTTAACTTAATTCCCTTGATTTTTATATGTTTTCTTTTACATTGACAGTTTGCTTCCTAGCAACATTAAATGATTACTTTTTTGTATTATCCCATTATATATATAGAATAGTTTTAAAATAATAATATCAATATTACCATTAACCAGCAGACTACTGGTTAAAGTTGAACGTTTCTTTGGAGTTTTGTTTGTCTTTATTCCTTTTCTTCTTATCTTCTCTCCCTCCTACCACTTACACACCCAGGTAGGCCTCCTCCCTGGCTTCCCCCCAAAGGTCTTTGGAAGCACCAGGGCAGAAAAGGAGGGTTATGCTCACTTGGTTCTGGAGGTCTGCATCCTGAGAGATCCTGTTGTAATCTCAGTGCCTGGAACAACGTAGATACTCAATAAATATTTGCTGAATGAGTGGAGAATGAATGAATGACTGAATGAGAGGAGAAGCACTGTAGCAGAACATTATCTGGCTGTGTTTAGGCACATTGTCAAGGGGGGCATACTAATTAAGGGAACCTTACTACTAGGGTGCCTGTTTTGTGGTGTAACCGCTTCCCCCAAAGCAAGGGTTTTGCCTGGTGAGCTCAGCCTTTGAAGATTCAAATTTGCAAATGCTGTTGATAACTGAGGGTAGAACTGTGGCTTCGTGTTTCTGCAAGGGGGACCGCGCAAGCATCGTCCAGGGCTAAGAGGAAGCCAGGCAGACGGTGAGTTAAGCGTTGGCAGAGAGCAAGGAAAATGGAAGTTAGCAAGTATGGGACCAGAATTGCCCTGTTCTCTGGTGACTCTAACAAGTGACCAATTTTATCAAAAATTGGTGAGTTAACACAGATACAACTTTGCAGCATAATAGCTCACAGCTGTGTTTAACTTAGAAGCTGTGGCCTAGAACCCTGTCACCCCTGGGGTGGATTGCGTTGCAGGGGCTGGGTGGATTCCTGGCTGCCACGGCTCAGGGTGAGGGCTGCTTTGTAAAGGAGGTCTATCTGAGGGGTCCTGGTGACAGCAGCCTTGTGAGAGGGTACATTTTCAGGGTGGCTTTTTGTCCCCACCAGCGTTCCCTACCAAATCTGTCTGTCGTTCTGTCCAATTCCCAGCCTATGGAACTGAAGGCCCAATAGTTTCTCAGAGGCTAGTTTAAATGTCAGAACTGTTTTTGTCATTAGTTTCAAGGTGGAGCAGCATCAAGGAGAAACTGCTGTTCTTAGAATGTGCTGAAAATGAGCACGAACTGTGCTTGACTCAGCCCGGGGTTCTATCCAAGCCGAGCTGGGTCCACTAACCCTGCCCAGTGTTCCTGAGAGCCCGGACTCGATCTGACAAGGCTGGGGTTGAGTCCTGGCTTCACCCTTCCTAGCTCGGACTTTGGACAAGTTACTCATTCTCTTTATGCTTCAGTTTTCTCGTGTGTAAAATGGGGGAAATCATAGTTTTTACCTTATAGTGGGCATGTAAGAACTTAGTACAGTGCCTCTACATGCTAAGTTCCCAGTAACTGTGGTTGTCTTTCACCAGTGCGTAGTTTGAGTAGGCTCTGTGCATTATGGACGTGAGATTGTACTCAACAGAACATTTAACAATGCCTGTGTGGGAGCCAGTGGCCCAGAGGAGGGATGCTTTGAGGAGCTGAGTGGTTAAGAGCACTGTCCTTTGATTCCTCCCACCCTGAGTTCACATCCTGGTCCCCTGGGTGGCAGGAGGCTGAAGTCTAGAGGAAGACTTACACCATGGTGCCCTGAGGGCCCTGCGAACATCCAGTGGGGAGACTCGCTCTGCTTTGGAGTTGGGACGTTGGCACTGAGCCTTGAAGGAAAGGGACAATATCTTATGGGTGATTTGGGGAATGAGATGGGAGTTGGGACGAGCATTTCAGGCAGAGTGAATAACTCATTGAAAAGGCTGATAACGTATTTAGCAAAATTTAACAGTACTCTTGGTGCCTGGTGTCTGGGGAGAAGAAAAGGTGAGTCTGCTGTTCGCTAGGTTCTCTGCTCCTCAAGGGCATCATTGCCAGGGTTGTTGGCATGCTAAGGGCCTATCGGAAGTCACTGTATTATTCTCTTGCTGCCTGGCAGCTGAGGGGGCGCAGGGTCACAGAGGCACATGGCTGGGTCCAGTGGTCCCAAACGTGATGAGAACAAACTGCAGTGGGTACCAGATTCAGTGAGGTGGAAAGCTCCTCTAAGTGTTTGTGTCTTTTCCAGTCTTCTTGCTGCTTCTGCCCACATTGCTCCATCCCCACTGCCAGGTTTCCCAGTAGTCAGACCCACCTTCACTCATTCACTCAACCACTCATTCATCAGTCTACTGTGCTACATGCCGGAGAGACAGAGACAAAGGCGACATTGGCACAGTGCAGCAAGAGTGAGGGGCAGACATGTAAATGAGCAGCAGACAAGAAGTATTTGGGGCTGTAGGGGCATGAAGGAGAGAGTGGGGGGATAGGGAGGGGCAGGAGGCAGAGCCTCATCTTGTTAGCTTTGGCGCATTCATGGAGAGACATGGACAGATGTGTCTTTTAGAAAGTTCATTCTGACTCAGATAGAACTGACTGGAGTCAGAGAGACTGGTTGGGAGGCTTTGCAGTAGTCTGTGAGGCACAGGTGGAAGCAATGGAGAGGAGGGGAGGACCTGGTGTTATGAGGCTGGTTATGAGGCTGCCGTGAGAGCCGAGACAAGGAGAAACGGGAGAGAGAGGAGTGGACTGTGCATTTGGGGAGCTGCAGGAGGAACAGAGGGCAGGGGAGGAGGCAGAAGTGCCCCTAGAGGGAGGAGGAGGCCCAGGGAGCCCAGCATCCTGGGAGTCAAGCCGGGTGGTCAGCAGTGTTTGCCTCGGAGGAGGGAGGCCAGAAGGGCCAGAGAGGGCTGATGGCCTGGAAAACTCCAGAAGGGCTGAGGAACCGAAAGTTGAGCAGGACGCAAAGCACAGATTTGGTTAGGAGTTAGGGAGTGAGAGGGAGGCCAGGAGGTAATGGGGGGAGAAGGATTTCAGAGTTCAGGGTCTTTGAGGTGGGGTAGCTCTGGTGACTGTGCTTGAAGGAGTGGTGGCTGTGCCTTTGGGTTGCTGAAGTGGAGGGAAGATGAAGGTCTTTCTGGGAGGAGGTTGAGGTACGGTGTGACCCAGGGGTGA
Organism: Ceratotherium simum simum; assembly: GCF_057802395.1. Lineage (NCBI taxonomy): Eukaryota > Metazoa > Chordata > Mammalia > Perissodactyla > Rhinocerotidae > Ceratotherium > Ceratotherium simum. Next base: position 9,454,383 of record NC_141928.1, on the reverse strand, counting down.
GAAGGCACACCACCCAGTTTAGTGACGTCCCTGGAGATGACAGCAGGAGAATGGGAGGAGGGGAAGACTGTGAGCCTGAGCTAAAGGCAAGAGAGCATCCTGTGGTTCAGCTGACAGCAACATGGAGGGGAGATGGAGGTGCCAGGAAATAGCTTGGGCTTCCCCAGAAGAAAGCTGTGGGCCTGGACTAGAGCCACAGGAGGTGAAGAACCAGAGTGTCATGAGCACCTGCTTGAGTTCAAGGCACAGGCCAGGTGCCCAGTGTTGGTGGAAGGCAGCCATGCGTGGTCTGGGTAGGTGTGTGATCCTCTGCTCTTCTCACTGTGGCCCTGGAGGGAACCTGGTATTTAAAGGAAAAGGCAGATCCAGTTAGAATGAGGAGGTGGCGCTGGGACAATGGAAGCAGAGGCGTTATCCAGATAGAACTCATGTCCCTGTGGGGCACTTACTCTAGAGAGATTTGGTTTCACCCTTCCCTGCATCAGGGCTTGAGACCTGGGAGTGTGACTGGTCCAGCCTCTGCTGGTTTGCAGAAGGGCTAGCCTGCAGGAATGGAAGACTCCTTGCCGAAGGACGCAGTTTCCTCTGGGCCACATGACACGTTGCAGCTCAGGAAAACACTGCCTGTGGGTTCAGGAACCTGACCCTCTGGCCTTTTGTCTGGATGCTGTTTGCCTGCTCTGAAGAAGCGGGCATTCCAGAAAGCCGAGGTCAGTGTTGGATGTTGGACAAACCCTGTGTGTCTTTTGCTGCTCCTTGGAATCACAGTGTTTGGCCCTGGGAGAAGGGAAGAGCGTTGCCAGCAGGCAGTTATTTGTAAAGAGGAGATCGGTTTCGCTGACATCATTAAAACCCCTCTCTCAGGTCACATGCTGGGCAGGTTTCTCAGACCATTTCCCTTCCTACCCCAGCCTAGCCTAAGTCACTGCCACTTCTCCTCTGATCATGTCTCCCCACGTTCAATCCCGCCCCCCAACCTCCTCTCTGCATCCAGAGACATCTTTCTAAAGCCAAAGTCTGACCATGTCCCTGTCCTGCCTAGAACCTTCCGGGGCTCCCCACTGCTGTTGGGATGCAGACCTGCCTCCTTTACCCAGCCGGCCAGGCTTGGAGTGATGGGCCACCTCAGCTGGCCCCAGCCCACTGTGCCATGCTGCCTGCAGCCTCCCCTGTTTCCCTCCCCTCTCCTCGCCTTCCCACGTGCTGTGCCATCTGCCTGGAATACTCTTCTCTTCCCTCTCACAGGTCACAGGTGGCTCCTCATCATCTGTCAGGAGATGGAGTGAGCAGCTTATAGCTCCTGGGAAGTACAGGTTCCTCTCAGGTTCCGTCTCTCTGCACCATCTACAACTTGTTATGTATAGCACCTTTCACCACTGTGCTGAAATGTCATGACTTTTTAAAAGTTTCAATAATTAGTTGTTTCAAGTCTGTCTCTCTCCTGGATTATAAACTCCATGGACGCAGGGATCATGCTGGTACTGTTCACCCCATAACCTGTAACCTAGCACGGTGCCTGATGTGATTTGTTGAATACATTTTAGGTGTAGTAGTAGCAGTAGTAGTAGTAATAATAATAATAATATCTCATTGAGTCTTCTTGACTCCTGTACTATACTGAATCATGTAGTAGGGGGTGGTCCAGGTGCCCTCCATTGGGGCCAAGGCCTGGGGAGGATGGCTCCCGCGTAAGGCTCAGCAGTGCTGATGTCAGTTAGCACCGGAAGCCTGAGCAGCTGTCTCTCTCATCTGTTATTGCTCTGAGTTTGCATTTGTTGTTTCTCATTTCCTAGTAATTTTTATATCCATTGTAATGATTTCTTGTCACAATGGAAACAAAGTGGAAAAGGGCTTCCCCCCAACTCCATTCATGAGGGAGACGGAGGTTGGAGTCCCTCTCTGGGCCCCAGAGAAAGACCTGCCTGAAGGGTGGGGAGAGCTGGCTGGGGCGGGAGTCGGATCTGGCTGCAGACAAAGGCCAGCAGCACTTTTGATCCAATGGAACCAACACTTTGCAACTTCCAGACTCATTTTTTCTCCCTTCTTGAGTGTGGGTGTGACATTAGTGCTGGTTGGAAACCAAATTTCCCTTTAAATGAATTAATAACACAAAACAGAGCCTTTGGTGAACAGCTGTTTTTATCCATGGGGACTTGGTGTTGGATTGTGATTTTGTCCGCAAGGAAAACAGGGTTTGTTTGGACTCTCACTGCAGGAGCAACTGCACAATTCCAGGCAGTTTGGTGTGGCGGGAAGATCATAAGCTTCAGAGGCAGGAAGGTCTGCATTTGAAACCTGGCTCTGCTACTCTCTGTGTGATCATGGCAAGTCCCTTCACCTCTGTCGGGGGAAGAGGGAGAATCTCCCTCTGCCCTTTTCCTTAAGGTTCTTATGGCTGGCCAAATAATTAACAAGACAGGTTAGCAGGAGAAAATAATACCAAGTTTAATAACATGTATACATGGGAGAAACTCAGAAATGAGCAACTCGTCCCTCTGTGTAAGCTGCTTGCTTAAGTATTGCAGCTAAAGGCGAGGAGCGTGTTGGGGGCGGGTAGTGGCCTGGGACTTCAGAGGGCAGGAAGACAATTCTTTTCAGGGTCATCTATAGATAATGTGGTCAGGGAGAGACAGAGTTTTTGATAAAAGAGGCTTGGTGCCTTTCCTATTGTAACCTCTATCCTACATTATCTTTACAGCCATCATGATAGAAGATCTGTTCCAGGAAGGAGCCACCATGTCAAATTCTTTAGGCAGTTAGTGAGGGAGGTCAAATGTCCCTCAGAGAAAACAATCAAGGTAAAGAGATATATTTCAGGGTGGCCAAATCTTGATCTCCCACACCTCCTTGTGCCTCCATTTCCTTATCTGTAAAATGGAAATGATACCCATCTCATAGTGCTGTGATGGTTAAAGGAGATTGCATAGGCAGATGGCCTGGCACATGGCAGAGACTCACAAGATATTACTTCTCTTTTGGGAGAAGTCAGGGATGTAATAAGGAGAAAAGCAATGACAGTGCTAATAAGTCAAGCTTAGAAGGGCCCCGGGCCCAGCAGTGTGGAAAGCTCTCCCAGGGAAGGACCTTTTCTGTCACTGCTGTATCCCTTACTCCAACCACAGTGGCACGTATAGGAGCAATACTTGTCAACACTTGTTGAATGAATGAGAGGCAGATGAAAAGCATTTCTTTCTGTATGGCCCAAATCTTAAGAGCTGGAGTGAGAAGGACTTAGGTGTACCTGTGTGACCACGCTCAGTCAATCTCTCTGAGTCTCAGTTTCCGTATTTGTAAAATGGAGATGATAATATAACTACCTCAAAAAATTGGACATGAGGGGGCTGGCCCAGTGGTGTAGTGGTTCAGTGTGCATGCTCCACTGCTGGCGGCCCAGGTCGGATCCCAGACGCGCACCAATGCACCACCTGTCAAGCCATGCTGTGGCGGCGTCCCATGTAAAGTGGAGGAAGATGGGCATGGATGTTAGCCCAGGGCCAATCTTCCTCAGCAAAAAGAGGAGGATTGGCAACGGATGTTAGCTCAGGGCTAATCTTCCTCACACACACACAAAAAAAATTGGACATGAGGACTGAATGCGATTTTTTTCAGCTTTATTGAGGTATAATTACGATATAATAAACCATGCATAAATAAAGGCGACCATTTGATGAGTTTGAATGTATGTGTGTATACTTGTGAAACCATCGTTAAATCAAGATAATAAACATACCCGTCACTCAAAAAGTTTCCTCATGCTCTTTGCAACCCCTCCCTCCCCTCCCACTCCCCCCACTGTCTTCTTGAAATCAGGTAGTATAAGTCCTTAAAATGTGTTCTTCTATTTCAAAATTGTTTTGGCTATTCTAGTCCTTTGCATTTTTATATGAATTTTAAAATCAGCTTATACAGAAGTTTTACAGAAAAGCCTGCTAGGATGTTGATTGTGCTTATATTGAGTCTGTAGATCAATTTGGGGAGAATTGACATCTTAACAACATTGAGTCACCTCAAAAAATCAACGATAGAACTACCATATGATCCAGCTATTCCACTGTTGGGTATTTATCCAAAGAACTTGAAAACACCAATTTGCAAAGGTACATGCACCCCTGTGTTCATTGCAGCCTTATTCACGATAGCCAAGACTTGGAAGCAACCTAAGTGCCCATCAAGGGACGAATGGATAAAGAAGCTGTGGTATATATACACAATGGAATACTACTCAGCCATAAGAAACGACGAAATCCAGCCATTTGTGACAACATGGATGGACATTGAGGGTATAATGCAAAGTGAAATAAGTCAGAGGGAGAAGGTCAAATACCGTATGATTTCCTTCATTAAGTAGTAGATAATAACAACAATAAACAAACACATAGGGACAGAGATTGGATTGGTGGTTACCAGAGGGAAGGGGAGGAGGAGGAGGTGAAAGGGATAATTCGGTACATGTGTGTGGTGATGGGTTGTAATTAGTATTTTGGTGGTGAACATGATGTAGTCCATGCAGAAATAGAAGTACAATGATGTACACCTGAAATTTTTACAATGTTATAAACCAATGTTACTGCAATAAACAAAAAATTAAAAAAAAAAAAAAAAAAAAAAACAACATTGAGTCACCTGAACCATGAACACAGTATGTATCTCCATATATTTAGGTCTTCTTTAATTTATTTCAGGAATGTTATATAGTTTTCTGTGTATAGGTGTTACACATCTTTTGTGAGATTTATTCCTAAGTGTTTCATTTTCCATGCTGTTGTAAATGTTATGTTATTTAAATTAAATTCTAATTGCTCATTACTAGTTTATAGAAATATGACTGATTTTTGTAAATTGACCTTGTATTCTACAACTTTGCTAAACTCACTTATTCTTTTTTTTTTTTTTAAAGATTTTATTTATTTTATTTTTCCCCCCAAAGCCCCAGTGGATAGTTGTATGTCGTAGCTGCACATCCTTCTAGTTGCTGTATGTGGGACTCGACCTCAGGATGAACGGAGAAGTGGTGCCTCGATGCGCACCCGGGATCCGAACCCGGGCCACCAGCATCGCAGCGCGCGCACTTAACCACCAAGCCACAGGGCCGGCCCAAAAACTCACTTATTCTAGTAGCTTTTTTTGTAGATTCTATAGGATTTTCTACACAGATAATGGTGTCTCTGTGAATAACAACAGTCTTGTTTGTTTCCTTCTAAACTGGATGCTTTTATTTCTTTTACTTGCCTTATTCACCAGCTATAACCTCTAGTACACTGTTGAATGTTGAAGTGTTGAGAGCAGATATCCTTGGCTTGTTTCTGATCTTAGAGGAAAAGTGGTCTTTCACTGTTAAGGATGTTAGCTGTTAGCTGTAGGCTTTCCATAGATATCTTTCATCAGGTCGAGAATGTTCCCTTCTAATCCTAATTTGCTGATAATTTTTATCTGGAATGGGTATTGGGTTTTATCATATGCTTTTCTTGCATCTATTGAGTTAATCATATGGTATTTCTTTTTTAGTCTGTTACTGTGGAGAGTTACATGATTGCTTTTTGAATGTTAAACCAACCTTGCATTCTTGTGATAAACCTCACTTGGTCGTGATGCTGAATCTTTTTTGTTTATTGTTGGATTTGATTTGGTAAAATTTTGTTAAGAATTTTTGTATCTGTGTTCGTGATGAGGAATATTGATCTGTATTTTTCTTTTCTTGTAACGTCTTTTTCTGGTTCTGGTATCAGTGAAATGCTGACCTCATAAAATGAGTTGGGAAGCATTCTTTCCTTTTCAGTTTTCCAGAAGGGTTTATGTAGAATTGGTGTGATTTCTTTCTTAAATACTTGGTAGATTTCCCCAGTAGAGCCACTTGGACCTGGAGTTTTCTTTGTGGAAAGGTTTTTGTTTTTTCCTTTTAAGTAGACTATTTTTTAGAGCAGTTTTAGGTTCACAGCAAAATTGAGCAGAAAGTACAGTGAGTTCCTGTATATCTCCTGCCCCTACACAAGCACAGCCTCCCCCACTATCAACATCCCCATCAGAGTGGTACCTTTGTTACAACTGATGAACCTACATTGACGTGTAATTATTACCCAGAGTCTGTAGTTTACATTAGGGTTCACTCTTGGTGTTGTACATTCTATGGGTTTTGACAAATGCATAATGACGTGTATCTACCATTACAGTATCATACAGAATAGTTTCACTGCCCTAAAAATCCTCTGTGCTCCACCTATTCATCCCTGCCTCTCCCCTAACCCCTGGTAACCACTGATATTTTTAGTGTCTCCGTAGCTTTGCCTTTTCCAGCATGTCATAGAGTTGGAGTCATACAGTTTTATAGCCTTCTTTCACTTAGTAATATGCATTTAACGTTCTTTCATTGTCTTTTCATGGCTTGATGGGTCATTTCTTTTTAGCACTGAATAATATTCCACTGTCTGGATGGACCACAGTTTATCCATTCACCTGTCCTACTGAGGGACATCTTGGTTGCTTCCAAGTTTTGGCAGTTATGAATAAAGCTGCTATAAACATCCATATGCTGATTTTTGTGTGGACATAAGTTTTCAACTCCTTTGGGTAAATACCAAGTAGTGTGATTGCTAGATTGTTGTAGAAAAGTTTTAAACTATGAAATCACTTTCTCTAATAGATATGGAGCTATTCAGGTATTTCTCTTTTAGTGAGCTTTGGTTGTGTTTTTCAATGAGTTTGTCCATTTTATCTAAGTTATTAAATTTATTCCCATGAAGTTCATAATATCCCCTTATCCTTTTCATATCAGTAGGATCTGTAATGGTTTCCCCTCTCTCATTCCTGGTATTGATAATTTGTGTCTCCTTTTTTCCTGATCAGTCTGGCTAAGTTTATCAGTTTTATTGATCTTAAAAAAATAGATTTTGGGGGCTGGTCCATGGGCTAGTGGTTAAGTGTGGTACGCTTTGCTTCAGTGGCCCAGGTTTGGTTCCCCAGGTGTGGACCTACACCACTCGTCAGCAACCATTGCTGTGGCAGTGACCCACATACAAAATAGAGGAAGATTGGCACAGATGTTAGCTCAAGGTGAATCTTTCTCAAGCAAAAAGAGGAAGATTGGCAACAGGTGTTAGCTCAGGGCAAATCTTCCTCAGCAAAAAAAAAAAGCCTTTGGTTCCATTAATTTTTTTCTTTTGCTTTTCTGTTTTCTAATCCATTGATTTCTGTTCATTTTTTAAATTATTATTTCCTTTCTTCTACTTACTTTGGGTTTAATTTGCTCTTCTAGTTTCTTCAGGTGGAAGCTGATCAGGGTCAAGGATCTGAGACCTTTCTTCATTTCTAATGTAGTGCTCTAAGTTTCCTTGTAGCATTGCTTTAGCTTCGTCCCACACGTTTTGATATCTTGGGCTTTCATTTCCAGCTAGTTGTTTCTAATTTGATTTCTTTCTAATTTTCCATTTGATTTCTTTTTTGATCCATGAATTATTTAGAAATGTGTTATTTAGTTTCCAGATATTTGGGGATTTTCTAGGTATATTATGCTATTGATTTCTAATTCCAGTGTGGTTAGAGAACATAATTTGTATGATTTGAATTATCTTGAAAAAAATGTGTATTCTGCTGTTTTTACATTAAGTGTTCTATAAATATAATTGAGGTTAAGTTGGTTAATAGTGTTATCGAAGTCATCTATATCCTAACTGATTTTCTACTTATTGGTTCTATTAATTATTGAGAGAAGAGTATTGAAATCTCTCACTATAATTGTAGATTTGTCTATTTCTCCTTTAAGTTCTATCAGTTTTTGCTTCGTGCATTTTGAAATTCTATTTTTAGCTGCACAAACATTTATAATTGTTAAGTTCTCCTATTGAATTTACCCTTTATCATCGTGAAATAACCTGCCTTATCCCTGGAAATATTCTTTGCTCCAAAGTCTACTTTGTTTGATAATATAGCCATCTTTCTTTTGATCAATGTCAGCATGTACTATGGTCTGAACGTTTGTGTCCCTCCCAAATTCATATGTTGAAATCCTAACTCCTAAGGTGATGGTATTAGGACATGGGGCCTTTGGGCAGAGCCCTCATGATTGGGATTAGTGCCCTTATCAAAGAGACCCCAGAGAGCTAGCTCATCCCTTCCACCATGTGAGGACACAGTGAAAAGACGCTGTCTGTGAACCAGGAAGTGGGCCCTTAGCAAACACTGAATCTACCAGCATGTTGATCTTGGACTTCCCAGCATATATATTTAGGCAGCAGATAGTTGAGTCCTGCTTTTTTATCCAATCTGACAATCTTTGCCTTTTAATTGGGGTACTTAGACTATTTATATTTAATATGATTATTGATATGGTTGGATTTAAATCTGTTCTTTGTTCCCCTTTTCCTCTTCTTCTGACTTCTTTTTAAGTAACTGAGCATATTTCATGATTCCATTTAATCTCTTTTATTGGCTAACTAGCTATAATTTCTTTTAGTGGTTGGTTTAGGGTTTATAGTATGCATCTTTAACACATCACATCTACTTTTAAGTGATAATATACTATTTCATGTATAATATAAGAACGTTACAACAATTTACTTCTATTTAACCAGCCCTGGTGGTCTAGTGGTTAAGATTTGGTGCTCTTACCGCCACTGCCAAGGTTTGTTTCCTGGTCAGGGAACCACACCACCTGCCTGTCAGTTGTCACACTGTGGCAGCTGCGTGTGGCTGTGATGCTGAAAGCTCTGCTACTGGGATTTCAAATACCAGCGAGGTCGCCCACGGTGCACAGGTCTCAGCGGAGCTTCCAGACTAAGACAGACGGGGAAAAAGGGCCTAGCCACCCACTTCCAAAAAATTGGCCATGAAAATCCTATGACTAGTGGTGGAGCATTGTCTGATATAGCTCTAGAAGATGAGAGGATGGTGCAAAAAGACCAGGCGGTGTTCCGCTCTGCTGTACATAGGGTTGCTAGGAGTTGGAATTGACTCAACAGCACTAACAACAAAACTTTTATTTACCTCTCTCTCGTTTTTTGTGGTATTGTTGTCATACATTTTACTTCTACGTATGTAATAATCTCCACCATACGTTGTTACTGCATTTGTATTAAACAATTATCTGTTAAAGTCTGTTATCTTTTAAAGAGATTTTTAGAAGTATGTAAGGTGCGCAAATCTTAAGGGTAGAGCTCAATGCATTTTTACAAAGTGAACAAACTGTGTAGCTGCCACCAGATCAAGGTATAAAACATACCAACACCCCAGAGACCTACCTCATGCCCCCTCCAAGTCATTAACTACCCCTAAGTGTAACCCCTATTCTAACTTCTATCACTATTGGTATTTTTGTCTAGTTTTTAACTTTATATAAATGGATCATATTGTATATACTTTTTGTATGACTATTTTCACTTAACATTGTATGCATGAGATTTATCATGTTTGTGTGTATAGCAGGAGTTTTATCCTTTTTCATTCCTGTGTGGTATTCCATTCATTGTATGAGTAGACCATATTTTATTTATCCTTTCCAATGTTGATGGGTACTCTGGTTGTTTCCAGTTGGGGCTATTATGAATAATGCTGCTACAAATATCCTTAAACATGTCTTTTGTTGGACATAAACACTTGTTTCTCTTGAGTAGAATATCCAGGAGTGGAATTACTTGGTCATAAGGAATGTGGATGTTCACCTTAATAGATAGTGCCAAACTGTTTTCAAAAGTGGTTGTACCAGTGTATACACCCATCAGCAGTGTGAGAGAGTGTCAGATGTTCTACACCTTTGTCAACACTTGGTATTGTCAGAGGACAAAATAACAGTGAACACAGAGCTCACCTCAGTGCATTTCCCTTCTCTCTGGGGTCTTGGGCCCTCAAATCCTGGCTGCTTTGGCTGCTCTGTGATATTTTTTTGTGTGTGTGTGAGGAAGACCAGCCCTGAGCTAACATCCGATGCCAATCCTCCTCTTTTTTGCTGAGGAAGATTGGCCCTGGGCTAACATCCGTGCCCATCTTCCTCTACTTTATATGGGACGCTGCCACAGCATGGCTTGACAAGCAGTACATTGGTGCGTGCCCAGGATCTGAACCTGTGAACCCTGGACCGCCGAACCGGAGCGTGCGCACTTAACCACTGCACCGCCGGGCTGGCCCCTGATATTTTCTTTTTTATTTGGCGAGGAAGATTAGCCCTGAGCTAATGTCTGTTGCCAGTCCTCCTCTTTTTGCTGAGGAAGATTGGCCCTGGGCTAACATCTGTGCCCATCTTCCTCTACTTCATGTGTGGGATGCCTGCCACAGCATGGCTTGATAAGTGGTGCATAGGTCCACACCTGGGATCCAAACCTGTGAACCCCGGGCTGCTGAAGTGGAGCGTGTGAACTTAACCACTATGCTACTGGGCCAGCCCTGTCTGATATTTTTAAATAGCCAGGTTTTTGCTGTTGTTACTTTATCCAATTTTTATAGTTAATCTGATACTAGTTACTTTTTCATAGACAGAATCAAAAGCCTTTTCTTCACTTTGAAAACTATTCTTTATTTTGAAAACTATCTTTTGTGGAAAAATGTATTTCTCTTAAATTATATTAAGGTATCATTCTACTCCCAAAGTGTGTAGGATTGCATGAGATGCTACCACATACGTCTGGGTAATGACAGTTTTCATTGTCACTCCGTCATGTTGTGTAGTATTTTCCCTTTGAAAGGACTTTATGAAAGTGTCCCTTACCTTTAGGATTATGTATACCTGTTTGTGTTTACACTGATCCTAGCTTAAGTCAGAAAATATCGAAGGAAAGTGCAATGAAGCTTACAGAGTCTTGGGTCTTACCTTCATGACTAGACAATGATAAGACTCTTGTCAGTGATCACATGACGCCTGCAAAGGGGAAGAAGCACTCACGTCCTGAAGATTCCTAGGGAGAAGAGACCTTATTAGGGAGAAGAAGGCTTGACTTGCAAAGGCTGGAAATTTTCCAAAACTTGGACTCACCCCAACACAAAAGCCTTGTTTTGAAATACCCTTCAAAATTGCTTATTGCCACGCAAAAGAAGTCACTCTGACAGGAGAGGACTTGCTGAAGCCGCATAACTTGGACATGACTGAGCTGAGTTGTGGCTTAGAGCAGAGGAAGGAGATTAAAGCAGTTCCTGTGTCAAATGATATCATTTCTAGAATAGCTGATCTATCTTCTGGTATTTTGAAGTAGGTTGTGGAAAGATTCGGCAGCTGTGCTATTTCTTTTGAAATTCATTGCACAAACTGCTAATGATAATCTCAGTGTGGCCAGCTCCTGTGGGTATCTGTTAAACCTGTGTGTTGTCAACTTCCAAGAAGAAGTCTTATATTGCAGATGCCTTTGGGAAATTCCCAAGTCTTCAAAATGGCAAACAGTTTCTTTGCCAAGCTAAATTCTGACTGAAAGGAAGGTCAAGGCTATCTGTGCAGAGATGAAGCATCTGCCTCGTCTGGCAACACATCTGGTTTTGCAGCTTTGAGGAAGCAAGGAGGCCTACCTGCCACCGTGGCTGAGCCTGTCTGTGCCAGCGTGTGTTGATGTCAAAGACTGCGATGGTCCTGAAAGCCTGCTTTGAAAGCCGCAGTTTCTTTGGAGCTGGGGCCTGGAGTTACGCCTCCTCTGGAGGTTTTGCTATGAAATGGAGCAGAACATAAAGCTGCTTCGACTGCGCAGGAGTCCACTGGCTCTCCAAAGGACAAGTCTTGAAGTAATTGACTGAAATTCAGACTGAAGTTCTACTTTTTTTCTTTGAAAGTAAAGAAAAACACACAAAACATAGAAAGAGGAATTCATTCATGACTTGGCTCCCTTGCTAGATATTCTTGGCCATATGAATGAGGTAAATCTTTTCAGTTCACCATTATAGATGTTTCTGAAAAATCGGCAGTTTTCACGACATTGTCCTTTAGAAGAGGAGATTGGGCTGGACAAGTCTAAACTTTCTACTGCTGGAAGCAATGTTGCCATTGAAACATTGTTTCCAATGGAGTGGCACAGTCATGCTAAGTCTCAGCAGCAGAAATGTGGAGATCCCTGGAAGCACTGCCCTTCTCTTTTGGAGGCTACTTCTTATCACAACATGCAGAGAGAGCATGGGTTCACAGTCCTTCCCTGGGGACAACCCATCAGTGAGGGAAGCCTTGACATTGCTTTCCTTAGTGGCTTGAGAAGAAAGAAAATGATGTGGCATTGATTCAGTTGGAAAAATCTTGGAGAATGATGCTGTTCCTTGACCTCTGACACTTGCTGACTCTCATCGGGGGCTTTTGGAGTGGTGATCTGGTGTGCCATGGCCTTCCTTTGGGAGTCAGGGTTTTTAGCATTTGTTGGTAAACAAGAAAGTCAAGTTGACTGAACATCAAGGTGTCGTGTGTCAAGGAGTGTCATGTATTGGATGTCAAGGAGTGATTCACAATTCGAACTTTGTATTCAATAATAATGATAATAATCATTATAACTGTGTTTATTGAATGCTTACTATGTGTCTGGCGCTATTCTAATAATTTTACATGAATTGACCCATTGAATATTCACAACAATCTTATAAGGTAGGCACTTTTATTATCCTCATTTTCAAATGAGAGGATTTTGGCTAGAGAGGTTAATCAATGTGCCCATGGTCATAGGGCTAGTCAGTGGTGGAGCCTGATTCAAACTTAGATGGTCTGGCTTGAGGATCCACATGTCAACCCCTGGTCACTGTCTCTCTTCTTCCAGACTGCAGCAGGATCCACATTTTAGTTCATGTTTGATCTTATTGGCACAATATGGATTTCTTTCTGTTCTTTTCAGGAAGTTGGTGCTAATTTTTTTGCTTCAAAAAATAAGAGAGAGAGAGAGAATCTCTGAAAAGATTTTTCATTTAACTTAAATGTTAAGATAAATTGTGTACAAAATTTCACATATTTTTGTTACTCACATTTTACTGGGGAGGAAGCCCCTAGCTTTCATTAGATTCCAGACTCTGAAACCCAGGCGCAGTGACCACATCCAGTGTGTCTTTGTCTCTCAAATGCTTGGCTTGGTGCTGGGCACATAGTATTTGTTCAGTAAATTTTCATTGACTCCCTGAATAAAAAGTTGCTATGCTGAAAGAATCGAACCTCCACTGTCTGGAAAACTCACTTTTCAAATCACTTTACTTCCTGCTAGTTGATGTAAGATACCACTCATTCAGTCAACAATTAGTTATTCAGCACCTGCTCTGGCCAGATACTTACTTAGGAGGTGGACCTACAGAGGTGAACAAATTAGATTTTTCAGTCCTATCCCTACACATTGCTTATAGTCTAGGGAGGGAAGCCAGACAATTGTGCAGGCACTTCATTTTTTATTTATTTATTTTTCATTTTTTATTGATGTTTTAATAGTTTTTAATATTGTAAAATTTTGGGTTGTACATTTTTGTTTGTCCATCACCATATATATGTCTCCCTTCACCCCTTGTGCCCAACCCCCACCCCCATTGCCCCTGGTAACCACAATACAGTTTTCTCTGTCCATGTGTTGGTTTATATTCCACATGTGAGTGAGATCATACAGTGTTTGTCTTTCTCTTTCTGGCTTACTTCACTTAACATAATACCCTCTAGGCCCATCCATGTTGTTGCAAATGGGACGATTTTGTCTTTTTTTTATGGCTGAGTAGTATTCCATTGTATATATATACCACGTTTTCTTGGTCCAGTCGCCAGTCGAGGGACACTTAGGTTGCTTCCACTTCTTGGCTATAGTGAATAATCCTGCAGTGAACATAGGGGTGCATGAGCCTCTTTGGATTGTTGATTTCAGGTTCGTTGGATAGATTCCCAGTAGTGGGATGGCTGGATCATAGGGCATCTCTATTTTTAATTCTTTGAGGAATCTCCATACCGTTTTCCATAGAGGCTGCACCAGTTTGCATTCCCACTGGCTGTGTATGAGGGTTCCTGTTTCTCCACATCCTCTCCAACATTTGTTGTTTTTTGTCGTGGTGATTATAGCCATTCTAACCGGCGTGAGGTGACATCTTAGTGTTGTTTTGATTTGCATTTCCCTGATGATTAATGATGTTGAACATCTTTTCATGTGTCTATTGGCCATCTGTATATCTTCTTTGGAGAAGAGTCTGTTCATTTCCTCTGCCCATTTTTTGATCGGGTTGTTTGTTTTTTTGTTGTTCAGTTGTGTGAGTTCTTTATATATTATGGAGATCAACGCCTTGTCAGATGTATATTTTGCAAATATTCTCTCCCAGCTGTTGGGTTGTCTGTTCATCTTGATTCTGGTTTTGTTTGTCTTGTAGAAGCTCTTTAATCGGATAAAGTCCCACTTGTTTATTTTTTCTTTAATTTCTCTAGTCTGGGTAGGCATGTCATCTGAAGAGATTCCTTTATGATCAATGTCAAATAGTGTGTTGCCTATATTTTTTTCTATGAGTTTTATAGTTTCAGGTCTCACCTTCAGGTCTTTGATCCATTTTGAGTTAATTTTTGTGAATGGGGATAGGAGATGGTCCACTTACATTTTTTGCATGTGGCTGTCCAATTTTCCCACCACCATTTATTTATTTATTTATTTATTTTTGTGAGGAGATCAGCCCTGTGCTAACATCTGCCAATCCTCCTCTTTTTTTTGCTGAGGAAGACTGGCCCTGGGCTAACATCCGTGCCCACCTTTCTCCACTTTATATGGGACGCCGCCACAGCATGGCTTGCCAAGCAATGCGTTGGTGAGCGCCCGGGATCTGAACTGGCAAACCCCGGGCCACTGCAGTGGAGTGCGCGCACTTAACCACTTGCGCCACTGGGCTGGCCCCCCAACACCATTTATTGAAGAGACTTTCCTTTCTCCATTGTATGTTCTTAGCTCCTTTGTCGCAAATTAGCTGTCCGTATATGTGTGGTTTTATTTCTGGGCTTTCAATTCTGTTCCATTGATCTGTGTGTCTGTTTTTGTACCAGTACCGTGCTGTTTTGGTTACTATTGCTTTGTAGTATGTTTTGAAGTCAGAGATTGTGATGCCTCCTGCTTTGTTCTTTTTTCTTAGGATTGCTTTAGCTATTCAGGGTCTTTTGTTGCCCCATATGAATTTTAGTATTCTTTTTTCTATATCCGTGAAGAATGTCATTGGGATTCTGATTGGGATTGCATTGAATCTGTAGATTGCTTTAGGTAATATGGACATTTTAACTATGTTTATTCTTCCAATCCACGTGTATGGGATATCTTTCCATTTCTTTATGTCATCATCGATTTCTTTTTTTTTTTTTTTTTTTTTTTTTTTTAGCTTATTTGTTTATTGCAGTAACATTGGTTTATAACATTGCAAAAATGTCAGGTGTACATCATTGTACTTCTATTTCTGCATGGACTACATCATGTTCACCACCAAAATACTACTTACAACCCATCACCACACACATGCACCGAATTATCCCTTTCACCCTCCTCCCTCCCCCCTTCCCCTCTGGTAACCACCAATCCAATCTCTGTCCCTATGTGTTTGTTTATTGTTGTTATTATCTACTACTTAATGAAGGAAATCATACGGTATTTGGCCTTCTCCGTCTGACTTATTTCACTTTGCATTATACCCTCAATGTCCATCCATGTTGTCACAAATGGCTGGATTTCGTCATTTCTTATGGCTGAGTAGTATTCCATTGTGTATATATATCACAGCTTCTTTATCCATTCGTCCCTTGATGGGCACTTAGGTTGCTTCCAAGTCTTGGCTATTGTGAATAAGGCTGCAATGAACACAGGGGTGCATGTACCTTTGCAAATTGGTGTTTTCAAGTTCTTTGGATAAATACCCAACAGTGGAATAGCTGGATCATATGGTAGTTCTATCGTTGATTTTTTGAGGAATCTCCATACTGTTTTCCATAGTGGCTGCACCAGTTTGCACTCCCACCAGCAGTGTATGAGAGTTCCCTTCTCTCCACATCCTCTCCAACACATGTTGTTTCCTGTCTTGTTAATTATAGCCATTCTGACGGGCGTGAGGTGATATCTCATTGTAGTTTTGATTTGCATTTCCCTGATAGTTAGTGATTTTGAACATCTTTTCATGTGTCTGTTGGCCATCTGTATATCTTCTTTGGAGAAATGTCTGTTCAGGTCTTTTGCCCATTTTTTAATTGGGTTGGTAGTTTTTGTTGTTGAGATGCATGAGTTCTTTATATATTTTGGAGATTAAGCCCTTATCAGATGTATGGTTTGCAAATATCTTCTCCCAATTGTTAGGTTGTCTTTTCGTTTTGTTGATGGTTTCCTTTGCTGTGCAGAAGCTTTTTAGTTTGATGTAGTCCCATTTGTTTATTTTTTCTATTGTTTCTCTTGCCCGGTCAGATGTGGTGTTTGAAAAGATGTTGCTAAGACCGATGTCGAAGAGCGTACTGCCTATGTTTTCTTCTAGAACTTTCACAGTTTCAGGTCTTACATTCAAGTCTTTAATCCATTTGGAGTTAATTTTTGTGTATGGTGTAAGGTAAGGATCTACTTTCATTTTTTTGCATATGGCTATCCAGTTTTCCCAACACCATTTGTTGAAGAGACTTTCTTTTCCCCATTGTATGTTCTTGGCTCCTTTGTCAAAGATTAGCTATCCATAGATGTGTGGGTTTATTTCTGGGCTTTCGATTCTATTCCATTGATCTGTGTGTCTGTTTTTGTGCCAGTACCATGCTGTTTTGGTTACTATAGCTTTGTAGTATATTTTGATATCAGGGAGTGTGATACCTCCAGCTTTGTTCTTTTTTCTCAGGATTCCTTTAGCTATTCGGGGTCTTTTGTTGTTCCATATGAATTTTAGGATTCTTTGTTCTATTTCTGTGAAAAATGTTGTTGGAACTTTGATAGGGATTGCATTGAATCTATAGATGGCTTTAGGAAGTATGGACATCTTAACTATGTTGATTCTTCCAATCCAAGAGCACGGAATATCTTTCCATTTCTTTGTGTCTTCTTCAATTTCTTTCAGAAATGTTTTATAGTTTTCGATGTACAGATCTTTCACCTCTTTGGTTAAGTTTATTCCTAGGTATTTTATTCTTTTTGTTGCAATTGTAAATGGGATGGTATTCTTAATTTCTCTTTCTGCTACTTCGTTGTTAGTGTACAGAAATGCAACTGATTTTTGTATGTTGATTTTGTATCCTGCAACTTTACCATATTCGTTTATTACTTCTAAAAGTTTTCTGGTGGATTCTTTAGGGTTTTCTATATATAAAATCATGTCATCTGCAAATAGTGACAGTTTCACTTCTTCCTTTCCAATTTGGATCCCTTTTATTTCTTTCTCTTGCCTGATTGCTCTGGCTAGGACTTCCAATACTATGTTAAATAATGTCTTGTAGTTCTCATTGTATAGGTCTTTCACCTCCTTGGTAAGATTTATTCCTAGGTATTTTATTCTTTTTGATGCAATTGTAAATGGTATTATCTTTTTGAGCTCTCTTTCTGTTAGCTCGTTATTAGCATACAGAAATGCAACTGATTTTTGTAGATTGATTTTGTACCCTGCAACTTTACTGTAGTTGTTGATTATTTCTAATAGGTTTCCAACAGATTCTTTAGGGTTTTCTATATATAAAATCATGTCATCTGCAAATAGTGAGAGTTTCACTTCTTCGTTACCTATTTGGATTCCTTTTTCTTGCCTAATTGCTCTGGCCAAAACCTCCAGTACTATGTTGAACAGGAGTGGTGAGAGTGGGCAGCCCTGCCTCATTCCTGTTTTCAGAGGAATGGCTTTCAGTCTTTCCCTGTTGAGTATGATGTTGGCTGTGGGTTTGTCATACATAGCCTTTATTATGTTGAGGTACTTTCCTTCTATTCCCATTTTGTTGAGAGTTTTTATCATAAATGGATGTTGTATCTTGTCAAATGCCTTCTCTGCGTCTATTGAGATGACCATGTGGTTTTTATTCTTTGTTTTGTTGATGTGATGTATCACGTTGATTGATTTGCGGATGTTGAACCATCCCTGCGTCCCTGGTATAAATCCCACTTGATCATGGTATATGATCTCTTTAATGTATTGCTGTATTCCGTTTGCCAATATTTTGTTGAGGATTTTTGCATCTATGTTCATCAGCGATATTGGCCTGTAATTTTCCTTTTTTGTATTGTCTTTGTCTGGCTTTGGTATCAAGGTGATATTGGCCTTGTAGAATGATTTAGGAAGTCTTCCATCTTCCTTTATTTTTTGGAATAGTTTGAGAAGGATGGGTATTAAATCTTTGAATGTTTGGTAAAATTCACTGGAGAAGCCATCTGGTCCTGGACTTTTATTTTTTGGGAGGTTTTTGATTACTATTTCAATCTCTTTACTTGTAATTGGTCTATTCAGATTCTCCATTTCTTCTTGGTTCAGTTTTGGGAGGTTGTATGAGTCTAAGAATTTATCCATGTCTTCTAGATTGTCCAATTTGTTGGCATATAATTTCTCATAGTATTCTCTTAGAATCCTCTGTATTTCCATGGTATCCATTGTAATTTCTCCTCTTTCATTTCTAATTTTATTTACTTGAGCCTTTTCTCTTTTTTTCTTAGTAAGCCTGGCTAAGAGTTTGTCGATTTTGTTTATCTTCTCAAAGAACCAGCTCTTTGTTTCATTAATCTTTTCTACTGTTTTTGTGGTCTCAATTTCATTTATTTCTGCTCTGATTTTTATTATTTCTCTCCTTCTGCTGACTTTGGGCTTTGTTTGTTCTTCTTTTTCTAGTTCTGTTAAGTGTAATTTGAGGTTGCTTATTTGGGCTTTTTCTTGTTTGTTAAGGTGGGCGTGTATCACCATGAGTTTCCCTCTCAGGATCGCTTTTGCTGCATCCCATATGGTTTGGTACGGCATATTTTCATTTTCGTTTGTTTCCAGATAGTTTTTGATTTCTCCTTTAATTTCATCAATGATCCATTGGTTGTTCAGTAGCATGTTGTTTAATCTCCACATTTTTGTCACTTTCCCAGTTTTTTTTTCGTTCATTTCGTTCATTTCCAGTTTCATAGCATTATGGTCTGAAAAGATGCTTGTTATGATTTCAATCTTCTTAAATTTATTGAGGCTTGCTTTCTTTCCCAACATATGGTCTATCCTTGAGAATGTTCCATGTCTGCTTGAGAAGAATGTGTAGTCAGCTGTTTTTGGATGGAGTGCTCTGTATATGTTTACTAAATCCATCTCGTCCAGTTTTTCATTTAAGTCTACTATTGCTTTATTGACTGTTTGTCTGGATGATCTATCCATTGATGTAAGTGGGGTATTAAAATCCCCTACTATTATTGTGTTGTTGTTAATGTCTCCTTTTAGGTTTGTTAATAGTTGCTTTATGTACATTGGTGCTCCTATGTTGGGTGCATATATATTTATAAGTGATATGTCTTCTTGGTGGAGTGTCCCTTTTATCATTATATATTTCCCTTCTTTGTCTCTCTTAACCTGTTTTATCTTGAAGCCTACTTTGTCTGATATGAGTATGGCAACACCTGCTTTCTTTTGTTTGCCATTAGCTTGGAGTATTGTCTTCCATCCTTTCACTCTGAGCCTGTGCTTGTCTTTAGAGCTGAGATGTGTTTCCTGGAGGCAGCATATTGTTTGGTCTTGCTTTTTAATCCATCCTGCCACTCTGTATCTTTTGATTGGAGAGTTCAATCCATTTACATTTAGGGTAAATTATTGATATATGAGGGCTTAATGTTGCTGTTTTGTCACTTATTTTCTGGTTCTTTTGCATTTCCTTTGTTTCTTGTCCCATTTGTTTCGGACTGCCAATTCAGTTTGGTTGTTCTGTCTTATGTCTCTTCTAGTTTTCTCTTTGTTTATCATATGTGATTTTGTTTTGATTATTTGTTTAGTGGTTACCTTGAGGTTTGTGTAAAAAATTTTTTATTTTTTGTGAGGAAGATCAGCCCTGAGCTAACATCCATGCTAATCCTCCTCTTTTTGCTGAGGAAGACCGGCTCTGAGCTAACATCTATTGCCAATCCTCCTCCTTTTTTTCCCCAAAGCCCCAGTAGATAGTTGTGTGTCATAGCTGCACATCCTTCTAGTTGCTGTATGTGGGACGCGGACTCAGCATGGCCGGAGAAGCGGCGCGTCGGTGCGCGCCCGGATTCCGAACCCGGGCCGCCAGTAGCAGAGTGCACACACCCAACCGCTAAGCCACGGGGCCGGCCCCTGTGTAGGCACTTCAAAAAAGACTAGTAAGGGCTACTGTCAAGGGAGTTACATGTGTACACAGGAGCGTCCAGCTGGGCTGGGGTGTGGGGGTTCAGGAAAGCTTGTCCGAGCAAATGGTGTATAAGCCAAAACCTAAGGAGCAAGGTGGGGTTGTCAGGTGAAGGAGAGGAGAAGGGATGCTTCCGACAGAGGGAGCAGCGTGTACCAAGCAAGGCCTTAGGTGAGAGAGCAAGACGGGGAGGGTGAGGGACTGAAAGAACGTCCCGCGTGGCTGGGTCACTCGCAGAGGCCCAGGCAGCGGGGTGGCTGGTAGAGGAAAGCAGGTGATGGGGGCGGGGTAGGGCACTTGGAGAATTTAGTTTCATGTGGGTTGAAACCTGGTGTAGGACAGAGTACCCACCACCTAACAGGGTCCCCTTTCCTTGAGGATTGTGGTTATAAGTAGCCCCTTTGGTAGGGGGTGGGGGGAAGAGGTCCAATTTCATTATTATTTTTATTGATGGTCACAAATGCTTCTTTGCTGTAGGCCCCAGAGAAAGAAGAGTTGGCAGGTGGAATCTACCATAGGGGTTGGGTTGAGAGCATGGATTTTGGTGTATGGCTTACCTAGGTTGAAACCTTGGCCTTGCCACTTGCTGCTGTGCAGCCTGCCACGATTCACTTCACTTCTCTGAGTCCCTGAGCCTCAGAGTCTAGGCTAGCTTTTCTCTTCTTGAAAGCTCCATACCCTGGAGCAAATGTCCCCCAGGGTGCCTGTGGGTCAGGATGCTCTCTTAACCTCCACCCTTCTCACTTTCCTGAAGGGTTAGCCCACAGCCCTGATTTTGTTGAAATTTAACTGCTAGCCCCACTGGAGGGAAGCAGAGAAGCAAAGCTGCACGTCGGGAATGTCAGCAGATTCTAGAATCCCTCAGAGTTTGGAAGCCATGTCCCTGGTCTATGGTTCCTGGCTCCTGACTCTTCCAAGGAGGTCCCTGGGTTCCTGTTTGATTGGTTTCCCTGAAAGAGGAGCTTTCTAAGCCTTGGCCTCCACCAGGCCTTCCCTTCCCTTCCTCGCCCTTTCCTTCACTGAGGCCACCCAGGCTGACGGGCTGTGAGAGCCGAGCAGTGGGAGACCAGGTGAGGCAGGATGTTTTCAGTTTCAAGTAACAGAAAACAGCTCAACCTAGCTTAACAAAAGGGGAATTTGCCAAAAAAAGGGGAATTTGCTATAAGCCTCAAGGGGTGTCTCATGGAACCTGGAAGTGGAGAGAGGCTGGAATCTGGGCCTGGAAGCCTGGCCAGACACTAGTCTTTCATCTCTCTCCTCTGTCCTTCCTCACATCTCTTTCTCAGGGCTTCTGTGGGCTTCCTCTGACTCCCTGGTAGGCAAAGGGGGGCACAAGATGGCTGCCCAGGGCTCTGGAGCCCTAGAGGCTGATTCTTTTCTCTCTTCCCCCATCTAGATTCGTACATAAGGAATTATTAATGGCCCAGTGGGGTTCAGGTTTATGTCCTTTAAGGTGATTACCCCTCGGATGGGGTTGAGGGCAGGGTGCAGTTCCCAGAGAAGCAGTATGGTCCAGAGCTGGGCAGACACTCCCAAAATGTCAGTAAAGAGGAACCAGTGTCCTTCAATGTCCCCTTGTCCTAATATGTCATTTGCCTCTTGGGGATCTGGTGGTTCTGAGACCCCTATCTGCTTCAGTCAGTGCCTTTCGTGTTCATATCGTGCTGGCTTCTGAATGGAGCCTGGGAAGTGGGGTGGGAGGCCTGGGAAGAAGTTGGGTGAATGAGTGATGGCTCCTGCAAATTCATGCCCCCAAGTCATCCGTGTTTAGACAGCCTTTATTTGTACACAGCTTAGGTCAGATGTGGGAACACCTGGCCATTGGGAAATGAGCTTTACATAGCTATTTGGGGTTCAGAAAGATCCTCTTATGCAGGAGCTCATTCTGCATTTTAATAACCCTTCCTGTGGTCTCTGATGTACAACTCCTCGAGGGATGAAGGTTGGTCTGTGGAGGGCCCCAGACAGACAGTGGCCAGTCTGGGTTCTGTGGAGGCTCCCCTAGACCTCCTCTGGGGTGGAAGAAGTGCCAGAGCCACCGTGGCCCCTTCCCCTGGGGTGGTCATGGCAGCATGGCCAGGCCGGGGGCTCTGCCTCGGCTGGGCAGAGAGGTCTGCCCTGGCGCCTGGGGATGTGTGTGGACGTACCCTTCCTCTAGATGCTTAGAATTCAGTAGGGTGAATTAGATAAATTATATGTCTAACTGGAAAAACCTAACTGCATTTTAAATCCTTTATATCTGGCTGATGTTTAAAAAGCCATTTTGGTAATTTTTAACTTTATACCTGTCTTCAATTGAAATAGTTAGGTTGACTCTCCCTCCTACTTCAAGATGTTTAAAAAAATAAATACTGTTTAATAGGATTTTGCATGCCAAGATTTAGACTGAATGTCAGAGCATAAAAATGGCTTTGTATGTAACGGTAAGGTTAATAGGCAGTCCCCCCCACCTCCCACCCCAGCCTCCCTCTCTCAGAGTGGTCATGGCAGCTCCTTCCGGCCTGTAAATACTTGGGGTTGCCTCACTGGCATGTCAGCACTGGGCGAGAAGAAGCCGGATGATTTTATGATCCATAAATTCAAGCACCAGACGTGCTACAAAATTCATTAGTGTTTGCTCGTCATTGCAAATAGCCTGTGTTGTTTGCCTTCCGACTAGACTGGCAGACAGGCCGGGCCTAAATGAAGGGTGTGGAGGGCTCAGAAGCCCTGACTCTTGGGAAATGAGAGTTTAAAGCAAACTTTAAATTTATGATGGGAGATTGTTTCTTTCTCTTGAGTGTAGGTCTTGAGAGTTTGAATCTTTAGATGTAGATTGGCTTTTCCTTCGGTGGAAAATATGAGGTTCTTGGATAAAACCTACTCATAAAAAGAGTTGTGATCTCTCTCTCTTTTTTTCCCCCTCTGCGTTGTGGATAAACTTTTCGGAGAGGGCAAGCCTCTCAAAATGTTATGCTGAGACACTTCCGTACGCAGCAGAATTTGCACCCTCTCTCCCAACCCTGCCCCACTTTACAGAGCGTAGCCCCACTCCTCGGCTGCCCTTCCTTCCTCTTGGACCTGGAGCACTCAGGGCTCAGGCTATGGCTAGCCTCTGCCTGCAGCCTGCCATGGTCCATTTCAGACCCCAAGTGACCCCATGAGGTGATTGTGAGGCTGTAGGAGTCTCTAAGCTGGCTGCCCTCTGATGTGGACGTGGTCAGAGCGGGGCTGAGCAGTCTCAGCTGCATATATGCTGAAGTCAAGATTTAGGCAGCCCTTGAGGTCTAGGTGGTGTCTGGAGGAAGGCTGATGTGCAAGGGGGCCAGAGGTCTGAGGTCTCTGTGTGGAGTTGT
Organism: Ceratotherium simum simum; assembly: GCF_057802395.1. Lineage (NCBI taxonomy): Eukaryota > Metazoa > Chordata > Mammalia > Perissodactyla > Rhinocerotidae > Ceratotherium > Ceratotherium simum. The sequence continues at coordinate 9,430,854 of NC_141928.1, read as the reverse complement.
AGACTTGAATGTAATTTGAGGAGACATTCTTCCAGATGATCTTCACATGGTTTGCTTCGGCATTCCTGCGGCCAGCTTGGGATGGCAGGTTCCATGCTTATTACAGTTGTCCAGCACATATTGACTATGTGTGAGGCTCCCTGCCTGGTGTGTCAGGAACTCAAAGACGAGTGAGAAATCCTGGGTCTAGTGGGAAAGGTAAAAAATTTATATAAATAATTACAAGGACCACACTAAAGGGGACAGACTAAGTGCTGTCTGGGAGGGGAGCCAGTACTTCTAGTCGGGGGCAATGGGCAAAGCATCCCAGAGAGGGTCCTGTTTGTTCATGGCCTGGAAAGATTGGTATAATTTGGACACAGGCTCAGAAGAAAGGGCATTCCAGTAGAGGGACCAGCTGGAACATAGGGAAGGCAGTTTGGAAGCAAGTGGCCATGTACAGGGGCCAGTGAGCAGATCAGTTTGGCTAGAGCAAAGGAGAGGTGAAGGGCATTGTGGAAAATTAGACTAGAGAATAGGGTGGTCCCACTGTGGAGGCCTTGAATGCATGCCCTGGGCTCTTGGGACTTGGTTCTACAGGCGCTGGCAGACTTGTATGTCCTTCAAGAAGCTGAACAAGCAGCAGCCAAAGTCCCCAGGCCCTATGGCCATAGCATGCCCCAAATCAAACCTATGATTCTTTCCCCGGAGTCCTGCTGTTGTCCCCCACCCCTGGAATGGTATACCTGTCCACCTGGTCAGGCCAGAAATGTGGCATCTGTCATCGGCGACTCTTCTCTCTCCTGGATTCTCTGCTCCTAGTCAGTCCCTGCACCATGTCTCCCCTCCCTCCACCTCTCTGTCCCCAGTGCCACCTCCCAGCTCAGGCTGCCCTCTCGCCTCCTCCTCGACTCTCGCTCATCTCCCAGTGGACGTCTCTGTACCGACTTTTGCCCCATCCTACTCCATCGCCCACCCTCAGTTTTCAGATCTCTATCCACATTACCAAGCCACTTCACGATTTCCACTGGTTTCCCCAGTGCCCTTAGGATGAGTCCCAGGCCTCTAAGATGGGTGTGCAGGCCATGTGGGATCTGGCTTCTCCCTTCCTCTGCAGCATTCTCCTGGCCCTCCACACTCACTTCCCTGCTTCGCTCTGGCCTCCTCACTGGTCCGTGGGTCTACCTGCAGCCTGTGCGCTTGCTGTTCTCTGCCTGGCACGCTTGCGCTCCATGCCCCTCCTCTCCCACACACACACCTGGCTCACTACTAGTCGCCTGCTCCTCAGCTAAGCCAGCCCCCGTCACACTCTGAACTTGCCCTTAAGGCCTTAGGGACACATTCATAATTAATGCTTGTCTTCTCCACTGGAAGGCAAAGGCCTCATTCGCAGCTCTATCCCCCGAGCCTCACACAGTGCCTGGCACAGAGGGGCACTCTGTGAAGACTGGCTGGGTGTTACTGATGAGATGGGGCTGGAGACAGAGCTGAGGAGCTGGCCAGGCCTGAGCGTGGGGTCGAAGCCACAGTCTCTCTCCCTGTCTTAGAAAAGGTGGTTTCACACCATCAGAGGCGAGTGGCTCCAGCGTCTGGAAGGTTTCCTCACACTTTTAATTTAAGTAAGTGTCCCTGGGTAGATCAAACATTTGAAAGGTTGGTTTTTCCTTTTAGCCTTTCAGGAGAGGAAACAGCTTTCTGAAAGAGCTGTTCCTCCTGGTCTGCTGGTGCACCGGCTGTCTGTGGTCATCCTCAGAGAGTTCAAATGTCAGAACAGCCCAGCCCCTTTGTAATATGTCCTGTTGTGTAGCCATTGCTGGAATTCATCAAAAGTCTGGCTTTGTCTCCAGAAATCCTGCTCTGTCCAGGGGCTTCAAGCTGCTTGTGATCAAAAAGCAAGTTGCTGGGGGTGGGGGAGAAGACTCTTTCAGTGTGATGTGTTGAATGAAACTATTATTTTGATGAATGAAGTCTTACCCTGTGGCCTCCTCCTGCAGCTCTGCCTGGCTCCATGCTGAAGCCAGGCCAGACACTGCAGGGAGGGGCTCAGGGGATGTCCTTAGGGCTGGGACAGCCTTCTGCCCCTGTGTGACCTCCAGGCTCATCATATCATCATATCATTTTCTACAGCCCCCCGCCCCCCAGCCCACTGTCAGCCTTTTCTGAGTGAAGTCGGTCTACTCTCAGCCCCCTGTCTGGTTGCCTTACCTCATACCTCAGTCTCCCTCTGGGACCTTTTTGTATTAAAAGCTCAGGCCCTGGTGTCTGCCATTTACTACCTACATGAACTTGCATAAATTACTTCATTTCTGTGAGCCTCAGTTTTGTCATCTGTAAAATGGAATAGTAAAATATACTTCATGGTCTGGCTTTGAGACTAAGGCAAAATAAAGTGGATAAGAGCACATTGTACAGAACCTCGAATGTAGGAAACATGCAGAAACTTGTAGTTCTCTTCCTTCTCGGCCTTTTGTTCATTTGGTAAGCCCTAGAGTGCCATCCACTTTGCAAATAGTCAGCATTGTTCAAAATGTGGGTGAAAAATCATGGCAGTGATGCTTGGCCAGGTTGAGAGCACAGTGGTTAAGAGCTTGGGTTTTGGAGTCATGCAGACCTGGGTTTGAATCCCAGTTTTGTCACTTATTTGCTGTGTGACCTTGGGCAAGTTAATTATCCTCTCTGAATCTCAGTTTTACTTATGTGTAAACAAGGGGCAATAATAGCCCTTCCTGATGGATGCCATTGTTAAAAGATGAAGGGGCATAATGTAAGAACAGTGTTTAGCCTAGTGCCTGGCGTACCGTAAGCAAGCTGTTAGCTGCTCTTGTTATTGTTGTTTTAGTATTAATATTATTCTCAGCCTGGGAACAGGACTGAGCTCGTCTAGAAGGACCCTGCACACCTCTGAATGTGAGGAGGAGCCGTGCGGCTGGCAGTTGGTTATCTCAGTGTGTTGCCACTGTGTTCTCTTCCTGTCTGGTGAGATTTGGGGCCACACGGTTTGGGTCTCAGCCTACCCAGATGGGTCCCAGGTGTAAGGTGGGCAGTGCTGCCTCTCTGGTGTCTGACCAGCCAGTTGTGTCTGCTCCTGACTTGCAGACCCTCAGAAGACTGCCTTTTGTTGGGAATGTGGAAACATGTGGGACTCTCCATGTGTGCTACCCATTTGTTGCTCTCTCTGAGTTCCTCTCCTGCTCTGGACAGCTCGCCGTCCACAGCGGGGCCCTCACACCCCCCACCCTGCTCTGCTCCACCTGGATGCACCACAGGCCTATCACATTTCTACCTCACTGGAATTTAACCCTCTGCTTTCAAACTTCTTGTTCTTCTCTCTTTTTTTTCTTTTCTTTCCTTCTTCCTCTCCTTCTTCCTCCCTCCCCCTTTGCCCTCCCCGCCTCCCCTCCCTTTCCCTTCCCTCTCTCTGGAACCTGAGTTTGCCCTGGTCCGTTGTGTTTTTTCTGTTCATCGTCCCCATCTGCCCCCAGCTGCCTCCCCCAGCTGTTTCCTGTCTTCTGCCTCACCAGATTGGCATGTCCTTTCCATCCCTGTGGAACAGCGTGGTGCCTAGAAGCCCCCCACCCCTTCTGGACTATGTCTCTCAGACTCAACCTCTCCACACCCCCTCAAAACACTTGGAGAAAGAAAACCAGTACGGTCACGCGGTCTCCCGGGGCAAGTCTTACCTAATAGTGTTTTTATATAAGGCTGCACATGTGACCTCTGATTCTCTTAGGCTGATAGACTGGGAGAACTGGGAGGATCTTAAAGACCATCCAGGGCCACTGTGTTTTACAGACAGGAAACTGAGACCCTGGAGTGGGAAGGACTGACCCAAAGTCTCAGAGGGGCTTTAGGGCACAGCTGAGATTAGAACCCAGGACTCCTGACTTAGAACGTCCCCCAAAAAACGTGAAATTGCCAATGTGAGCTGTGGGTGTCTTTCTTGATCATTTTTGAATATTTCATTCCATCTGTAACCCCTGTCCCTCTAACAGCTGCAGCTGGATCTACCTAAGCCGTTAGTGCCCAAGTCTGCCTCCCTTTGAGGGGGCAGGGGAATGGACGTGGGGACAGACCTTAAGTAATGGGGACATAAGGAACCTAGGTCGGTCACATGCAGGTTCCTCATCTGTCTTTTTGTCCCAGGCTGACCTTCCTCTCTGGTTCTTAGCTGGCTGCCTTGGGCCCTCCCCTGCCCTGGCCCAGCTGTGCAGTCTCAGCTTGTCTTCCGTCTCCTGCCTGACTCGCCGTTTCAATAGTGTACCTTACCTTTCGGTGTCATGCCTTTGTGCAGTGGTTAGAAATGTGGTGTTCAATACGGTGTCTTCATGTGGCTACTGGGCATTTGAAATGTGGCGAGTCCAAATGGAGGTGTTCTGTAAGTGTAAAAACCAAGACTTAGTACAAAAGATTTCAAAGATAGTAAAAAAAAAAAAAAAAAGAACGTAAACTATCTCATCAATAATTTGTTATAGGGCCGGCCCGGTGGCTTAGTGGTTAAGTGTGCGTGCTCCACTGCTGGCGGCCCGAGTTCGGATCCCGGGCGTGCACCGAGGCACCGCTTCTTCGGCCATGCTGAGGCCGCGTCCCACATACAGCAACTAGAAGGATGTGCAGCTATGCCATACAACTATCTACTGGGGCTTTGGGGGAAAAAATAATAATAATTTGTTATATTTTGTGTTGATTATAGGTTGAAAAGATATTTTGGATATTTTGAGTTAAATGAAATAAATTGTTAAATTAATTTCACCTATTTTTTCCTTTTTTAAATATGGCTATTAGAAAATTTAAAATATGTGATTTGCATTATATTTCTATTGACCAGCACTGGGTTATAGCTTCTAGGCCTTTCTCAACCAGGGATCCATGAGAGAATTAAGACTAATGCCCGAGGGCTGGCCCCGTGGCTTAGTGGTTAAGTGCGTGCGCTCTGCTGCTGGTGGCCCGGGTTCGGATCCCGGGCGCGCACCTACACACCGCTTCTCTGGCCATGCTGAGGCTGCGTCCCACACAGCAACTAGAAGGATGTGCAACTATGGCATACAACTATCTACTGGGGCTTTGGGGGAAAAAATAAAAAAATAAATAAAAATTAAAAAAAAAAAAGACTAATGCCCGAAAGTCCATTGTATGTAATGAATGTACCATTCTCAGGAGAATTAAGAAAGTCACTCACATCATTTTCTGTGTTCTGTGGTTCAGATAAGGAACCTAGTTGAGAAGGGCTGCGCCACCTGTTGTTGCTAATTTTAATTCAAATTCCTGTAGTGTTTCTCTTTGTTGTTTCATGATGGTTGTTGGTTTGAGATAGAACTTCTTAGAAGCTTAGTAATGTCTTTTTTTCTTTTTAAAATCTCAAATGAATGTTGCATTTTGCTAATTACCTTTCAGTGTCTGAGAGGATCATACCACTGTTTTCTTCTTTGATTTATTGCTGTACTGTTGTTATGTTAAAGGTTCCATAACATTAGCTTATTCTTGTATTTCCTAGACAAACCTGCTAGGTCATGTAGGATGATTCCTTTTCCCCCTTGTTCTGTATTTGTTAGGTGTTAGGGCTTGGGGCTACTTTGTGTTCCTTTTTGTGCTCTGGAATAAATTATTTAGCATAAGAATGAGGTGTTCCTTAAAAGTCTGAGAGGACTCACTGGTAAAACCACGTGGCCCTGGAACCTTTGAGTTAACTTTTCCAGTTTCCGACATGGTGTTTAGCATACTCACCAGACATAGAAAAGTTTTAGTTGGCCAAAAGATGGAAGGCAGTGCGCAGACTAGGTCAGAGCCTACATCTTCCCATGAAGCAGATACATCTAGAAATTTCATTTTGTGTTCCCAGCAGTGTTCAGGATGATCCTGTAGTATGTGAAGATCAAGATTAAGAAGTATTGCATCGTGCTGAAGAACGTGATTACCAGGTTTAAATTGCAGTGGAGACAGTGAGCAGCAGATGAGATATTGCAGAAAACCAAAGTAGAGTTAAAAAACAAGCTAAAATTTTCTCCTAGATAGACTCAGAGGAAAAACAAAAGGAGGTGCATATGATGAATTGTTTCTAGATGTCCTGTGTGTATCGTAGGAATTCTACAGAAGGAGCAATGGGGCAGCCGTGAGAAAATGCTTGTACCGTAGTAAGGACAAAAGCAGCTTATAAAACCACAGATGCAGTATGAGCTCAACTGAGAGCGGGAGTGAGTGTGTATGCACAGGTGTGCGTGCCCCTGCACTGTGAGTGGGGCGTGGCCACCGTCCTGGAGACAGAGGTGCTCTGTGGCTAAAGGTCCAGGCTCCTAGAATGATGGCCTGGGTTTGAATCTTGGCTCTCATATAGACTACATATGAGGATTTGAGCAAATTGCATAACTTTTCCAACTAAGCTTTCGTTTCTTCATCTGTAAAATGGGGCAATAATAGTACCTATCCGATAGGGATGTTGTGAGAATTCAGTGAGCAATGGATAAATGTATGTAAACAGCTGACATTGTGCCTGGTGCCTAGTAAGGGCTCAGTAAATGGTAGCTGCTGTTTTTTTTTTTTTTTTTTAATGATTTTATTTATTTATTTATTTTTCCCCCAAAGCCCCAGTAAATAGTTGTATGTCATAGCTGCACATCCTTCTAGTTGCTGTATGTGCGACGTGGCCTCAGCATGGCCGGAGAAGCGGTGTGTTGGTGTGCGCCCAGGATCCGAACCCGGGCTGCCAGTAGCGGAGCGCACACACTTAACCACTAAGCCACGGGGCCGGCCCAGCTGCTGTTGTTATTGTCAGTATTATTGACCAAAATGTATCATCTCTAGTTTTTTCTGGGTATTAGGCTAATGGTGATTTAAATTTTCTCCTATGGGTTTTCTCTATTGTCCAAGTTTTCTGTAATGAACATGTTCTAGGTCCCTAATCAAAAAAACAAGATGTATTCTTTTTTAAAAGCGAACATTTGAATGATGTTATTTGGAAAAAACATTTCCCAAGAATATGGAGAAAGGGTATTGAGCACAGTCCCCAGTGTCAGAGTAGAAAAGGAATGTGTGGCCCCGTGGGCCTCGTATCTGGGTTGGGAATCTGGGAGAGCTGAGCTGCCGGTGGCTGCTCTCCATTCTGTTCATCGGGGCCCTTTCTCTGTCACATGGATGGGAGACCGTTCACAGGGATGCAGTTGGCTGCTGCCCTGCGTTAACAGCTGGTTCTAATTGTGCAGAGAGCTGCACAGTACTAGGGCTAGAAAGGGAATGTTTTGGGAAATTTGCATCATCTTCATGACCCTAAATCTACGTTTTCTAAGCAGACAGTAGTTTGAGGATTTGATGAAACAGTAGTGGCTATAAACTTTGCTATTCTATAGAAACTATTATGACTGAAAGCTGAGAAACATAAATTACTTCTGTTCATTCAGTGATCTCCACCCCGTCCACATACCCCAGCTCCACAGAAGGCGCCCATTTGTCCCTGGTGATTCTTTCCTCTTGTGATTTGTCCAGCCAGGGGTTCTGAGGCCTTATGGGGGCCTCATGTTCATTTCTCCCTGTGCCCAGCCTCCTCCCTTTCTCCACACACACAGCCCCTAGCAGGTGTTGATTTCAAATTACTGAAGTGAATTGCTCTCACATGAGAAAATTATAACACCCCCATGTATGAGATTATAGTACAAACTAAATTATAGAACAGCAGAAGAGCACTTGATGGGTTTGGATCTATCTGCCACTCTCTTGCTCATGTGATCAGGGCAAGAAAAACTACCTAACACATACATGGGGCTTTTGGGAGCCACCTCTGCTCCATCCCTTCCTATCCTACTAAGAATAAATCCAGCCCTTACCTGGCTTCCACACCCCCGTCCTTTCCCCCACCTTTCCTCCCACTGTCCCCAGGCTCATTCAGCTCCACCCACATTGGCCACCCTGCTGTTCTCAGAGATTCCATGGTGTTCCCGACTCAAGGTCTTATACCTGCACTTCCTCCTGCCTGGAACCCGCTTCCCCAGAGACTTGCAGAGCCTGCCGCCCCACCTCATTCATATTTCTACTCTAGTCTCAGTTTACCAGCCAGGCCTCCGGAGGCATTGCCTCCAAATGGTCCATTCCTTCATCCTGATGAATATTTTGTCAAAGGATTTGTCACCCTCTGACTCATTACGAACTTCTCGTCTCTCCCCCCCCCCATAGAACATCAGCTCCATCAAAGCAAGAGTGTGTCTGTTTTGTTCTTTGCTGCGTTTCCGAAAATGTACCTTAACTCTGGTAAATCAATGAATGTAGACATGCTTTATAAACTGTCAATTACCTTTCTCCCTTCCTTTTCTCTTTCTCTCCCTTCCCTCTTTCTCCTTTCTCCTTACCTCTTCCTCCACCATCATCATCACCATCTAAGAAAGAGCTCAAGACACCTCAGCCCACTGACAGCCACTCAGAAGGCTAGATCTAGCAAATGTCTTTTAGGACTTCAACCTTGAGAAACAAAGCAGGAAAATGCAGTTGTCCTTTGTCACCTTGAGTGATGATGACTTATGTTCACGTCTGTCTCCCCTCTGGATACTCTGAACTCCTCAAGGCCTCGGCTAATCCGTTTTGATCACTCCGGCACAGTGCCTGGCCCTCGGTTGGCCCTGCCTTCCCTCACTTCTTCCTTCCCCTCATGCCCTGATCCCTCTCTTCCTCCCTCCCTTCCTTCCTTTCTTTCTTCCATCTTTGTTTCCTTTCTCGTTTCCCTCTGTCCCTTTTCTTTTCCTTCCATTTTTCATTCCAGCTGGTTTTGTTCCAGGGAGGGTTTAAGCAGCTCCTGGTATGAGCCCTCCATGCAGCTGTCCTGACTCCCTGGTCAGCCGCTGCCTTCTCTGTGCTTCACCTGATTAAAGCCCAGACATCTCCCTGCAGGACAGACATGTTTCCCGAAGTCCAGCTGGTCATGATTTTCACATGATTACTCCACCTGTTATTGATAAATGTTGACACTGACAGGTTATAAGCAGATTATGACTTTATATACGTTTTGTATATCTGAGTATTAACTGTTAAAATTTAATTTTAGAATGTTTACAATATATAATATTATAATATGTCATCTATTAAAATTTGTTTCAAAGTAATCCTGTACATGATAATCAAATAGTACAGAAGAGCTTATGAAGAAAGGCTCTTCCCTTACCCCAGTCCCCTCTCCAGAGGTAAACTCTTTAAACTGTTTTTTCTTCTACGGGTGACTTTTGGAACTTTATTTGATGCATTGAAACCTCTATTTCTTGTTTCATCAGCTTTATATGGGTCTCTTTTTTTTTTTTGTGAGGAAGATCAGCCCTGAGCTAACATCCGATGCTGATCCTCCTCTTTTTTGCCAAGGAACATTGGCCCTGAGCTAACGTCTGTGCCCATCTTACTCTACTTTATATGGGACGCTGCCACAGCATGGCGTGACAAGTAGTGCATCGGTGCATGCCTGGGATCTGAACCCGCAAACCCTAGGCTGCCGAAGCGGAGTGCACGCACTTAACCACTTGCGCCACCGGGCTGGCCCCTATATGAGTCTCTTGACTGCTCACTTCCTCTGCTTTTCATCCCCTTCTCCACTTGCCACCTCTGTCAGCTGAACTTTTTCATTGTCAAATTAATTAAATTAACATTCTGACATTCTGCAGCTACAACCAAGCCCATCACACTTTTCCTTAGGTTGACTCTAAAAGTAGAAAACCAACAAACAGCATTATTATTATGCCTTTGTAAATATCGTTCAGTGCCAAGCTAAGTAGTGTGCCAGGATTGTATTTCATTCCCTAATTACCCTGGGCCATTTAAGAGAGAATACGCCTCACATCAAGGACCCATAGATTCTCTTTTCTTTCAATCCATGGACTGCCTAATATTGGAATACATGTATAAAATATTTAAATATATTAAATATATACTATTTGTTATTCCCGGAGATTATAATTGCTTTTTTTCTATCATCATTTGTCTTCGTCATGTCCTCAGACTTTTTCAAGCTATTATATTTTTATTTCTATCATATTTTTTTTTTTGTGAGGAAGATCCGCCCTGAGCTAACATCTGCCAATCCTCCTCTTTTTGCTGAGGAAGACTGGCCGTAGGCTAACATCCATGCCCATCTTCCTCCACTTTATATGGGACCTTTGCCAGCCGTGCATCCGTGCATGCCCGGGATCCGAACCGGCGAACCCCGGGCCGCCGCAGCGGAGTGCGTGCTCTTAACCACTTGCGCCACCGGGCCGGCCCCTCTGTCATATTTTTGATTGTGTTAATTTTTCCCCAGAGCCCCCCCTTCAGGCCCTTTGTCCTGCTCCAGTCTGAACCTGTTGTTCTTTAGTCTTTTTTGCACAGTGGTTACACTTCCCTTCTCAGTCCTGTGTGGTTGGACTGTTTCCTTTCCTTTTTTTTTATGTCGTAGCTATTGAGGTTTAATTTCATCTAGTAAAATTCACCCTTTTTAGTGAACAGTTTGGTGAGATTTGAAAAATGTGTATTCTCATGTAACCATCACAATCCAGAGAGAGAACTTGTCCATCACCCCAAACTTCCCTGGGCCCCGTTGCAGTCAGTTTGCCTCCTGCCCTAGTCCCTGGCAGCCTGTGGTCTAATTTCTGTCCCTGTACGTTTTACCTTTCCCAGAATGTCATATAATTGGAATCATATAATATTTTTGTGTCTGATTTCTTTCACTTGGCATAAAGCTTTTGACATTCGTCTGTGTTGATGCATGTACCAGTGGTTCATTCCTGTTTGATTGCTGAGGAGCTTTTGATTATATGGATGTGTCACCGTTTGTTTATCCCTTCAGCAACTGATGGAAATCTGGGTTGTTTCCAGTTTGGCGAAATTGAGAGTGAAGCTGCCATAAACGTGCACATGTGGTTTTTTTTGTGTGGACAAATGTTTACATTAGTGAGATTGCTGGGTCATTTGATAAGGGTGTGCTTAATGTTATAAAAAACTGCCAAACTGCTTTCCCAAGTGGCCGTACCATTTTGCGTACCCAGCAGTGAGATATGAGAGTCCTGAAATGCCTTATCCTTACGCAGACCTCACCCCAACCCCAAAACTGGCGCTGTCTTCCCTCAGTGGGTCACCCGTTCCCTGAGGTGTTTTTAGAACTCCTTTGACTAAGTGTGTGATTGTCCCATCAGTTCTTCTAAAGATTGTTCCAGAGGGTAGGATGGCAGGAATGGGGAGAAACATGGAGGGAGGAAGAAGGTAAAAAGCTTGCCACTGAGCAAAATGGTAATGTGGTGTCGTTGGCTGGTGCCAGCCTGTTGGTGGTGGTCCCTGAGGTCAGATTTAGTGACCTTTCCTTGAGGCAGTGCATTTTCCTTGTGGGCATGTTTTAGGAACGTGATTTGGAGATTGCAGTCAGAATTAAGCACACGTGTGGAAGGGCCCGGTGTTGGCACCAGCTTCCTATGACCTGGTGGCCTACATCCCATGGAGGACTTCAGACAGGACTTGTCCCGCTCCCCAGGTCTCCTCTTCCAGGGCTTTACCTCATTGACCCCAGCCACGGTCAGCGTCAGGCCTTTCTCAGGCCACCTCAAGGCATCTGACTCCTGGACCTGTAAGCACAAGGCTGGCAGCAGGTGGGGGCACTCCTGGCGGTGTGGTCCAGGGAAGCTTTGCAGGGTGAGCTGACACTATGTTGACTCTTGCTGTCATCTAGGAATGCTTACAGATGGAGGTATCAAGACAAAGTTGTTTTTACATCAGTTAGGGATTTTTTCCATAGTTTCTTTGTAATAAACATTCTCCTGTGACTGTCAGAATGGGTGTCCAAATGAATCTCATGTTGTTACGTGTTTTTTATTTAAGGCAGCTGCTCAGACACCCTTTTGGTTCTGGGCCTGCTGATTTTGAGGTGCTTGTGGGATGCCAAGGAAAGGCAGCCAGGAGGTAGCTGAATATCTTGGTCTGGAGCTCACGACAGACTTGGGCTGGACAGAGACATGCGGTTGAAGCCGTGGCAGTGTATGGGAGCTTCCATGGAGGAACATACACATCGAAGAACGTAGACGGTGAACCTGGGCAGATGTTGGTGGGGTGGGGACATGTGTCAGAAAAGGACAAAGCAACTGGAAAATAAGACTGAGAATGAGGGGCCAGAGAGGTGGGAGGAGAACCAGGGCTGAACGGCCAGGACAGGGAGCGGAGAACGTGGCAGAGGGGTTGCCTAGCCCAGAGTTATCCCTGGTAGAGAAAAGCACACTTTCAGTGGAGCAGAGGCGGAGGAGGTGGAGAGGGAAGCGGGTTAAAAAAGTGAGAACTGACAACTCGTTCAAGAAATTCACCTGCAAGGAGAAGACAGTGAGCAGGAGCTGGAGGAGATGGGAGGTCTAGAAAAGATGTCGTATTATGACTATCATTGTTATTGTTACTGTCATCACTATTATAATTATTAATGGGAGAGGCTTATGCACATTATAATGCAGTGGGAAGAAGGAATTGGAGAGGAAGAGCATGGAGAGATGGGGGAGGGCATTAGAGCAAGGCCTCTGAGCGGGGGTGGGGACGGGGTCCGGAGCCCAGGAGGAGAGTGGGTGCTGGGAGGAAAGGGCTGTTCTTCCATTAAAGCCAGAGGAAGGGAGAGGATGCAGGTGAATTTATAAGTTTGGTGGCGGAAAGTGTTCTTCTCACAGCTTCTGTTTTCTCCCTGATGAACCCAGGGAACAGCCATATGACAGAGGAGAGGTCCCAGAAGAAGCTGGCAAAGGACTGTCCAGGCTTTTACTCTCCTTTCAAATCCAGTTGACCTCAGCAGAGAACTCAGAGCCAAGGACAGCCGGGGCGAGGTCAGGGCCCCAGCACAGCCCAGGGGCAGCTGAGTGGCTCACCAAGGACACAGGGCTACCAGAGCCTTACCAGCCTCAGCCCAACCCTTTGTCTCCCTTCTAGAACCAGCCCTGCCTCCTCTGGTCAACTTGCACTTAATTACACTCAAATCAGTTCCATAGCATGGACCTTTTTTAGGCATTAGTGACTGGAAGAGTTTTGTTCTATTACTTCACATTTTCCAAACCCACTTCACACAGATGGAATCTCTTGTATTCCTATAAGGCCAAACACAGGAGAGGAACAGTGCCAAGGAGGTTGGGCCCCAGACTTGTTTTATTGTAGATAGAACGCTATTATTTCTTTTGACATCTTGATAAACCTTTCTGCACTGAATTTGGGAGATTTCAACACTGAGGAATGCTCATACTCCATTCATTCAACAGATGCTGCTTGGCATCTGCTGTGAGCCAGGCCTGTGCCCTGCATGTTACCTCCTCTGTCAGGCTTTACCTCTCTTGGTCTCTGCCAAGCTAGCTCTGCGGAGCTAGTTTCAGCATCCCTGTTTTCATCAGCAATGAAACTGATGCCCAGAGAGGCTAACTTGTCTGGGGTCGCCCAGGAAATAAGCGACAGGGCTGGGATTCAGAGCAGGGTCTTTTAACTCTAAGTGCTTTGCTTCTTCCATTTTATCAAGGAACTTCTCAAACATAATGTTTTACTCTGTTGAGGTTTTAATTTTAAATATTACATGTCTTCCAGTGCAAAAACTTCCTTAGGGAATTGTCAAAACCCAAGAACTACACAAACAGTTTTTGAATCAGCATCTTAGAAAAGTTCAAATCAAATAAATTCAGGGCAGATGTATTAAGTACCTGCTTTGGTTCCTGCCTGAATGGACATCAGCAAAATGAAAGAGAAATAATAATAGGTTTTGTTAATAATTCGAGATAGCAACGAGAGTGTGGTGTGGGAGAAAGAAGAGGGTGTTTGAAGTTAGAGCTGAGTCTGATAGCACTGTCACCCTAGGAAGAGGGAGGGAGAGAATCTTGATCAAGTACTTGTAACGTGCCAGGTGCTCTGCGTGTTTTAATCTCATTTAATTGTTATTATGAGCTTCACAGATAAATATAGTCTCATACCCATTTTAAGATGAGAAAATTGAGGTTCTGAGAAGATAAGCGTCATGCAGCTGGTGTGTGGAGAGCCAGGATCTGACCTGAGTCTGTCTAACTGTAAGGTCCACACTGCTTCCTTTCAGGATGCCTTCTTAAGTTACTTACAGTGTGGAAATAAGACCCCAGACTCTGAGTTAAATGTACACACACACACACACACACACACACGTGCATGCGCACATATATGTATGTAACTTCTGCTGTTTGTTGAAGAATTAAGGGAAAAAAAAAAGGGGAGCAACTATCAGCCAGAAATTGGGTAACAACCACGCCTCAGTCCTTGAACATCAGTTTTACGAATTCTCTTTTCTACCAGATTATAACCCATGCCTTTCCAGGACTGGCTTCGCAATCCACAGGGGAGAGAGGCTCTTGTCCTCACAATTAAACTTCAAAAGGGCAATAATATACATTTGCAAAACGTTTAAGGTATATGTTTTAAAGATGGGGCAGGGTGAGAAGAGTGAATGTAACTGAGGTAGGGCAAATATACATTTGAAAAGAGACTCAAATATACATTTTCAGAACACGGAGAGTCATGATAAACAGGTAAACTCTACATCTCAAAGAGATTCATGTCTGCTTTGCAAAGAAGTGGAGTCAAAGTATTCCTTCAAGATGATGAATAATACTGACTCCTTTTCCTCTTGGTTAAAATGGATGTGGTGAGAATTACATGAGATAACATGTGAGGTGCCCAGGCCAACGCCTGGCATATGGTGGATTCTTGATAAATGGTAGCATTAGTTAATATCATGGTCATTACTATCACTTGGGGTCTAAGTTGTGAGGGTGTGAAGGGCTTGGCAGGGTCAAGGGTGGTTGTTTTTTCATATGGGTCCTGGGAGGAGGATGATGCCCTTTACAGAAGTGAGGCAGCCAGGACGAGGAGCTGTGGTTCTTAGCTCCTGGTTGATTCCCAAGCATTCTCAAGTCCAGGTCAGTCATCTTCTATCCAGAGCTGCCTGTTGCCTTTAGCCAGGCTTCCCGCAAGTGCCTGTCTGTGGGTCCTGAGATGCATTTGAAGGAGCGGGCCCTTCAGGCATAATTTCAGCCAACAAGTTTTGTCCCTGGCCATTCCCACTGCCCTCTGTGACTTCCTAGTAGACCCCTGATCTGCATCTATTTCAGCTGGTGGGCAGCTGACTCTCACTAAAGATCTTATAAAAGTTCCAGGTGTGTCCAACTGTCTCGTGACTTAGGGGTAGAGAACTTGAGAATCAACCACCTTTCCTCCATTCTCTGCCATGGCTCCCTAAGGCACAAGCTGAGAATGCCAGGCACTTAGGTAATGAGTTATATGAGAGATGGGAGGGGCCCACTTCAGGAAGGAATCAGAGGTAATCCCAGAAGCTTCTCTGATTCCTGTGGGCTTGGACTGGGACTTTCCCTGGCTCCAGGAAGGGAGGAAGTCACATTGCTGATGAAATCTGAGATTCTTCAACCAGATTTTAATTTTAAGTTAGCCTGGGGGGATGAGTCCTGTTAGTTAAAACATTATGCTCTCTCTCAGACAATTGTGTTAAGAAGGGACTTCTGGTCCCAGGGGAGCTGGCAGAGTGGCAGTGGTAGGGTTAGGAACATTTTGGCACAGAAGTCCTGAGAGATGTGGCTGGGGTTGTGGAGGAATGTATTCCACTTCTCCTTACCTCTGGGGGTCCCAGGATGCACCTCCACCTGCAGACCCAGCCCTCCTCTCCAGAGGAGGAGAACCCTCTCCCACCCTGATGAAGATGTGAAGGCTTCTGCCCTTCCCCACCTCTGTGTCCACATTCCAATTAGATGCCCCTGCTGTGTTTGCATCCCAATTAGAATCATTGTTGAAACTGACTCTGTGCTTCCTAGGAACTAGCCAGCTGTGGATGGAGTAAGAAGGAGAAACATAGTCTCGCCCCCAACGTCGTGGCCTTTACCCGGAGGTTTAACCAGGTAAGCAACACCCCTTGCATGTGCCTGTCCAGATAGCAATCTGTTGGCCCCCTTAGGCTGGGAGCCGTGCCATCGTTCAATCCCAGGCACCTGGCCCCAGGTCCAAGCCCCTCTTCCTGAACCCCCACCTTTATCCATTCTTGTGTCATCACAGTGCTTTTTCACACAGCAGCTGGAACTGAACACATCTTTCCTGGGTTTAAATCATTTCAGTGGCTTCCAGTTCTACTTGAGCTAAGTTTTGAGCACCTTAATGTGCCCTGCAAGGTCCTGCACGGTGGATCTGGCTTCTGTCTACCCCCTACTCGCCTCATCTCTTGTCCCTCCCCCGTACTCTGCAGGCTTCGGCCCTCTGGGCCTTCCTTCTCCTTCCTGATGCACCATATCTCTGTCCTGTCAGGTGCCCACACATGTTGTCCTCTCAGCTCAGAATTCTTCCTCCCTGTTCAGCTCCCAATCAGATCTCACCCTGAATGTCAACTTCCTCCGGGAGCCTTCCGTGAATCCCCAGCGTGTGTAAGGTCTCCCCATCATATGTTCCTTCATTGCACCCTGTACTTCTCCACATGGTCCTTTACTCATCTGTCCTCATTTTGTGTAACTCTTGTCTCCATCTTCCTTGCCAGTCTGTGGGCTCCATGAGGGCAGGACCATATCTATCTTGTTCATCACTGCATCCCTACCACCTTGCCCAGTGTCAGGCATATAGTAAACCCTCAGTAAATATATGTTGAGTGAATGAATGAGGTACTCAGGAAACACTTCTTGCCTTGAATTTCTTTGAATTCCTGATGGCCTGGTCACTGGCCCCATACATACTGCTACAAACCAACTTGGTCCAACCAGAACATTAGCTCCAGGTATAAAGATCTGCATCCCCACTTATTGGAATGAAGATGGGAACTTGGACCAACTGAGGGGGGTGGGCTTCTGATTGCTCAGCCAGACCTGCCAGAACATGAGGTAGAAAGCACCCTACAAGACCCCCTTTGGATAGACCAAACCCCTAAATGGTGCTGTTGACAGTTTTTCTTCTTGTTTTCCTGGTTTCAAATGAGGACAGTGGCCTGGAGGTTGCATAGTGTGCATGACTGGACCTCTGGGTGATGGGCCTGGGTTCCCGTTGGGGCTTCCCTCAGGCTGGGCCTTCCTTCTTTAAAATACCAGGTCCTGGGCATCACCATTGCTCAGCCCTCTCCAGGCTTCCCCATTCTCAGCTGCCAACCCGAGTGTAGCGGGAGCCTCAGAGAGGCACTGCCGTATAGTCTGTAGATCAAGGCTGGAGTTAGCATTATTGTTGTTTTATGAGATATAATAGGAACTAAGAAAAGCCTAGATGTATCTGCGGTAGGGACTACACAACATTTATTTTGAAAAGAGAAGTTCTGAAGCCTTTTGTTTCTTTTTTCTTTCTTTTCAAAATCTTTTCCTTTTCAACTGAGCTTAGTCTTTTAAAAAAAAACAGATGTGCACACACTCAGGGGATTCATAGTTTCCTTAGCAAAACTATTTGACTAGGAGCCAGCTCAGTCCCACCTCTGACCAGCAGCAGAGCTCCCGGAGGAGGGCTGTTGGGGGCTCTGATGTAATCTGCTTTGCACGCGGAGGCCAGGTCAGCTTGGCAAAGGGCAGTGCAGCTTGTTCTGTGAACAATTGCATTGTGTCCCGCTCAGACCAAGTGGGTGAAGCGAGCCAGAAGTAAAGTCGCATTTTCCCAAACAGAATGCTCTGGGAAATGGTCTTCCTGTCGGCCTGTCAGCCACTCAGAGCAAGCAGCTCCTGGACACAGCCCTGGTAGCTCTGGTTTGAAAACTGGCCAGCAGCCAGGTCTGGTTAGCCACTGGGGCTGCTTTCTCTGAAATGAACTGATTGGCATCCTTCTTGGTGGACTTTCATATGTGAGAACAAAGTCTCCTCATCAGACTCCAGATAAGGAAAGCAGACCACTTACCTTTCTGAGCCTCAGTTTCCTTATCTGTAAATGTGAATGATAATAGTACTCACCTTGCACAGTTGTTATGAAAATTAAATGAAGTGGTATATGGAGAGCTCTTAGCACAGTGTCTGGCATGTAGTAGGCATCTAAACGTTTTGGGGGAAAGTGAAGATCAGCTGATCGGAAGGAGGTTGCCCGGGGATTTGAGGCTCCTTGTGGCCAAACCAGAAACCCAGTGGCCAGCATCCTGGTCAGCCCCTGGAGGTTTGCCTGCTTCTCTGTGGGGCCTGAGTCCCTTGGGATTTGTTGAGATTGGCTGAGATGGAAGAGCTCAGCTGAGTTCACTAAGTGTCTGTTGTGGGCCAGGCTTGTGTCTCAGCCCCAAGGAGTTCACCACAAACCACAGAAGTTCTCAACCTTTTTTGGATCCTGGCTTCTTTTGAGAATCTGACAGTATCACATATGAATTTACCCCCAGATAAATGTACAGATATATAAATCTGCATTTAATTGTAGTGGATTCGCTGCCCACCCCCTCCCTGAAGTTTATGCATGAACACTTTAGGGGTCTATGGACAACAGGCTAAGAAGCTGTGGTTGGAGGGAATCAAACAGCCCTGAGTTTGCATCTAGGCTCTACCACTGTTAGTGTATGATCTTACGTTGTCTTTCAGCCTCTTACCTTCCTCATTTATAAAACAGGAAGAATCATTTCAAGTGGTTTTTGAAGATTAAATGAGAATTGTGGATGTAAAGGTTTAGCTCAGCATTTAACACATAGTAAACAGGTGTTGTTAGCTTTACCAAAAAGGTGTGGCACAGTGGCAGCCATGAGCTGAAAGGGAGTTTAGGCTTGGGCCTAATTGCTGGTGGTAGGGTTGGGATTGTGTCCTGAAGATGCTGAAGAATTCGGAAAAGATGAAGATGGAATTGGGAGAACTTGGTTCTAGTCCAGACTCTGCTGCTAACCTGCTTTGAGGCCTTTGGCAACTCTCTTTCTCTTTCTGGGTCTCAGGACCATTATATATTAACAGATATTGGACAGGGCCAAAGGTTTCCAACGTTTTGCCCCAAGGACTGCTTCAAGTTTTCTCATGGACTCGTGTATCTATATATACACATGTGTATATAGAGTTCCTAATGACTGAAACCCCAGCTGAAACTCACCTTAATGGCTTATGTAACCAAGTCCTGGGAGAGAAGGGAATTCACATATGGCTAGGGGCTTGGGCAGCACCAGCCGACATCTGCGCTGCTCTCTCCACCCCTAGGTCCTGCTTTCCTCCGCGCTGGCTCCCCTCTCAGGCAGCCTCCTCCTCTGTGGCTGCAAGATGGCTGCCAGTAGTTCCCAGCTCACATCTCATTCTGAGGGCAACCCTGGCAGAAAAGTCCTGCCTCTTTTTCAGTAGCTCTATCTGATGTCCTAGAATTAAGACTCAGGGGCTCCCATTGCCCTGGCTTGTGTCCCATCCTGATCTAATCACTCCGGCCAGGAAGAGTTGAGCCTCTGGTTGTCCCGTTCCCAGAAACAGGCCTTCCCATGGAGGTAGGGGTGGGGGGCCTAGGCCACATGGACTGAGAATGGAGGAGTGGTAGTTCCTCAAGGAAAGTCAGGATGCTCTGACAGGAAGAAGCTGGGAGTGATGGCCGGAAAGGAAAACACAAGTACCCACCGTAGACCCTGTTCTCTCTTGCAGTGTGCTGTCCTGCTCTGAGCTTTCTCCCCTGATCACGCTGCCGATACCCCATCACTCTCAGTTCTGCCTTCTGAGCTCCCGTGCCTCATTAGCCTAGTTATCTAATGGTCCTGCTGCTTCTTGGCTTTAATTGACACTATTTAAAAAACATTTATTGAGCACTTAGGCTCGTCTTACTGAGTCAGACACTGTGCTAAGCATTTTACCTGCATTATCTAATTCAGTTTTCACAAAGCCCACTAGGTAGATGTTTTAAACCTATTTTATAGATGAGAAAGCTGAGGCTCTGGAAAGTGAAGCAACTTGCTCAAAGTCACATAGCTGATGAGTGTTCTTTACTGAGGGGCCTCCTCATTTTTTCTGACCTCCCCTCCTGTAGAACCTCCTATTCTTCCAGACCTTATTCATCACAGGGCTGGGAGACAACATTAGCATTCTCCGCCCTTCCAAATGCTGCCTCCAAACAATTATTCTTTCTTCATTTTATAAACCCGCTATCATTTGAGGCTCATTACTTCTGGTTATATTCATTTATTTATTCAATAGACATTTACTGAATATGTACTAGGCTCTGTGCTAGGATCAGGGTCAGCAGTAAACTCGATATAGCCCTTGCCGCTGTTAACTCGTAGTCTAGTGTGGGAGACAGACACGATAGATGGAATTACAGTCCGGGGGAATCAGCACTAGGATGGGGAAACCAGAGGAGAGGCGTGGGCAGTAGGAAGGGAGGCCAAGAGACTGGATTGGAGTCTGTTCCGTTAATCAGGTGAGGGATAAGGGGTGTGAAGTGGCTGGGCTCAAGAGAATATTAGGAGACCGAACAACAGCACTTGGTGATGACTGGATTTGGAAGGAGATGACAGGGAAGAGCAAAGGAGCGTCCTCCTTTGGACTCGGCAGCACCGTTCTCTGAGAGTGAACACAGGAGGAGGAGCGGTCGTGAGAGTTACATTAGGAGGTGAGTTACGTGTGGACATGTGGGCTGAACTATGCAGCAGGTGCTTGGATGTTTGAGTCTGGAAGTCAGGGGAAGGGTCCGGCCTAGAGATGCGGATATTAGAGTCTGCATTTGAAGCCAGAGGAGTAGATGAGATCATCTAGGGAGAAACAGAGGCCCAAGTGAGACCCTGAGGATTTAAGGGAGGGGCAGAGGAAAGGAGGCTGAGAAAGAGCCACCTAGGGGCAAGAAGAACACCCAGAAAGGGTAGTGTCTTGAATCAGTGTCTCAAGGATGAAGGAATGGTACAGAACAGGTCAACTAAGATAGGACTAAAAAGAGTCCTTTGCATTTGGCAGCATGGGTGTGCTGCTGAGCTCAGCAAGTCCAGTTTTGTTGGGATGTGAAATGGAAGCTGGGCTATAGCAGCTTGAGTGGTAGGAGATGTGAGGAAATGGAGAAAGTGGGTGTAGGTAATGCTTAGAATAGTGGCTCACAAGGAGACAGTTGAAAAGAAGGGAGTGGCTGGAGGGGTCGAAGACATCCAGGGAGGTGGTTTTATGTTCCTTTTTTCTTTTCAGTGGGCAGAGTCTTAGGATGTTCATATTTTGAATAGAAGGATCTAGTAGACCAGGAAAAGTTAAAGATGAGGAGAGAGAGGGAATACTTAATGAAGTGAAGTTCCAGAGAAGGTGGGAGAGGCTGAGACCTGGGGGCCTCTTCATTGTAAGAGGCGAGTGGGCAGAAAGGAAAGATGCAGATGCAGGCCCACTTGTAGGTGTGGTGTAAGGAGGTTCGTGGTTTCTCTTTCCTCAGTGAAATAGGAGGTGGAAAGGGAAGCAGTGGGGTGGGAAGATTGAGGGGTTTGGAGAAAGCTTGAAAAAGCCACTCCGGGGGAAAGGAGAGAGCTGACTGTGGAAATATAGAAAGACCTTTGGGCAGAGACAATGGCCCAGATGAAATAGAGATTGTGACTTTTAAAGTGGCCCCAGTGCATGAGGGAAGACGGTTTTCTCCAGTTGTACTTTGCAGCCTGGGAGTAGGGGTTAGGAGGGCAAATGGTTGGATCCATCCAAGGTTGGGGGTTAGCAAAGCAGACTTTTTGGAAAGACCAGGGATAAGGGAACTTAAAGTACTGGCAAAGGGGGCTGAAGTGACAAATGCTAGGGAATCAGTCTGCTCAAGAGGAAAAGGATGCTGAGGAAAAGGGCTGCAGGAGACTCCAGGGTCTGGTGAGAGGGAAGGACAGACACAGTAGGGGCTCAAGGAGAAGGTAAGGACTAGAAAGTTTAAAGGTTGTGGTCCAAGATTGGAATTGAAGGTTTCTGATGCAGAGCAGTCCTGGGTAATTATGAGAAGGCGGTGACTGAAGTAGTAGGTGGCTAATAGTTGCTGAAGTTGAAGGGACCTTGAGGCCACGGTCATTCGCAGTGATGTTGAAGTTGCCCGAGGAAGAAGGCAGAATTTGGTATGGAGAGGAAGACAGTGATCCAGATCCTGGTCTGTTGACCATCTCTATAGTTTTACCTTTTCCAGAATATCAAAAGAAAAAGGGAATCATACATTTATAGCCTTTTAGACAGGCTTTTTTCACTTAGCAATACATATTTAAGATTCATCCATGTGTTTATATGACTTGATCGCTTATTTTTTGGGGGAGGGATGAGTACTCTTCCATTGTATGGGTTTATCAGTTTGTCTATCCATTCACCTATTGAAGGACATCTTACACACGTCTTGTGTGTGTGAACATAAGGTTTCAAATAAGCTGAATAAATACCTAGCAATGCATTGCTGGATTGCGTCTGTACCATTTTGCATTCCTACCAGCGAAGAATGAAAGTTTATGTTGCTTCAGATCCTTGCCAGCCATTGGTATTTTCAGATTCGTTTTGTTTAAGTTTAACCATTCTAATAGGTGTGTGGTAATCCCACTTTCCTATGCTTTATGCAACACTCCTAGACAGTTATCTGGTCCTGGGTGCCTCACATGAAGTGGGGGGTGATTGTCACACTGGAGTGGCATGTCAGTATCACAGTGGCCAGAGAGTGAGGGGAAAGAAAGCATGTTATACAAGGATCAGGTGAAGGATCTAGGAATGAGAAGACTCAGAGAGGAAGTAATCAAGGTTTTCAAGTACTTGAGGGGTTCTTATGGGGAAGTCGATTAAAATAACCTATGGGGCCTAATCAGTAAGTACAGGGACCAGGAATAGAAGTGGGGAGGCAGTTGCCTTCTCCTAATACAGGGTAGTTCCCTACCCAGGGAGGCTCAGGCAGAGACCAAACAGAGCTTTCTCACAGTGACTGTAGAACAGTATCCAGTGGTGGGGATAGGGAGAGGATGGGGCCTTTAAGTTCCCTTCTGACTCCAGGTTTCTGAGAAAATTGTGAATGGGCTTATGAGAAATTTGTGGTAAAGTAGATTTCTCATAAGTGAAGATAGTATTCTTAAACCTGGATTTTTCTTTACTTTATGCTTTGATTGTTTTTATTTGTGGCTGATAAGCTAAATAAACTTCTTTGTGTTTATACTTATTCTGCTTTATTCATCTGTAATACTGTTGTGAAATTTCTTAGGGAATATTTTAGTTCCCAGTGGCTAAACTCCAGTGCTAGCTATACCACCAAAACAATACTAGTGATAATAATAGCTTATGCGTTTTAAAAGCTTATTAGCACTCTGACCAAGTGGCATTTATTCCAGGTATGCATGACTGGTTCAATAGTTGAAAATCAATTAATGTAATCCACTGTATTAATGGACTAAAGAAGAAAAATTATATCGTTATATCAATTGACTCAAAAAAGCATTTCACAAAATTCAACACCCATTCATCATAAAAAGAAAATCTCAGCAAATTAGGAATAGAGGGGGAACTTCTTCAGCTTGATAAAGGACATCTACAAAAATCCTGCAGCCAACATCATACTTAAGGGTGAGACACTAGATGCTTTCCCCCTAAGATTGGGAACAAGGCAAGGATGAGCCCTCTCACCACTTCCATTCAACATCATACTGGAAGTCCTGGCTAGTGCAATAAAACAAGAAAGAAAAAGATATACAGATTGAAAAGGAAGAAAGAAAACTGTTTTTATTCACAGATGACATGATTGTTTATGTAGAAAATCTCAAAGAAATCTATTTAAAAAAACCTCCCGGAACTAAGAAGTGAGTATAGCAAGGTTGCCAGACACAAGCTCAATGTACTAAATCTTTCCTATATACCAGCAATGAAGAATTGGAATTTGAAAAAAAAAAATTTACAATAGCACACGCACAGACACGCACACCAAAGTAATACTTAGGTATAAGTCTAACACAGTATGTACTGTTTCTGTATGTGGAAAACTATGAAACACTAATGAAAGAAATCAAAGTAGATGGAAATAAATAGATATTCCATTTCATGGATTAGAAGACTCATTATTAAGATGTCAGTTCTTCTCAACTTGATCTATAGATTCAATTCAATCCCAATGAAAATCCCAGAAGCTATTTTGTAAATATCAACAAACTGATTCTAAAGTTTATATGGAAAGGCCAAAGATGTAAAATAACCACACGATATTGAAAAAGAACAAAGTTGGAGGACTCACTCTACCTGATTTCAAGGCTGACTGTAAAGCTACAGTAATCAAGACAGCTTGATATTGACAAAAGTTTAGATACCTAGGACAATGGAACAGAGTAGAGAGCCGAGAAATAGACCCACACAAATATAGTCAATTGACAAATGCGTGAGGGCATTCAGTGGAGAACGGGTAATTTCTTCAACAAATGGTGCTGGAACAATTGGAACATTTTTTTGCATATGTAAAAAAATGATGCTAGACACAGACTTTATACCTTTCCTAAAAATTAATTCAAAATGGATCATCGATCTAAATGTAAAAGACAAAACTACAAAAATTTTAGGAGAAAACATAGAAGAAAATCTATCTACATGACCTTTGGTGATGAGTTATTAGATATAACACCAAAAGCACAATCTATGAAAGAAAAAATTGATAAGTTGGACTTTATTTTTATTTTTATTTTTTTTGTGAGGAAGATCGGCCCTGAGCTAACATCTGCCAATCCTCCTCTTTTTGCTGAGGCAAACTGGCCCTGGGCTAACATCCATGCCCATCTTCCTCCACTTTATATGGGACGCCGCCACAGCATGGCTTCACAAGTGGTGCGTCAGTGCCCGGGATCCGAACCGGCGAACCCTGGGCCACTGCAGCGGAGCGCGCGCACTTAACCGCTTGTGTCACCGGGCTGGCCCCAGTTGGACTTTATTAAAATTAAAAATTTCCACTCTGCAAAAGACACTTGCAAAAGTGCAAAAGACATTCTCTTAACAAAGAGAGTTAAAAGACAAAGCACAGACTAGGAAAAATATTTGCAAAACACATATCTGATAAAGGACTTGTATCCAAAATATACTCTTAAAACTCAACAATAAGAAAACAACTTAATTTAAAAAATGGGCAAAAGATCTGAACAGACACCTCACCGAAGAAGATATACAGATGGCAAATAAACATATGAAAACACACTCAACATCATTTGTCATTGGGGAAATGCAAAACACTACACACCTATTAGAATTTCTAAAATACAAAAATAAAACTGATACTACAAATTGCTGGCAAGTATCTGGAACAACACAAACTCTCATTCATTGCTGGTGGGAATGCAGAATGGTACAATCCAGCAATTGGCACTTCTAGATATTTGTCCAGCTTACTTGAAATCTTATGTCTACACACACAGACACAAAACAGCACACAAACGTTTACAGCAGCTTTATTCATATTTGTCAAATACTGAAAGTAACTAGGATGTCCTTGGTAGGTGAATGGATAGCCAAACTGGTAAACCCATACAATGGAATAGTATTCATCCAAAAAAAAAAGAATAAGCCATCAAGCCATATAAAGACATGGATGAATCTTAATGCATATTGCTCAGTGAAAGAAGCCAGTCTGAAAAGGAGACATATGTATGATTACCTCTCTGCCTTTTTTTTACATTCTGGAAAATGTCAAAAAAATTCTAGAAGATAAAACTATAGAGGTAGTAAACAGATCAGTGATTGCCAGAGGTTTGAGAAGGGGAAAGGGTTGAGTAGTGAAGGACAAGGGGATTTTTTAAGGTGATGGAATTATTCTGTATGATGCTGTAATGTTGGATACATGACACTATGCATTTGTGAAAACCCGCAGAACTTTACAGCACCAAGAGTAAAACTCAGTATGTGCAAATTAAAAAACTCATTCTGAAGATTAAGGGGTCCTAGAATGGAAGGCAGAATATAACAAAAGAATCTACCTGTGTTATAAATGTAGAAAACAACCTCACTGAGGAGAGTGAGGGGAAAATGTGCTGACCTAAGTAACTTTGGAGATGAGTGGAGCCTGTAAGACTGAAGACTAAAGGAACTGTGTGTAAGCCCTGTACTCTGATAAAAATTGTTTCCCAAGGGGGATGGGTAATGATTCTGGGGCCACTGTATGTGAATACTGGCATTGAACAATGAAGGAAATGGATGGCAGATGGTGGGAGCCAGGTTTCTCCCTTTTGGAGTGGGAAGTTACAGACAAGCAAAGGGAGAAGGCTAGAATGATCCATATGGTGATGGGTTGGAGTTGGAGACATCAGTATGAACTCATATTTAGTTTAATATAGGTACAGATGGTTACATATAGAAATATTTATAGATACAGATATACATGGATTAGTATACACACACATATACATATTTCCTTGCTCTGCCAGCTGAGAGGACCTAGAAACAATGTTACCCAAGTGGCAACAAGCGTACCTAGCACCTAGATCTTGGTTTCTAATGCCATTATCTGATAAAAAGAAACCAGGGTTCCTTGGAGAAATGTCTGGTTCAGGACTAGGGCAAGAAACGAACAAGATGAGCCTGTAGTGTCTTGTAGTGCCAGAAAGTAAGGAAGTGCTCAAACCAATCAACCAACCAAACAGTGCTGGGGTGTGCCACAGGGGCACAGGAGCCAACTGAAAGGGCTCTCGGTGGCCAAAGATGGAACAATTTGAGCAAAAAAGTAGATAATATACTGTTGGATTATAACCCAAAGTATAAAATAAATATCCATGAGTCCATTCTGCTATAAATAAATGATTGAATAAATAGATGGGGGAGAATAGACAAACCTCCCATGCAGAAGAATTCCAAATAATTTATGTAGATACTTTGCCCTCGAGAAGGTGGAGCACATCTGGCCACTTCCTTCCAGAGAGACTTCCTTCCGAAGTTTGAAGTAATAGTGTTATTTATGTAACCAATTCCCTATTGACGGGCATTTTTTTCTCTTCTGTCTCTCTTTTTTTTTTTTTTTCTGAGGAATATCAGCCCTGAGCTAACATCCATGCCAATCCTCCTCTTTTTGCTGAGGAAGACCGGCTCTGAGCTAACATTTGCCAATCCTCCCCCTTTTTTTGGTCCCCTTTTTCTGCCCAAAGCCCCAGTAGATAGTTGTGTGTCATAGTTGCACATTCTTCTAGTTGCTGTATGTGGGACGCAGCCTCAGCATGGCCGGAGAAGCGGTGCGTCGGTGCACGCCCGGGATCCGAACCCGGGCCGCCAGCAGCGGAGTGCACGCATTTAACTGCTAAGCCACGGGGCCGGCCCCTCTCTTCTCTTAATTTGTAAACAGTGCTTCAGTGAACCTTTGTACATATGTCCCTCTAAATTTCTGTATTTTCATAAGATAAATATTCTAGGGAGAGTATAATTTTAACATCTTGAAAGATATAATCAAGTTGTTCTTCAAAATGGTCCTATGAATTTGTACTCCCCAAAACAGTGTGTAAGAGTACCAATTTCTCCACACTCTTGGTGCAATATATAACTCACAGAGGGTTAATGTATTTTCTTTAATGAACAAAGACCTTTTACTAATCAATAGTAAGAGGACAGATGTCCCAATAGAAAGATGGGTAAAGGACCTGAGCAGGTCATTCACAAGGCAGATAGTACAAATGGCCTGTAAGTATTTGTAACAAAAAACTGAAAAAAAAAAAGTGCAAAAAAAACGTTAACTGCGTAGTCATGAAAGAAATGCAAAGTAGAAACAGTAAGACGGGCTGGCCCCGTGGCTTAGCGGTTAAATGCATGTGTTCCGCTACTGGCGGCCTGAGTTTGGATCCCGGGCGTGCACTGACCCACCGCTTCTCCGGCCATGCTGAGGCGGTGTCCCACATACAGCAACTAGAAGGATGTGCAACTATGACACACAACTATCTACTGCGGCTTTGGGGAGAAAAAGGGCAAAAAAGGAGGAGGATTGGCAATAGACGTTAGCTCAGGGCTGGTCTTCCTCAGCAAAAAGAGGAGGATTGGCATGGATGTTAGCTCAGGGCTGATCTTCCTCAAAAAAAAAAAAAAAGAGAGAAACAGTAAGACATTATTTTGACCATTAGGTTAGTAAAGAAAAAAAGAATCGTAATAACTGCTATTTGCCTGTGTATGGGAACATGGATCTGCTCAAACTTGTTGATGGATAAACAAATAGACCTTTTGGAGGTCAAGTTTTTTATATATACTTTTGAAAAAAGGTATACACACTTTTATTCACTCGACCTCAGAGAATTCATCCTAAGACATTAATTAAAAATATATAAAGATGTATGTATAAATATGTTCACCACAGCATTGTTTGTTACAACAAAATAATTAGAAATAACCTATCCAACAATAGGGGGTTACTTAATGATGATACATCCTGAAGATGAAATACTTGGCAGCTGCTAGTAGAATAATATTTATTTACTTATAAAAATTCTTGTGATAATATCATTAATATATACCCACTTAACTGAAAAAGACAAACGTATGTTCTATGTATGGAGAAGAGACTAGAAGGACACATCCATAATGTTTATCATATTGGTGTGTATGAGAGAGAGAGGCTGCAGATGATTTCTGACTTTTGTGCTTATCTCTGTTTCCCTTGTTTTTTGCATTAAGCTTCTCTTAAATTTTGTAGTTAGACAAGAGAATAAAAAATGTTTAAAACTATGCTGATTCTACCTTTGTAATGTCTTTCTTATGTGCCCTTTCTCTCCATCTTCAACATGGCCCTACCCTAGCTCAGGCCTCCGTCATTTAGACCATTGCATCAACTTCCTATTGGGTGTCCCTGCCCCTACAAAAGGACCTAACCTGTCACTCCTCTGCTCAGAAGCCTCTGGAACTCTCCCAACGTAGAATAGTGTCTTAGGTCCTTCTTGTCACCTTGTTGCTCCAGACCCCCACAATCTGAGCTTCGCTTCCCTTTCCAGCTTCAGTCTCCCTCGTTACTCCCACCCCACAGAGCACCTGCAACACCAGTCTTGTTGGACTACTCATCTCTCCCTGGTTGTGGTCACACCTCAATCCTATCTTCACCTGTTTAAAGTCTACCCATCTTTCAAGGCCTACATCCTCCAAGAAGCCTTCTTCTGTCATTACCTCCCCCATACTCCAGTTCACTTGGTTTGTACTTCTATGGCCAGGATCACCAGCTGCCTTTTAATACAGTGATTTCTGGAGGATCCTGCCTCCTCCTTTGGTCACCTCCATATCAGGCATGGACTGATAGGGTCTGGACTCACAGTTCCTAGAGCCCACACACAGTAAGGGCTTCATGAAAGTCTGTTGAATTGAGTTGACCCAGAGTTGCCTCTGCACACCATGTGCTGCAGATCAGAGTCAACTCTGCCGTATTCCATAATTATGCCTTAAATGTGTGATTTTTTGGCATGCAGGAATCTATTAAATCATACCATATAAACTATCACACTTGGGATTATGTGACATAAAAATGTGCATGTATAAAATAAAAGGATTATGGGCGTGTCATTTGGTATCCAGAAAATCTTTCTTCCATAACTGGCTAGTTAACATTTGAGTCTAAACTTAATTTTAGGCAATTCCTTGGAAAAAATGATTTTATGGAAACCAAGGCGTGTCCTGGAGGCAACCACAGATGATTATGCAGAGAAAACTTTTCTGTAATATTCCTGCTTAATATAAAAAGCAAATTTTTGATTCTTGATTATTCTTGCTTTGTTTTCTCCTTGAAAAGTGATGAAATTTCAGTAAAGAGAATACACTTGGTTGCAGCAGTAAATGTCCTTTGTTAACTCTTAAGTGTTTTTTTCTGTGTGAAATTTAGAGGTTTTAGATGCCTCACCTTCCTTTTAATTCCACACATTCCCCGTACTCTGCCCAGCTCTCCACCTTTCTTTGCAGTGCTATCATTGCACTCTTGGGCATCCGTGTTATCACATAGAACTGTTGTCATAGTGGTGAAATATAAACAAGAAAGCTAACCACTTCTCAGCATTTCTTGGCATGAAGTCCCTTCTGTGTTTCATTGAGTTGTCATGCAAGTCAACTACACACTGGTAGATGATTTTCTTGCTTCCACCAAAGGGCTCAGGGGCTCGGGGATGTTGCTTTATGTGAGATGCCAAGCATGAAAGATGTTCTGAACCAAAAGTACCAGTAGACCCTTTTGGCGTATGCTGTCTCCAGAAAAACATGCCCCTTAACCTGCATTGCTTTATGGAACTTTGAGAGATGCTTTTGTATCATTTAAATTATTGAGTGAACCTCTCCTAGAAAATTAAATTTGTTACAACTGTGTGAATATTGGTGAACCCTTCTTGTCTTGGGTCTGGCTGGGGATATGGATCTCATGGGTGTCACTGCCACTATGCATATCCCTTTGTCTGGTCATTTGTCCACCTATCCACCCACCCACTCATTCATCCATAGTCTCCCCGCAACTGGGACCCTTCTGAGCAGGACTCCTGCTTGATTCATCTCAAAATTCCCTGCAGGACCTTCAGAGAGACTCATATGTCGTGGAGGCCCAATAACTCCCCTGGATGATGATGGAAGCACTTCTCTCAGCACCACTGTGTGTTGGAGAGAAGGTGCTGAGAAGACGGGACCCATTTGCAGGGTTGGGTGTTGTAAAGGAGCCGTCAACCTCATGCAACCCTAGGCTGTGCTCTCCCGCGTTCCCAGCCTCTTGGAAGTCCCGAGACAGTGGTGGGCAAGGGTGACATGGGTGTTCCAGCATTTAACAACTTTTCTGGTGTGTGTGTGTACGTGTATTTGACTCTACAGGTCAGTTTTTGGGTTGTACGAGAAATTCTAACAGCACAGACTTTAAAAATAAGGGCAGAAATCCTGAGCCATTTTGTGAAAATAGCCAAGGTAAGCTGTTTTATTAGTTTTTTCCCTTCCTTTCTTTTTTTGTGTCAAAAATGTGTTTCCTCAGTACTTTGGGAGCTGGTTTGCTCTGGGCCTGCTGGGCAGGGTTCAGGCAGGGGGCTGTGACCTGACTTCCCCAGGCAGGAGTGGCGGTAAGACCAGCCTGGCTGCCCACTTGGCCTCCCAGCCCCTGTGCATGCATTGGCAGCATGCCCCTCCACCCCATGATTTTGGCAGCCAAGCATTCTCCTTACCTGGCCTTTCACAGACTCTCCATGAGACCTCTGGGGCTACGCCTAGGACCCATTCATCCTCCTACTTCAGGTTTAGCCACTGCTGGGGGTTGATGGGTTTTAATTAGCATCGATGGTTGTGATACCATTATATCCTGCATAATTTTGTCTCCAGTCAGCAGAGCTCACTCCATCCCATTCTGAGCTTGAGGCCTGGGCCCCATGACTCTGCTGCTCCCCACTCCCAGCTCCTGCCCCTTGGTCTGATGATAGGTTCTGTCCTTGCTGGTTGTTGAGCACCAGGCTCACGTCTGCACCATGCCTGTCCCCTCCTCTTCCTTCATCTCTGCCAGGCCAGGCTGTGACCCCATGGGCCTTCCTTGACCACTCTCATCACTTACACAGCCCTCTCAGCTCCTGCACATACACTGTTCCCGACCACCGGGCCTGCCTGACTCTCGGCAGAGCACTGTTCTGTCTGGTTCACCACTTGCTTCGTGTGCACATGTCTTCCCACCGAGATCCTAGGCCAACTAACCTTTACTGAGGCCCCTCCCGAGCCAGGCACCGTAGCAGCTGCTTTACTGAGATGCTCATGTTTTATGCTCATATTATCATCCCATTTACAGAGGAGGAAGGGGAGGCTTAGAGAGGTGTGTGTCCATGCCAGGGCCCCACAGCAAGTCAGTTGGAGCACGTCTCTCTGCCTTCAGGGGAGCTGCTCTGCTGCCCATCACGGGAAGGTTAAGTGCATCCATCTATAAGTGTGTTAGGGGCAATGGACACTCGTGTCCTGTGCATTCTGAAGTACTTGGAACCGTGTTGGGCTTGATGATACTTGTTGCTATCAGTGAGCTCATGCTGGGCTACGAGAGAAAGTGGGATGAAGTTCCAGCCCACCTGGTGCTTGAGTTTGCAGTCCCCACCCAAGGAACCCAAAATGATCCCTTCTTACCTCTGCTATCTTCCGATGGTGGATCATCGTGTTGGCACTGTGCCCTGGGTGTGTTCTTGTGCAAGCCCCCTCCCTCCTCTGGACCTTGGTTTCCCATCTATAAAATGAAAGGGGTGGGTTAGATAATCTCCCCGAGGACCTTCATCTCTAAAAGAAACTCTGTGACAGGCACAGCAATTCAGAAACATAGGATGAAATTCAGTTCTATTATTACACACAAGAAACAATTGGAGAATGTTACAAGATGTTTGAGATGAAGTATTCACTTGTGTGGAAGGGAGAAATCTCCTAGTAGGAACAGAGCCATAAGGACTAGGCATAAGGGCTTTTCATTTGTTTCTTCATTTTACTAGGCCCTACTATGTGCTGGGTGCTGTACTAGGTACTGGGGGTATGATGGCAGGTACAACTTCATCCCTGCTCCCAGGGAACCCACAGTCCAGGGTGAGAGAGAGGCAAGAAAAAGTAAGTACAGTCCAGTGTGCTAAGGAGATGCACACACTGCTGTGGGAACACACAGGTGGGGTCCCCACTCTTCCTAGATTTGGGAACATGGCCAGGAAAGACATACTAGAGGAAGTGGCATCAGAGCTTGGATGTACCCAAGACAAGTTATGGGGACTGGGGGAAAAGTCTTCCCGACAAAGAGTGAGACCCACATTGCTCTAATTACCCTGGTGCCAGGGACTGGTCCAGGCAGATTAAATGCACCGTCCCATGTAGCAAAGGTGCCGTGGTTACCTTCCTCATTTTAAATATGAGGACGCCAAGGCTCAGGAGGCTTAGATAACTTGCCAAAGGACACACAAGCAGTGGGAGCGGGGATTGGAACCAGGTTTGTTGGTTCCATAGATCCTGCTCACTACCCCAAACTTCACTGACTCCCAAGAATGAGAAATGGAACCCCAGTCTTGTTAGCAGGTTTCCCTCAGCATAAAACCAAGAATAGAGCAATTACATCTGTCTGTACTTACTCTCGACTGTGTCTCTTTCTGTTGTCCTCCATGGTAAGGAGCTTGTCTGGGACTGAATTGAATCCAAATGTTCTCCCTCATGCGGGTTCTGGTTCAAAGGAGCATGGTCAAGTGGTTGGGAAGCCAGAGCTTTGTCTCCCCAGCTGAGAGGGATTACGCAGATTGATAACATCTTGCCTCAGCCTCTCTAATTCCGGGTGTTAAGGTAATCACAGAAGACCCACGTTGATATTGTTGGCACAGCTGAGGTTTCAGTTTGCAAATGCCTGCTGGGATGGTTCAGATTTGTCTAAAAAAAGAACATAAAGAGCATTATCAAACCTGATCCCGAGCCACGCTTCTGTCCAGCAACCAGACCAGTCAGCTGATGAAATTTTGCAAATGTTTAGATGCAGACTCACCTTTTGACAATTTGCAAGAAAAAGAGCATATGGTTTCTATGAACTTCCTAGAGCTATATTTTCTACATGAGATATTTTTAAGTATAATTGAATTTCATAAATATGACAACATTTGGTAACACTTGAGCATGTTTTTGTTCTGTTGTTTACAGCAGCAAAATAATCTACTCCATATCTTTTTTCAGAAACTTCTAGAACTCAACAACCTGCATTCTCTGATGTCTGTGGTGTCAGCATTACAAAGTGCACCCATCTTCAGGCTGACAAAAACCTGGGCTGTAAGTTAATCCTTTTAAGTCTATTCCTTTGATTTTGGCTATTGTGTTGTTGATGAAGTTCTTCATTCCTTAAGCCCCAGAAGGCTTTCTCTGACTGTCTGCCCTTTGCCAACATGGAGGAGTATCATGGGTTAATGAAATGTTCTCTGAGCATCCTCACTCCTTCAGTGACCTCAGCTCCATTTTGGGACAAGGAAGTAGAGAGGACGCTGACGTGGCTGGGGTCAGAAGCCCGCTAGAGTGGACCTTCCTGGATCCTACAGTGTCCTTGCGATGGCTGGCTCAGCGATATGACTTCTTCCCTCCGTTTGGCTGGTGTTCTTTTCTGGCAGGCTCCAAACTGCCCTTGGGAAGGTCTCTGGACTGATGGCTCGCAGCTGCCCTGCGTTGTTGGCCATACAGCTAAGAGTTTCTCTGGAGAAACCTGTGACCCTCTTGTAGGGAAAAATGATTTTTTTTTCCTAAAGGCCATGAATTATTTCAGCTCAGAGGTGGAGTCTGATAGTTATATAATTGAGTCTGTAGGAAAGTTTTTCTGCTGTAAAAATACTTTAAAAATATCTCAGACCTCTTTATCCTCCTTCGCTTGGCACAGTGCCTGACATGGGGGAAGTAATTGCTGTTTCCATAGCTCGTTAGCATTCACCTCCTGGCCCGCCTGGTCCAGGGTCTCTCACAGACACATAGCCCAAGCCTTTCAAGACCTGTTTATGTCCCATAGAACTGAAGGAAACTATATGGAATTGTCAGCTGTGCTTCTGCAACTCATTTCCGAGCTTCTTCCTGCCAGTCTGTGGGGCTGGGCTGTGTTTCATACTTGGCTAGTTCAGGGGCCTTTAAGATACTTAGGGATTATGTTGTAGATGATCAGAAATGAACCTTGTTTCTTTAAATTGCAATTTTCCATGCATCTAGCCCTAGCAAAGTGGAGTGAGAAGTGTGAGCCTGGAGTCAGAAAACTGGGTTTGTGTTCAGGCACAGTTCAGAGTATGACTTCTGTGGGACTTGTTTCCTGTGTCGACTCAGAGAGGTTGGCCTAGATTAGTGGTTTTCCATCAGTGTCTCCTGGAGCCCCAGGGTTCCTCAGAGCTGCCTTGGGGGCCATGAGGGGCTGAGGGAGAGAGAGAGGGTGCCAAACAGACAGCTTGGGCACTGTTTCCACCAGAGTGGCTCTGTTTGTATCAGTTTTAGTCCTGGGCTTCTGGGTGAATTTCTGTTGAGCAATGGCTTTGGAGGTCGAAAGCAAGTTTGGAAGCCACTTGTCTCTGCAGTTGCTGCCAGCCCTGTGATTCCCTCAGTCCATCTGAGCCATGAGGCTTTTTTCAAAGTTGATTGGAGATTCTTTTTCAAATGAATTTTCCATCATTTAGATGATGTTATTGTTTCTTGGACTGCTGGGAACTATGTGCAGACCCAGAGGAATGAATTATGACTCTCATGGTGCACAGCCCTTACTGTCAGTAATATTGTGACTCTCTGTGACCCCTGTAAGCTGTATAGTTGGTGAGGGCAGTAGGGAGTCTTGCAAGCCACCTCTCGCCCACATGTTAGTCTGAGGACAGTGGTTGGCGCAGAGCATTTGGGAAATGGAGGGGCCCAAGCTCATCATCTTTCCCCTTCATCCAAATCCCCAGAGCCCAGTGGGATTGATGACTCCACTGTATTCCTGACACTGTCTCCACACCTGTCCTTACAGCACACAGCACATCTGCTCTGTAGCTTTGTTTACAGGTCTGCCTCCCGCTTTGGACTGCCTTCCTTCATGATGAGGTCTGATTTTTCTCTGTATCCTTGGTGCCCAGCTGAGTATATGCTTGTGTTTGAATGGTATGTCTGTTATGCTGAATCGCATCCTTCTTTTGTTATTAATTTGTAGTAATAAGATTATCCATAGACATATTGCCAAAAAAGAGCTGTTTTTCCTCTCCCTACTTGTGTTGGTGAGACCTCATGGACCCACAGAGCAGAGAGGAGCAGGAGCCCTGGAGGCCCCGCGATAGCAGCCCAAAACGTCAGTGCTTCTATAGTCTTCATTTTTCAGAGGACACTGAGGTTCCAAGAGGTGCAGTGACCTGTCCAAGATCACAGGTGAGGGCTGGAGCGGATGTGATGCAGCCTTGCCTTGCTGGACCCCATAGTCCATGTTCTTGGCCAGTGTGCTGCATGGCTTGTCAGTGACAGAACCTGGTGTTGGAATCAGGCTGGGCACAGGGCAGGGAGAAATAGGCACACACACTGCTTAGGAAGTGGGGCTGGAGAAGTGAGGCTGGCACACAGGCCCTGGGGGACAGGATGCGACTAGCTTCCTGGGTGCTGTCCCTGGAGTTACATTGAAACCCTGGCTATCTAGGAAGCCTGGACAGAAGGGAGTTACAGGTGTAGGAGGAGACCTGCCACTTGGTTGCACCGTGGGTGACCTCCAGTGAGGGCCAGTTGGTCGTTAGTTGTAGGGCAGGGCAGCCTATTGACATGTCCATGGCCGGCCGCTGAGTGCTAGCAGCTGAGTGAGCTGGGACAGGACAGAGACTGATGCTGAGCATAGGCCCTCACATAGTATGCCCTTAATAAATGCTGGCTGGATACACCAACAGAGAGGGACTCACCTTCTGCTGGCCTGGAAACATAGAGACAGGGTCTGATTTACCCTATCACGTGGGCCGCTTGGGAATATTGGCTGCCTTAGAGCCACGAGACCTAAGCAAGAGGTTGTATCGGCCAGTTCTGATTTCCTGAGTACACATTGCCATGCGGCTCTTATTCCTTCTACAAATTCAAATATTTATCAGATGCGTCCTCCATGCCAGGCCCTGAGGCTGTGGTCAACGCCCCTGTCTTCATGGGCTTTTATATTAGTCAGAGGAGACAGACACGTTATTGGGGAGAATAAACATGTGCCCAGTCTGGCTGGCACAAGAAGTGACTGGTAAATGTTTGTTGAATGCCCGGGGTGATGAACAAAGTGCATCAGGTGGGAATAAAAGTGACGCAGAGATTAGAGCAGGAGGATGTGACAGAGAGTGACCGGATGTCTGCTAGGGAAGGCCTCTCTAAGAAGACAGCTCTAAGTCGAGCCTTGAGTGACAGAAGGAGGCAGCCGTGCCGAGATGAGGGCACGAGTGTTCCAGGCAGAGGTCACAGCCAGTGCAAAGGCCTTGGTGGGAAGATGCTTGGTGTGATCAAGAAACTCAAAGGCCAGCATGGCAGGAGCGCAGTAGGCCAGGAAGAGATCGGTGCAAGACACTGTGGACGGCAGCAGGGCCGATCGTAAGGGGCTTACAGCCTGGGAGAGGAGTCAGGTTCTATTCTAAGTGCAGGGAAGGATTTTAAATGGGAGTCGGACATGATGTGGTTTATGGTTGCTTTTTGTTATTTTAATTACTGTTGCTACTGTGTGGAAAACAAATTGTGTGGGTGGTTCAGAGGGCATCAAGAGTGGAAACAGGGTCTAGTTAGGAGGTTAGGGCAGAATCCAGAAATGAGGTGAAGTTGGCTAGGATCAGGGAGGTGGCAGTGGACTTGGAGAGAAGTAGACTGATAGGGGAGGCATTCTGAAGATAGACTTGACAGGCTTTGTGATGGGTGGGGTGTTGGAGATGGGGAAAAGAATGGGCCCCTAGGTTTGGGGCCTGAGCAACTGGGAAGATGGTGAAAACTTTTCACTGATTAGAGTGGTCCTAAGAGGAGACTGACTTCTTCACGAGTGACCTGGAGGTATAGAATTCCTGGAGTATGGGTGAGTCACTCGTTACAGTAATTGCAGTCATGTGCTACACATCACACATCCACACACTCACACATATGCACGCACACACACACACACAGTTTGCTGGCTCTGTACACGTTCCTCTCATGATTTGTTCTTTCCTACTGAATTGATCCAGAGAGTTTGACTCATCTGCAGCAGCAAAGTGAAAACTGAAGTTTTTGGCAGGGAGGAAATCACAGCCAAAGGGTCAGAAGGCCTGGTCTGCAGGGTGGTGACCTGGAAGGAGAACCTCCTGGGAGTGGGGCTCTCACTCCCAGACATCTGGGGGCACAGGGTCATCAAGCTCTGCAGTTTGGAGAATGGCCACTTTGCATATATCCTAAGAAGGCAGATGTGTGGCTTTCACATATTTCAGATTTTAGAGTCTTTCACTCAGGAAGTGCCTCTGCTCCCCTGTGTCCAGTATAGTGCCCCAGTGGCCCCCTCTGATGTGGTTGAGAAGGTGGTGCTAGGCATGGACTGCCTGTTTCAGGCTTTCCTGAGCCTTGGCTCAGGTAGAAGGTGAGATGAGTGAGGGGGTGAGGAGATGGAATGCAGAGGAAACCACCATTTGCAGCCTCTAGTTACTCCTTCCCCAGTCATTCCTCTGTAGTGCCTACACTGCTTCTTAGAAGTTCCCAGTCATGAATTCTGCTGACGTTTTCACCCTCGTCTTCCTTGATGTTGCCATAGCATTGGACACTGTTCGTCACCAGCTTCTTGAAAAATCTCTCTTCCCTTAGCTTAGTTCTCTTCCCCCGTTCTGACAGCTGGCTCCTCCCTGACTGCTTTTGTTCCTCTCACCCACTGGATGTAAGTGTTCTGCGAAGGTCTGACCCCAGTTCCTGCCCTCCCCAATCCATTTCCCATCCTTTGGGGACCTCACTGACTTGGAGAGCTTCAGCCATCGCCTCTGTGACCCAGTGGTGGCTGCCTTCTCAGCTCTCACCCCAGCCTCTCTCTGGAGCCCTAGACCACGTTCCAAGCCCTGCTCCACAGAGCCCTCTGCTCACATGTTCCTTTGACAGCTCACAACTTGGCATATCTGAAATTAAACTTTGGTTTCCAGAAAGTGATAATGAGTGCCAGAAGACTCTCTTAGCAGACTGTGTTTTGGACTTTGAGGCAATATGGTAGACTGACCTGACAAGGACTAAGCCCCTCCCTCCCAACTGCCTGCTCCAAATACACAAACACAAATAAACGCTGGATAAAATACAACCAAATTAAAAACCAAGAAGCAAAGCTGAACTAGAAGCCAAGAAAGGGAAGTCACCATGTGCTAGAAATAAAGAATGCTCCCAGAGTCAGCACAGTGAGCAGAGTTAAGAGAATCCACTGTGTGGAGGCCTTTGCAGCAGGGGGCTGGGGTTCTAATGCCTGCGTGGGGAGGAGAGTCCAGGCTGCAGACCCCACGCACATGGGAGGCTGTAATTCAGCTTGTCATAGGAATCAGAGAGCCATCAAGTGTCAGCTGTCAGAAAATCTCTTTCCAGCCTGGGGAGTCCCAAGGGAGCATGAGTGAAAAAAAGTCACCTATGAGAAGCTGTCACCCCAGCCTATACCTCAGGTGGCTATAGGGTCTGAGTACACATGACCTCAATTTGTTTGGGGACCACAAGCCAAGAAATGAAGGGCAGAGGAGAGAAGTCAAGATGGCGGCGTATGGGCCGCCCCGGTGGCTTAGCGGTTAAGCGCGCGTGCTCCGCTGCTGGCGGCCCGGGTTCGGATCCCGGGCACGCACCAAGGCACCGCTTCTCCAGCCATGCTGAGGCTGCGTCCCACATACAGCAACTAGAAGGATGTGCAGCTATGACATACAACTATCTACTGGGGCTTTGGGGGAAAAAAATAAATAAATAAAATCTTTAAAAAAAAAAAAAAAAGATGGCAGCGTAAGCAGACTCTGAACTCACCTCCTGCTGCAGACACAGCCAATTTACAACTACTTGTGGAAAAATTACCCCTGAGACAGAACTGAAAACTGGATAAGAGGAACTCCTGCAACTAAGGATAATCCTAATTGAGGTGGAAGAGGCAGAAACTCCCTTCTGGAGAGGAAAAACGCCGCCTTCACAAGCCGCAGCGCCTCACGGCTGCCCGGGAGCAGCCCACAGGTATGTAGTCCTCCCTGGAGGAGCAGGCCCTGAGCCGGCAGCGCTCCCACTGGGGGCATTTTGTGGACCCAGCACAGTCGAGACGAGTGGCATAATATCTGACTTTGCCTGCTACTAAAACATTGGGGAGTACCCCCAGAAAAGCCGATTCACAAAGAAATTAAAACCGGCTCTTAAAGGGCCCACGTGCAAACTCACCCATTTCAGAAAGCAACCTAAAATCACCAGAAAGAAAGGTGCACAGTGCTTTGGTAAAAAGAGACTCACCTGATAGGCTCTGAGTGCATTGCAGTGAGAGGTGAGACCTCTCCAGGGACTGGGACATTGGTGGCAGCCACTATTGTGGCCTGGTGTGGGCATGCTGATGCAGATGCCATTGGAGTTCTCCCTGGGGCCTGCTAGCCCAGGTCTGCCCCACCCACTAGAGCACTGATTTAATCCAGCTCAGCCAGGGCAGGCAGCCCACCCTAGAGACTGGCCCCACCCAACAACAAGCCCTCAGGCATCTTGTGGGCCTGCGTAGATTGGTGACTGGATTCTCTGCGGCCTGGCAACTGAGCCGGCTTCAGTGGGGCAGGGCATGCACAAGGAGTGGGTGGAGAGTGTGGGGCGGTGGTGAAGTGTGTGGGGCTCCTGCTGTGGAGAGACTGGGTCCACTTCAGAAGGTTGGGGCATGCACACAGGGCAGGACTGTGTTGACTGTGTGTTTGGACCTGTGGGCAGCAGGGCTTGTTAGCTGTAGAAGACTTGTGATTCTCAAAGACCCACACAGGGGGTTTGCCCCACCTTCCTTGAAACAATTGGGTGCTCCTGTGCCTGAGGCCAGCCCCACCCAGCTGCAATCCTCAGAGAGCTGACAAGAGACCTAAAGGCTGGAGGCTTATAGCAGTTGTAAGCCCCTGAGCCTAACAACCTGCCACGCTGGGGGCCTACTCACTTAAAAGAAATACTGCAACACAAATGTGTTATTAGAACTTGCAGCCAACTGTGCTGGGGCTCCCCACATCTGATAAACAGACTGAAGGGCCCACAACAACTACAAGCAGCTGAGCATTGCAGCAGCTGGCCAGGAGCATAACTCAGCCTCCCTGGGCGCCTACAGGGAGAGCAAACAGGCCACAACAGAAGGACACACATAGCCCACATAGGGGTCACCCCTGGAACATTGAGAACTGAGGGAAGCACACTGCAGGCCTCCTAAGGCATCACTTATATAAGGTCACCTATCCAAGAGCGGGAGACGTAGCTGACCTACCTAATACGTAGACACAAGCACAGGGAAGGAGGCAAAATGAGGAGGCAAAGGAATACATTCCAAGTAAGGGAACAGGACAAAACCCCACAAAAGGAACTAAGTCAAACAGAAATGAGCAACCTACCCAACAGAGAGTTCAAACAAAGAGTGTTAAGGATGCTCACTGATCTGGGGAGAAGAATAGATGAACTCAGTGAGAATGTCAACAAAGAAATGGAAGATATAAAAAAGAACCAATCAGAAACGAAGAATACAATACTGGAAATGAAAAATTCACGAGAGGGACTCAAAAGCAGAGTAGAGGATACAGAAGAACGGATCTGCGAGCTGGACGAAAGACTAGAAGAAATTACCCAAGCTGAACAGGTAAAAGAGAAAAGAATTAAAAAGAGTGAGGACAGTCTAAGGGACTCCTGGGACAACATTAAGTGCACTAACATCTGTGTTATACCCGGAAGGAGAAGAGCGAGACAAAGGGGCAGAGAATCTATTTCAAGAAATAATAGATGAAAACTTCCCTTACTTAAGGAAGGAAGCAGACATCCAGGTACAGGAAGCACAGAGAGCCCCAAACAAGATAAACCCAAAGAGGCCCACACCAAGACACATCATAATCAAAATGTCCAGAATTAAAGATAAAGAGAGAATCCTAAAAGCCGCAAGAGAAAGACAAGTTACATACAAAGGAAACCCCATAAGGCTATCAGCTGACTTCTCAGCAGAAACCTTACAGGCTAGAAGAGAATGGCACGATATATTTAAAGTGCTAGAAGGAAAAAACTTACAGCCAAGAATATTCTACCCAGCAAAGTTATCGTTCAAAATGGAAGGAGAGATAAAAAATTTCCCAGACAAGCAAAAATTAAAGGAGTTTGTCACCAAGAAACCAGTGCTACAAGAAATGTTAAAGGGACTGATTTAAGGGGAAAAGAGAAGACCACAAATAGGAAAAATTATCTGTTTTCATGATAAGAGGGTAATGGATACAAATGCACAAAAAAGAGTTTAGATATGATATCAAAAACATAAAATGAGGGAGGAGGGGAGTTAAAGAGTAGAGCTTTCAGACAGAGGTCAAACTAAAGAGACCATCAATTCTGTATAGAAGGAGAAAGGAACAGAGAAGGACTACTAAAACACTGAGGGGAAAAAAAAAAGGTTTAAAAATGGCAGTAAGTACATACTTATCAATAGCTACTTTATTTTTTTTTTTTAAGATTTTATTTATTTATTTATTTTCCCCCCAAAGCCCCAGTAGATAGTTGTATGTCACAGCTGCACATCCTTCTAGTTGCTGTATGTGGGACGCGGCCTCAGCATGGCCAGAGAAGCGGTGCGTCGGTGCGCACCCAGGATCCGAACCCGGGCCGCCAGCAGCGGAGCGCGCGCACTTAACCGCTGAGCCACGGGGCCGGCCCTCAATAGCTACTTTAAACGTGAATGGACTAAATGCTCCAATTAAAAGGCATAGGGTGGCTGATTGGATTAAAAAACAAGACCCATATATATGCTGCATACAAGAGACACACTTCAGCCCTAAAGACACTCACAAACTGAAAGTGAAGGGTTGGAAAAAGATACTCCACGCAAATGGCAATGAAAAGAAAGCTGGGGTAGCAGTACTCATCAGACAAAATAGACTTTAAAACAAAAACTGTAAAAAGAGACAAAGAAGGGCATTACATAATGATCAAGGGAACAATCTAACAAAAGGATATAACACTTGTAAATATCTATGCACCCAATGTAGGTTTACCTAAATATATAAAGCAATTATTAACAGACATAAAAAGAGAAATAGACAGTAACACAATAATAGTAGGGGACTTTAACACTCCACTTACACCAATGGATAGATCATCCAAACAGAAGATCAATAAGGAAACATTGGCCTTAAATGACACACTAGA
This sequence comes from Ceratotherium simum simum, assembly GCF_057802395.1. Taxonomy (NCBI): domain Eukaryota; kingdom Metazoa; phylum Chordata; class Mammalia; order Perissodactyla; family Rhinocerotidae; genus Ceratotherium; species Ceratotherium simum. Next base: position 9,388,342 of record NC_141928.1, on the reverse strand, counting down.
ACAGATGGACCTAGTAGATATATACAGAGCATTCCATCCAAAAACCGAAGAATACACGTTCTTTTCAAATGCACATGGAACATTCTCCAGGATTGATCACATATTAGGCCCCAAAACAAGTCTCCATAAATTTAAGAAGATTGAAATAATACCAAGCATCTTTTCTGACCACAATGGTATGAAACTGGAAATCAACTATAGGAAGAAAATCAGAAAAGCCACAAATACGTGGAGATTAAACAAAATGCTACTGAACAACGACTGGGTCAATGAAGAAATCAAAGAAGAAATCAAAAAATACCTGGAGACGAATGAAAATGAAAATACGACATGCCAGAATTTATGGGATACAGCAAAAGTGGTTCTAAGAGGGAAGTTTATAGCAATACAGGCCTATCTCAACAAACAAGAAAAATCTCAATTAAACAATGTAACAATGCACCTAAAGGAACTGGAAAAAGAAGAACAAACAAAGCCCCAAATCAGTAGAAGAAGGGAAATAATAAAATTCAGAGCAAAAATAAATGAAATAGAGACTAAAAAAAAAAGGAAAAATTAATAAAACCAAGAGCTGGTTCTTTGAAAAGATAAACAAAATTGACAAACCTTTAGCTAGACTCACCAGGAAAAAAAGAGAGAAGGCACAAATAAGTAAAATCAGAAATGAAAGAGGAGAAATTACAACAGACACCTCAGAAATACAAAAGATTATAAGAGAATACTATGAAAAGCTGTATGCCAACCAATTCGACAATCTGGAAGAAATGGATAAATTCTTAGAATCATACAACCTTCCAAAACTGGATCAAGAAGAAATAGAGAATTTGAATAGACCAATCACCAGTAAGGAGATCAAAACAGTAATCAAAAACCTCCCCCAGGGCCGCCCCGTGGCTTAGCGGTTAAGTGCGTGCGCTCCGCTGCTGGCGGCCCGGGTTCGGATCCCGGGCGCGCACTGACGCAACGCTTCTCCGGCTATGCTGAGGCCGTGTCCCACATGCAGCAACTGGAAGGATGTGCAGCTATGACATACAACTATCTACTGGGGCTTTGGGGGGGGGAAGTAAATAAATAAAATCTTTTAAAAAAAAACCTCCCCCAAAATAAAAGTCCAGGACCAGACGGCTTCCCTGGTGAATTCTACCAAACATTCAAAAAAGACTTAATACCTATCCTTCTCAAACTCTTCCAAAAAATTGAGGAAGGGGGGAAGCTCCCTAACTCATTCTATGAAGCTGACATTACCCTGATACCAAAACCAGACAAGGACAACACAAAAAAAGAAAACTACAGGCCAATATCACTGATGAACATCGATGCAGAAATCCTCAACAAAATACTAGCAAATCACATACAACAATACGTTAAAAAGATTATACACCATGATCAAGTGGGATTTATTCCAGGTATGGAGGGATGGTTCAACATTCGCAAATCAATCAACGTGATACACCACATTAATAAAATGAAGAATAAAAATCACATGGTCACCTCAATAGATGCAGAGAAAGCATTTGACAAGATACAACATCCATTTATGATAAAAACTCTGAATAAAATAGGTATAGAAGGAAAGTACCTCAACATAATAAAGGCCATATATGACAAACCCACAGCTAATATCATCCTCAATGGTGAAAAACTGAAAGCTATCCCTCTAAGAACAGGAACCAGACAAGGATGCCCATTGTCATCACTCCTATTTAACATAGTACTGGAAGTCCTAGCCAGAGCAATCAGGCAAGAAAAAGAAATAAAAGGGATCCAAATTGGAAAGGAAGAAGTGAAACTCTCACTATTTGCAGATGACATGATTTTATATGTAGAAAACCCTAAAGAATCCACCAAAAAACTTTTAGAAGTAATAAATGAATACGGTAAAGTTGCAGGATACAAAATCAACATACAAAAATCAGTTGCATTTCTATACACTAACAACGAAGTAGCAGAAAGAGAAATTAAGAATACAATCCCGTTTACAATTGCAACCAAAAGAATAAAATACCTAGGAATAAACTTAACCAAAGAGGTGAAAGATCTGTACACTGAAAACTATAAAACATTGCTGAAAGAAATTGAAGACAACACAAAGAAATGGAAAGCTATTCTGTGCTCTTGGATTGGAAGAATTAACATAGTTAAGATGTCCATACTTCCTAAAGCAATCTATAGATTCAATGCAATCCCTATCAAAGTTCCAACAACATTTTTCACAGAAATAGAACAAAGAATCCTAAAATTTATATGGAACAGCAAAAGACCCCGAATAGCTAAAGGAATCCTGAGAAAAAAGAACAAAGCTGGAGGTATCACACTCCCTGATTTCAAAATATACTACAAAGCTATAGTAACCAAAACAGCATGGTACTGGCACAAAAACAGACACACAGATCGATGGAATAGAATCGAAAACCCAGAAATAAACCCACACATCTATGGACAGCTAATCTTTGACAAAGGAGCCAGGAACATACAATGGAGAAAAGAAAGTCTCTTCAACAAATGGTGTTGGGAAAACTGGACAGCCACATGCAAAAAAATGAAAGTAGACCCTTACCTTACACCATACACAAAAATTAACTCCAAATGGATTAAAGACTTGAATGTAAGACCTGAAACTGTGAAACTTCTAGAAGAAAACATAGGCAGTACGCTCTTTGACATCGGTCTTAGCAACATATTGTCAAGCACCGTGTCTGACCGGGCAAGAGAAACAATAGAAAAAATAAACAAATGGGACTACATCAAACTAAAAAGCTTCTGCACAGCAAAGGAAACCATCAACAAAACGAGAAGACAGCCTAACAATTGGGAGAAGATATTTGCAAACCATACATCTGTTAAGGGGTTAATCTCCAAAATATATAAAGAACTCATGCATCTCAACAATGAAAAAACTACCAACCCAATTAAAAAATGGGCAAGAGACCTGAACAGACATTTCTCCAAAGAAGATATACAGATGGCCAACAGACATATGAAAAGATGTTCAAAATCATTAACTATCAGGGAAATACAAATCAAAACAACAATGAGATATCACCTCACGCCCATCAGAATGGCTATAATTAACAAGACAGGAAACAACACGTGTTGGAGAGGATGTGGAGAGAAGGGAACTCTCATACACTGCTGGTGGGAGTACAAACTGGTGCAGCCACTATGGAAAACAGTATGGAGATTCCTCAAAAAATCAAGGCTAGAACTACCATATGATCCAGCTATTCCACTGCTGGGTATTTATCCAAAGAACTTGAAAACACCAATGTGTAAGGACACATGCACCCCTGTGTTCATTGCAGTGTTATTCACAATAGCCAAGACTTGGAAGCAACCTAAGTGCCCATCAAGGGACGAATGGATAAAGAAGATGTGGTATATGTATATACAGTGGAATACTACTCAGCCGTAAGAAACGATGAAATCCAGCATTTGTGACAACATGGATGGACATTGAGGGTATTATGCAAAGTGAAATAAGTCAGAGGGAGAAGGTCAAATACCATATGATTTCCCTCATTAAGTAGTAGATAATAACAACAATAAACAAACACATAGAGACAGAGATTGGATTGGTGGTTACCAGAGGGGAGGGGGGAGGGAGGAGGGCAAAAGGGATAATTTGGTGCATGTGTGTGGTGATGGGTTGTAATTAGTATTTGAGTGGTGAACATGTTGTAATCTATGCAGAAATAGAAGTATAGTGATGTACACCTGAAATTTATACAATGTTATAAACCAACGTTACTGCAATAAACAAAACAAAACAAAACAAAATATTCCAAAAAAAAGAAATGAAGGGCAGTGTCCCATGGAAATTAACAGTGTGGACTCTTGAATCAGATACCCCAGGCTGAGCCTTGGACCTGCCCCTTATAGTAAGGATTAAATGAGTAAATATATGAAAAATGGTTAGAACTATGCCTGGCACCTAGTAAGGGCTGGATAAGTATTGGCTGCTGCTGCTGCTGCTATTGTTGTTGTTATTATTATTTCCAACTCTTCTTGACCATTCTCAAATGGGCCGGCAGAGGCTGCCATCCCTGTAAGCCTTTTTATGACCTGATGTCATCATCGTCATCTAGCTGGTCCCCTTGCTTCTGGTCTTGCTCCCTCTGGTCCTTCCTCACACCACTACTGGAGTGATTGCCCTCAAACATAGCTCTGGTGTTTTCTCTTTCCTGATTAAAGACAGTTTGTAGCATTTCCCCACCCCTGGCTCAGTTGGGGGGGTCTGTGCTCACCATTGCTCCAAAGCGGGATACTCTGATATTACCGTCTTGATGCTGCTCTTTTTAATCCATCATTTGGACATTCATTTCACCACCTCTAGTTTTATAATAATGAGTATTTTATCAGCCAATTTTTAACCATCATCTGGATTTCAAAACTTGGACTTCAGTGATCCTTAGAGCAAGGGAAGACACTGAGCTTGGATGAGAGAGAGGGTCAGTATGTCTTTTTTTTTTTTTTTTAAAGATTTTTATTTATTTATTTTTTCCCCCCAAAGCCCCAGTAGATAGTTGTATGTCATAGCTGCACATCCTTCTAGTTGCTGTATGTGGGATTCAGCCTCAGCATGGCCGGAGAAGCTGTGCGTCGGTGCGCGCCCGGGATCCGAACCTGGGCCGCCAGCAGCGGAGCCCGCACACTTAACCGCTAAGCCACGGGGCCGGCCCAGTATGTCTTGATGGGTGTTTTTGAGGGAAGCTTGCATTTGGGAATGTGGTGCTTGATGAAAGCTCATGGGCAGTGAGCAAATCGCACAGTGCAGAGGACATAGTAGAGACATTTTGGCAACAACAGCAAATACCAAAAGGTTTCATACCTACTTCACACCTACTTCCTGACCCTAAAAAACAAACCATAAACCTTTCAGCTGTGGCCGGCAGAGCATCTGCACCAGCAACCCAGCACCCCAAGTCACATGCGGAAGAGACGCAAGAGTTGGCCAGAGGAATTTCCTGTTCAAACACGGCCACAGTCAACTCATTCTTTTCCCTTTGATTAGTATTCACTGTTCATGCTTAGCTGCTTATGATTGGCACCCTGTTTGCAAGTTGAGTTGAAGTATCTGGGAAAGTAGAATAAGCAGTCAAAATGGTCATCACATGTCCACAGTATCCAAATGGTCATCACATGTCCATGGTATCCAGATGGCCAAGTCAGAAACATACTTTGCCTAATGGTGAGTTTCCTTCTCTTTCCTACCTTCCCAGTCTTGTCCAAAGCAACACTTGCCTACATACCTGCCAAACTGCTGCTCTCTGAAGTATCCCTATGTGTTCCTACCTCCAGGCCACTGCTCATGCATTCTTTGGCCTCTGGGGCCTCTCCAGCCCCATCTCTGTTGGTTGAAATCCTTCAAGACTCGTTTCCAGGATTACGTCTTCCTGAAGTTCCTCCGTCCCATTGTGGAGTTTCTTCTCTCCTTCTAGAGCTCTCTCACAGTGTTTCTGACTCTTCCTTGCCTTAACTAGCCCTTTTCATTGATCAACCAGGTTGAACAAATGGGGATGCACATTTGGTGCCTGACTCCTCACTCACCTGAGACCAACTCTGGACACAGGATGGGCACTTGGCAAACTTCCATTTGGAGACCAATCTCAGCTTCTTGGCTCTACTCTTGGGGCTTTGTGGGAATGTCTCCAGGGTTGCCATGAGTGGAATTTTAAAAAAATTTTATCAAAATTCCTGGAAACACATGATAAAAATTGTCCTACAAGATTATACATTATGTATGTTTGCATGTGAGTGTATGTGTGTATTATGTATGTGTATGTGTAAATTGTTAAAGGATAATTTTTTAAAAAGGGAAAATCATGACTCGTATAAGTATAAAATGAATACTTGTCAAATATTTTGTTTAACTCATTAATTAGAGAACCGGCAAGATATTACAGCTGTATCAAAAGAGAACCCAGAGTACTACACTTGTATAAAAGTCAGGTAAGGAATGCTGGAATAGTTTTTAAAATGGATACAAAATTAGTCAGTATTCCCAGGGGGATAATCAGTGGCATTCCATGAGACGTAACTTACCTTTCTATGGACAGGAATTGTTTGCATTACTACATTTTGTACGAGTTAACTTCTGTCTGTACAGAGTTTAAAATGGCCTTAGTCAAAGACAAATATGGATAGCTGGCCAGGACACCTACTAAATTTCAAAGTCACAATTTCCTCTCATTTTACTTATGACAGTCTCCATTGCATCTAATATTTTACATTAGATATGTGACTTTGTAGTTCATTTTTCAGAAACTGATAGTTTATATGTAAAGAGGTAAAAATTACTTTTGTTTAAGCGCCCAGGTTTCATTCCTTACTCATTCCATACTCGGTCTGTTGAATCCATTGGTCCATAGATTATCCACAGCACTAAAAATTCTTTCCATACCAACAATAGACACTGGAATTGAAATAGAATTTTGGGCCAGTTTTAACATATTTGGAGCAACAGGCTCTTTGTTGAAAAACATTTCCACGTATCAAGAAATGTTATTCTCTCAAGGCAAGGGAACAAGATACCAATGTCCTTATAAAGAGGATTTTAGGGGGACTTTTTTTTTCTTCCATGGAGACAGCTTCCAGATTTGAACTATTTACCAGAAGAGGGGGGTTTTTCATCATTAGTCAAATACAAGTGCTACATACAGGGTCTTGGAGCATGATAAGGGAAATTTCCAAATTTTTTCCTAGATATTTGACCAAAATTTGTGATCTTCCTGGCTTTTGACCCTGTGGTTTATGAGTCCCATTTATCCCTTGCAGCTGACACTTGGCACCATGAAAATTATTTAAAATCAATATGCAGGGACTGATTTTTACCTTGTAATTTTAGTGCACTTTGCATATGTGGTTATAAACCCTTTCTCAATCCTAATGTTGTATATTTTTGCTTTTTGCCTTATTTGTAGAGGTTTTACCTGTTTTACTGATATATTATAAAAATTAGTTCTTGGGTTACTTATCATTTCTATAGGTTTGGTGTTTAGTTTGATTTTGTTTTTTAATGTATCAGTTTCTAAGTTTATCTATTAATTGATTTCTCATACTTTTTTCCCAGCTTCTTGAGTTGAATCTTCAGTTCATTTATATTTTTACTTGTTGAATTATAAAAGAGTTTAAAACCACGTGTTTTCCTCTCAGTACAGTTTTGGCCTCATCACAGTTTAACATAAAGTGTTCTCATTATTTGTGGTTTGTAAATAGTCCATAATCTTGGCTTTTGTTTCTTCTGTTACCCAGGAATTATTGGAGTGTTCAAAATTTTCCAAGGAATTGGATTTTTAAGTTATCACTGTTAGTTTTCCCATTTTTTTTATTCATCAAATATTTAGGCAGTGTGTTCTGTGTCAGGAACCATACCAGATGCAGGGAATAGTAGAGTGAATACAACCAGCCTGGTCGCTGCCTTCATGGGAGCCATTGTTTGCTGAGTGAGACACAGATGTAATTGCACAATTAATCACAATTGTAATAAACATTATGGAAGAAAATCTCAGAGTGCCCCAAACTTCTAAACTTTACTAGAAGTGAAGTTGCCTGTTGTATTTAGTGAACTTTTCCTTAATCTTATTTCCTTACCTCTTTTCCTGAACACGAATGCTTTTAGTATCTGTTTGACTCAGGTAGGCAAATAATTTATGTTCTTATATGTAATTCTGATGGTTTCTTCCTGAGGCTTCCCGTAAACTCTAAAATCTAAAGGACCGTCAGCGCATATGAGGTTTTCAGTTTATGACTCTACTTGTAATAAAAGTTAAAACATGTATAAGTAAATGCTGTTATTTTTTTGAATAAACAAACCCTATATTTAAAAAATTAAATCTTAAAAGAATGTTTTCAGCGTAATAGATGCACATTAATTTTAAAGATCACTATATACTGAAAGGCTTAGTGAAACAACCAGCACTCATTGCTCTCTCTTTCCATATCCCATTCATTCCCCAGAGGCAACCACTTAACAGTTGTATAGTGGTTTCTTCTGGTAGTTTCTGCCACATTTCCACCAATGTGTTTTTGCTACAATTTCTTGATCCATTCACGTTAGACATTTGGTGACTTCTTTATATGATAGATGTTGGTTTCGTTTTCCTGAACCACCTTTCCTCATTCTTTAAAAACACTCATGTTACTATAGCTAAATCACTTCTGTGTTTTAGTTATTAGGCACACACACAAGTCTTGACCTATAACATGTAGGATGACTGCAACATGAGTTCCTAGCATCAAGTCTGGAAGATCAGGAATTCAGGTTTCTATTCCTTTCTTCCAGGAAGGCACCTTATACACATTGAGCCATCCATTCCCTGGTGACCAAGCTTTACATACCAGAGATCTCAGTCGTAAAGGATCTTTATGAATCTCTGGGCTGTGGGTACCTGCTTGTCCTGTATTTGCTTAACTAAGTCACTCCTTCCATGACTGCATACGGAAAAGAAGTTGGGCTTCTTGTAATTAAAATACCATACCCAGTGTGAATATGACACAGCTATAGGCTATAGGGAATCTGGAGGAGATAGCCTTGATTGGAGAGATGGGCTGGCTAGGTGCACAACATACACAGGTGAATTGTGTGAAATTTCCTGGGGCCTTCAGCAATGGTGAAGATGTTGAGGAGAGAGCAAGAAGCTTTGGACTCAGGGAAAGAGATCTGATGTAGCTGTGAAATAACTCTGGGTGACCTCGAGCAATCTGCTTTACTCTCTGAGCTCCTTGCTGTTGTAGGGTCTATGCACCCATGGAGGTAGGTGCTATTCAGGGGATCTTGGCATCATTTCAGAACAGTGGACTAGGTCGCTTCAGAGGATATCTTCCAAGTGTGAGATTCTGTGAAAAACAACAAAATCAAGGCCGTGAAACTTCCCATCTCTGCATGAAAGAGCCTTTAAAATCTTTAGTTGTGCCCAGGATTTGGTACACATGCCATTTAGGATGTTTCCTTTTAGTCTTCATCCACGGTTTTCCTTTCTTTAGCTTCTTCTGGTTTATTTCTCTCCTCTCTCATACTCTGTATTTTCTTCTCATTCCAGCTTTTGAATCGAAAAGACAAGACCACCTTTGAGAAATTGGACTACCTGATGTCTAAAGAAGATAATTACAAGCGGACTCGGGAATATATCCGAAGCCTGAAGATGGTTCCCAGTATTCCCTATCTAGGTAGGAGTCTGAATTGGCTTATTATTTTTTAAGAAATCTGCTCAGTGCTGAATAAGATGTTTTTATAGTTTCTAGTTGAGAACTTTCCAGGAAACCTCATGGGCCATGGATAAATGGGTAATTGGTTGGTTCCATGGATTGGAACAGGCTGTTGATACTTCCCAAGGATAGGAACCTTGAGGAGGGCCTTGAAACAAGGGATATTCTGCTTCTTATACAAGTGACCAGTGAATCCCAAGCCTCCCTAGCCTGCAGCTGAGAGGGTCATAGTGACAGTAACAGGACTCAGCTGGTTCATCCACATCCTCCTGAACTGGGGGAACTCAGGCCCAAACCCCTCTGTCTGGTTCTCTAGGCATTATTAATATATTTTATAAGATTTGTACCAACAAAGTTATAACAACAATTATTGATTTTTCTGATTAGAAAATGATACGTGTTCATTGTAAGGAATTAGAAAAAGAAGAAAATATCATTTGTTATCCTACCTAGAGATAATCATGATTTTGCTTCATATCCTTTCTTTTGTTTAGGTACATACAAAATATGTGAACTTTAATTTATTACCTGCATTTCTATACTGTGACAATCTCATCACATGGATTTATCAAACTTGAATCTGCTAATATTGACAAGTTGTTTCTACATTTTTGCTATTAAAAGTTTGCAATGAACATCTTTGTTGCAAAAACTTCCTACATAAAGTTATCATTATTACATTATAATAAATTCCTAGAAGTGTGATTATTGGGTCAAAACTTGCGCAAAATTGCATGCCTTTTCATGTATATTTTCAAAACGCTCTCCATAGAGGTTTCATTGGAAGGAGGTGAAATTGCCTATTTTTCCTACATGCACAAATACTGTGTATTTTCATGTGCATTTTTTTCTTTTCCTTTCTCTTTTTTTTTTCTTTGCCAATTTGACAGGTAAAAAATACTTCTTGTAGTTTGGGTTTCACGGTTATGCTAATTTATGAAAAAAATGTCTTTTTATGATCTAAAATAATATTAATAATAAGGGAAATTAAAGTTTTATAGAAGTGACTCCTAATATTTTCAGAGATCTAGTGCAATTTTTTAGAGATACATTTTTGACAGCTTTTACATGTCTTCCACAAGCATCGTTTATTTAGGTTTTCTAATTCTTTTAAAGCCAATTTAGAAAATTTAATTTTAGTAGAAAATTGTCCATTTGATCGAAGTTTTCAAAATTATTAGCATAGAGTTTTTTTCTCTTTTAATTTTTTTTTGACCATAGAGTTTATACATAATATTCTCTCATAAATTTTAACCTCCTGTGTATGTATGGTTATATTTGCTTTGCATTCCTAATAGTTTGCCTTTTTGTCTTCTCTTTCTTTTTTTAATTTGCTTTGCCAGAGGTATGTCTGTTGGTCTTTCCAAAGAAGTAGACTGTGTATTTGTTTATCAGTTGCATTGTCTTTCTGCTTTCTACTTGACTGTATTTCGTCAGTCCGGGATGTGCTTTTTCTCTCCACATTTTAACAACTCTGAAATTGGGCTGCATCTTTCAATTGAGGGTAACAAAGCACTGTGACATTGTTTAATTGGCAGCAGTTTTTCTTAGTAATATATAAAATATTGGTGCATCTTAGATGACATCCTAGATTTGATGAAATATGGACTTTCCGCTTTTGTCTTTTATAATTCATTTCTCCTGCTTTCCTTAAGTTGTTTTGTCATCTCTATTAACTGCTTCAGTTGAATTATTGGGTCATTTGTATATGTATTATGCTTGCCACTTTTTTGGGGAAGACAGTTAAGGGTATACATTTTCCTCTAATTGCTGCTTTTGTTGTATCCTACATGTTTTGATGCCTAGTGTTCTCAGTGATATTCTTTAAATGTTCTGTAATTATAGTTTCAATTTTTCTTTTATCCAAGTATTATTTAAGGTAGTGGTATTTTAATTTTCAAGGGCTTGAGGTTTTTGTTTTTTTTTCCAAATGGCTTTATTGAGATATAATTCATATATCATTCATTCAAAATGTATGATTTTTTAGTATGTTCAGAGTTGTGCAACCATCAGCATAGTCAATTTTAGAACATTTTTGTCACCTCAAAGAGAAACTCTATACCCATTAGTAGTCACTCCCTTTTTCTTCTAGCCACCTCCCTTCCACCCCCAGGCAACCACTAATCTACTTTCTATCTCCATAGATTTGCTTATTCTGGACATTTCATATAAATGTATCATACAGTATGTGGTCTTTTATGACTGGCTTCTTTCCCTTACCATCATGTTTTCAAAGTTCATCCTTGTTGGAGCATAATCAGTACTTCATTCCTTCTTATTGCAAAATCATATTCCATTGTATGGCTACACCACATTTTATTTATCTGTTCATCATTTGATGGACAATTGAATTGTTTCTCTTTTTGGCTATTATGCATAACACCACTAGGAATGGCTTTGGTTTTTAACAACATAGTCTTCACTCTAATTATTTTACATTGGTTTAGAATATGTGACATATATGCTTTCTAGGTTTATAAACTGTTGATATTTATCTTGTGGTTTAATATAAGATCAGGTTTTGTAAATGTTTCATGGATGCTGTAAAAGAAGGTATAATTTCTCAAATTACTTTTATAATTCCATTATAATATTCAAATTATTAATTTTTGACAACTTGGTCTATCAAGGACAGAAATATATGTTAGTGTCTCCCTGCATTTCTAGTAGTTTTTGCCTCACATTATTTAGTATACAGAAATTTATAACAGTTGTAAATTCATGGTGAAGTGTCCCATGCAAAATGTTCTTGATTCCATTTGTTATTTGCTTTTACTTCTTTGTCTGATATTAATTCTGTGAAATCTGTTTTATTTTTCATTTGCATTCATTTTATAAATCTTTGACTATATTTTAGATTTTAATATTTTAAATTGCTTTGTTTTAGGCGTGATCCTTGAAAACAGCATTTAGTTGGACCTTTTAATAGAGGGGTAAAAGTCTTTCACATTTGTTTAGTCTTAAGCCATGTTATTGAATTGAATATCATTCTATGCTTTCTTATTTCATGTTTTCTTTTCCTTTTTCTCTTCTTATGGCTTCCTGTAAACTGCAGTGTCTTTCTACTTGATGACCGGCAAATCCCCATCTTAGATCTACAGGTGGGGGCATGTTAGTGTGCACAGCTCCCAAGCCCATTCCCACTTTGCCCAAGGCTAATCAATTGAAAGATGAGATCGCTGGTATTAGGGTGCGAGTAGCTCAGTGCAATCCACTGGTTCAGGTAGCAGAGGTGCTCCAGGATCGTTAATGATGGTCTCTTGTCTCTCATAAAATGATCATGATCATGAGAGCTGTTGTTTATTGTCTGCTTTCTGTGTGCCTGGCACTTTGCTAGACATTTTAATACATTATCTCAATGAATGCTCAATAGCCCATTGAATAAGCAGGCACTGAGAGGTTGCCTAGGGTCACATACCTGGAAAGTGGCAGAGCCAGGACTTGGCCGAGATGGTCTGGCTATAAGCCCTAAGCTCTTGACGCTGCCCTCTCCCGACTCCCCACCTCCACTGTCCAGGTCGTTATTTTCCGGCTCCTCCCTTGCAGTTGCCACCTATATGTCCTCTGCCACTTATGACTTGTGAGTGGTCTCCATTGGGCACTGGATGAAGTAGGATGAATTATCTCAACTCTTTCTTGTAACACTCTCTGTCCTTAGACCACAAAGCAGTGCTGTCTTGGGCTTCCGAGGGCATTGGTCAGGGGTCTCAGCCAAGGGCAAACTGGACCAGTACCATCTCCCCTTTCTGACCTATGTACCTTGTCATCAGACTAAGCATATGCACCCAGATCACTCACCTTCGGATGAGTCTCCTCCTCAGGCCACTGGCCAGAGGCCCCTTGTGTATCATCATGATAGCTTTCATTAGGCCGCAGGACAAGTCCACACTTGCAGTGGACACGTAACCTGCCCCGGCTCTGGGGCCCCTTGCCGCTGAGTTTCTGGACAGATGCAGCCCTCCATGTTCTTGATCACCTCGTCTTAGGGGCTCTTCCTGGCGGGTGCCTGCTCAGAGGTCTATGTGGACCTCTGTTCTCCTGCAGGGCCCTCCTGCTTCTGCCTCTAAGTAAGACCAGCTTTACTGCCATGCTCCTGTCCCTTCAGCCTCATGAGGACTTCCCTCTCCCCTTAAACCAGTTGGACTGCATTTCTCCTACTTGCATCACAACCACTCCTGACGTAAATAAGTCAGGCTGAAGGAAAAGGAGGTGACTCCAATGTGCTTTCTGTTCCCAGGACAATGTGTGAGGGTTTACTACGGTGGGCATCATAGTTTCATTAAGAAGAGCGAAGCAAGATCCCATTCTGAGGCTCAATGGGGCCGTCCGTCCCGAGGACAGCGAGGGGCTTTCCCTGCACATCTGATTGCGCGGACAGACCCTGCCCAAAGCCAGGTTGTGGTTTCAGTACCCGATTCCTCTCGAAAACCCAACCTGTCCCAGGGATGATTTGTTTATTGAAAGAGGAGTAGTTACATAATTCCTGGAAAGTACAATATAAAAAAAATTGTCTGAAACCATTTCTTTTTCCGCTGGCAAAGTCCTCACTGTAGGTGTTTCCCTGGGGGAGGGAGTTATTCTCTGGGAGGGACTTCAGGTCAGCCCCTGATATTTCCAGCTGCTTTGTTAGTTCCACTGCTGGAGACCTTGAATGTTGCTGTAGTAGTTATTTGTCTCTAAGAGCAAGTAGAGTTTTATTTTTGTAATGATTTCTTTAAACCTCTGTGGAAGGTTCTGTGCTAACTGGTTTCTATTCCCGTGTATGTCTCTTACTCCATGTAAAAATACCCTCCTGTAGTACTAGCAGTTGTTACTAATCATGTGGGAGTATATTCCAACTCCTTTCAATGCAAATTTTAGAGCCAGTTGGCTACAGTTTGGTGCACTGAGTTTCTCATGAAACATAATTTAAAAAACAGAGGGAAAAACTTACTACGTTTTAAAAATAAGACTCTCTTTGTCTCAAAAAGTTTCTTCCTATTTACTTCAACGTGTAAAAATAGCAGTGGGAAATAGTCAGGTCAATTATTTGCAGCTTAATTTTATCTGATAGCGGCTCCTTGTGAATTCTCAGTTCAGATTGAAATGATAAAGCAGGCGAAGAGCTGTGAAGAATGGCTGTACCGTTTGTTTCTAAATAGCTTTATTGACTTAGAGAGTGTTTGTTTTCACTACCTATAATTCGCTCCAGGAAACAGCTAAATAAAATTAGGAATGTAGTGGAATTTAAAAGGTTTAGAGCTGATTCTAGAAGTAATTATAGGGAGTGTGGAAAATCGTGATCTCTCAAGACAAAAATTAGGCATTCTGATAGTTCTGAATAGTAAGAGGACGTTTAGACATTCTTTGTAAATTTACCCAGACTTCTAATGTATGAAATAAAATTTTAGAACCTAAGCTATTTCTTCAAAAAAGGAAACCCTCCCATTTTTAAAAAGTAAGGCTTCATTTTCAAATATGGACTCTGAAGTTTAAAATAAAGGCAAGTTGTTTCTGAGTGTAAAATAAACAGACCTGGGCTGGGCTGGCCCCGTGGCTTAGCGGTTAAGTGCGCGCACTCTGCTACTGGCGGCCCGGGTTCGGATCCCGGGCACACACCGATGCACCACATCTCCGGCCACACTGAGGCCGCGTCCCACATACAGCAACTAGAAGGAAGTGCAACTATGACATACAACTATCTACTGGGGCTTTGGGGGAACAAAAGGAGGAGGATTGGCAATAGATGTTAGTGTAGAGCTGGTCTTCCTCAGCAAAAAAAAGAGGAGGATTAGCATGGATGTTAGCTCAGGGCTGATCTTCCTCACCAAAAAAAAAATAAATAAAATAAATAAATAAATAAATAAATAAACAGACCTAAACTGTTGGATATCTGAAAGGACTTTCAAAAAGAAGTGGTCGTTGGTCAAAAAGAAGTGTTTACAGTGACGCCCCCAAGCCCCCAGAACAGCAAGGTGGGTGAGGGCCTCATACTCTGACCCTGGGGGTGGCATGCACTAGGCCCTGTACAGATGGGTGTGTTCTCACTGCTGGTCATCAGATGCCAGGTAGGTACTTTTGTTGGGTGATGGACCAGTCAGACACCATTACTGCTCTGTTGGAGCTCACAGCCCAGATCTGATGACCAGCAGTGAATAAGAAAGTAAAAGTGAGCTGAGCACTTTTACTCAGGGAGTAAAAGGGAAAGGCAAAGAAGCAAATAAAGGGGGACTCAGCCCAGTCTGGGGGACCAGGGAGGGTTTTCCGGAGGGAAACCCTAAAGGATGAGTAAGCTGGGTGAAGAGGTGGGAGGTGAGCAAGTCAGACAAAGACAGCAGCTTATGTAAGAGCCCTGAAGTAAGGAAAAACATGTTTGTTGAAAAAACTGGCTGGAGAGTAGAGAATGAGAGGGAGAGTGTCATGAGAAGCAGCTGGAGTGGAAGGGAGGGTGAGATCGCCCGGGGCCCAGACACTGGGAGCAGGGAGCTTAGGCTCCAGCCCCCGAAGAGCAGCAGGGAACCCTGGAGGGTTTTAAGCAAGGGCATGTGCGGACTGGATTTGTATTAACATGCATCGCCTTGCCTGCAGGATGTGAGTGTCTTCCAGGAGGTCAGGCTGGAGGAGGGAAAACTAGGTAGGGGACCATGCAGAAGCCTGTGGTGCATCACTGTATTTCAGAAATTGCTACAGGGGGAGGGAAAGCCTTTAAAAACAGTTCATTTTAGAGCAAAGACTTGGAAAGATATAAAACAGTTGTCAGTGAGCGTGTCCATTATACCTGATGGAGACACACGGCATTTCCCTGTACTTTAGCTTCGAGAATCAATGAATGCATTTGAGCTGTGGGCCCTCTTAAAGCAGAGGTGAAAGGGCAGGCACAGGTGCTCTCTTGATCTGCCTCCAGAATTTGGGAGGGATTGAGCTGACGGATGCCAGCAGCGCTTCTGCTTCCCAGAACATGGGTCAGAGTGGCTGTTGCCCCTTTGGTGGGGCCACCACTACCCCAGGACCAAGTCTATTTGCTCCCAAGCCATGGTTACGACAGTGTTATCCAGGTGACCCCAAGTTCACGAGCATGAAGGGTAATCCTTTCCTTTAATGCCCAACTGAAAAAATTCCATTCCACTTGCAGGAAATCCAGCCTTTTTTTTTTTTTTTTCCAGTTCCCCACCCCACGTGTTTCCAAGGATCCCCAAAGAATACTCATTTGTTCCACAGACCCATCCTGGTTGTTGCATGGTGCATCCGCCGGCTGCCTGGCCCCAAACCTCTGATCCCTCCCTCTAATCATCTCCTGCCTTTCCTAAGCAGTCTCTCCAGCTGGACCTATGTGGAGCCAGACTCCTCCTTCCTAAGCTGGGGAAGCACAGTGTAGGGATGGATAAGGGACACAAGAAAACACACAAGAGAAGCTTAAGCCTGCTTCTGGAATGCCTGCTCCCGGAGCCCAGGGGTCATGTCCTTTCTCCTCTTTGCCCAATGGCCACACGCTACAGGGGCCGACCGGTTGCCCTCCCTCCCCTAGCCCAGAAGAGCATTTGATCAAGTTTCCCCTTCCCCAAATCCAGGCATCCATCCTCTCGGGGGCCATGCCAGCAGGGAAAAGCTGCCCTCTGACCCACCAAACATGCTTCTCAATCAGAAGAATAATCACAAAGGTACAACCCCATCCCAAATGAGGGGAACCTTTTCCATTACATATTTTGTAGAGTGGTCAGCTGCAGATTGTCTCTAAGTCTCTCCCTTCCAGAAAAGAATTTTGCCTTTACTTTTGCAATCTCAGGATTTGTTACCTTAAAATTCACATTTCCTGGGAACTTCACAGTCTTGCTCAATTTTTACAAAAAGCCAGCGGGTGTTATTAAAGCCCCCAATTTGTGAATGAAAAAACCTACAATGACTTATGACTTACCCAACGTCATATGCCAGGTGCATACCAAGTTTAACTCAAGATCTCATGCTCTGGCTGGGGTTCCACCCAGCCTTAACTTATGTGTCCTCCGCTAAATGTCTCTGTCTCCATGGAGAGAAACAGTGTGGGAGGAAAACATGTTGGGAGAGGTTTGTTTCCTGCATGCTTTGCTGTCCAGAGCTAAGCACCTTGTGACATTTGTCCCTTCTTAGGCACAGGGAGGACTTGTAGTCAGCTTTTCTCTGGGTCAAGAAGTTTTATCTGACCCCCCCAAAAGGAGATAAGAGTGTAAGCCCATTTTGTACAAGAGAAAGTGTTTTCACAGCAGGAATCTCTATACTCTTCGAGATGGCTGCTCCTCTTTGACCTTGGTCTTTGGATTTTTAATTAGAAGCTAACAATAATAACAATGATAATTCTTGTTTATTCTTTTACCATGTGATAGGCACTGCACTGAGCAGTTGACATGCACTATCTCATTGCATACTCCCACCACTCCTTCCTCTGAGGGAGGCACTATTTTTAACTTATTTCACAGCTCATAACAAGACTCATGTTAAAGGTCTCACCACTTACTAGTGCCACTTACTAGTGGTGAGACCAGTGCTCAAACCCAGGTCTGACCCCAGTGCCCAACCGCTAGCCTCAGAATATGCTCTGTGTTCCCTTTACCCTCTGGGGACACCAGGAGTGTGGGCCAAGGAGAGGAATGTACTTTATTGTATGGGACAGAGGCTTGAGATGGGAGACTGAGGGCTCCCCAGGGTCAGCTAGCCCTAAAGAAGAAAAGAGTTAGGGGTGGAGGAAGGACTAGTGAGTTTCTCCATCCTCAGGACTAACCTGGGGCCGTTGGGACATCTCCTTGCACTGTTTTGGAGAGGAAGAGTTAGGACAGTGGTCCTGGGAATCTGAAAGATTTTGTGTGGTAGATAGCTTGTAAGATGGCCCCCAATGGTCCCTGCCCCCTGGTATTTATGTCCTTGTGTAATCCCTTCCCCTTGAGCATGGGCAGAACATATTGACTTGCTTCTAACAAATAGAATATGACAGAAATAGTGGGACATCACTTCTGAGATTAGAGTATAATAAGATGGTGCCTTCTATGTTGGGTGCTCGCTCGCTCTTCCTCTCTCTTGGATCACACATTCTGGGAGAATCCAGCTGCCATGTGTTTGGCAGTGCTGTGGGGAGGCCCATGTGGCAAGGGATTGAGGCCTGCCAGTAACCACATAAGTGAGTTTGGAAGCAGATTCTGCCTAAGTGGACCACAACCCCAGTCAACAGCTTGACTGCAGTCTTGTGAGACACCTTGAGCCAGAGACACGCAGCTAAGACACACCCAAATGCCTGACCCACAGAAACTGCAAGCTAGTAAATGTTTCTGGTTGTAAGCTGCTAAGTTTTGGGGTAATGTGTCACACAACAATGGATAACTAGTACAACTTTTATCAACTTGCACAACCTTTATCACTACCGCACATTTATTACTTTGTTGCCCCATCTGTATTGGGACAAAATCAACTGTAAAACGCAACACACAGAAAACTGTAAGATTGATTTCCAAGGCAGCAGGAAGTGCTGGGAGCTTCCCTCTCAGAAGCTAATTTTGAAGGGAGGAAATCCTACTGGACGGAGGGGGTGGTTGCCACTTTGAGAGGTGGTGAATTCTTGAAGCGCTGTAAGGAAGAAAGGTGCCTGAGAAGGGCCTGGAAATTTACCCTCAGCAAGCCTGCCTTTATTTTCCCAATGAAGTGTATGTTTATTACTCTATGCTCTCGAGTGTAATGTGTCCAGACCTTCCAAGGTCCAGGCATGCCTGCTCAGGGGACACAGGAAGATCTCCATTTTATGTGGCCACCCAGAAAGGCTGTGCTCAAGAGTGGCATTCAGCACCCACTCATTCTTTTAAAAACCTTTTAAATTACAAAAGTAACACATTGTTTGTTGTAAAACTCATTCACACTAAAAAGAAGTCTATAAAGTGAAAAGCGAAAATCCTCTTCTTCCTCTCCTACTCCCCAGAGGCACGCACAGTTAACAGTTGGTCTGTATCCTTCCAGGCATTTTAATCTACATAGACGAATATACGTGCCCGTGGGGGGGATGTGAATAATATTGTGCTTTTTAACCAAAATGGGGACATTTTATACATATTGTCTTGCACCTTACTTTTTGTTCCACTTAACATGTCGTAAATATTGTTCAGTGGCAGCAAATATAGAACTCCTATGTTCTTTCCAGTGGCTCCGTGGCGCCCAGTGTGGCTGAGCTGTTGGATAGCGCTGAGATGCATGCTGCTTTGTTTAGCCATGCCCCAGCTGATACACATTTAGGTTGCTTCTACTTTCCCCCTTTGACAGATAGTGTAGAGGAGAACATCTTCATACATGTTATCTTCGCTCCCCTGTCAGATGTTTCTGAAAGTGTGGGACTTTGTTTTTGATAGCTGCTGCTGGAATGCCCTCTGAGAAGGTTACAGTTACACGTCCACCAACAGAGTGAGCATGCCTGTTTTCCGCACTCTCATCAGCACTGGATGTTGCCAACCATTTTTATTTATGATAAAGATGAAATCTTGTTTTAATACACATTTCTCTACCCACCAATTCTTTGTGCTCTTGGTAGAGAAACACACTCTCTGGGCTCTCTTGGGTCCTGGGTTAGGCAGCCAGGCCTTCAGGCCTCCCACTCAACTGCTCAGCTGCCCTCTGCTCCTGCCTCTGCATCCTGGATATCTGTCCTTACTCCCTCTGCCTGTGCCCCCAGCACAGCCCTGTGCTGCCCTGATCACTGAGGAAAGGCTGCCTGGCTGTTGAGTTCCTGTGGAGGAGGCTGACAGGAATCCGTGCCTGGGCACACTTGCTTGGGGCTTGGTCTGCATTCCAGGCTCCAAGGAGGCTGTGTGCTTCTTCTGATTCTTACCCTCTTTGAGATGACGAGGGCGTTGGCCTTTGTCATCACATAGCTCCAGAAGGGAATTCTAATTCCATTCCTTGAACATTAGCTACCTTTGCAGGCTCTGGGCCACTCCCAGCTCTGCGAAGGGTCAGAGCAAATGTGGCCTGTCTGCCCTTGCCCAAGGAGCTCTTTTCTTTCATGAGATGTCCCTCAGCTTCAGGAGGGTACATGTGCTGAAGCAGGGGAGGAGGAAGCACCCCTTGACCGGCCCATGGAGCCAGCTTTATTGTAACTATTGAAGAGCAGAGGATGGGACAGCCAGATGGCCTGCCTGTCTGGGAGGTGCCACATGTGGAAGCGCTTTGGGAAGGCTGCACAGATGGGAGAGATTATCTGTGTCTGGGTTCCCATGTGTGGGCTGAGCTGGCCCAGGATGCCCCAGGTCAGGAGAGATGGGAATACTTGAATGGCTTGGTGATGGGTGGTACCAAGGTGTTGTGTCCACACGTGGCAGAACCCTAGACTGGGGCTGGTTCAGGCCTGACGCTGGGATCTGAGAGAGACTAGGTAGGCAGGCCCCAGGCCTGAAGGCATGGAGATGGGAGAGGAGCCACCACAACAGGGACCCAGTTACAGACAGTGTGAACCAGGGCTTGGAACAAGTAGAGCTGGTGCACGAGGTGACAGCCAGACCAGCCACAAGTGGGATGTTATGAGTGCCAAAGGGTGGGGCTGAGTCTGTAGGTCATAGGACAGGCTGCATTCTTGTCCTGCAAGAGGAAGGAGAAAGGCAGGGCCCAGAAGCTTCCGCCCTGACAAAGGGCTGGAAGCCCCAAGAAGCTGTGAAATGTTCTCCGTCACAGTGCCCTATGATTCTGGGCCCACTGCTCTGAGACAAATTGGGCAAACAGCCCTGGACTGGCTTCTTGACATCTGGGGACCTCCTGTCCGGCCAGCTGCTTCTGCATAGGCAGGCTGGCCTGCTATCCCACATACCCACTCCTGTGGGCAGGAGGCACCATGACGCCATGCTCCTCAGACATACCAAGGAGTGGTGATGGGGTGAGAGAGGAGCCTTAGTTGTCTCATTTCATCCTTGGGGGGGGCCAATGAGCTAAAGCTACAGAGGCTCAAATCCTGAGTGTCCCAGGCTGCATGTTCTTGGGCAAGTCATATCTCTAAGCTTCAATTTCTGTTGTGTCAAAGGGAGGGTAATTATAGAAGCACTCTATAGAAGGCAAATAGTATAGGTGTTATCCAGAGCAAAATACTGCCAGGAAGACCCCTGCAGTGGGACCTTGTTGCCTCCTGTATCCACAGAGACTATTGAGAAACTCACTGTATGCAGGAAGGGCAGGAGAGCCCCATCTGGGCACAGCCAGGTATCCTGTTTAGTGATGCAGCTGGGCCCGGAGGGGTTGGGTGTGCTTTCTGGGGTAGGGCAGGGGTCATCAGGGGAGGGGCTGGGGAATAGGACACAATCTAGTGAGTAATAGGACGGAATCCACCTAGCTGGCAAAGTACGGTCCACACAGAGGACGGGAACCAACAACAGCTGGAGTATAGTCTAGACCCCTTTCTGGATATAGACCCAGCCTGTGACCCCTTCTTCTCTGGGACCCTGGGAACTCCCCCCACTTCCCCTGCAGCACTGAACTCCAGCAGCAGTGTTCATTCCACCTAGCTCTGCTTTGAGGCCAGAGTTGATAGGCTTGAGGGGGACACCCAACCCGAGCAGGCCAGTCGGGTCCTCTGGCCAGGGGTTAGCATTGGAATGGAGAGGTGCTTGAAGTCTTTGCCAGCACTCAGGCCAGGAGGACATGTGAGCTCAGGAATTCTGTGCTGGGAAAAGCAGATGGATGCACAAAGAGGAACAGAGAAGTAGACCCTACAAGCAAGGGAACAGGAAAAGGAAAGGAAAGGGAGAGAAGCTAAGGAAGCTGCTGCCTTGCCTCTTGAAGGCGTTCCAGGCAGTTTCTGGTTCCCGGCCCTCGTGAGGCCCAGCTGTGTCCCTGCTCATGGACTCCGGGAGATACCTCGTGTCCTTATGTAACCAGCTTATTAAATAAGCTGGACTCAGTCAGGTGTAAGAGGAAACCAACTTTATTTTTTCCCTGGTGTCCTTTCCAGCCTACTCTGTGGACTAGTTCTTTTCCTAGTCGACGCTGAAAACTGAGTAGGCCCCTTAGTCTTTCTGCTGTTAGGCATGAAAAAGCCCAGTCCGTTCTATCAATCCTGCCATTGCAGACGGTCCAGGGCTGTAATCAGAAGTCTGGACTCCTAGAGCCCGGCCAGACTTGGAGGCCTGGGTGGGGGAGGGCTCACGGTCAGCTTCTTCACTAGCTCCTGGAGTCCTACTGCCTCCCCGACTTGCCCGCTGAGGTCTGTGGCCCTTGGGGTTGGAACAGGGGAGAGGGAGAAGTGAGGGGTAAGGTTTGGTCGTAAACCCGAGCTTGTGCCCTGTGGATGTGCCGGATGCCCAAAGCGCCCGCATGCTGTCTTGTCTCCCTCTCTGCTGCTGCTGCTTCAGAATTTCCCTTCTGGGCCCCTCTGACTCAGCTGCCCTGATGGGGTAATGCTTCTCCAGCTGACCACTTACAACTCCTTCCTTGGCTCCTGGGCCTCCTGCACCACCGCCCGCCCCACTATCCAGGCTGCCCTCTGGTTCCTAGGAAACCCGTGTCCTTGCTTCCCCCACCCCCATCGAGGGGCTTGCCATTTGCTTCCAGTGCAGTCCCATTTCCCACTACTCTCTGCCTCAAGCCCGTAGATGGAGGCATGAGTCAGACAGCGTAGCCTGTGCTGGCCCACGCCAGACTCTTGAAACAGTCCCTTGTAGTCCCTCTCACTTGATTTAGGGTCGGGGGGACACCCAACCTCCCTGTGGTGGTGGTGGGGGGAATGTATCCCAGGGATACCTCATTCCCCCCCTACCCAGGATGTTTTTTCTGCACTTCTTACACAGGCTGCAGATGGGCAATCAGCTAATGCTGTGGAACCAATTAGGGCCACCCCCCTTGCAGGGATGGTCTTGCACCTTGTTCTAGAATGTGGGATGCCTGGCAGTTATTATTTTGTCCTTTAGCCTTTGGAGTCTCATTCAGATAAAACCAAGGCAGAAAGAATGCCTGTTTAACATTTTGTTACACTTAAAATGTCTCCTTTTTTGCTTAATCCAGTTGTCTGGCTTTCTCTTACTATAACCAAGACTCTTTACAGGACTGTATATAAAAGATGAGGTGGTCTGGGAGATCAAGAAGCACCCCCTGAGCTCCCAAAGAGCATCTGTGGATTATGAGCATTGTAGGCTCCCATACCATTGTTTTCAGTTATTTGAAGTTCTCTCAATCTTGCTCAAATTGGCAAGATTTGGGGGAGGGGGTCCTGTTCAGTGTCATTCGCTCGGAGAACATCACTGTCTTCCTGCCATCTTCCCCACATGAGCCCAGCAGGTGCGTGCCCTCCAGTGACTAAGGTATTGGCCCAAACTGGGACGTGGAGGTTTCGCTGGGGTAGGAGAAAGTCCGGGTTTCACTGACTTCCTCTGGGTCTGCAGATGCACTCATCGTGGAGACCTTAGTAACAGAAGGACTCCTGTGACTGTAGGCCTCAAAAGGTCACTGGCTGGGATGGGAGAGGAGGAGGAGTGTTCATCTGAGTTGGTCAGACCCCAAGGTGTTGACTGGCTGTGTTTGCTGGCGGGGGGGAGCAACATACCAGGCACTAAGGCGCAGTGCACTTGAGCACAGCTCTCCCATCCCCTGTTCTCTTCTTTGATGCTGTTGGTTTGGTAAACTGACCCCCCCCCTCCCATTTTACCCCAAGGAGAGCTCATTCCACATCTCTGATGGGCTTATTCCTTCCTCTCCTTCTATATAGCCAGGGCGTGGTTTGACTAAGACTCAGGCTTGGGTATTAGGGTGGGGGTTGGGAGAAACAGCTGGTGTCACAGCCTGCTTTTGTTTAGATCCCAGCTAGTTTAGAGAAAACGCCTGCTCCACGTTGTCCAGCGTGGCTTTCCAGAGCTCTCTGCTTTGGGGTTTTGACCCAACAGCAGTGACCCGTAAGGGTGGACCCTGTTTTCCTTTTCCGTCCATCCTTACATCCCACACACTCCACTCCAGGTATGTGGGGCGGGAGGGGGTGGTTTGGTTTGGGCCAAGGTTGAGATATTCTCACCTAATAGCATGCAAATTCCACTGTGACCCCAACAACTATGACCCCAACAACTGACTGGAGTTTGGGAGAAGGGAGTTGAGAACTCTTACTTTAGCACCTTCTGGATTAACTGCTGCTGGGGCATTTTTACCAGCAGTCTGACTCTGAGCCTCATCTTCTCCTCTTCTGTGAAGTAAGAAGAGTCTCTCCTTCACAGGGCTCTGCGAGGGTTACATCAGAAAACATAAGTCCAATTCCAAGCACATAGTAGGCTTCAATCAACATTCTCTCCCCAACTACACCTTTGCTAGAAAAAGCTCTCATATGCAGTATTGTTTGGTCATTAAGAAGAAGCGTTGCTGGGTCCAAGGGTATAAGTGCATTTTCAATTCTGGTATGTACATTGCCAAATAGCTCTTCACAAATATTGAATCCGTTTCTACTTCCATGCATAGTGCACAGAGTACACATTTCTCCATTCCCTTGTCAATGTGGAGACTGACATTTTTTCATCTTTGCCAATCTGACAGGTGCCACGTGGTGGTTTATGCTTGATTTAATGCACTTTCTGGTTGTTACTGAGGTTGTCATCTTGTTCACTGGCCGTTTGTGACTCTTCTGATGTGATTGTGTACTTCACCAAGTTTTCTATCACAGTGTTTGTATCTTTCTTCTTAATTTGGAAGAGTTCTTGGTATAGCAATGAATATTTACCCTGTATTTTTCTTGTTTAATATTTGCCTCTCAATGTTGGTCATATTTTATTTTGTTTTGTTTTTTGGAGGGCAGAAAATTTGGGGTTTTCTTCAGTCATATCCCTTAGTCTTTTCCTTTATGTTTTTGGGGTTTCCCATCATGCCTAGAGATGCCTCCCAACCTACGGATTTATTTTATGGGAAGGTGGTTCTGGTGGCTAGTGTGGAAGTCGGATTGGAATGAGGGAGATGGACGCACAGGGCTCCTGATCTGGTGGGAGCCTGTTGTAGTAGTTGAGGGGCGGGGAGACGCGTGCCTACACTAAGGCAGAGAAGAGGGCTTGTATGGGGAGATGGGTTGACTTTGGCAAGGGGGAGGGAGAAGTCCTTGTGTTTGACCTGAGCAGTTGAGTAAAGGTGCCATTTGGTGAAGTGGGACCAGACCTGGGGGGAAGGTGTTTCAGATGCTGACTGCTCTGCCTAGGAGGTGCTTCCAGGACATCCCGTGGAGACATCCAGGACAGGGCTAGATGTAAGGAGGTGGAGCTCCAGAGAGCCCTCTTGGCCTGAGGTACTGCCGTGGGACTCCTGAGGGCATAGGTGGAAACCAAAGATAGGGAGAGTGAGATTTAAGTGATTTTAATGTATGTCCCTGGTGCTGAATCTCTTCCTGGTTTTACTTAAAGAGGCTCTGATATAAGAGGTCCCAGGAAGGCATTCTAAAACAATAACAGACAGTCTAGATACATCGAAATAGCACTGATGGCTTTTATTGCAGATGTGTGTCATTACAAAGATAATCTGGGAATATATTAAAAAAAAAACAAACCCTCCCTTTTATATACACAAAACATGCTACATGGTACATTTTGTGAGAATGCTGAGGTAATAGGCACACACCCAGACATGGACAGTACCAAGTGTTCCAACATCTCGCACACCCCGACCCACGTGCCCACTGGGGAGGGTCTCACCTTCTCGACTCATTTCTTGTCCCTGCTTGGCAATAGTCCCGGTAGTACTGAGTCTGACACTTTGTGGCCAACAGGACTCAGAAAGCCACCATGCTTCAACGCACTAACCAAGGGGTCTGGTGGCCCCTGGTTATTCAGTAACTCACAAGAAGTGGCCAGCTCTCATTTTTGTGGCTCCTGTTCTCCAGGGAAGTGTAGTTTGGGGATGAGATGTGGACTCTAGTCGGCCTGAGAGCATGGGACCTTTGGTCTGTGGCCATTTGGGGGTCCCAACGATTGGATGATGAGCTCTTTTCAATTGAATATCTCCTGGGCAAGGTAGGTTATTATTTCTGTGAAAGTTAAAATGACACGTAGGCTGAAGTGTGAATGTAAAATGCAAAACTGAGAATACGTTATCTACGTGGCCGGCAGTTAGCTTTTGGGCGTGGCCTTCCCTTTCCTGACCAGAAACCTAGAGTCCAGACTGTCTGCTACTCAGAGGCGGAGGCATCTTGCCTGGAAAGAAAGGAAGGTGCAACAGAAAAGGTAAGAAGTAGGCAGGCAAGGAGCAGAGAAGAGCAGAAGAGTTGCCTGGAACCAC
The DNA here is from genome assembly GCF_057802395.1 of Ceratotherium simum simum. NCBI lineage: Eukaryota > Metazoa > Chordata > Mammalia > Perissodactyla > Rhinocerotidae > Ceratotherium > Ceratotherium simum. Next base: position 9,361,939 of record NC_141928.1, on the reverse strand, counting down.
AAGGAGAGCCCAGGACTGATACACAGAAGGCATTGACTCAGTTGTGTTGAATGAGTGGACAAGTGGATGGATGGATGGATGGTGAAAAAGTCCTGAGAATGGGGAAAAGTGTAGAAATGGAGAGGGAAGGGGATTTTGACATTTAATTAGGTGCCCAAAGTGGTTCTTAAGTGAGGAAGGGAACCCTTACGTGGGAGAATAGCATTGTAGACATTCCTGGAAGAATCCAGGCACGTGGACAGTAAAGATTCTTTGAATTGGAGCTACACAGTCTGGAATCTGCTCTTAGACTCAAGGAACACAACATGAATGAAATGCTTTTCTGCTAAGAGCAAAGCTGTCATTAACAGCTTCAACATCTGAGGGTTGAATCTATGTGTATTTAGGTATATAAGGCAACCCTATATATGTATCTAGACATATTACATGTGGTATATATCTAAATGCATATGTGGTATACACATAAGTGCACAAGGTCGGCTCATATACATGTATATTATGAAGGTATTTTGCAGTTGTATTTTATTGTAAGGGCTTAATTTATTTAAAGAAAGACTTGTCTGCAGTCCTGTCCTGTCTGGAAACATGAGGGGCTGTCTGGTGTGAAGAGAAGTAGTAGGGACAGAGAATACTGTATCGATTCAGTTCTGTCATTTGCCGCAGTGACTTGGGAAGACAGAATCCAGCGTACCAGTCCTCCCGGCCCCAAGGTGAGCTGGTGAGGAGTTGCTCTTTGTGCTGGGGCCAGCATGGCCAGGGCAGGCTCCTGGCGATGGCCATGAGAGGTCAGGAGGGGAGCTGGCTTAGTGGAAGGTGTTGGGGTTGGGCCGGATCATCATCACCACTTTCTTGAGCGAGTAGGAGCCTCCTCGGAACTCAGCCCAGTAGACTCCGTCCTGGTAGCGGCTCCGGTAATGGCCCCCGCGGTACCAGACCCCGTTGAGGTTGGAGTGGGCGCAGGCATTGTACCACCAGCCTCCCTTCTGGTAGTGCGCACAGTTTCCTGCAGGAGAGAAGGGAGTGCGAAGGTCTCAGGGAGGAGACAGTTTTACCCATGTCTTCTGTTTGCTCGGGGACTTCAGCAGGACCCTCTCTAGGGGGGCGTTTGGAACAAGAATGTTGGAGAGGTGGACCGGGCTTCAGACCTGTCCAGACTTGCCTGACTAACGAGCTGTGTGATCTTGGGCAAGCGACTTAACCTTGCTGAGCCACTGAATTCTCATTGTAAAATGAGGATAAAGGCACTGCCTCCCGCCCAGGCCTGCCGTGGGAATTGAATGAGGGCACATGTTGGAGCGCTTGGCCAAGGCATTAGTACAGAGGAAGCGCTTGGGGAGGACTGTACCTTGTAGGTTTGAATAGGAAATAGAACTGATCTGAAGTGGGCGGGGGAGAGGGCAAAAGGGTTTTTCTTAGGAATTTTTATGAGTTGAAACTGTTGGATCAAGAGTCTTTGTCGAATGACAAAGGAAGCGTTTAAGATGAAATGCTCCTCTATTCCTCCCCAGCCTGTATTCCAGCCAAATATGTTTTTTTTTAATATTATTTCACACAAGAAAGATATTTTCATAAAACTTTTGGCAGTATCACATCATGCCGAATTTTGGTGCCAAGGACACGGAGTTCGGAACAACAGTAAAAGTGTGGGCAAGGTGCGAGCAGGCGTACAGGGGCATCGCCCTTCTCAGGAAGGAGGAGGAAGAGGAGCTGCTGTCTGCTTGGGCTGCTCTTAGTTAAAATGGGGGTCCCCAGTTTCCTGATCAGGCCTAGGATGGGGACCCCTACTCAGGGGAAGGGCTACCCCAGTCATGTTGTGGACTGGAGGGCCCGATGGGGCGGGCAGCCCTGCTCCGGCCGGGGCCTTGGGATGAGGTGAAGAGGCAGCAGGCTGGCTGAGGCAGAAAGCTGAGGGGAGACTCAGCCCCAGGCACCCCAGAGTCCCAGCAGCCCAGGCTTTCCCAGAGTTTTTCTTGGAGCTCTTCTAGGCTGTGACTCGAGGCCACAAGGACCAAGTGGCAGTGTTGGATTTGGAGAGCAGAGAGCCCTTGGCACGCCATAGCCAGCCTCCTGTCTGTTGGTGGAGGCGCCTCCTAAGCTTGCCCTGCACGCCTCCAGGGACAAGGAGGTCACTTCCTCGCTGTCCACTGACCGTGCTGCTGCATGGGCCTGATGGTAGGGGTCATAGAACAGTCTTCTCCCTGCTCTCCATGATGGCCCCCAAGAGATGCTGTAGCACCCCCATGTCCCAAGAGTCTGACCAGCTTTGAGGGTCATCTTCCTGCCCTGCTCTTCTAGAAGCCTCGGCAGCTCTCGCCTAAGAAGACACACTGCCTCCTCACGGGCCCCTGCAGCAGGGGCAGCTTAGTGCCAGTGAGGGGTAGAGTGTCTATGTGTCCCCAGTGTTGTGAGAACAGTCTGCTGGAGTGTGGCTGCCGTGGGAACCTGGAGCCAGGATCTCTCTCCTCAGTGTGTAGGCAGCAGGGCTACCTGAAGTGCAGGAAGTTCCTGAGATGGTCCTCAGAGTGGGGGAGTGGCCTTCAGGCCAGGACTAAATGGGGAGCTGGGGCAGAAGGGGGCCAGGTCTGCCCAGGAGAACAGACAGCCTGGGTCTGGAGATGGGGTCGGCCCCTCACGGAGGAGATATGCCTTACTGACTTTGCCAACCTGTTAGGGCCCCGAGGCCCCCATCTCGAGCAATTGGGTGTGGGGCCTTGGGAGGCATTAACTTTGGGTGTTTATTGTCTGGACTCAGGGCTGGACTGCATCTGTGCTTATAATTTTCTGTTTTCTTTCTTGGTTTTTATTTAATAAAGACTTGTTAGTAAAGACTTGGGTTTGAGGCATGTGAATTTGGACAAATCACTTCATCTCTCCTACCCAGTTTCCTCTTAAGAGCTCCCCTACAGCACTGCATTCACAGTACGTGCCACTAGCGGTAACCACAGGGAGAGCCCACGGCCTGGAGCCCTATTTGCTGGGTCCCAGAGAAAGCACTGCAGGTATGTTCTCTCTGACCTTCTCACCACCCTGCCGGGTAGGTATTGTCCTTATTTCCAGCTGTGGAAATTGAGTCCCAGAGAGACTAAGCAGCTTGCCCAAGGACACATGGCTGGTAGAGGTGGGGCCAGCGTTGTTCCCCTGGGTATATGGCCCAGAGCCCACGGGGATGTGTAGCCCTGACACCCGGTGTCTCAGGCAGAGAGGTGATGCATGTGCACAGCCCAGCACGCATCTGGCTTGGCTCAGAGTGGCCCTCGAATGTGTAATTTGTACACCTCTTTCCCTTTCCCTTTTTGGAAATGCCACTCTGACCCAGCTTTGTGAAGGGGATCTGTGGGCAGTGGGCAGAGGAGTGTACTTTCAGGGGGCAGGAACAGGGTCAGGCACCTGGGCACTGAGATCTTCCTGTTCTCAGGCCCTGCAGTCAGGGGCTCTGGCTTTGGCTGGCCTGTTTTCCCTTCCCTGCCCCTGGGTTTGACTCCACTGGTCCTACCTGTGTAGACATCATGGTCTCTGTCCAGAGTGGTGAACTGCTTGCCATTGTGCCAGGTGAAGGAGTCGCCAGCGTTGCCATGGTAGCGCCCCAGCCGCAGCTTATAATACTCGCTCTCAGGCTCCAGGCGGAAGCTGGCATATTCTGCAAAGACCTTGCGGCCTGACCAGTCCTCCATGGTCACCAGCAGTTTGTAGTTGCCTTGGTTCGTCAGCCAGTAAATGTTCTCCAGGCCCAGCCAGTACTCACCGTCAATGTTCCCAAACCCTTGCTGGGGAAAACATGGGAGAGCGTTAGTGAGGAATATGCAGTGCCCTCAGCCAGCAGGGCCCAGCTGCCAGATGCTCAGCCCCGGACAGAGGGGCCTGGAAACAGCAGAACACAAGGCAGGCCTGGTTTCAAATCCCTACTCCCCCACTTGGCTGTGACTTGATGGGTCAGTTTGCCTGTCTGAGCCTCAGTCGTGCATCATTCAAGACTATTTAGAGAGTGCCTGCTGCATGCTAGACATTGTGCGAATGTGGGGGACACTGTTACCTTCCCCACAGGATTGCTGTAGGGACACATGTAATTTGGAAAATGGAGAGCCCAGCACATAGTAGGTGTGCAACAGGAGTTCCTTGGACAAATTGCTTACCTTCTCTGAGCTTCAGTTTCCTTCTCTGGGGATGGGCTGTGTGTGAGGGTCCCATGTAAACTCTAAAGCACCAGACAGATGTGAGCTGTGACAAACACATGCCACATCCACTCAGGCTCCCTCCTAGGTCTAAAATCTAGTGTTTTTGTTATTTGTTTTTGCATGTTGTTTTTGGGAGTCATCAGCAAGTAGCTGCCACTGAAGTCTTGAAAGTGGATGGATTCATTAATAATAATAATAATAGCCAGTATTTAGTGAGCAGTTACAGTGTACTGACACTGTTATCAGAACTTCTCATAGATTATTTTATTAGCCCTCATGCCAACCCTAAGAGCTAGGTACTATTATTATCCTCCCTAGAATGGGTGAACGGAGGCCCGGAGAGGCCTGGGTCACAGAGCGCCAGAGGGTGAGCCAGGATCCGAACCAAGAACCTGGGCTTAACCACTGTGCTCTACTGCCTCTAAGCAAGAGAATATGGAAAGGAGGAGGAAAGAGTTACAGGGCGAGTCTTCAGGGACCTCTCAAGTGGAAGCAGAGGAGAAGGAGGAGAAAGCAAAGACACAGGCTGGTCAGGAGGTGGGTTGGAGGGCAACCAGGACAGGAGGGGACACAGCAGAGCCTCGTGCAGAAGGTGGCCTGGCCAAGGTAGTTTGTAGGCTGTGCAGGTGTCGGAGGCCTAGGTTCCAGTCCCCACTCTGCCACTTCCTGGCTGTGCAACCCTGAGCAAGTTATTTCCCATTTTTGTGCGCTGGGTCCACACCAGCATCTCCCTCCTAGGGGTTACGTGGGATTAAATGAGGTAATGAGTGGAAGCACTCAGCGTGGTGCCTGGCGTGTGGCAGGCACTGAGGGAACTGAGCTGCTTTCGCAGTCCTTCGTACCACCTCTTTGTTTAGAAGAGGGAGGGAGATGTGTGGCTGAGCCCTAGCAGCCTTTCCTACTACAGGATGAACATTCACCTCCCTGGGAATAGGAGCCCGCAGGATGAGCCCTGGAATTAGGACCCCAATGTTCCCGCAGTTCTCTACAGTAGGGCCTTTGGGAGATTCTCCCAGGGCCTCGGGCTGCGAAAACAGGTCTTCCCCCATGGAAGCCCCAGCTGGGAGTACGATGCTCCCCACACCAGCATTTCTAAATTCCCACCCCGTCCGTGGGGCTTCTGTGGTCTGGACTCCTAACTCGTGTCCTACAGCGGTCAGTGGCTGGCAGGGAAGGAGCTGCTGGTCCTCACCATCCCTGGTGGGTTTGCAAAAATGGCCCTGTTAGTGTCCTTCTCACCTCAGGTGTTTATTGTTTGGGGCCACACAGGCCTGACAGGACAGCATGCACCTTCCCTCCGACTGGCTCTTTCATTGGCCTCTTGGAGTGGGCCAGTCACCATGCGGGCAGCACAGACAGGCCCAGTGGTCCTCACCTTGTATGTCTCCCAGTTTCTGAAGAAGTTGACGGAGCCGTCCAGGCGCCTCTGGATGACAGTCCAGCCCCCAGGGTCGTGTCTCTGGTCGCACCACACCTGCATGAGACGATTGGTGTTCTCTGGCTTCACCAGGTAGATGGAGCTGGTGTCGTGGCCATCCTCCAGGGCCTGCAGGCAGTCTCTCCACGGGCCTGGGGACACAGATGTGTACACGTCACAGACCTCCCTGTCGCCTGGCTACTGAGTCACATTCTCCCCCACCCCTCACTCCCAGCTGCACCCCAAGCAGGCACAACCTCCAGCAGGGCTCCAGCTGGGAGCCACAGGCCTGCAGTATGAGGGGACCAGTTTTGGTTTTGCAAGTTTGAGAAGTAATGTGATGTAAAGACAAGAGCCCAGGGCTAGGGGTCAGGATGGTTGGATTCTGAGCCCACTTTCACCTCTGACTTCCTCACGGTGTGACTTGGGCGGGCTTCATTACCTCTCCAAGCCCTCAGTTTCCCTGGCTTGTAGAAGGGAGGTCATATTTACTTCATGTGAGGTTGTAAGGATTGTTGGAGTTCCTAGAGTGATTTTTTTTCTTTTAATTTGGTTATATTGGCAAAAAGAGATGTGTGCCTACTAAAATGCAGCAGGGTTAATCAGCACGGTGTGGGCTCTGTGGCTTTGCCCCAGTGAGGTGCGTTTTCTGCTCTTCCTGAGTACTGTGGGCAGAGGTCGGCCGGCGCCACCTCAATTCTGACTCCGCAATTGCCTCTTCAGGGATGGGGCTCGGTGACAATTGCTGCAGTTTTTAGTAAACGAACTTCCCCCAAGTCACAGGGGCCCAAGCAGTGCCCAGAATTTGGCCATGTAGCCAGAGATTTCAGGGTATTTCTGAGATTCAGACATATCTTTGGGCCGGAGCTGGGGACAAGTTCCTTTTCAGCTCCATTGGTGTATGTTTCAAAGGGAGCTCACTGAGGGTCAGATACTAAGAACTCACATGATGAGGTCATTCTATAGGCAGGTCCATGAACCTACAGGATGGTGTCTAGGACACACCCCAATCCATGGCTCTCTTCTGAAACTGAGACCAGATGGGTCTGTGATTTTCTGTGACTTCACTGTGCTTGGGTGGCCCAGTCACAAGGAATGAGTGTTGCTGGGAGTCTGAAGAGCTACCGTAGGTCTTTCCCTGCCCCCACCCCCACCTCCCCTGGCGGTTTCCTGTGTTTAGATGTCGGTCACTTCAGCAAGAAGGTACAAACTTGAGTCACCAAGATCCAAATAAGCTGGGTTCTTCAGAAGGTTTCAAGACCTAGCCATTGAACTACATATTTTAAATTTTTTTTAAATTAATTAATTTATTTATTTTTCCCCCAAAGCACCAGTAGATAGTTGTATGTCTTAGTTGCACAGCCTTCTAGTTGCTGTATGTGGGACGCGGCCTCGGCATGGCCGGAGAAGCGGTGTGACGATGTGCGCCCGGGATCCGAACCTGGGCCGCCAGCAGCGGAGCGTGCACACTTAACCGCTAAGCCATGGGGCTGGCCCTGAACTACATATTTTAAAATAAATAAAGTTACCACACTTTGCTTCAGCTTCTCTTCAAAATGTTCCCCAAACCAAGAATGGTTATGATCAAAAGTGCTAAGAAAATTCTGTCTCGTTTTTTCTATTCATTTGTATGTTTATGCAACAACTATTTATTGAGTCCCAGCCCTGGCAGGTACTGTGCTGGGCAGCGGAAGCCCGGCAGGGTGGGGGCTGTGCTGATGCCCAGCAGTGGAGGAGCTGACCCCCCCAGCCTTCTCTCAGCGTGAATTCCCTTGGAGTCCTGTCCTTTCCCTCCTGTGTGTGGCCAGGCATGAGTGGCAGGTATAGTCAGCTTCTCTTGTGTAGATCAAACCTTTCCAATTCCTTCCTGGCTGGTGGTTGGGCTTGATTAGTCCACACGTGATGGTTAAACAGGAAAAGTTTGGGTTTTTGGGTCTTCGTTAGACATCTCAGGTGGGCTTTTTCTGAGGCCTTGCAGCTATGTTTGAGCATCCCCACCTGGAGCTTCACGGGAGGGCAGGAGCTGTCTGGCTCACCCCACTGTCCCCACTGCCCAATATAGCACCGAGAAGAAAGGTCGGCGTGGGTGCTTACCGCTGACAGCTAACCCAGGGGCTCCCCCTTCATCCTTCAGGGAGAAGCCTCTCACCCATTTACCTGTTCGCCAGCCCTCTTCCCCCCAAGGGGTGGGGCAGGACCCCAGGCACCCACCAGGGACCAGATGTGGCACAAGCAGCTGTTTCCTTCTTTGCCTCATGCCTCTTCCGTCCTGGGAAGGGGAGGCCCGACCTCCAGAAAGAGCATTCATGAAGGAGAAAAAGGTTTTGGCTGTGTTCGGCCCACAGCCCCAGGGACCCAGGCAGAGAATGGGAGTCTGTCCCTGACAGCTGGCGCAGAGCACGCAGCGGGTGTGGGAGGCCTCCCAGCTCCCTACCAAGTCAGAGGCACAGGCACAGGAGAGGCCGCTTGACGCGAGTGCTGGTGACGGAAGATCCGGCAGAAACCTGCAGAGCAACACCCACTGAAAACAAGCAGCCAGACCTCTGACTGCAGAGCCGCCGCGGGGCTCCTGTGGAGTTCTCAGATGGAGGGAAGGTGCCACATGGGGAGAGGCTTTGGAGGCCACTGGAGGAGTGGCAGGTCAGCCTCACGGCTCCCAGCCTGAGCTACTTGTGTGGGGGCCATCAATGGTCTCAGCTTTACCTTTGACATTTCTACAAAGGGCTCTTTTTAAAGGCAAGCATCTTAAAATGTTTGGGCTCGCCAGTCCCTTTAAGAATTTTGGGGAAGCTCTAGACCCTCTATTCAGAAAAATGCACAGACTCACACAATTTTCCTTACAATTTCAGAAGGCTAATGGACCCCCAAACCGCAGGTTATGAACCCTTAACTCTAAGAGAGTCCTGACTGGAATAGTAGTAATAATATTACTAGCTAACATGTACTGAGCATTTACTATGGGCCCCATCCATGTACTTACACACCCGATCCTCTCGACACACCATTTTACAGATGAGGAGACTGGAGAATGGTAGGTGACACCCTTGAGGTCACATGGCTGGTAAGGGGCAGACTCAGTATCCGAACCCAGGTGGTCAGGGTGGTCCAGAGCCCACACTCTAAAGCCCTTTTCTTTTTCCCCAACCAGAGTGAACGCAAGGGTAGGGGGGTCCAGGCTGACTTATCTCTGTGTCCCTAGGACTATTTTTAATCTTTGCCAGTTGGCCAGGTTAAAAAAAATTAAAATTTACACCACTTCTTTGTCAAGGTGTTAGACTTTTTTTGTCTTTGTTGGTTGGTTTTTCTTCTATGCTTACCTCTTTGTGTCCTTTACCCATTTTTCAGCTATTTTACTGTCTTCTATGATGTAGAAGAAATTTTTCTCTCCATTTTTTTTTAAGGCAAATCTGGCAATTCTTTCCTTTAAGGCTTTTAGCTATGGCATGCTTCCTAGAATCATAGAGTGGGTATGAAATAGTGTAGAAGTGTTTAGTATTTTGTGCTGTTACAAAAAAAATCTCCATATGTCTCCTGCGCCCTGCACTTGGCAAGATGCTTTGCGTGACAGCCATTAGCTTCCATCAAGAACCACACGCCCTCCAGTTGTCCCTCAGAAACCCTTGCAGAGCTCTAGCAAATCTCCTGTGTTCAAACACATTCCTTTCTTACATTAAAGGCACCTGTGGCAAAGGTCAGGCACTTAGATGGATGAAAATTAGTCAGAAAAATACTTAGCATTGAAAAATTGGCAACAGTAAAATGATCAAGTAACAGAAAATGGTGGCAGTAAGATTATCGTGTGGCTCCATTAAAATGGTTGAGTGAAAACATCCTACTTTGATGAGAAATCTGTAACTGTTATATATACATAGTGTCATTGTGGAGGGCCAGGCACGTGTCTGACTTTGAGGAATCTAAGGGGGAAGTGTGGGGCTGGGGACAGGACCCCAAACTTGGAATCGGGAGCCCTCAGCTCAAATGTTGGTGGCCTTGTCTCCTCACAGTGTGACTTTGGGCAGGTCCTCATTGAGCCTGAATTTCTTCTTCTGTAAACAGGGGGAAAGAACCTGCCTGTCCTGAGGGTCCCACCGACACAGGGGCACCCACCTGGCCGACCAGGCAGGTGCCAGTGAGGATTCTCTCTTTTTCTGTCCTTTGATAGATGAAAGCTGATAGTTTTGAAGTCGTCCGCTCCCCACTGTCCACCCCGTCACAAACAGGTTACTGTATTTGCTTTTGAATTTCCACGACTAAATGTAAGATTATTTACTGATAGATGTTTTCCACAAAGGTGTATTTTGAAAGTCAGAACTTCAGTGGAGAGGGCCACAAAGATATGTATTGAAATGAAGAATGGAAATCTGTTTTGTCAATGAAACCGCGTTTCCAGTGTGCAGAGGGCAGAGCCCTCCCTTTGAAACAGTGCAAAGTGCCCGGGCGGTATTTCACTTGGCTCCCCTTCTGAAAGGGCGGCTCTGCCTCGAGCACTTGGCCAACACTAACTCGGCAGCACCAAGGCTCCCAGTGGAGTGAGCGCCCCGACCTCATCTCTATAAAGACCATATTTACACACGGTATAGCTGCAGCCGGAACATTCCACGTGAAGGGAAGTGCAGCCGCTGTGGCCAAGCTGAGTCTGCGAGGTGCCCTAGAGAAGCAACACAGGGTGTAGAAAGCATGTGGGACCTGGAGTTGGGAGGCCTTGGGGACAAGGGATATTGGCAATGGGAACACACATCATACAGGGCTTGGGCCCCCAAACCCCGATGTTGAACCTGATAAGTGTGGGGGGTGATCAGGTTTGGCTGCCTAAGTCCCTTCTTTGCTTCCTTCCTGTTCTCTGGGGTTTTTGACAGAAGGATCCGGCACACAAAGAACATAGCTGCCCAGGAAACTGGGAATCACTTCTTGATGGCTGATCCAGTGCTCAGTATCCCCAGTGCAGGCCCCTTCTGGTAAAGCAGAGTTGGAGCCTGCAGCCAGGCCAGACCTAAGTGTTACTTCCTAGTCCCACTGTCTGCAGGTCTGGGCCACACCAGCTTCAGCCTGACTTGCCCACCCAGGCTCCAGTGGAGAAATGGGCTCGCCAACTGTATTAACTTTCAGTGCAGCCACCCCTCCTCCGAGGGAAACGTGGCCCCATGAATATCTGACCAAGCCCACTGGTGGCTCCCCTGGAGGCCGGGAGCTCAGAAGTGGGTGACAGGGGGGCCTGTGTGGGCGGGAGTGATACCTCTTCTCCCTGGCTGCACCTGCGGCATGGGGAGAGGAGCAGAGTCCTTCCCGGCTGTGAGATGGGCTAGACCACGTGGCTGGCCAGCAGTCTGACAGGCCACTTTCCCTGCTAAGCCCAGGTCTCAGGAACTGACCACCTGAGGCTGGGTCTAGGCATCTTTGCCATAAGCAATTTTGCACAAACATTTTCCCACCCAACTAATTGGCCATAAAGGCAATTTTGCCATAAAAGATAACATAACTGGTTGACAGTTTGGTTTCATTTGGTTACAAATATGCATCCTAGTATTTGGATGTCTTAATGAAGACATTTTAGTGAAAAAAAGAAAAAAGAGTGTGATGCTGACCAAGGAGATGAATCAACAAGCAAAAAAACAGTGTAATACTGTGAACGAAAGACTTGGAAGACTGAGTGCTTAGGTAACAATCCACAAAATCAAATCAGCTCTTTGCACAGTATTGCCATGAATCTACACACATTTAAATACTCAAGTACTTGTGTTCAAATATTGTTTTCATTTTTTGCAGTCTTTAATTTTGTTATTAATTTCTCATGTTTTATTATGTCTTTTTTAATGTCCCTCTTTATTTTTTGTTATTTTATCTTTTACGACAAAATTGCCTTACAGCCAGTTAGTTGTGCCACGAAAATGCTGATGGCAAAGATGCTTACGGCGAAAATACCTGACATGCCTGAGGCTGCACAGAGGACCGTGTGGCCACACAGAGGACCATGTAGCCTGTGGGAAATGTTCTGGGGGTGTTTTAGTCCATATGTGGGCACTGGGGAGAGCCTTCTGTGATATCACTAAGACACACTCTGCTCTGGGGTGAGAACTAGATGCTGTTTTCAGTTATTCTCACTGATGATCTGTCTCCAAAAGGTCTTTTTGCCACTCCCTGAAACATTTCTCTAACAGGAGAAATGACTAGTGGTTGAAATTGGACCTGGAGTTTCCTCCTCAAATTAATCCATCTGAGAGCCAGGGCGCGTAGACTGCTTAGGGGTGAGTCCTGCCCTCCAGTATCGGGACTCGCTGGGCATTTGTGTGAGGGCAGGAGAGCAGGCACCTGGGGCGGGGGGCGGGGAGGAGCGGTTACGTGTGCTGCTCAAGTCTCCTTTATCCAGAAGGCTTGGGAAAATAATATTTTGGTTATGAACATATATATGCTATGTCAATCACCACTTTTCAGTGAGCCAGGGTACAAAACAATAACCCAAACACAGGAGCAACTGGTACATTCCCAAAGGCATCAGGTTCCTTCAGGGCCTCAGAGTTGACATTATGAATATCATTTCTGGCCCTTCTGGGGAAAGGGTCCAAATGCTCGTGCCCGCTTTTCAGGCCGCTGTAAGTCCTCAGACAACGAGCATGGTGCCAGGGGCTGACGAGCTTTTCAGAAGTTTATGAACGTGTTTGAGGCCTAAAAAAATTTATTGGCTCTAAAATATGAAAACTGCAAAATCAAAATTTATAAGTATATAATTAAATTTCTACAGAGTATAACATCTTGTCAAGTTCAGTAATTGTTAAATTTAGTCTTCATAAAAATGTTATTACTTTTGAAAACAATTTGTAGGTTAGATTTTTCTCCCTTCTCAAGAATTCCTGAGCATGCCTGATGTTTGCCGAGAAAGCAGAGCCAACCATAAATTCATTGCGTTACTCTTGGCCAAATGATTTCAAAAGCAAAGTTATTAAAATTCTTTCAAAATTTTTACAGTAAAAATTATATTAGATGTGTGAGGCGGGTGTATTTCAATATATTTGATACACTCTGAGGCCTCCCAAATATTAGAGCTCCGAGGGCTCATGTGGAGCTTAGTGGGATCCTGTTTCTGCCTCTTTGACCTCAGGAGAAACAGATGTTGCAGGGTTGCTCCCCAGAGAACACTTTCAAAAGCATTGTGCCCACTTCTAGATTTCCATCAGCATCCTTGGGTGGGAGGAGAAACAGGGACTTGAAAGCAATTTGAAAAAGAGGTTGAACTAGGAGGGGCTGTGGTGGGCTCACCATGTGCAGAGGTGAGCAACTCACTGTGGCTCCCGGGATGAGTGGGAGTGAAGGCCTGGGGCTCCTGGGGGCAGTGGTCAGTGGCGCCCGAGGCTGCCTGGATGAGGGCGGTCACTGCAGGTGGAGCTGGGCAGTGCACTGAGGCTCCCGGGTGCCGTGATGAGAAGGAGCAAGACTCCCTCAGTCCAGAGATTGGTGGTGCTGTTCTGCGGGCACATCATGGAAGAGCTTATCAGACCTGTGACTGCAACCCACAGATACTGGATGGGCGGCCATCCTGTTAACCCTTTCCAAGAAAGAGAATCAGCTATGGGCTTGTTCTTAGAAAACCTATGTTGGCCTTCATTGATCACCTTTTAATTTTTCAAATGCTCACAAACCCCTCTTTATAATCTTTTCTATAATTTTACTGGGGCTTGAGCACAAGCCAATTAGTATGTAATTTCTAGTATTTTTTCCTTTTTCTGAAAACAGGACATTTGCCCAGCATCAACCTTGGTCTTCGTGATTTCTTGATGATTGCTGGCAGTGGTTCTGAGAGCCTATCTGCAAGGCCCTCTGCCCTCCTCATCACCTCCTCCAGGAAGTCTTCTCCAACCCCAGAAGACCTACTTAATCCTCCTCAAGGTTCCCAGAATGCCTTGTATGTTTATTTTTACTGGAATAGAGTAAGAACGATGACTACCATGTATCTAGAGCCTTTGACCTGCCAAGTGCCTTACATGCTCTTTCATTTCATCCTCACGAGCCCCTGCAACAGTGAGGAAACGAAGGCTCGGAGAGATCACACAGCGGAAAGTGCAGGATCTGAGATTAGAGCTCAGCTCTGCCTCCCGAGCCCTGCTTCTTTCTACTGCACTGTGCTGCGGCTCTCACACCGTGTTAGGATCGTTGAGGGTCTGTCTCCCCACCAGACTGTGGGCTCCTTCAGGGCAGGAGCCTCCTCAGGGCAGCGGTTGTGTATTGATCTTCCTGGTCTAGCCCTGAGAGTCACTTGGTGCACCACGTGCCTTCCTCCATCTCCATCTTCTCACCACCGTGAGCTGTATTCCCTTGGTCATCTTCACTCTGTTTTTTCCCTTTTGAGAACCAATAATAATAAGTCCGTCTGGAAACAAGAACCCCATAACAGAGGATAACGGGCATCCAGACCAAACTCTGGGACAGGAAACCTGTTGTATGGGGAAGTCTGGACAGGCTATAGTAGCAGGCCTGCACGTTGTCTGGGGCAGTGTCAGAAGGTTGGATTTTCTGTTCTTTTGGCTGTTACTAGACATATCACCTAAGATATCTTAATGTCAACATTTAGAAAAATTTTAAAAACTATTTGTCATTTAAACTAAAATTTTCTTAGCAAAATTTCTCACTGCATGTACAGTAATTTTAACTTAAATTACTATATTCAAAAAATCTAGGGGCTGGCCCCGTGGCTTAGCAGTTAAGTGCGCACGCTCCGCTACTGGCGGCCCGGGTTCGGATCCCAGGCGCGCACTGACGCACCGCTTCTCTGGCCATGCTGAGGCTGCGTCCCACATACAGCAACTAGAAGGATGTGCGACTATGACGTACCACTATCTACTGGGGCTTTGGGGAAAAAAAGGGAAAAAAAAGAAGGAGGATTGGCAATAGATGTTAGCTCAGAGCCGGTCTTCCTCAGCAAAAAAAAAAAAAAAAGAGGAGGATTAGCATGGATGTTAGCTCAGGGCTGATCTTCCTTACACACAAAAAAATCTATTAAGGGAAAAATCACTTATTTATTTTTAAAAAAGGTTGACATTAAACCAATCCAAGTCCTGTGGCTCCATTGGCTCATCTTGGGGTACAGGGCCAGGATCATCAGGTTTACTGTCAATGTATTCTTCTTTCAGAGTCATCACAGGGGACGCTGAAGTTGAGGCGTTACTTTTACAACAGTGCGCTACCCGTTTCAGTCAACAAACCTAACCACCCCTGTTTTAGACACTTAGTATGATGCTAAGTTAATTCTGCTTTCTTTATCATATTTTTCTGGGGGAGCATCTCAGGGTTATGACAGTCTACTGCATCAATTCACCACCACAATCCATTTGTGTGACTAGTGAGCTGCCCACAGATGCCTAAACTCCAGGATTTTCTAGATTACTTGCAGTTTGCCAAGTGCCAAACTGTTGGGATTTCCAGGCCACAAGATGCCAGATCGCCACTTTTAACTGCAACAAGTTGATAGTTTATCTCCTGGGGCTGTAAATAGCCTGAGCATTTAGCTGAGTGTCTCTCTTGGAAAACGCTTGAGGAATAGAGGGGAGAGCTTGCCATCAAACTCAAAAGGCTCTTTGTGGTCAGTTCCCCAAGGTGCTCGAGGAGGAGAAAAGAGAAAGCAAAGCTAGAAGGGAGATGACCCATCTCGAACTCGAGTGGCTTTTGTTTATGAAGAAGCCAGCGAGGAATGCTCTCTGAAGTATCACTGGATTACGTAGTTCCTAATGAATTTGAGGATCTTATTTTGTTCAACAAAAAGATTTGAGAAACAAGACAGCATAGTACAGTGAAAACAGCGCAAGCTCTGGAGACAAGAGACCTGGGTTGGGTTTTCCCTCAGCATCTGTGACCTTAAAGGCCGAGTCACTGGTGGCTACCGTCACCCTCACCCTCACCCTCCTCCTCCTCATAATTCCCAGGTGCTTCTCCAAGGCTCCACAGTGCGTCAGGCTTGGGAGCCCAGTTGGCTAGAGCTGGTCTGCACATGGGACCCTCAGCTTTTCACCCAGATTGATGATTGCTGGACCTCCACAGGAATGGAAGCCGCAGTGAGAAATAGTTCCTCGTCTATTTTAAAACACACCATTGTGCTAGGGAACCACAGTCTAACGTACGTATCTCCTACCTCCCAGGGGGAAATAAAACCCAGGGGGAGCATCCATCTAGGAAGACACTCTTGTTAAGCTGCCGTGCCTCCCTGGCCACAGCCCATCTGTTGTGAGGAATGGGTGGTTTCCATGTGGTGTCAGTGAAGCAATGTGGTTGCCACCTAAAGTGGCCCGAGGCACAGATCATAGCTACTGGTTTTTATATAGAGTTAACGTATTTAAAGAAATCAGGACTTCCGACTTGGCTGTACTTTGAAATGCTGAGTAGAAGTAACTCCAGAGAATTTGTCCCATTTTGATAAAAGTTAAAAATCAGCTTTATCTGCAGCTTCCGTTGGGTCTTTTTACCACAAGTCGGGTGTGTGTTTTCTATGGGAGAGCTCAGTTCTTTTAGACGCTCTGTAGTATGATGCTAATTTAATTCTGCTTTATCTTTGTGCGTGTGTGTGGCATCTCAGGGTTATGACTCAGTCTACTACATAAATTCACCACAGCAATGCATTTGTGTGACTAGTGGGCTGGCCACAGGTGGTTGGTTCCATTGTTTCCCCCTAGACCTGATCAGGAGGGCAGCATGATATCGGTGGGTTCGCAGTGACGTCTCGTGTTATTAGAACGGTGAGAATTCTAATAACAAATCTACCAACTCTGTTCCCAGAGCTCTTTTACAAGGAGCTGCTTGGAACCCAGTACATGAAATAGTGATAGAGAGTCAGGTTGCAGGCAGCTGGCACCTGGGGCCAAGTCAAGCATTTACAGAGTGATTTTCACACCAGTTCCCCTCCAGCCTTTCTGTGGAAATGTGCAATATCCCAGAGTAGTTAAGACCGACTTGGGTTTGAGCCTTGGCTGAGCTACTTACTAGCTGTGTAATCTTGGCTAAGTTACTTAACCTCTCTGAACTTCAATATCCTGGAAGTTACAAGTCCAAGGACCAATCTTGGTCTGCCATTCATAGGCCCTGAGACAGAAGGCTGTGCCAGGGGATCTGAGAGGGCCCTAATGAGCTCTAATATGTTATGATTTTACGGCCCCATCTTTATCGATTGAGAAACAAACTGTGCTGTGTTCTCTTTTTCGGGAGAGAAAACAGCTAGAAATGCCTACTCCTTTAGGTTTTTAAAGATTCATTTCAGACAAGCCTCGCTGTGGCAGCTGGTGGTAACACTGCTTTTTCTTTGATCCGTCTCCAGGATGGGCACTGTGGCAGGAGGGCTGGCATGTGCGTGGCTGTGCCTGGGCTGAGCTGAGGAGCAGTGTCCCAGGCCTCCCAGAACCATCTTGGGAGAAGGCCAGGGCTGAGGCTCCATCCTGTCCTTTCCTCTTAGAGAGGGAACCCCCCCACCCAGCCTTCCTCTTTAACAGACCTGATTGACAGGTGTGTGTATGTCGAGGGTATATAGGTGGAGAAGAACGTGTGAATGTAAGAAAGAGTGGAGAGGAAGGGAGGGCAGCAGCAGAACCATTGGGCCCAGGAGGAGAGGGCCACAGGCAGGGCCATTGGGCCCAGGCCTCATCACAAGCATCATCCTAACTGAAATGCCCCCAGGTCTGGCCAGACCTGAGCGAGACGGGACAAAACCCAAGTGAGACGCCAGGGAAGCCAGGAGCTGCCTGGGCCTCCCTCCCTCAGGCTCTCAGAGGCCTGGGCCTGGCCCAGGTCCAGGTCCAGCCTGTTACTGTCTGGCTGGGAACAAGCTGGTGAGTGCTGCTTCAGATAAGCGGCCCTGACTCCCTCAGTCCCCTGGGGAAGGGTGTGCTGTGGGCTGTGCAGCCCAGACAATGAGGAAAGGAGTGGATGGCTCTAAGGTTGTGGAATGAGAGAGTTAGAAGCTGCCAAGGCTTGAGTGCAAAGGTGTTTAATTGCAAAGGTGTTTCTGGTGAGTGATGTCGCCTGAACAAAGAATCTGTGGGGGGAGCACAGAAGAAGGTTGTGTCTTCCAGGACCAGAACCTACCCCCAAGCTCTCAGAACAGGCCTGATAAGAGCTCTCTGCTGCTTGGCTGAGAGAGACCATCTGCCTTTCCCGCCTGCTTAGTCCAGCACCAGGAAACGGCAGGGCCCTCCTGGGCCACTCTCTTCAGGGCTCTGTCTGCCCATTCAGCTTCCACAGCCGGGTGCCCAGTCCCAGCTGGTGATGGCTGTGTGGGAGCTCAGAGGTGAGAGGGGTCACAAGGAAACTGTTACTAATAATCAGTACCAACATTTGAGGGCTTTGATTAAAAAAAAAAAAAAAGGTAAATTATAGTGCATTCAGGTTATCTCCGTAAAAAATCGCTGCCATTCCCTCCCATTCTGGTGTGCTTTCTTAAGTGGGAGAGAAAGGGGGTTGGGTGCATGCAGGAGCCTTGGAATGCACACAGCCCGTGCTGGATTGTGAACGTGAAGGAGCAGGGGATCCAAACCATTTGAGGTGCCAGGAGTAGGGCCGTGCCCCTGGGTCTTTACATGGACTCATCTCCATCAGGGACCCACTAGTAACTCGGTTTCCCAACTCCCAAGTCCGCCTGGTAAACTCTTAGAAATCCTTCAAGGTGCAACGCTGAAGTCCCCACCTCTGTCCAACTTTTCCCCTCTATTCCAGGGAGGCTCAGTCGTGCCACCTGAGTGTCCCTGTAGCCCCTCATTCGCCCCTCTGCAGAGCTCTTAGCACACTGTGGCATTTCCACAGTGACCGCAGAGCTGTGGTTTTCACTGCATTCCTACTTTCAGGTTGGGGTTGCATACTTGGTTATGTTGGTCCCATAAATTCTCTCATTCTGGAAACTTTGGTCCTGGCAGATGCTCCTTCTCAGAGAAATCGTTTGTCAAACCTGATGTGCTGAATGTAGGGGATAGAACTGGTGGGCACTGGGGGGACCCCAGTGCATTCATGCATCTGCCTCCTCCCCTAGACTGAGTTCCTGGAGGTCAGGGACCATAGTTGTTGGCTGCCCCACATGACATCATATCACGTGCCTGATTGCACTGAGTTTCCACATCAACCCTGTGATATTATGACTCTTGTCCCTACTGTACAGAGGAGAAAATTGAGGCTCAGAGGAGTTGAGTAACTTTTGCATGAGCAAACAGCTAATGGGGGGAAGGGGATGCAAGCCCAGGTCTTTATTCCTGCACTGTATATCTATCAGCTTGGTTCAAGCTCAGGAATGTTCTGAAATTGTTGAGTCAGAAACTAGAGATGCTTAGGCAAGAAGAGATCTATTGGGTAACCATTGAGGTCAGCCTGACTCACGCCAGGATTATAATAACATTCAGCAGAGCCTCCATTTGGTGCCCAGGGGCACGTTTTACCCTCTGGGTATTCTATCAAGACATGTTAGCACACTCTGCCCTCTCTTTTGGAGCTTCTGATTTAAAACAGACGTATGTACAGATGAACATATGCTGTAGAATGTCAGAGCTGAAAAGGGACTGTTTGTTTATTTCAATCTCCTTGTTTCAAGATGAAGAGACCAAGACCAAAGGTAACTCACAACTACCATGTATTGAAACTTACCATGGGCCCAGCACTGTGCTAAACATATTTTTTTTTGTAGTATTTCGTTTAATCCTCAGGTAGGGACTATTTTAATCTATCCCCAATTGACAGATGAGGAAACTGAATCTCTGAGGGGCAAAGTGACTTGCTTAATGTCCCAGAGCTAATCAGTGGGGGAACCAGAATTTGAATCCAGGTCAGTCTGCTTCAAAGCACGTTCTCAACCCACACCCCCAGTAGAGGGCTTTCCTGTGAGGTGCTGCAGGCGCATGCTCTGCCCCACGCCTCGCTCCCTGACCCCTGCCGTGGACCTGCAAACAATGCAGCCCTGTCTGTTGCAAGGCCACCCTCCTGCACTCAGGTTCAGCCCCTCTCTGGAATTAGCAAGAAGCTGCTCTTCCCAGTACCGGTGGTTATTTTCAGAAATGTGAAGTAAGTGTAAAACAGGATATTTTCAGTAAAAATATCTCCCTGCTTATACAGTGAAGTGGTACCAAAATCACTGACTTGGAGCAGATTTGTGGTTATTAGTTTTTGTAAAGATGAATCTAGTTCCATATGACAGCCTGTTTGGAAGGCTCACAAGGTCCAGATGAATGAGAGGCTGAGCTTCAGGGGCCTGGGCTCATTCACCCCCAGAGTCCTAGAGCACAGAGGAGTCAGCCCTAGATTTAAAGTGAAAAAGTCTGAATTTAACTCCAGCTTGAGGATCCTAATAAGACAGTGTACAAGTTACTTAACCTCTCAGTAAACCTTCCGTAGGAGCTCAGGGGTTAATGATGTAAGTGACGTAATACATGTGAAAGTGCCCAGCACCAGTGTCTTGGTCAAGCTTCAAAACCCCATTCCTCCACCATAATGATATTCTGAGAATTACCATATTTTAAGATGAAACATGTATTTAAGAGTATATGGAACAATCAGTGAAAATTCTAGACAGCAGCAGACTCTAGGAAACATGTGGACTTTAGAAAGTCCTCCTCCCCATCCCCCAGCCCGACAGTGTGTTTATCATACTTTTCCTGTGATAACACTTTTCCTTTGGCCTGTTTCCTCGGTGAGCATTTACCGAATGCCATTTCTGTGCCAGGCACAGTACAAGAGCTCGCAGGAGACATCCTCCTGGCCGACACAGAGCATCTAGTGCAGAGCCCCAACAGCTACAGGCCTGAAGTTCTTTCCTATCAGAAGCCAGAGAACATCTGTTCCCGTCTGAGACTCCCCATTTTTCCTGGTTCCTTTACCTTGGAGCATCCTTCTAAGGAATGTGGTCCCCCTCTCACCCCACCAGCTCCAGCGGCTTGGCCCAAGGGACTGCTGG
Source organism: Ceratotherium simum simum (assembly GCF_057802395.1). Lineage (NCBI taxonomy): Eukaryota > Metazoa > Chordata > Mammalia > Perissodactyla > Rhinocerotidae > Ceratotherium > Ceratotherium simum. The sequence goes on along the minus strand of NC_141928.1, from coordinate 9,341,451 downwards.
GGGATTGCGCAAGTCTCTTGGCCTGGCTTCAACTTGCCGTGGCTTTTCCCCCACTTGTGGTCACAGCCAAGGGAAGCCTGGCGCCTGACGCTGAGGCCCGGATGGAGCGGGCTCCCGGAAGGACTTACCCGACGGCTTGTCTGTGGAGGATGGGAGGCTGGTGAGGGTGGGCATGGTGGGCAGAGGGGGGGGCGGCAGCACCTTCAGGTTCTGGTCACTCTGGATCTCGTTGGTGGAGATCTGATTGATGATGCGGTTGTAGGGGGGCGGCTGGTAGACCGGGGGCGGCTGATAGACCCGGGGCGGGGCGGCGGGGGGCGGCTGGGGCACGGGCCTGGCGGCGGGCATCCTCTGGCAGTGCTCCTCGAGCTGTGCAATGATCTCCGACTGGTTGTGGGCCAGTGTGGCCAGGTGCTGGTACTTGTGCTCCAGGTCCTTGTACTTGCTGGCCAGCTGCAGCATGTCAGCCGTCTGGTTGAGGATCCTGTTCTCCAGCTGGGAGAGCTCCAGCGCGTTGTCCCGCTTGCGGATGATCTCATGCAGGAGCTGCATGTAGAGCTGCGTGACCCGCGAGTTCATGTTGCGGCTCTCCTTGCGCAGCAGCTTCACCTCGCTCACGATGCCGCCGTCCACCTCCACCAGCTGCTGCAGCGTCTCAATCTGTCGCTTCTGTTTGAGCAGCTCATTGTTGAGCAGCTCCAGCTCCTGCTTGTGCACTCGGTTCTCCAGGAGCACCTCGGGCTCCTTGGAGTTGACGCAGATGGCGCCTGTGACCCGCTGCTGGGGCACAATGAAGGTGTAGGTGCACTTGTCCTGGGACTCACCGGCCCGCTTGTACCTGTTCAGGTAAATGTACTCGCTTGGCGAGCCCTCCTCAGTGCCCTCAAAACCATCCTTTTGGCCCGCAGCGGCTCCCATGGCAGCCAGTAGTCCCAGCCACCAGCACGTCACGCACAGCGACCTCATGGTCCTTGCAAAATGGTGGTTCTTCTTTGCAAACAGAGCCTATGAAAACCTGAAAGTAAACAGAAGGGGAGACTCAGTAATGGTCCTGTCACTGCCATTGCCCTGTGCCATAAGTGAGCTCAGCCTTCTCGCCAGGCAGATCTTTCCAAAAACGCAGCTTCAGGAGGCAGCCCTTCTGAGAGCAACAGAAGGAGACAGGCAGGCCCTAGCAGAGGTAGGAAGGAAAAGGGAGGGGACCAGAGCATCTGAAGGCAGGAGGCCATGGCCCTGCCACTGCTGGAGCCAGGTCCAATGCACACAGCCGTCTCGCTGAGCTCGTGGCCCAGAGCCTGAGAACCACCTGAGGGCAGCCTGAGGTTGGGGAGAGGAGGCAGAGGAATTGTTGTCCGATCTCCCTTCTCCTCTGCCCCCCACTCCTCAGACTGTTAAGTCTCCCCATTCTGCACTTTCATAACCCGCTGGACTTTCCCTTTGTAACGTCTATCACAGTTATGATGAATTGGAGTTCTCTGTGATCTCCCCTGCTGGACCCTCTGCCTCATGAGGGCAGGCACTGTGTCTCATTCAATCCTGTAATCCACAGGATGCTGTCCTAAGCACACTTCCAGCAAATATTTGTTAAATGAATGAATTGCTAGACATAATATGGAATGTGTTGAGTGTGTAGTGGACAGTGTCAATGGAATGATGTGTCTAGTCACATGGCTTTGGTCTGTGTTTTAGCCAAGCTACAGAGCCCAAACAGGAACAAACAACTGAGCTCTTCTAAATCCAAATATTTGCAACAACCAGTAACTGCATGGTCTCGATCATTGCAACGTGATTAAACTAGGCGGGAACAGAAAACAGACATGTGTGTCTGGATTTTTTTCTATTCTTGGACCATTCACTCTTTCTCCAGATATCCATCCAACATCTGTGATATGCCAGGTAGAATACTGGCTGCTGGAGATACAGCTGCAAACAGGATAGAGCCAGCCCTGCCCTCACGGGGCTTACCCATCATCACGCAATCCCTAAGTGCCGTGCAGCACAAGCAGTATGTGCTGTGAAAGGGTATAACGGGGAACTGACCTAATGAAGGGGTCAGAAAAACTTCCTTGAGAAAGTGACCTTTACGCTGACCCTTGAGGGATGAGTAGGAGTTAGCCAGGCCCAGAGGGAGGGGATGGACATGCACAGATCCCTCGTCTCGCCTACTCAAGGACATTGCTCCAGCAATTCTCCCCATTTCTCCTGCATGATCACATTTTTTCCTACAGTCATGCTGTTATTTCTCTCAACTTAAAGAAAATCCTCGTGACCTCACATCCCCTCTCCAGCTACTATTCCACTTCTCTGCTCCTCTTTTTAGCAAAGCCCTCCAAAGAGTTGCCTACACTGTTTCCAGAACATCCCTCTCTTCCTGTCCTCTCTTGAGCCCACTCTCGTCAAGCCTGGACCCCGCTTCACTCCAAGCGCTCTAGAAAGATCACCAGTGGCCTCCACTTACCAGACCAAATGGCCAGTTCTTGGTCCTCGTGAATTCTTGGCCTCTCCATACTGTGGGACATGGTTGATCACTCCCTTCTTGGACTTCCTGTCCTGAGTGCCACCCTCTCCTCCTGTCTCACTGGCTGCTCTGTCTGAGTCTCCTTTGCTGGTTCATCTTCCTGTTCCTGTCCTGGGAGGCCCAGAGCTCAGTCCTCAGACCTCTTCTTTGCCTTGGTGATCTCGTCCAGTCTTGTGGCTTTGATTACCTTCAAGTGCTGAGAACTCCCACGTTTATCTGTCCAGCCTGGACCCCCCCTGGCTCCAGACTGGTACGTCCAGTCGCTTCTTTGACATTTCCAGTCGACTGTCTACTAGACGTCTCAAACTCAGCTTATCCAGAAATGGACCTGCTGTTCCCCACACCTCCATCCAACCTTTCCATCCCAGTTTTCCCTTTGTTAATAAATGGCAATTCCGTTCTTGTTGCTCAGGCCAACAACCTTGAAGTCATCCTTGACTCCTTTCTTTCTTTCCTGTCTCACATCCAATTCACCACCAAATTATAATAGCAGTATCCTGGAAATATTCCCAGGATCCTACTGTTTCTCCCCACCTCCCTGCACCCTGGTGTTACCCACTGTCACCCCTCACCAGGCCCTAACTAGTCGCCCTGCTCCTGCCCTTGCGCACTACAGTCTGTCCTCGACCCAGAAGCCAGTTAAAAAAAAAGAAGACTTAAAAAAAAAAAAAGGTCAAATTGCGTCCGTCTTCTACTTAAAATCCTCCGGTGGCTCCTCCTTTTGGAGAAAAAGCTAACGAGTCTCTAAGGACCTCCTGATCTGGCCCTGCTCCCTCCCTGGCCTCATCCCTGACCCCTCGCCTCCTCGCTCACACCACTTCAGCCGCACTGGCCTCCTGGATGTTCCCCGAGCCTACCAGCACACTTATGACTCAGGACCTTTGCACTTGCTGTGCCCTCTCTCGAATACTCTTACTCCTTTTCCTCATTGCTCGCTGCCTTGTTTCTTTCAGGTCTTTGCTGAAATATCACCTTCCTGGTGAGGCCCTCCCTGTTTATTTAAAATTATGACCTCGCCACCTTTCCCCTCTTTCGCCTCTGTGGAGGTGGGAGCTGCACAGAGGAGGCCATTTATTATATTTATTAATAGCATCCATTTACTGAGTGCCCACTGTGTACCTGCCCCTGCACTAAACATTTTGCAAGTGTTTTCTACTTTATTGAATTCTCATAATGTCTTTTTAAGGTAAATACTGTTGTTATTTCCATTTTACAGATGAGGAAACTGAGACTCAGAGAGGCTTAGTGACTTAATCTGGTTTTTAGTGGTGAAAAACTGTTAGCATCGCCACTTTCTGATTTCACATTAATTTACGCTAAAATAACAATCACGACACAGAACCTGAGGGTTTTGTCTTCCCCAGGCCCCCTTGGGGCATCTCCGGTGAGCAACCTGGGTCCAGGCTCCACCTTGTACCAGCCAGTGGACAGTTACAAAGCAGACCTGTGCTCCCCAGGGCCCTGCTGAGCTGTTTTCCACTTGAAAGAGAAAGCCTAAGTGTGGTTCTGATGGCCAGCTCAGGCCTTTCGGGCCAGGCAGAGAAAGGTGTCTGGGAGCCCCTGATTGGGGTTGGGCCAGGAGGGAGGGCTACAGTGACGTTAGTGGAAACGAGGCTGAGTTTGTGAGTGTTTGCCTGGTTTCCAATGCACTTTGGCAGCTCCTGCACCAGCAGCCATACCCAGCCCAAACAATGGGGAGGAGCTGCCCTCCCGGCTAGGGTGGGCCTGCCTGCTGCCTTCCACCTGCAGCAGCTGGCGACAGACACCTCTCTCTGCTGGTGCTGAGGCCAATGCTGATGCCGGCCAGGGCCTCCACCTTGGCCAAGAAACTGTCAGATGCCCAGGGAGGCAACTTGGCTCCAGGAAAGGGTTGAGTTCCAAACCTTCCCAGGCCTCAAGACCTGGCAGGGTGGCACTGTTGTTGTTGAGTTCTGTCCCCTCCCAGGTGTGGGCTCTCACAGCCTCCCGGGCACAGTTTTGTGCCCTTGGACTTGCGATCCTAGAGGCTGGGCCTCTTCTGTGAAAGGGGTGATCCAACCCTCCTTGCATACTAGGTAAGGAACATGGAAGTGCTTCCAAAGCTAGAGATGGGAATAACACGATAGTGGACAGCAGAGCAGGACTAACAGTGGCGAGCGCTGACCACGCACAGGTGGTGTGTCCGGGACTTTCACCATCACCCCGAGGAGGTGCCATGATTAATTATCCCATTTTGCAGAGGGGGAGCTTGTTCCGTGTCACAGAGCTGGGCTCTGGCCAGGTCTGTCTGGCCTCACCTCCCAGCCCTGCAGCTCCGCTGGTTAGACTGGGTCCTGGCTGTCTTGGTGTCCCCAGCATCTCACACAGCGCTGGGCACAGAGCGGGGAGGCAAGAGATGTGCGAACGCGGAGACTGTACTATCTTTAAAGAGCATTTTTCGCCCTTGTTTGAGTAAGAAGAGAACCAAACTTGACAATTAACACTCGTACCGATTTTCAGGTTCCCAAGGCCCTCTGCGTACACATTCTCGTATTGAATCGTTACAGCGTTCAGAGCTGGTTAGTAAGAACATGCCGATTTGAGGGTGAGGAAACTGGAGCTCAGAGAGGTGTTGGGTGTCTTGCTCAAGGTGGCCTTGCTCCTGGTGAGACCAGTCGTGAAGCTGCACGATTCTGGCTCTTACTGTTACATTTCCATGGGATCTGGGCTTAGTGGGAGTGACTTGGAGCCGACTGGGTTACAAGAAGGAAGGGAAGGAGTAGGGTACTGTGCTGGTTGCCTGACAACGCTGTCCCGGGTAATCCAGCCAGGTTGGTATTCCCCCCGTATTGTACGTGGGGACATGGAAGCCCAGACAGGCCAAGTGACCTGCCCAGGAGCACATGGCAGATAAGAGCCAGAACTGACCCAGCCTGGAGCCTGGGTCAGCCTGACACTAAAAGCTGTGCTCTTTGCGCTGCCCTCGGTCTTGGAGTCGTTTATTTTCCTTAAAGATTCCACACACCCCTCCTCAGTTTTTTGCTAGTTTGGCAGTTCTTAATGGGCAGTAATGAGTTTGTTTACTTTTGCTCTCTTGATATTTATTCAACTAATTGCATCCCAAGAGAAATAACCCCCCAGCATTCCAGCCATCTTAGGCCTGGAGAAGAACTCAACTCCAATCAAAGTGGCGCTCCTCAGTTTCTTTCTATGACCAACAAAGAAAAGCAAATCCAACTGTTTCCCTTGGCTTCAAAATGAAAATAAAAATGATTCTTGAAATTGCTTTTCCACATTGTATTGTGAGGAGTTTCCATTATGCCTGGGTTTCCCTCCCCACAAGTGGGGCTGGTGTGACCGAGCCACGTGACGGCCTCTGCACACTGGGAGTCAGCCTCCCCAGGGCTTGGGTCCCACCCAGCCTCCGGTGGGCAGCTCCGAGCGTCCCTCCTTGGCCTGGTGCGGTGGGGCCACACACACTGTGTCCATGTCCTACTCAGCACCATGGCACTGCAGCCACCGTGTGGGGAGAATCGTTTTTATAAGTTGGAGCTGTGTGTCCTGCCCTGCAGAAGAAGCTGCTGGCCCGGGGTACCCTTGTGAGTTCTCACTCCAAAGGTTAGGAATGAGAAAGTTCAAATACTAAAAATAATAACTACAGCCAATTATCACTATGACCCGAGCACTTTTAATCCTCCCAACAGCTCTGGGAGGGAAGCCCTGTTATTTCAGGGCTGCCATGCATGGTGGCCCAAGTTGTGCACTACGCAACTCTGGAGAGTACAACTTACATTCATAGTCGGTGTAGTTTTGTATATTTATATTACAGCAATTTTCTAAATCGCACAAAAATGCTTTTAAGGCTAACGGCAGGGCTGACAGTTATCCCCATTTGCAGGTGGGGAAACTATTGAAATTCAAAGACTGTGAGTCATTTTGCCCAAAGTCACTGAATTACTAAGTAGCAAAGCTGGTAACAGAACCCCAAAATATACCATGCTGAGTGCATAGATACAAAAGACTGAAGTGACATGAGACTCAAAAGAGATTATTCTCTGACCCATCCACCGCCAGGCAGGGGGAGAGCAAGAGAGCTCTTAGGATCCCCAGGACTGCTGACTCCAGGGAAACTTCTGAATTAAATCCAGCTCTCAGACTGGTATTTCATCCTCAGTCCTAGGGTTGTTCTGTGTGAAGGGGTCACAGAACCCATCACTCCCGCCCCAGCCAGCCCTGCACCAATGCTCTGGGATCACAGATGAAGGCCAGGTATGAATCCAGGCCAGAGGCACCACAGGAGGTGAAGTGGGCCTCTGCCAAGGCGGGAAGGGAATCTGGAACTGCCACCTGGCCCGGAGTGTGCCTGCCTGGCCCCTGCCATCTGGGCTCTGGGGTACTAGGAACCTGAGCTGTGCTTGAGGGAGTCTGATGGACCTGAGCACGAACCATGACTGTCAAACCAACATCAGGACAGAAAAGAGAAAAATGTAAACTTCTAAGTTGATATAGTTTTTCCTACTAAAGCTGATTGAGATGTGTGGCATGCCAAAGGGGTGGTACCCAAACCAATTGGTAATCCAGGATGTGGGAGGGATCCAGATAAAGGAAAACTCCAGAACAAAAGGCCCAAGAGGGCCCAGCTGACCACATGACCAATAGAATTTGTTTGTTGTTGTAGACTAACGTCATTTGTTTGTCATAAACTTACTGTGTGCCCCGCTGTGCTCTATCTCGTTGGCACTTACAACGCTGTGAATAGGGGACCAAGCATCCTGGTTGGCCCCAGTTGAGGCCTGTTGTCTCATGTAATTATTAATAGCACCCCTTTTACTCTCAAAAGTGTCCTGATTGGGTAACAAATTATATGGTCCCCTTACCTAGGAGAAAGCTATTATTATCTGCATTTTGCGGTAGAGGAAACCCAGGTCCAGAAAGGTTAGGTCGCTTGCCTCAGGTCCCTTGGAGTAAATATCAGGACTGGGATTTGACAGTAACTGCAAGGTCCATGCCCTCACTTCCATCAAGATTGTCTCTCCAACCAGTATGAATAAAAGGTGCCTGTCTGTTTGCTTAATGGTCAGGATGCAGATGCTTTTTAGTCACTGTTGACTGGATTAGTAGAAATGGCTTTCAGGTCAGCACAAGGGTGAGTTTTGTTGGGTGTTAGAAACATCTTGATCATCCAAATGGTGAGACCCCAGAATGGGCATCTAGGATGGGCAGCAGCATCCTCACCTTAGAAAACCTGGAGAAGGGACTGTGCATTACTTGTCCTCAGTGATTCACTGCCAGCCTGGAGGCCAGGGAGGGAATAGCCACATCTCCACCTGCCATCCCCTCCCAACCGAGGATCCTGTGAATCAATTCTCACCAAAAGGCTGTGTGGGCACCCAGGGAGTCTGGAGCCAGTTCCCAGACCCTGCCAGCTCAGCTCTCATAAGACCTTCAAAAGAGCCATTTGTCCATCCATCCAGCCTTGCATCCATTTAGCCTTCCCAGACAGCCAGCTATTGTGTATTGCTACAGCCTGGGTCTGGCCCTTTCATGGGTGATGGGGCCACAGGCATGAGCCAGAGAAGCAGGTGGTACAGGATCAGACAGATTTGCCTGGAAGAGTGGCATTAGGGGGTTGAACCTGCCTGATGCCTTGGGCTCTCGTGCTCCTGCCACTGTTGAGTTGCTGGCTCCAGAAAAGAGCTGAGTTCATGGAGGAGGCGGGTTGTGGTCATACTGTGAGATCATAGGGTAAGAGGGGATGTGGTTAGGCAGTGGGGAGCTGGTTGCCTTTGCCAGGGGGATAAGGATGCTGCTGTTACTTTTTCATGGTGCGTTATTCGGGAGCCATTTTGAGATTTCCCCCAAAGCCCGCGTGCTGAGCCCTCTGTGCCAGGAGCCTCAGCCAACAGAGCAGAGGCGGGGAGAATCTGCAGAAGCCATTTCAGAGCCTGGCTTCTGAGTTGGCTGCTGCATTTCCGGCAGTGCCTGGTGTGCTCTGGAGCCGTGGAACTGGGGGAGCCTCAGACGAGAGGGAGAAGCCAGGGACTGAGTCGACAGTGCTGCCCCAGGGTGCTTCCTGGGAAATCCAGACCTTGCCTAGAGCTGTTCTTCTGGGCCAGGCTGAGTGGTTGGCACCAAGGCCGCCTTGGCCTGTAGGCATGGGCTCATCCCTGGAGCACTGGGACAAACACTTTTTGTGCCTTCCTCACTGATCCCAGCAACTCTGTAGGGCAGGGGCTGTGACTGTCCCCATTTCACAGATGAAGAAACAGAGGTAAGGGATGAAGTCACTTGCTCGGGGCCAGAGAGTTACCAAGTGGTGGAGCTGGGCTTGGAACCAGGGTTGTCCCCCGCCAGGAGCGGGCTTCTTCCCCGCAGTCTTGACTGGCCCCCGTGCCTCTGGGCACTCTCTCCCCTGTGCTCCACATTGCATGCAGCTCCGGGTCTGCCTTTCTAAAATGCACATCTGGTCGTGCCAGCGTCCTGCTTAAAAACAGAGCCTGTGTTGTCCTGCCTCCCTGCCTCTGCACGCACTGTTCTTTTTGCCCCAGGACCCTCCCCCGTGTCCTGCTGATGTGTGCTGTCTTCCTTTCTAAGTGGACCTCACAAGTCCACTTCTCTGTGAAGCCGTCCATTCGCAGTGAGGGCCGCCTCCCTCCTCCAGCTCCCAGGAGCAGCTGTGGCTGCTTCCATCAGAGCACCCAAGACATGGCTTATACTCATCCGGTTGTCTATCTCCAGACTGAAAGCTTCTTAAAAGCAGGGTCAGGGCAGTTCCCCCTTTGAATACCGATAGCCAGGATGGCACCCAGGTTACTGAATAGGAATTCAAGGATTTCATGAATGTGTGTCCTGAGCATTTCCCGGTGTCAGCCACTGTGCGGGAGCTGGAGATAGAGCAGGAACAAGGTGGGTCGCTGCCCTCACGGGGCCCACAGTAGTAGAGGAGACAGAGAGCAGGCCTCTGTGATGCAGGATACCTGGGTCCTGATGGGGGACATATGGTGCTGGAGGGGCACCTAATCCAGCCAGGGTGGGGGCCAGGGGGCACAAAGTGGGAGAGGAGGCATCCCAGAGAGACCTTGGTTGCACAACACAGAGGGGAATGGTGTGGCACCCTGGGGTGGAGAGGCTTGTTTGTCTGGGTCTAAGTCTTGCTTCATTCATTCATTCATTCATTTCACAGATCCCTTCTCTGCCTGACCCTGAGTGGGTATTGGAGGTTCAGCAGCGACTAAGAGATACAACCTTTCCCTTGTGGAGGTTGGAGGGGGACCACCTCAGGCAGGACTTGGGTCACTCCTGGAGCTGGGCAAGGCCTCAGGCATCTCTCAGAGATGAGAACCGAGTTCATTCTGGGCTTTTCTGAGGTGGTCTTGGGCCTGCCTTTCTGGAGGACTAGGCAGCAGGGGAGATAGAGGCTCTGGGGCTTCTGGCCCCAAGGCAGGCTGGTTCACCAGAGAATAGACCTAACACAATAGCTCGATTGTGAGAGGCCTGCCCCCCGCAACATGTTCACATTTCTGTGATCAGAATGTGTCTTACAATTGATGTGAATGTGTAACGGGACATTGTAACGTTCTACACCGTGCCCCACCCCCGCCACTGTTATTAAACCAGTTGATGTGAAGGAATACAGTTTTGTCACAGAAACTACCCTTGGAATGAGGTTCTGAGGTGGCCTATCTATCACCACAAACTCCAAGTTGTCAGTGGCTGAATAACCCCTCTATTTGGAGTGTTTTATATAAATTCACAGAAAAGAAATGCTATTCAATGAATTGATTCATTCTTGAGATTTCCACAGTGTGTTTGCCCAGGATGGCAGCGGGCTAGGGTCGAATGAGCCCAGATCTCGTTCTGAATCCTTGCTTTTTGGCCCACTAGTGGAGAAACCTTGGCAGAGGTGCTGCATCCTCTGGGCCTTGGTGTCCTCCTCTGTCGCACCCATCTTGCAGGACCCTCTAAGCGCCACATGCCCCTCTTTACAAGCCTCATACTGTTGTGCATTTGTGTGATTATTAGAGTCACCTTCTGCCTCCTCCCCCTGAGCCATGGGCACTACGAAGCAGAGCTCCTCCCCACCTGACTGCTGTCAATTGAGACGTTTCAGGTGAAATGGCCTGTGATTCAGAAAGAGGCCAGAATGCACCTGCCTTGGGTGGGGCTGCTGCCTGTTCGCTGACGTAGCTACCAGTTGGCAGCTCCCTGACGTCATCTCAGGAATTGCTCAAGTGTGGCCCAGTGTAGACTGTGCGGACCTGCGCTCCGATTCTGCAGCCCTGGGGGTCTCCAAGTAGGGATGTAGGATACGCACGAATGGCGTCTCAGGCATGGAGACCAATGTTTGCCTGAGCTCTGCCCTGCTGAGCTGGTGCCAGGGTTCCGTGGTGCTGCCGTGGGGAGACAGCACCGCAGGGCTCCAGGCACATGGGGTCCTGATGTCAGGCAGCCTGGCCTGGAGTTGGCTTACCTTTCCCTGACCACGTTCCCACAGGCACACTGTGTGGCTGTGCCGAGGCTCGTCTGTAAAAGGGCTGGCAATAAGGCCTGTGCTGTCTCAGAGGTAGGCTTCTGTGACAAGCAAATGATGCATTGGAATCGGGGTTTTCACATAGGGTGGTGCAGCATTCCATAAGACAGCAACAAAACAGACTTGGCTGCTGGGGGCACTGGGCAGGGACCCAGTGACAGGGTCAGGAAAAGAGAAGTCAGGATGCCTTGAACAGGGCAGTACAGTGAAGTGGGGAAAGGCATGGACTTCGGAGTCAGACTGCCCAGGGTTCAGGTCCCACACAATCACCAACTGTGTGACCTTGGGCAAGTTACTTAACCTCTCTGAACCTCAGTTTTCTCATCTGTAAATTGGGATGGTAAAACAAGAACCTACCTCCTAGGGTTGTGGTGAGGATGAAATGAGATAATGCATGTGCCTTACTTAGCCCAGTGGGTCCTTAATAAATCGTTGTGGGGTGGAGGGTGGATGGTGAAATGGCTTAGTTGTTCTGCCCACGAGCTTGCAGCAGTACCGTACAGTCCCCTCCTAGGCCATGTGTTTCACACATTTTTGTGTGTTCCATCACGACTGCCTTTACTGAGTAGTAATTAATCCCAGTTTTTGTTAGCCAGGCCTGTGAAGTCAGTCAGAGCCTCTGCACAGCGAGCCACCATGGCTCCAGGCTGGAGCAGGGAAACCTACAGTTTCTGCAGCCCCGGAGGCCTTGTGCTAGAGAAGCAAATATTTAACGTCAGCTTTTCAAAATACTTCCAAGGGTTCAGGGAGCCCACTGAGACCTCTGGGGTCACAGGAGAAAAGTTACTGTCCTGGGCTAAGATGCACCAGACTTGGCCACCATTGTGGCCAGACTTGGTGATGGGCATGGGGTCTGGGGAAAAGGTCCTTGCCTGTCCCTCTGCAACCCCAGGACAAGCCTGGCATTGGTCCTCCTGCTCTGTGGACCTCCTGCAGTACAGAGATAACTCACTTTCCTTACCACCGCGCTTCTGGCGGGGAGACCAGCAGGCAGACAAGTAGTGCCCGTGGGGGTGGTAGGATGCCCTTACCATAAGGTTGGTGTCGGATACACCCAAGGTCCTTTTGTCAGTGCGACTACACTCTTCCTTAGTGTGGACTTCCAAGACCTGGACATGCTGCAGGTCGCCCCAGACATATAGCCCCTCTCAGGCTCCTGGGAGGACCCCCCGTGTGGGTGGCAATAGCGGCCACAGCATTGGCTCATCCTTGTGGGATTGTCTGACAACCTTAGCAGGATGTATCAGGACAGAGAGAGAATCTGAGTCTCTGCTCTTTCCTCTCTGAGATTCTGATTGTTACGATTCATAATAATCAGTAACTAATGTTTTCTGAGTGTTTGCTGCATACCAGGCACTGTGCTAAGGCCTTCCCAGACATGATCCTGGTGCTCCTCCTGGGCTGGCACTCACTAACCATGTGGCCTTGGGCACATCACTTAACCTCTGTGCCCCAGTTTCCTCACCTGTAAAATGGCGATGAATAGCAATACTGTGTTACAGGGTGCTTGTGAGGATTCTATGAGTGGGTAAGTTGGCTCAGAGTAAGTGCAACATAAGTGTTGGCTGTTACTAAGTGGTGGGTGCTGTTATTATCCCATTTTACAGAAAAGGAAACCGAGGCTTAGAGAGGCTAATGTTCTGTCGGAGTCACTTGGCTCATAAGGAGAAGAGCTAGGATTTGAACCTCGCTCATGAGCACTATCTTACTCGGGCTCAATTTGGAAAAATACATGTGGGGAGTGTTTGGCCAGCTTCGGAAGTGGCATTCTCAACTTTCCTCAGAGCCCCGGTGAAAGGAGATCCTTTTCTAAGTAACCGAACTGGCCTCTGGGAGCTCTCATAATCCCACAGAGGAGGCAATCGCTGACCCGTGACACGCATATCACAGAAGGAGAAGGGAGGGATCAGTGAAGAATTTCTGTTTGGAAATGTTATCTAATGCTGAGCGCTTTCAAGGGACTCGGAATGTGGAGCCTGCGCTGTCCCCCAGTGGGGTGCCGGGAAGCCGGCCTCCCCTATTTCCCAGCCAGGTACAGCCTGCTGGAGACCTGGGGCACTGTCCAGTGCTAGGAGAGAGCAGGCGTCCTCGGACATGCAGGGAAAACCAGGGCAGCACTTTGCCCCGAGTGACAGTGGCAGAAATCTCTGGCTGCCGTGTCCCTTCCAGCGCTGGACCCTTCCGCTCCTCTCCTCCCAGCTGAGGGTGTGAGCAGAGGGCTCGGCTCCAGGAGCTGGCTGAACAAGCGCTCCCGGCTTCCGCAGGACAGCTTTGCTTTTGCCTTTGCCTCGGCACAGTCTCTAGCCGGGGTACACGGGAACCCCAAACTTGAAAACAACTTCCGAAGTCCTCGGGCTACCCCTGCTGTCTGCGGCTCCTTCCGTCCACTGCCCCCCTCAAGCACACACCTACACACAAGCACACACTCACGCACACACTCCCGCTGCCGAGCCGTGCCCAGGAGCCGCCTGCCTTCACCCCAAAGGCTCTTTGTCTGAACAAGAGTGGGGCTTACTGATGAAGCCCTCGAAACCCCAGCCCATGATCTCATGTCCCCAGAACACCACCCTCTGCCCAAGTGTCCACAGGTCCTGCCCTGGCAGATGCCTTGTTTGGCTCCAAGTGAAGGCAAGAGTGACCCCATCTGGGGTCCAGCTGCGCACACACCCCCAGCTGGAGGGGTCAGGGTTCTTGAACCCTGAGACACGAGACACGGGACCAGCTGCCTCTCACCCCCTGTGCCTCGCTGCCATGGAGGTGGCCCCTTACCTCTTCCCTCCTGCTTGGCTCCCGGGGCGGCTCCTCACATGCTTCACCTCAGCCGTCAGCGGGGTAGCCTGTCCATGGCCTCCAGGAGGGGTCCCCGAGTCGCAGGCCAGACCGGCCGCTGAGCAGCCCTGCCTCACTGGCCTCTGCTCGCTCTGCTCTGCCTCCACAGCAGGGCTCTGGCCGGGGCTGGGCGGGGGCTGGCCGGGGGACCTGCTGGGGCTGTTCACAACCTGCCTTCTGTCGCGGCAGGGGCCGGCGGCTGCCTCAGTGCCATGCCCTGCAGGTCGGGGACTCAGGCAGCACTGCTCAGGGCTCGGGGTCCATCCTCAGGCCGTCTACAGCAGCCTCATTTGAACTCCCAACTCCTTTGTGGAGCCTTTACATGCTGCAGGAGGAAACTGTGAGCACAGCCTGACCCTGGTTGGCTGCAGGCACTTCTCTCCACCCACCAGTGCAAGAGGATCCCCCAGGCCCCAGAAAGGCTCCCGGCCTCCCCTCAGCCCCAGACAGAGGCGGGCCGCCCGGTGATGTCACACTAGCTCCGGCCCCAGCTGGCCTGGCCCCTCCCGCCCAGCCTGCTTTGGCGGCCTCCGCAGGCCCCCTCCTTTCTTGGCATGAGCAGCCTGGCCAGCTCCGCTCCCTGGCCCGCCTGCTCCCAAAAGCCGGGGCAGCTCCTGGTGTGCTCTGTCAGGGCCGAGAGCTGCCCCTCTAACTTAGGTAATGGGTTTAGATCCGCTCCAGCTGTGCAGGCAGTGGGGCGCTGGGTCCTCCCGCTGGATCGCTCCCTCACCCTGCACTGCCCCACAGAGCCCCAGGTGGGCAGGCGGGGCAGCCCCGCACAGACAGCCCCTCCCCATCAGCTGCCCTCCTTGGAGGTCTCCCTCTCACCTCCAGGCCCTGGGGAGGGAGCCCAAGGCTGTCTGCACAGAAACCAGCAGGATCTGTGCTGTGAACGTTAGCAGGAGGCAGTGGCTTAGGACAGTGGAAATACCACAGGCTGGGGGTGGGGGCAGCACTGGGGAAATGCTCCGTCATGGTCAAGCCTCACCTGAGTGGCCTTGACTAAGTCACTTCACCTTTGTGGGCTTCCCTTCCTGCATCAGTAAATGAGCTAAGACGTACTCTCCCTCCAAGGGCTGTGGCAAGGATTCTGGAGGCCACGCAGGAAAGGGCTTGGCATGGGGCAAGGACACCTCAGTGGACTGAACTCATTATTCGAATTGGGTGGGCCGTGGGTCGCACTCCCAGAACCTCTGCTGTGACCTCCCGTCGGCTGTTCAGGAACACGTAATGGGAGTCCATCGGGGTCCTCGGCACCAGCTCTGTCTCTGAGTGGAGCTCGTGAATGTTTATAGGGTCAAAGCAAGAAAGAGGAAGACAGCATTAGACCCCACAAAATGAGCAATCCTACAGACTCGGCACAGGCAGGCAGAGGAGGGAAGATGGCAAGTGCTGGGAAGGGAGCAGTCGGATGCGAGTTTGTCCCTCTGCCTGGACACCAGCCTCTGAAATACTGGTGGTGACTCTTATTTCCTATAAAAAAAATTTTTTTTAGTGATGGTGGTGGTAGTGATGACATTTGGGTACAAAGTTGGAGAGAAACTTTAATGGGGTTCTCCCCCACCTCTAGGCACAGTGTATCATGTTCCTGGTCCCTGGGCAAACAGGTCCTCCGTGCTCCTCCCTCTCAGCATTGCCACTCCTGTCTTGGGAGGAGCAGAGTTTTCCTTTTGCCTCAGCTTCTTGTAGCCTGCTCAGACCTTCTCCCCTTTCCATCTGTCAGTCCCTTCCCTTTCTAGAAGGTGAGTCTTTGCCAGAAGATCCCCGTATCTTACGGGTCACAACATTAGCCAGATAGCTGGATTGCACAGAAACCCTCCATCTTACGTGCCTTCTACACTGTGGATTCTCCAAAGGGCCTGGAGTGTCCCTTGGGCTGTAGGGGGCCATGGTGGTGGGGCCGTGGCAGGCTGGGGGCAGAAGCCCATGGGATGGGGCTGAATTCTCCTTGAGCTGCACCCTTGACAGCCTGGAGGCTGGCATATTTCCTTCTTTTTCCCCTTCCTCCTCTCTCTTTCTCTGTCTCTCTTCTCCAGGATGTGTTTATTGGGAAGCTGCTCTGAGCCAACACCAGGAAACCAAAGACTGTGTTCTCACAGAGCTCTCAGTTAGGAGGGAAGACAGACAGACAGACTAGGGTACATGAGAAGTGCTGGGCACGGGAGAATATCTAAGCAGGAGGCCTGGTTAAGCCTGGGCAGGGCAGTCTGGGTGGGCTCCCTGAGGAAGTGGTGCTTCAGCTGAAACCTGAAGGATGGGTGAAAATTAGCAGGTGGTGAGGTTGGAGGAGGATGGTCTGGGCAGAGACAATAGTGTGTAAAGACCGTGTGGCAGATTGCTTTTTCAAAGATGGCCCCAACAATATCTCCCAGTCCACAGTGAGACCTTGACACTCCTCCCATTGAGAGGTAGGGTTTCTGCCCCTCCCCTTGAATCTGGGTGGGTTTGACTTACTTGTATCTGATAGAATGCAGTGGAAGTGACACGGCCTGACTTCAAGGCTGGGTGAGAAAAGGCAGTGCAGCTTCTGCTTTGTTCAATGGGACACTCTGTTTTGGAGCCCTGAGCCCAGCTGGAGCCCGAAAAGTCCAGCTACCGGGAAGCTGCCATGCAAAGACCATATGTAGCGTAAGTCACAGCTGGCAGCCAGCATCAGCCCTCAGACATGTGAGGAAAGATGCCTCTAGATGATTCAGGCCCTAGCCATTGAGTCACCCCCAGCTGGAGAGGCTTCCTGCTGAGGCCCCAGATGTCGGGGAGCAGAGATAAGTCATTCTGGTGTCCCATATCAGAACTCCTGACCTGCAGAATCCATAAGGCAAGAAAATGGTTGTTTCAGGCTGCCAGGTTTTGGTGGTACTGTGTTACACAGCAGTGGTAATGGGCGCAGACCCTGAGGCAGGAGCAATTGTAGGAAACTCTTTTGAGGAGCTCAGAGAAGTGCGGTTTGGAGGAGGAGAGAAGAGGAGCGAGGCGGAAGATGAGGCCTTGTTAGAGGTGGGGCTTTATCCCAAAGACAGTCAGGAGCCACCGAAAGGCTCTGAGCAAGACAGTGTTCTGACTTGCTTTTATTCTTAAAAGGCCACATTAGTTCTTGAGTGGAGACTGGATTGATGGGACCTGTAGACAAGGCGTCCGGAGCTGGTGGGAAACAGTTGCAGCCATCCTGGTGAGAGAGGCAGTTGGAGGCGATGGGATTCACCAGCTCAGGGAATTCCCAGGACTTTCCCTCCCTCTGGGAATAGGTGCAGCCCAAGTCCATCGATTACTAAAACAAATTTGCTTCTACAATTCAGAGTTCCTAGGATCCCATCATGTGGGGGAGGAGCACCAGGACGGCCTTGCCCTGTCCACCTCTGTACAACCCCTGCCCGTTTGGTGGCCTTGGGCAGTCAGGGTATGCTGGTGGGGAGCTTGAGCTGTGGAGTCCGAGTCTAGTTGTACCACTCAGTGGCTCTGAGCCTCACTTTCCCCATCTGTAAAATGGAGATGATATAAGGATTTACGTCATAGGGCTGTTGCGAAAATTAAATAAGATGTGACAGATTAAGTGTAACACACACTGACTAGTACATAGTAAGTACACAGTAAGTGTTGGCTATAGTAATTTTAATTGCCTCCTTCACTGGGCTGTGAGTTCCCTGAGTGCCGGGACAAGTGTGGGCATGGGCTGTGTGGAGCTCTCCTTTTGTACAGCCCAGTGCAGCAGAAGGAATAAATGAGTGGCTCACTGAGGGAGGGTGATGAGCTGTGGCTCAGAGTCTAACAGACCTGGGCTCAAATCCCAACTCTGTCACTAACCTGGGCAACTTTCTTATTCTCTCTCAAACTTTGCTTCCTCATTTTAAAAAAGGGAATGATAATACTCCTCAGGGTTAGTGTGAGGATTAGGATAATGTACCTAAAGCACTTAGCACAATGCCTGGCATCCAGCGTTCATCAGTCGTTCAGGACACGTGTGCTGTTGCTGCTGCTGCACTTCCCTGCTCCCAGCCTCCTCCCCAGTCTTATCCAAAACATCCTCATCCAGCTTCTTGCTTGATGGCCCCTGCATCCTGGAATCCACCTGACCTCCTCAAGGAGCACCATTCCCACGTTTTCACCTGCCTGTTGGACCAAAGGGTCATGTGACTAAAGCATTTGAGGAGAAGGGAATCTTCATTTCTCTTTTTATAGTTTTTATCAGGATGAAAAATGTGTGATGTTTACATGGTGGCAGAATAGAAAGAATCTTAATTATGTCTCACAGTTTGTATAAATGATTTCATGTGTTTTCATGTCTTGTCACCTTCCTGACAGTTACAATTTTTTTTTCTGTTGGGAGTGTTGGGATGTTCTGCTGAGATACTGTATATGTGGTATGTGTGTGGTGGGGGAGTGCGTGGATACCGTGTGTTATAGAGGGGGTGCTTGGGAGGGGGCTTTGCTCTGTCTCACCACCTCAGAGTCTTGTCGGCGTTGCAGGCTTCCCATATCCCAAATTGACTTTTTTCCTTTCATCACTTTTTAAATGGCTTCCCACTGTCATCTGGCCTACACTGTTTCTGATGAGAAGTCAGCTCCCTTCCTTATTGTTGTTCCTGTGTACATAGTGGGTCCTTTTCCCTCTGACTTCTTTTAAGGTTTTTCTTTATCCTTGATTTTTAGCACTTTGACTGTGGTGTGACTAGGTGTCGTCTTCTTTGTGGGCTTCACTGAGCTTCTTAGATCTATGGGTTGATGTTTTTCACTAAATTTGGGAATGGGGGGAGATTTTTGGCTATTTCTTCACATATTTTTTTCTGCTTTATTCTCTCTCCTCTCCCCCTGTGGAACTCCATTTATGTACTTGGTGTTGTCCCACAGGCCACTGAAGCTCAATTTATTTATTTTTATGTTTTTTTCTCTCTGTGCTTCAGTCTGGATCATTCCTATTACTTGTCTTCAAATTTGCTGATCCTTTCTTCTACAGTGACTAATCTGCTGTTAATTTCATCCAAAGTATATTTTATATCAGGTCCTCTATTTTTGGTTTTACAATTTCCACTTGGTTTATTTTTATAGGTCCCATTTCTCTTCTGAGATTCTCTATCCACTCATTCATTCTGTCCTTATTTCCTGAAAATCATGTGCATATTTATAATAGCCATTTTCAAGTCTTGATTTACTAATTCCAACATCTGAGTCATCAGTGGGTCTGATTTTATTGACTATTATTTCTCTTGATCATGGGTCACATTTTCCTGCTGGTTCACATGTCTATAATTTTTTAATCACATCCTGGACATTTTGCATGATACATTGAAAAGACCCTGTATTTTATTGTCTTCCTCTAAAGAGTGTTGTGTTGTATTCTTGGAAGCAATTAAATTACTGGCATATCCTTTTGCTCTTGTGGGGACTTTATTTTTAGGTTTTGTTCAGGTAGGTTTATTTTGGGTTTGCCTATAGTCCTAGGGTAAAACCCCTAGTCTTGAGCTTACTTGTAAGGCATAGCCTTTCTGGGATTAAATTGAAAGCCTTAAGAGTTCGCTGAGCCCCTTTAACTTGGCGGGACTTTAACTCCAAACTCCATCTTCCAGGCAGCTGCTGAACTCTCTGCCTCCCAGCTACTGCTGTCTTTTGGGCTCCTTGAAGTCTCTTTCAGTTTCTTAGTCTCTTTCAAACTAAGGATTTGAGGGGAATTTGTACAGTAATTTTGGAGCTCCTCCCTCCGTGGTTGTCTCCTTGCTAGCATTTTCCCCTTCATTTTCCATCCTCAGTGTCCAACCTTTGTCTCTTCTTCCCAGCTGGCAATACTGCTGTATTTTGTTTTAGTTCTATTCTCCTGTGTATCACCATGAACTGAGAAGTGCCCTAGTGTGCTTCCCATCTTACAAGGACCATGTTTCCTCCAGTTTCTGTTGCTTTGGGTTGTTCTCAAGTGCTGTCAAGCAGTTGTTTTCTGTATATTGTCTAGATTTTATCATTGTTAACCAGAGGATTAGTTTAATACAATCTACTCCTCCATTTCAGGAACTGGAACTCTCTACTATCCACAGGAGTTCTTCTCACTGAAACCTCCTGTACTCCTGTTGTTGCTGGTGTCCTACCATAAACCTAGCCAACTGGTTGGTGGTTCTTAGTTCATTTCTCTGTCCTACCTGCTCTTGGTCACAGTCTGTTAGGAAATATCAGCTCCAATAATTCATAGATTGGTTCAGCTCAGAACCCCCTTGGGCACTAGAAGATGAAAGAAATGTGTTGTCCCCACAAGCCTTGTTAGAACCTTATGTAGCTACCTGTGATGTGCTAGGCACCAAGCTCAACATTTTACAGGTATCTTTTTTCTCCTCTCAAAACTTATGAGGGAAGTATTACTGTTCGGTTCTAGTAACAAGAAGACTGAGGCTTAGCAAAGTGAAGTTCCTTGCACCAGGCCACACAGCTCGGAAATAATGCGTCTTTGATTAAGATCTACATCAAAGCTGGCAGGAACATAGTTGTCCTGAAAACAAATTGCATTTCTTTGATTCTAACACACTTTTTCTTGTTTTAAGATCTCTGAAATCAGGATGCATCTTAAAGTTAATAGCAGGTCGGGGTTTAATTGGCAGCACTTTTTCTTTTTTACTAGAACATGATGTAGTTATCAGATTCAGATGACTTCTCAGATTCAAGGAAGTGTGGCAGTTTTAGTGACCAAGGCTCCAGTGAAGTTGACCCATGGTTGAGGGACAAAAAGGCAAGGCTCCTTCTGTCCTGGTCAGCTGGTCTTGGAAAGGCCTAGGGGAGTGTCTGAGCATCAGGAAGGCTGTGGAACTGCCAAAAGCCTCCATCCATCCAGATTTAATAAAACAGCTGCCTCTAAACTGAGAGTGAGCCAGCTGGTCCCCTCCTCTCCTGGAGGCGTTGTGGTCAGGTGCTATGACTTGCTGCCCCGTGCCTGGCAGGGGAGCCACGTGTTCCGTGGTCCTGGTGAGAAGTTAGGAGACTTGCATTTATAGGATGATTCTAAGGCTGTGCTACTGGTTATCCTGAACTGCCTGTATAGTGTCACAGAGGATGTCCAGGCACCATGGAAAGCCCTTTGAGGACACTGGGTCTGTTAAATGCTTGCCAAACAAGTCTACCTAACTGTCAGCACAGGGTGCATGCTCGGTTACAGCGCAGCTCTGAGAGCCTGTTGTTAGCCCGTGTGTGACCCGTTTCATTCCCGACTTCTCACCACACCTGCCAGGGGACAGAGTCAGGGCTGCACTTCTCCTCATGTCTGGACATCACCTCACAGTCAAACACATTTTCTATTCAGTCAACAAATATTTATTAAGCCCCATCTGAGCACCAGAGTTTGGGCTCCAGGTCAATTTGCCCAAAGCCAATTTGCCAAGACTTTTAGTTGACTGCTTTTCATTTTGTCTTCATAACAGTATTTTAAGAAATGTTCGTTTGGTCTCGTCCCTGCTGTCTCATACTGGAGCTGATGCTGGGGCCCACTCCCAAGAGGGGACACTGAGGAGCAGAGAGAGGAGAGATTTAATTTTAGTTTGCTGGTTTTCTTTATGTCTTTATAATGAAAACTTCACAGAAATTTTCCGAAGCTGTTTAAAATCATCCCCATCTGAGGAGGGTAAAAGGGCTGAGAGGGCACATGTGTACGATGACGGATGGTAATTATTTTTTGGGTGGTGAACATGATGTAATCTACACAGAAATTGAAATATAATGATGTACACCTGAAACTTATATAATGTTAAAAACTGATGTTACTGCAATAAAAAAAAATTTTACAGATAAAAAACAAATAAATGATAAAAAAATAAAATAAAATCATCCCCATCCTATATACATTTTAAAAAAACTGTTACTTCTGGAACATTGTGTCAGACCAGACTTTTGTCCCAAACAGGAGATGAGGGACTGAAGGCAGTTTTATGGTCAGTGGGAAAGGACCGACCCCCTTACCTGCTGGAATTCTCGTCCAAGGAGCAGCGAGCTGTTGCTGACCTTGCTTGTCTTTCTTGGGGCCCAGGGAGGTGGCTGGGCAGATAAAGGAGGTTCTGGCAAGACTGATAGCGTGAGCTTCCCAGGCACAAGGCCAGGGTGGCTCACCAGGCAGAGGTGCTGGTGCTGGCGGGGAGGTGGGCCAGTGTCATCAGAGAGCTCAGAGGGCAGAGCCTGGGACTGCCTTGTTCTGGGTGCTGTCCGGAGCGTCTCACCTGCGGCCTGGCACACAGAAGCATGCGATAAATGTCTGTTGAATGGCTATATGGGAATGCTAGCCTTTAAAACGTCCTCTCCCTGTGGCACATCCAGGGGTTCTGACTCAGGGTCTCGGGGGTGAGGGCAGCAAGGAGTGCCATTTGGGAGTCTGGCTGTTGGAGGGAGGGAGGGCGGTGGGAGGAGAGAAGTCTAAGGAAAGAAAGACAGCAGCCCTGACATCATGAGGCTGTGTCCAAACCACTGAGGGGCTACCCCAGAGCCCCCCCCAAGCTGGGTGACTCCCTATTCCACTGTCCCCAGGGGCCCCTGCCCTGGCCCCACCCCACTGCTCTGTCTGCCAGGCAGGTGCAGGAAGGAAGACAGGACCTGTGATGGGCTGTTCGGGCCATCCTGCCAGGCGTGGGTGAGGCAGCAGAGGGATGTCCGCTCATGCTCCTGGTGAGTGCAGGTGGATGATGGTGGTGTTCCCAGGACACAGCAGGGCCAGTTCCCAAAGTACTCTGGCATTTGTCACCTCCCTTGAGCCTCACAGCAGGCCTGGGCATGGGGAGGGCGGTGATTTTCTCTCTCTCTCTCTTTTTTTTTTTTTGTGGGGAAGATCGGCCCTGAGCTAACATCTGCCAATCCTCCTCTTTTTTTTTTTGCTGAGGAAGACTGGCCCTGGGCTGACATCCATGCCCATCTTCCTCTACTTTATATGGGATGCCACCACAGCGTGGCTTGACAAGTGGTGTGTCGGTGCGCGCCCGGGATCCGAACCTGTGAACCCCAGGCCACCACAGCGGAGTGCGCGCACTTAACCACTTGCGCCACCAGGTCGGCCCTGATTTTCTCTCTTATAGGTAAGGAGAACAGAGCTGAGAACATTGTTGGAGACTTGAGGGGCTGTTCAGGTGAGAGGCAAGGGGACTGGCACCAGTGCAGCATCAAGGAGACAATGACTAGTGGTTGGATTTCCTTTTAGAGGAAAAGCTGACAAGAACCCAGCACAACTGTAATACAGCGTGAGGATCACACTGCAGCATTTAGTACCTTGAAGATTTGCTGCTTGGGATCCCTAGAAGTATTGAGTTCTGGGAAGGAGGCAGTGACCCATAGTCAGGACTGTCATGTCCTGTTGGGCAGTGCACACCCTGACCAGCTGTACATGATAGCCCTAACCACAGCCAGCACTGACAGTTGGGCAGTGTTGGGCACCATCTTCCAGGAGTGTAGGGAACAGGTGCCAATGAGGAGGCTGGAGTGAGGAGACCTCACCCCTGATATTCCCAGAAATAATAAACCTGCTGGAGTGGACTAGAAAATTTCATTTTCTTGCTCCACTCCTTGAACTAGTTTGATTTCATCCTTGAAGTAGCTCCTGAAATGTACGGTCACAGGGTTAATATCTGGAGAGACATGGACAGCTCAGGGTCTCCTTGGGCTTGCTAGAAGTTATTTTCAGCAAAGATCTATAGCTTTGCTGCCCCAAACCTGGAAGGGGGAACTCTGCAGCAGGCCCTGCCAGGGAGAGGAAAGAACTTTGTAGCTGAGGCCCTTGAAAATCAGAATGGATTGCTTCTGCGTCTTCTCCAGTTTAAGCCCTCAGACCTGCCCTGGGTTCTCCAACTAGTAGGTCTGGGGTGAGGCGTTTCAGGGACACCCACACAGGCCCTGCAGGTAGTAAGGGCAGCTGGTGTAGAAGGCTTGCTTCAGCCCCGTCAGCCTCCCGACCACTCATTGCCTTCCCTCTTACCCTCCTTGGGCTGGGCCAGGTGCATCCTAGCTCTGAGGCTGGAGCCCTGGAGGGCAGGGGTCAGGTTTCCCCTTGCTGGATATTCTCTGGAGGCTGCTCCACACCTGCTCTCTGGCACCCTGCCCTGTGCCCAGAGGCTGACGTGTGGATTGTCTCAGTGGGTTCCCTTGCCTTCTGGCTTCAGATTGGGTTTGGCCAATGGCAGGTGCTGGCAGGAGATGAGAGGATGGAAGAAAGCGAGGACGGTGTATTGCCGGCTCCCTCCCTGCTGGACCGTGCCATCTTGGTGGTGTGATGGCAGTCAGCCAGGCCTGGGTTTAAATTCTACCTCTACCTCTTATTAGCCGTGTGACTTCTGAAGTTGACCCATCCTCTCTGCTTCTCAGTTTCCTCTATAAAAACTGGAGATAGTAATACTACCTTCCCAGGATAGCTGGGAGGAATAAGTGAATAATGTGAGTGCAAATACCCTAGTGCAGTACCTGGTACATAGTAGGTGCTTAATAAATGCTGCCTCTCTTCCTTTAGTAAGTGGGAGCCCCATTATCTTGGGTTTTCAGCACCTTTGGGTCCTCGGAAGATTACCAGTCATTTTGTATGTCTTTAGTTTCCCCCTTTTTCGTTTGCATATCTGTCACTGTCCCCAGAACCACTCCCACGGAGCCTCACAGCTAACAGTCCTTTAGTCAAAGAAGTGCTGCCCTGTATATGAAGTCTGCAGCCTGTATATGAAGTCTGCTTAACCAAAGAAAATAATCCTTTTTAGTGGTGGAAAGTAGGCTTATGGAGAGTGCATGTGTATACATCCAAAAATAACTCGTAACATTTATCGAGCGCTTACTGATCCTCACAACAACCCCATGAGGTAGGTTCTTTTATTATTACCCAATGTGCAGATGCAGACACTGAGGCTTAAGCAGTGACTTGACCTGTCCAGGGTCACACATGAGGAAGGGGCCGGTGGGTGTTGAACGTGGGCTGGCTGGCACTGGGAGCCTGCCTTCTCAGCCTCGGTCGTGGGGAAACCTCAGCTCTCCAGGCCCCAGGGATCAAGTCGTTTTAGATGATCAAGTGGACTAGAAAGCCACAGGGTTATCTCTTGAAACATCCAATGTACAATTTTTATCCCCTCTCGTTAAGCTCGTCGCACAGACGCACATGCGCACTAGCCCCTGTAGACCTCGCTATGACACTGCTGACCGCTCCTCGGTGCCTCCGTCGTCTTGAATGGACTAACCTTGCTGTGGGCTGTCTGAATGGAGTGCACTGTTTGCAGTGCCCCATGAGCCCTGCCAGCTCCGGGCAGCTGTGTTTGTTGTTACCTTTCTAGCTCTCCCTTCCGTGGCAGTAATCACCCCCCCCTTCCCGGCCCCCATCCTTCTCCTGATTGGTTGCGTCTCGCCAGCGGAGGCCCAGAAATCCGATAGAATTATCTCTAAATAAGAGTGGCTGGGCACTACACTTGTCTAAAGGGCTCCCCTGTGAGTAGAGTATATGGGATTCAGTGCCTGAACTTGATCACATCAATTCTGGGTGCTCAAAGGCCTTTACAAGATAGCTCCACATGTTACACACTCACTGTCCCTGACATGGTGGGAGGCCTTTTATGGATTATTTCATTGAATCCTCAAAGACAGAACCTTCCAGGAGAGGTTCTATTTACTGTTTTCCATTTTAAGTGATGGAGTAGCTCAGGCTCAGAGAGGTTAGGGAGTCTGCCCACTACCACACAGCCAGTAAGTGGCAAAGCCGGGATTCAGATCTGGGCCTGTCTGAATCCAGAGTCCACAATCATAACAGGCTTGAAGCTCTCAACTTCCCAGCAGTGTGAGGTTGGGCACCTTAGGGAAGCTCTCGACTCTCATTTCTTCATTTGTAGGATAATGCTGTTTATTCCCGGAGTTGTTATGAAGGTTGCGATGTGTGCTTGACATGCACTGGGCCCTCAGTCGCTGTTGGGTCCCTTGTACCATCACTTCAGCCCATCCTAGATCCTCAATTCTCAAGCTTTAGCAGCTTCAGAATCACCTGAGGGCTTGTTAATGCACAGTTTGCCAGCCCCACCCGAGTTTCTGATTCTGTAGGTCTGGGGTGGGGCCCGAGAATGTGCATTCCTAGCAAGCTCCCCTGAGGCACGCGCTCTGGGAACCCCTGCTCGAGATAGATGAGTTTGCCGAGGCGAGTGTGGGTGGCCTGGCAGTGACCGTAGCCTACATCTGATGGCCGTTTCATGTGTGCAGATGCTGGTTATGGATCAAGCAGGGAAAGTGTGCTTTGGCCTTTTGAAGTCATTTCCTGGGAGCTGGCTTGGTGTCTTTAGTCTCGCCCTTCTGCTCTCCTACACCAATGTGCCTGAGTGTCACTGACCTGGGAAAGTGTGGTGTTGAAGCAGCCTGGTGCTGTCCAACTGTGAAACAAGGGTCATCCGACCAATTTCATGAACGTGTCCCTGATTTCCACTTGCTTTCCCGGTGCAGAGTAGGAAATAAAAGGCACATGAATAAGATAATAAATCATCTTGCAGAAATTACTTCTATAAATTATCTACTCCCCCCAAAAAAGAACCTTCTGAAGCATCACTTAGGCCAGGTCTACTTTCCTTCACAATTGGAAGTTTAGGTTTATTATATGATGGTATGATTGGTGTTCTTCCCTCCCTCAGCAGGCTGGAAGGGCAGGGTGGGTCACCTTGTCACTTCTGGTCCCCACTGCCCAGCACAGTGCCCGGCACACAGCAGTGGGTACGCAGTTGGCATTGCTGTTGGATGGATAAGTGAAGGCCCTGGTGACACAGAGGCAGGTGCTAGAGTCAGAGCGACCTGGGTTTGAGCCTGAGGCCTGCCCTTCCTCGCTGGATGGCCTTGCGCAAGTAATTTATTGTTTGTGCCTTTGTTTCTTCCTTTCTAAATTGAGGATAATTAGAAAAATACCTATATTTCCTAGGGTTGTCATGAGAATTACATGACGTAAGGTATCCAAAGTGCCTGCCACATAGTAAGTGCTTTATTTTTTCTTCATCATCATCATCATCCTGCCAGGCAGGCCAGTGTGCTGGTATAGAGTATGGAACCAGACTTTCAGGTTCAAACCCTGCCCCACCACTTACTAGCTGTGTGGCCTTGAGCACTTCATTCACCTCTCTGAGCTTCAGTGTCCTCATCTGTTTAGTGGGGATAAGAAGGCCGCAACCTCACAGAGTTCTTGTGACCACTAAGGACATACGCATGTCGGGTGCTTAGCTATGGGGCTGGCCCACAATCTGCGCTGACTTTGTCCCCTTCCACATCGCAGAGGGACAGGAGCCTGTGGAGAGAGCAGCCTGGCGACATGAGTTGGACATGGGAGGAGGAGGCACAGTGCACCCCAGGGGGCTGCCTTCTCCCCGATGCCCCCTCTCAGCCCCACCACCCCAGGAAGGAGGAGAGAAGTGTGGCAGGGGCCACTCCTGGGCAAAGAAACATCCCCAGGCTTCTGCTGCTGGAAACCCCTTCCTGGCAGCCCTTGGAAGAGCAGCTCGGTCTTCAGCTGGTTTTGATTACTCTCACGAGCTCAAGAGCGTGCCGCGGTGGCGTTCCTCTCCGCAGAGCCGCCTTTGCCTGCAGACGTCACCGCTTCTCGCTACCTGCCAGGCTGGGGCTGCGTGGGGCGGGGTGCGGCCCCCACCCGCCGACCGCAGGCCTGCCCGTCGCCTTTCTTCCTCTGCCAGGCTCACTCTGGGCAGCCCCGGGCCTTGGCCCTCCTCCCTGGCATTGTTGAAGATGCTTCCAACACCTTGAAATCCACCCTGGAGGGACCCTCCCCGTCCCCTTGAACGTGGAATCCAGACCGTCCTGGTTTCTATGTGTGCAGGGCGTTTGGTAAACAGAATGCTTGAGCCCTGACTTGCTGCAAGGGGCGAATCCCAGCTGACGCCCCAGACGCTCAGCCTATTTTGGGCCTCTTCCCTGCCGAGGTCTGTGGTCAGAGTGTTCATCTGGGCCCCCCCAGCACCCACCCCGGGGGTCGGAGGGTCGGCCCGTGCGGTTTCATGTTCCTTTCCTGCTAGAGCATTGGCCCAGCTGGGTCTCCTGTCCCCTGCCCCCCGGGCTGCGCCCAGTGATGCCTGGTATCCACTTAGTAAGTGCTCTTGTCGCCACTCCCCCCCTGAATGCTGTGATTCAGCACACACATAGAGGAGCTTCACTTAAGAAAGAAAGTATTCACGGCCACCGTCCAGCTCCAGCAGGCGCCGGGAGACAGCTGCCGGCTCCTGCCCTGCCGGGGTGGGAGGGCCGCCCACCCTCCACACACAGAGGGGTCTCTCCTACTTTCTTTTTTTTTTAAGACCCACAGTCTCTTCTGGTTCTTGGACCAAATGCAGTTTAGAGCTATGTTCAGAACACCTCATTAATAAGTAGCAGATTAATAGTCTCTTGGAATTAAGAGAACACCACCCATTCAACAAAATACGTGTTGTGGGCCTGTGTGTGCTGTGCAGGCTCCTCTGCCACAGCCGGAACAGCCTGAGGACACTGGGCTAGTGGCCTGTGATCCTTTCCCCACCCAAGACCCCTTTCGTGCCTCCTCTTAACTCTGGGTTTTGCAAACGCATATAAATAATAGTAGCCGCCGTGTCTACCGTGAGGTTTATGGTGACTCTGTGCCAGGTGCAGTGTGAAGCTCTTTATTATCTCAAGGAGCCCCCAGCCCCTTGTCATGGGTGCGATGATGCTAATCTCCATTGTGCAGATGAAGAAAGCGAGCCCTGGAAGAGTCAAAAGTCCTGCTCAAGGTGACTCAGAACGAGGTCTTACTCCCAGAACTGACACAGATCTTTGTTTCTTTCCTGTTGCAATATAAACTCTCTGTGAAACACGCTACTTGTATTAAGTAAAAATAAATGTTTTATCCCCTTATTGTTAACAAACTCATAGCTGACCAGAGCTTCTGGACACCGAGAGGAACTGCATGATGTTTGTTGGAACAGAACCAAGATGATGGTTTTGTGCCCCCCGCGTCCATACCCGCTCCTGTGAATCCAGGATAGGCATTGCCATGAGTAAGAGAGAGGGTTCTGGACTCACAAGTGCAGTTTTGAGATGAGACAGGTGCTTCTCCTCCCCAAAGCCAAGTGAGGAGGCTCTGGGAGAGCCCTTGTGAAGATTGGGTGCCTCCTACTGGAGGGGGACGGGGCATGTGATGAACTGCAGAACTCTCAGGCCCACCGGGGAGCGTGGGAGAGCCCCCCAGGAGCTGAGAGTGGGGGGCTGCGTCCCTTTCAGTCCCCCTCTCCCTCTCTGGGGAAGAAGAGGAGAGGGTAAGTGACAAGTAGCCCCAAAGTGTGGGTCATATTGAACATAGAAACTGGTGCCTGTTCCAGGTGTAGAGATTTCTGAAGGTGGGAATCTGTGGAATCATCAGGACTTAAAAGGACCTGGGTATCTGAGAATAGAGGGGTGCCACCCTCCCATTCCAGCCGTCTGTGGCCCTCACTCACAGGGTGCCAAAAACTACCCCAGATGTTACTGTGTCTCCGTGTGAAGGGGACGAAGGCTGCAGTGGGGCAGGAGCTGTGGCTGCCCAGGTAGCCACCCCATCAAGCAGTGGGACACCCAGCCTAGAGAAGGGGTCGAGACACGTGCCCCTTGTGGCAGAGAAAGGAGGCCTGCCTGCTCTTCAGCGATGGAGGGGCCAGGACAAAGCTGAAACCATCCCTAGGAGACCCAGATCACCACCTGCGTGGAGACCACCCACTCACCAGGGCCACCTGTGTCAGAGGGAACCAGACCAGCCCAGGTCTCTTCCACCACTGACAGGAGACTGCTGTGTGAGCAGATCTCACTTCCCCCGGAGAGAGTGGGCTGTGAGGTCTGCCTGAGTCTGAAGTGGGTTAGAGGAGGAAGTCAAAACAGACAAGAAGGGAGACTTGGGAAACAGCAAAGCACTCTCCCCCACTCCTCCAAGCCCCCGGGGAGAGAGGAGGGGAGATGGGAGAACAGACATGAGCTTTGAAGTGAGTGTGAATCAGGTCTTCAAATAAACAGAGCCAAGTCTTAAATCTTGAGACGCAACTATGCTAATAATGGAAAGTGACTGCAAAGTTACAGGATCTGGCCCAGATTTCATTCAGGGACCAGCTGCCCAGAATTGGAAAGGGGAGTCCACATAACATGGTTGAGGGGTGGGTGTTAGAGAGGAAAAGGCATTTCATGTTTGTACCCCCAGTGGACTCGAATTCCTCTGTAAACTAGTACTGAGCTCAGTCACCCAGCAACCCCAGGTTGGAGTCACTGGTCTGGCCACCTGAACTGCCCACAGGTGCCCAGAAGGCCCAGGGCTGCCCAGTGAGTCTCAGCTCACTAGGTGCAAGAGGCGTGGCAGAAGCACCCGGAGTGGGTTGTCTGAAGGAATGAGGCCCGCCAGCACTGCCAGCCAGGGCAGCCATGGTGGGGGTGAGGTGACTCGGTGAAGTGGGAGCAAGAGGAAGAAGAAAGCAGGAGGTGGAGGCTCTTGAGCATCACTGAGCACCGCCCTCTTCCCGGCGTGGGGCCGGAGCTTTCACAGGCCTCCTCGCCACTTGGGCAGCACAGCTGCAGGGGGGTTAAGAGGCCTGACCCAAGGGCCCAGAAGAATTCGGAGTTCAAGTCCCAGCTCCCTGCACACAAAGTGTGTGCCTGGGGGGCGGGCGTTCAACCTCTTGAGCCTCAACGTCCCCCCTGTGGAATAGGGATCCGTCAGAGCTCTCACAGTAGGGCTGTGTCAGGATTTGGTGGGAGGAAGCAGGTGAAATGCTGAGCTCAGTCCTGGCCCCCAGAAGCGTGCACACCTGTGAGCTCTCACCAGCATCACTGTTGTCTCTGTAGGAAGGTGTGCTCATCCCCATTGTTATGGATGAGATGCCTTCATCCTGTGGTCAAGGGTCAGGGTCAGAGGGTGGGGTCAGGTTGCCTTCCTCCACACCCATGCTCCTTCCTATAGCTTGTAGATAGAGTCCGTGGGTGTCAACACTGCCACTGGCCTTTCACCACCATGGAGCTTCTGTCCTCCTTGCCATCGTCCCGGAAGGGAAGAAGCAGGGACTTTAGAAATTGAAACCTCTAGATTCCATGGTATAGAGGAAACAGGTGGTCACAGGAATGATCCATGGCCAGGATTTTGATCTCAGCCTGGGGGAGAGGTGATTTGTCTCAGTTCGGGCTGCTATAACAAAATACCGTAACCTGGGTGGCTTATAAATAACAAACATTTCTCAAAGTTCTGGAGGCTGGGAAGTCCAAGATCGAGGCACTGGCAGATTCAGTGTTTGGTGAGGGCCCGCTTCCTGGTTCACAGACGACCACCTTCTCACTGTGTTTGAATGCAGTGGAAGGGGCAATGGAGCTCTCTGGGGTCTCTTTGATAAGGGCACTAATCCCATTCATGAGGGCTCTCTCTCATGACCTAATGACCCCAAAGGCCCCAGCTTTTAATACCATCACCTTGGGGTTTAGGATTTTAACATGTGAATTTTAGGAGGACACATTCAGTTCACAGCAGGATTGTATTTTTAACTATCCTGTAATGAATAGTAATTGAGTTTGACAAAAAGCTTAAATCACACATAGATAACTGAGATAACTGCCTGTTAGCTAAGGTCACCCACGAGGATGGCTGTTCTCTTTGTCTGCCCAGCATTCATCTTCCACCCACCACTGACCACAGAGGACTGCGCCTGACCCATCTGGTCCAGTCACAGTACATCATCTGCTGGCCAGACTGGTGGCTCACACTAGGCCAGTTGGAGTTTTTGCCTGTTGTGTTTTATTTTGTTTTCTGAGGGCAGGGAGAGACAGGCCATCTCTTCCTTGGTTACAGAGCTGTCATATCCTGACACCACAGCTGCCAGGGCCCTGACCTCTGCCCCACAGAGAGTCTGAGTGAATGAGGCAGGAGCCGAGCCCTGGGAGGGGCAACAGTAAAGGGTAGAGAGAGCGAGCTGTGCAGGCAACAAGCCGCCAGCTCTAGCCCCACGCCCAACCCACTGTCTCTGGGCTGTCCTGGGGCTGCCTGGATTTTGAGGTGCAGCCTCTGGTCTCGTGAGCCATTCTAGGATTCTCGAAATCCTTGCCTCTTTTGAAGCTGGTTCCAGGGAAGTTTCTGTCACTTGGAACCAGAAGCGTTCTGACTTATAGACATTTTTTGTCCCTTTCTTTTATTCACGAAATATTTACTGAGAGCCTGTGGTGGAGCTGATACTGTGGTGACACTGGGGAGATGGCTGTGAGCAGAGCAGGCGTGGTCCCTGACCCAGGGGGCTCGCAGCCTAGTGGGAGCAGGTGTTGAGTAATCAACACGCAGAGGTTAAGGGGTCGGGCAGACGTGGCTTTGAACCCCACTCTGTCACTTGCTGGCCAGGTGACCTCGGGCAGGTTGTTTCATCTCTCTGAGTCCACATCCCTCATCTGTAAATAGGGCGGCCTCAGGGTTCGGGGAGACACAATGTGGAGCTCGTGGGTGGCCCTCAGAGAATGGAAGCCACTAATGTCATTAGACTAGACTCCTCTAATTACAAAGTGGAGGAGCAGCCCGGGGCGGGCAGGGAGTGCCCTGCAGGGCGTGTTGCGTGAACCGTGACCTGGAATGAGTGGGGACAGCTGGCACAGCGCATGTGTGCTCCTTTCATTAGCATTATACTTGATGATATCGTGTAGCATACTAATCTCTAGAATCAAAACGTTCTTGAACGTTAGAGCCAGGAGTTCCAGAAGTTCCAACCCCCTCTTCTACCGAGGAGGACATGGAGACGCGGAGGAGGGCAGCGATTTGTCCATGGTCTCATTGGTAGTAAAGGGCGGAGCTGAAACAAGAGCCCAGAACCCCGAATCCTACTCAGCTCGTAAGTGCTTATTGAGCACCACCGGCCGTCAAGCTGCCGGGAATGAGGAGTTTGCCCAAGGAGCCGGGACGCCCGAAGAGAGAGGGTGAGCGGGCATAGTAGTCACAATGCCAGTGCAAGAGGCGGAAACCAGAAGCATCCTGGGCGTGGGGTCCCCCCAGGGAGTAGGCGTTGGCAAGCTCACAAATTCCCGCGCTCATACATACTCTGAGTGTCAAAGAAGCCCCTGGAAAGAAAGTCCTTCGTGCCAGTTGTCAGCCCTGCAGAGCTGCGTGTCCTGTGGAGGTCTGCCACTGTGGGACCTCGGGCACCTCAGCGTCTCAGTGTGCACATCCATGAAATGGGTGTAGTAACGGTAGCTCCTTCCCAGGCTTGTCTGAGGACTCCATGGAGCTCGTGGATGCAGGTCGAGCCCAGTGCCTGACGTCCACTAGCAGCTCAGCTGGTGGTGCTTACTAGTTTATTCTTGATGCACTAGGGTCATGGCTACTGGTGGGTAGGCAGCACTTTCATTGGCCGTAAGTTTTAGCTCAAACCTAATCTGAATTCTTCACGTTCTTGTTCTGGTCCTAGAGATGAGGATCCCTAGTTTGAATCCCACAGGATCTCTCTGTCTCTCTTTGTATGTAATCTGCTCCCATGGCTCGGCCCCTGCACCTCAGCTGTCTGTCCTTACAAGGGATGGAAGATGATCCTTCCTGGAGAGATGCTTCCAGACCTCAGGCCAACAGTGCATTGTCTGGGCTCGCCCTGCCTCAGAGGAGGGTTTGGCCAGAAGGTGGGTCATGCTCTCCTGTGCTGACACGAGGCAGTCCTGGTAGACAAGAGTTGACAAGCCACCCTGTGCCCTCATTCCCGGGAGGCTGCTGGCGCGGCTAGTGGCCGGGAGAAATTTCCAGACCTACCATTCCTGGGTTGCTCTGACCAGGGAGGCCCAAGGGAGTTGTGACTGCCAGGGCCATGGCAGACTCACCTGTCCATACTGCCCTGTCTTCTCCTTCTCTGGAAGGGGGCACCCTACTCAGCAGCTGCACAAACACAACTTGAACCCAAACTGCTGTGCACCTGCCTATGCTCGCCACAGAGGCCCCAGGTGGAGGACCAGTAATAGAGACCTGTCTGGGGGTAGATGCCAAATAGCCAGTGGTGTGACCCATCCAGGGGCCAGAGCTCAGAGAATCTGCCCTGGGCCCCATGTGAGCAGTGTGGGTCAGCAGAGCGAGGGCAAAGGGGGGAAAAGCAGAGTCTTCCTCAGCAGGGACTAGGGCAAGGAAGGCCCAGGCTCTGGGGTCAGACAGGCACAGGTCCTAATAGTAGTCCCCACTCCCCAGGTGCCACATAACCTCCCTGTGCCTTGTCATACATGGAACGTTGCTGTGAGGATCCGATAAGACAATACAGTGTTTCCCCAAACCTTGAGCATTTGTGACCATCTTCACTATTCCTACTAACTTTCTTTCTCAGTTTTTCTCTTTAAATCTATTTTATTCTTATCCATGATCTCAAGAGTTTGATGTGCCATAGTTTTTCTAACACATGCTAAAATAGATACAAATATCCATCCCAGACCAGCAGGATCCTCTCAGGGGACCGTGTCCACACTTTGGGGAACACAGACATGACACGTGCTGATTGCTGTTGTTGGTGCTTGGCACATGGTATGCTCTGAACAGCTTTTATACTATTATGATTATTGTTGTTGTGGTTGCCATTGTCATGGCAATGAGCTTGTAGGAGGGAAGGAGGAGGGAGCTTGGGCTCTCTTGTCACTGCCAGCCCCTCTTCTCCACACCAGGAAGTCCATCCTTTTCCTTTTCCTGCTTTTCCTCCTGCCTTAAGAGTTGGCTCTGGGGACCCCGGAAGGTGGTGAGGCTTGCGAGTGCCTGACTGAGGGGGTCAGATGGGTATGCTGTGGCTGTCCATTCCCAGACCCCGGAGCCAGCCAGGCACCTGTGTAAAGTGACAGCTCTGATTATGTGTGATCAAGAAGGGCCTGGACAGGTTGTGCCCCGGGCGGGCAGCAGCCCCTGTCTCCTGGGGCGTTCCCGGAAGGCATCTGGGGTGTCCAGCCTTGGTGCCTAACCGAGTTGGGACCCTTTCCACTTCCACTGAAGAATGAGTCACCTGGGGCCCTCCTCCCAGGGAACAGTCCACCAGAACCACGCGGAAGCATGTGGTTGGCTTGTATAGACCAGTGTGTTTATGTGAAGGACACTCCTCAATCCGGAGAGTGCTTATTTCACAACAGTGGGATAACAGACAGTTATTTTTCTCATTATGCTTCTCTCTGTTTTCTAGGTTGAACATAAATTCCCTTTTTAATCAGAAAATAAGTGTTCTTTTAAACCTGAAAAAAATAAGATGGTCTAGATAGGGAGACATTAAAGATACCCAGATAAGCATGGGGTTAGCCAGGGAGTTCATGCTGGAGGAGATAGGGGCGAGGGTGGTGGCCCTGGCAGGAAAGGAGGGTGGAGAACCAGTGCAGATAGATGAGGGAGCAGAGCAGGAAGTCAAGGTCATTCATTTAGGAGGCACGGTGCCCGCCGCGAGGGGTGGCTGGGGTTGGTGGTGGTAGGCAGCTGTTGGGGAAAACCAGCCACCAAAGGGGGTAGGAGAGGAACAAGGAGGGGCAGGATGGAGGAGTGGGCTGAGGTCCCTGCTGGGGCTGGAAATTGGGGATTTGGAGAGACGGCCACTCTGCAGCCTTGGGTGATTTCCTCCAGCAGCACTTGGCAGCCTGTGCAGAGTGGGAGATGCCTCCTGAGGTCCGTGCAGAGATGGGGCTTCGCTGGCCTGTTCCTGGCCGAGGAGAGGTGCCAGGGGTTGGGGGTCCAAGTGAGACTGGGGTTCAGGTGATCAACCCTGCAGTAATACGTAAGCTCTGACGGAAACAAACAGGGAAGAGATGAACTCAAGCTTGAGATTTTTGTGCCAAACTGAAATTCCTACTTACTCACCCTTCAAATATTTTTGAAGTTTTAGAGATCCTTCAGCCTGCAGCAACACAGGCTGCCTTCCTGCCCAGCCATCTCACTTTCCTTGCTCAGAAGCCACTCTTGGGGTTTCTAGCTCTGGCATGCTCCATGCCAACCTACAGTCTGACCTCTGCCAGAGAACCACATGTGATCTCAGGCTTCTGGGTCCCAATTCGGATTTCATGGGCAAGAGAAACTTCAGAAAGAAAGTTTGGAGACGCTCATAAGGCAGCCAACTTTTTTTTTTTTTTTAATGGCGAGTAAAGAAAAACTATCATTATTTCCTAGAGGAAGGAACATTTTAACACTAACAATGTAAGCAGGGCATAATCTCAGAATAAAGAATATTTTTCCCCAAGTAAGGACAATTGCCAGTGTTTTGCTGACACGGTTTTTTAAAGTTTTTAAAAATGTATTCTTCAAGTGTTTTGAATATGGAGAATTGCAACATAAAATTTTATTGCGTGTTTTTACCTTATTTGCAAATGCATCTTTGGTATGAATTTGTCGTTTTGGAGTATGTATTCAACAGCCCATTCTGGACTTGGAGTTTTCACAGTTGTTTGTGAAAATCCAGCCTCACGTAGGTCTGTTAATGAAAATGGGAGCAACACTCTAAATGCTAGCTGCTCCATTTGGAACATTCTGGGAGAGCACAGGCCTCATGCCTTTTCTCCTGCCTTCTCCCCAGGTGCTGGGAAGTAGGTTGGGATGGCAGACCAGGTTTCAGGTCGGGTTAGAGTGTCCCATCAATGGCACATTCATTGGCAAATGCCACCCTATACTGCAAGTGTGTGTGAGACGGGCCATACCACAGGGGCCTGGAATGCCGGGCTTAGTGGTCCAACCTCATTGCGTGGGTGAAGACCAGAGGGGCAGCAGCTCTGGAGGCGATGGGAGGGGCAGGGCAGGCATGTCTGGAGGGAAGCAGGAGCGGGGCAGCTCCAGGAGCACCAGGGAGCCATCCTGGTGGGTGAAGTGAAGTCGCAGGCAGGCCCACGTGACTCCCTCCTCATGATTGTAAATAAGACCCTGGGAGTGACTGCTGCACATGATGGTCAGGCAACTAAATGACGGGGAAGAGGAGGGTCATGAGGTTTCCTGGTATTTGGGGAGGAAACCACTCTTCTTTTGGGGCTCATTGACTCTTTATTTATATTTACATATATGAATAAAATATAAATATATTTGTTGCTACTTTGGTGAGAATTAAACTTAAATCTGACAATAAATATCAATGATTAGAAGAAAGTTTTATCTTACTTGAAGATTAATACATTTTTTTAGTGTACAAACAACCGTATAACAGTGCTGTAAATTTTTTTAAAGCACTTAAAATCTCGCCACTCCAGCACTTAATGTTTCCATATTTTTGTCACGTAGTTCATTTTAATTTTCTTAGCTATTTCTCTATTGTTTGACATGAGAATGTTTCCAATTTTTGTTGTTTTGTTTTTAACCACTGTAGATTTCCCCACAATGAATACCTTTGTGCCTAAAAAGTTTTCTCTTCCTTTAAAATTATTTCCTCAGAATAAGTTGCTAAGAGTGAGATTACTGAGTCAAAGGATACCAATATTTTTCTGGCTTTAGAATCCTTAATGCTTTCCCAGAAGGTTGTACCGACTCACCCTGCTGCCAGCAACGTCTGCGTCTTCCCATTTCACCGCAGCCTTGCTAGCTGTCAGCATTGGTCTTATTTTAAATTTAATGATGTAATGGGGTTACATGGCAGCTTTTATTTATTAATCTACATTTCTCTGTCCACTCTGTTCCTCTGCTCAGAGCCCCTACACCTTCTCTCCATGTCCCCATGCCATGACTTGATTGCTCTCTGCCCCCTAGACATGAAACCCAAATGAATGAATGATTGTTGGGGTTGGACATTCTTCCTTGTTTGTGTGGGAACTGCTGCAATAGATTTCAAGGGAAAGACAGTGGAAAGATGTTTAAGCTATAAATAGATTTGGTGACACCTCTTATTTGGCCAAGGTGGTCCCAGTAATGAATGTAGACTCTGTGCTTCTGGGAGAATGTTTATGTCTCATTTGAATTCTAGAAGACATCAGAGTTAAAACGTTAGCACATGATGTATAATTTAAGTCAGAGATGAAAGAGACCTCATCAAAAACAAACCCTTCTTTCTGTGTGTCCCATAATTACCAAGCAGAGGTCTCCAAGTGGGGCAGGACTCCCAGCTGGAGAATGTCTGAAGAAAGCTTGAAGCCAGCCCCTTTGCTCTTGCCTTGCCCTCTCCTCTTGGCACCTGGAGAGTTGGCCTCAAGAGCAATAAAGGATGAGACAGTCTGAGACTAGCCCCAGACCCCTCTTGAGGTCTCTGCTCCGAAGTCCTCTCTGTTGGTGGCTGAAAGCCTGGGCCCTCTGCCTCATTTCCTCCATACCATCTCCTTTTCGCCTCTGTGCCCCATTGTCCTGTTACTGGGCTGAAAACTTATCCCCATAACCCACGCTGCCTCTCTGGCTCTGAGCCTTGGCTGGCCCCTTCCAACAATGCTTTTGACCCATCATCAGGTAACCACTGCACCCAACTCAGCCTCAGCTCCCAGGACTCTACCCCACAGCACCCAGTGCTGGCAGCCTCATGGACGGTTAGCACAGGAATACATGAACTCTGACATGCACTACTTGTGTTCCTCATGATTTTAGATGGCATGTAGATGACCTCTCTTACTTAGTTGATAGCTAAGTATTTCTCTTAATGTGATTAGCACGTTAAATCCATGATTTCACTCAAAAAAATTAAGTAAAAAATAATATAGTGACCCAGCAATCCACTCCTGGGTATATACCCAAAAGAAGTGAAAATAGGTGTTTAAACGAAAACTTGTACGTGACTGTTCGTAGCAGCACTGTCACGATAGCCAAAGGGTGGAAACAACCCAAATGTCCACCAGCTGATGAACAGATAAAGCAAAATGTGGTCCACGCATACATACGATAGACTGTTATTCAGCCATAAAAAGGAATGAAGTACTGATATATGCTACAACACGGGTGACCCTTGAAAACACTCTGCTAAGTGAAAGAAGCCAGTCACAAAAGGCCACGTATTGTATGATTCCATTTATATGAAATGTCCAGAGTCGGCAAATCCATAGAGACAGAAAGTAGATTTGTGGTTGCCTTGGCTGGAAAGAGGAGTGGAATGAAGAGTAAATGGGTACAGGATTTCCTTTTGGGTTGGTGAAAATGTTCTGGAACAAGATGGCGGGGGTGGTGCACAACATCAAGAATGTACTAAATCTCACTAGTGGTAAGTTTTATGTTATGTGTATTTTACCACAATAAAAAATATAATACTATAGGTGCTATGTTGGCAAAAATCATGAAGGTGATATGTAAATGAGTGAAGTTAAAATAGCATTATAGTAAATAAAGCAAGCTAAGAAATAGAGCTATGGATATGTCAATTATATCTCAATAAAAAAATAAAAGAAAGAAAGAGAGCTGCAGGCCCTCATGTTCCAGAAAAGTTCTGTTTCGTTACTGAAATCTACTTTGCTGGAAGGAGGACCAGATTGACCTTCAGTTTCTACATAAGGACAGCCACTCTGCCTGGCACCGAGGAAAGCACTTGGTCTATCTGATCTCACAGCAGCCTTCCAAGGAGGGGCTCTTATTCTCCCCATTTTACAGATGAGGAACCCCGGGCCACAGAGCTGGTCAATGACAGAGGCAGGCGGGTGCACCTACCCTCCAGGCCCTGTGGCAACCTGCATCTTTTCACCCGAGGTTCCTCGGAGGCATGCCAGTTGGGTTGTCACCTACTGGTGGCCCCTGCTACCCTTATTTTTCAAAAACGGGACATTTTTCCCAAACTCCTTTATCAAAATTATGGAGTTCCTCCTCCTCATGCCTTCCTCCCGGGGGTGAGTGACTCAGGCTGGGGAGGGCTGTGTGTCACAGTGGTACATGGAGGGTCGGTGGGTCCTTTGCTTTCAGACAGCCTTCTGGCTCCGCCTTTGCTCTGAACAGCGGCTCCTAGACTAGAGGAGGAGCCCTGGGGACTGGGCCTCTCTGTAGATGACCTGGAACTGCTGATGCTAGTACAGGCACAATAATCCCCATTTAATGAGATTTGGGGCCCGGCTCTGCCTCTTACGTGTGTGCGACCTCAGACAAGTTAACCTGACCTCTCTGACCCTTAATTTCCTCCTCTAGAAAATAAATGTAATGGCATTTACTCCAGTGGAGGACTGCACTTCTCCTTCGTTGTTCTTATCATTACAGTTTCAACGCAGTAGTTATTTGTGCAGCTACTTGTTTACTGTCTGACCGCGCCTCTAGGGGGTGAGCTTCACAGAAGCAGAGGCCGAACTGGTTGAATTCCTTGCAGTATCCGTAGCATCCAGCATCTCGATAAATATTTGTTGAATGAAAGAATAAATTAATGCCTGAATAAATTAAGAATTTAATAAGAATAAATTAAGCCCTTAGCACAATGCTCGGCACGCAGTGAATGCTGAGGTGGTAGTTGTTGCTGTTAGTGTTTTATTATCTTATTATTGCTCCAGGTGATATAGTCAAGGCTTTCCTAAATAGCTCTGATTCTCAAAACAGCCTTGCAAGTTGGAACTATGCTCATCTTGCAAAAATGGAAATC
Organism: Ceratotherium simum simum; assembly: GCF_057802395.1. Taxonomy (NCBI): domain Eukaryota; kingdom Metazoa; phylum Chordata; class Mammalia; order Perissodactyla; family Rhinocerotidae; genus Ceratotherium; species Ceratotherium simum. Next base: position 9,301,244 of record NC_141928.1, on the reverse strand, counting down.
GAGACTCAGATAAATTAAAAAATTTGCCCAAGTCCTGTAGAACTGCTGACGGCAAAACCCATCATCTGTCACTGCCCTAAATTCCTCATCAGTAACTACAAAACTCTGAGTCCCTTCATACAAATTGGAAACGGTGTATGTGATGTAGAATTACACTTTTTGAGTGCACATGTCTCAGCAGTAAAGCACGTTTTGTGGGAGGCGGTACAGTACTCCCAGGCTTGGCGGATGAGAAGTCATGATTGCCCTGAAGATGAGCAGCCTTCCCAGCTGCTACCCCGCAAGCGCAGCAGGACTCCCCAACTGTGGACTATACTGTGCCCCAACTGTTGCTCTCCCTGCACACCCCAGTAGTAGCCACTCCCTGCTGGACACGGGGTCTCCATGGAAGAGAGGGAGGACCCGGCATCTGTTCAGTGCTTGATCATCAGGCCCACGAGGGTAGGCAGGGAGCACATCTGGCTTTTCCACCTGCTGTACCCCCGAGACCAGTGCAGAGCTTGGCAGAGATGTGCTCAGCAACTGTTTAGTGAATGAACAAATGAAGGCATGACTGATTGAATAAATGAATGAACAAATGAACAAACCTATGTGCCAGGTACAACGTGGCCTTCCTTATATTATCTCATTTAATGCTCAGAATAGACATTTGAGGTGGGGACAAACGAGGAGATGAGGCCCAGAGGGGCAAGGTTGCTTAGCCAGGGTCATCTGGTGGAGTGGGTCTTCAAACTTGGTCCCCTCATTCCAAGTGCCCTACTCCTGAAGAATAGAGAGGGTTCCCCTGGCCACTGGGCTTCCTCTTCCCCAAACGAGAGAGGCTGGCTATGATGGGGTCCAGAGGGGAGGCAGGAGAGGGGAATGAGTTGTTCTCAAGGTGGTCACATCCTTGTTCAGCCTTTGCTGTGGATGTAACAGGATGTGGGGGCTGGAAGAGGGAGGGGACAGTGGGAGGAGTGGAAGATGTGACCTGGGTCGTCATTTCTTTGTAGACTGGGCCTGCCAGAGACGGTTTTGTTTCCTAACGTCATCACCATCACCCTAACTCTTATTGAGCAGTGACCTTGTGCAGGGGGACTTACACAGCTCAGTTCATTCCATCTCACCTCCGAGTAAGGGAGGCACCACCATGCCTGCCCTCTGCTACAGAGGATCTGTAGGCCTCAGAGGATCTGAGGCCACTTAAGAGCAAGTCAGTGGCAGAGTTGGCCCTCCCTCCAGACTGCCTGGCTCCAGAGCCCCCACCCTAAATGTCACCAATGGGACCAGCTTCCCAGCTGGCCTCCAGAGGATGGCTTAATCCCTGGGGCAGCTGCTGCTCCAGAGGCAGCAGTCCTCCCGCTCCAAGCCCAGCCTGTCCACACTTGTCAACACTGGTGTCTTATTGTCATCTTCAAGTGTCAAAGCTGAGAAGTCTCAGGGGGCTGTGTCCTGAGGTTCATGACAGGGGCAGTGCCAACACCTCTTCCTGAAGGAAGCATTTGGCTTTGGAGGCCTCAGCCGAGTGACATGGCTGAGCCAGGGCCTGTACGCCAGTTGGAGAGAGGTTTGGTGGGCTATAAATCAGACTTTTCTGCCTGAGCTCTTGGTAATCCTCTTGGCACTAAGTCCTGTTCTGGCCTGGAGATGTTTCCACTCCCCAGAAGGACATCTGCCCCCTCTGAGGGCAAGGCCTATGACTCAGCCCTCCAGGGCTGGATTAAGGATCTTGGAGGGCAGGGACCATAGGACACAGCTCCTGGCGTGAAAGAAAATTGAGAGGTTCTTTTTTTTTTTTTTTTTTTTTTTTTTGTGAGGAAGATCAGCCCTGAGCTAACATCCGTGCTAATCCTCCTCTTTTTGCTGAGGAAGACCGGCTCTGAGCTAACATCTATTGCTAATCCTCCTCCTTTTTTTTCCCTTTTTCTCCCCAAAGCCCCAGTAGATAGTTGTATGTCATAGTTGCACATCCTTCTAGTTGCTGTATGTGGGACACAGCCTCAGCATGGCTGGACAAGCAGTGCCTCGGTGTGCGCCCGGGATCCAAACCCAGGCTGCTAGTAGTGGAGCGCGCGTACTTAACCACTAAGCCACAGGGCCGGCCTGAGAGGTTCTTGACTGAAAGGCGGTCCCTACAGTCCAGCCGGCCATGGCTGGGAGGTTGAAAGAGCATGGTTTGGGCCAGCCAGACCTGGATTCCAGCCTCGGCTTCTCTAGCTACAGTACTGGCCAAGAGACCTTTGGAAAGTCACCCCTTCCAAGTCTCAGTTTCCCTCTCTGGATGATGGGGGTAATGATGCTTCACTCGGAACTCTGTTGGTAGATGAGCTGAGGAGATGGGTCTGAGGCCCAGAGCACAAGGTCTGGCTCAGGGTCACCCCACAAATGATAGCACCCCCTCCCCAGCTTGGCAGGCTTCACACATTCACGTGCTGTCCTGTGGGGCCAGGATGAGGAAGGGCAAGGCCGGACCGCACCGTGGGTCAGAGCCCAGACTTCAGGATGCAGTCTCGGCTCTGCCCCACACTTGCTGCGTGGTCTTGGGCAAACAACTTAGCCTCTCTGAGCCTCACTTCCTCTTCTGCAAAATGAGGACTCCATGAGAGTGGGGGGCAGGTGCAACTCTTGCGCAGAGCCTGCACGTAGTCAGAGCTCAATGACTCACTGACCTGGTGTCATTCCCAGCGTTCCCTTGCCTGAGGCTCCCACTCTCCCGCCCGTGCTCTGAGGAGGCTGTCCTGTCCCAGGAGCCTCATGTGAGCTCTTCCCACCTCTGTGTCTGGGCTCTGGGTCACCAGCGGGTCTTGCTGAGGGCAGGATCCAGGCCAGATCGCTGTCAGGAAACCCTGATGGAGGGGAGGAGCAGGCCTTTGCCCAGAACGGTGCCTGCGGCAGCCTGGGAAATAGGAAATTATAGCAAATTGTTCTTCCTTCACCGTTGCCCTGGGGCAGACTTTCCACTTTAGCTGAGATGAGCTGTTTCAGCCTCCACATAGACCTTTTTACTGGTGTCCCCAGGCTACCTCACCCCCACCCACACACTCGTTAGCTCCTCTCCCTGCGCATTAATGTGCACCCCTACAGCTGGGCACGAGCTCCTGCTTTCTGGGTGCTCGGTGCTCAGGGAGTTGGCAGGAAGCACCCTAACCCCCCTCACACTGGACTTGATAGAAATGCCCCTCTCTGTGCTGTGACAGCCGATTACCAGGGTGGCCTTCTCCCCTGGGCCCCGCAGAAAGGCATTCATCCTCAGAGCTTGCCAGCATCATCCAGATCTGCCAGCCGTGAAAGCCACCCGAGTGCTTGCTTTCAGACCCAGCCGTTGAGGTGGTGTCTGCAGGAGGGGTTTCTGGCTTCACAGACTGCGGACGAGGGAGTGCAGCCAGGGCACATGTGATCTGTTAGTAGTGCGTCCAGAAGTTGACGTCTTCTGCTGCCCTTGGTCTGTGACAGTGAAACAACCACATACATTTGTATGGAAAAAATGTCCATTGGCCAAATTTTATGGCATCCAAAATCATATATCGTCTCTTTGGGTCTTTATACTTAAGTACCGTAATTGCGAGGGGAAAATATTTTTCTTCTTAAAAGATCAAAGCCATTGACAAGTCAGCAGATGTGCACTAACATTTCATGAATAAACAGTCCTCCCGCCTTTGAGAAGCTCCTCCTCCCACAGGGAGGCAGTTGGGCCAGCAGTGAGTCACCACACATCTTTGAGGTCATTCTGGTGGAGAGTAAGGTTCAGTTAGGGCAGCACAAAAGGGGCCCTGCAGCTCACGTGGAGGGTCAAGGTCACTTTCATGGGCTTTTTTGCTTTTTATTTTTTGCCTGGATCTTCGCAAGATTTTTGTGTGTGTGTGTGAGGAAGATCAGCTCTGTGCTAACATCTGCCAATCCTCCTTTTTCTTTGCCGAGGAAGACTGGCCCTGGGCTAACATCCCTGCCCATCTTCCTCCACTTTATGTGGGACGCCGCCACAGCATGGCCTGACAAGCGGTGCATCGGTGCGCCCCCGGGATCTGAACGGGCGAACTCCAGGCCGCCGCAGCGGAGCGCGCGCACTCAATTGCTTGCGCCACCGGGCTGGCCCCAAGATTTTTTTTTTAATTCGAGCATTTATCCAGGATGTGTCTAGGGATGGCTCTGTTTCCTGGAACCTGGTAAACACTGCTTGGGAAAACGCCCCTCCCTGGGTCAGTTCTCTGTTCTCAGGCCCCCATGCCCCCTTACTCTTTCTTCCCTTGCCCTTGCCCTTGGCATTTGACCTTGCCACATTGGCCCTCTACATCAATGGTGAGTTTCCGGAGTACCCATTTCATCCTTGCTGCCTCTGATATCAATTTTTGTGTTATTCTGTCGTGTTTTTAGTTCCCTGTTATTCTGTTCTGATCTCATGCATCTCTCTTTGTGCCTCACTCTCCGGCAGTTTCGCCTCGGACAATTCTCTCCTATCACAGAAGCCTCATCTCCTGGTACTGTATGGAAAAGAAAAATGTCTTGAAACTTTCTTCCAGATCCTGGAGTAGACTGTTAGAGGACATGAGCTCTCGTGTCGGGGCCTCTTCCGCAGGCAGTTCAGGCCCCATTATTCGGCAATATTTTTCCATGGGCCCTTGTTGGATTTTCTCATCCTTGAACAAGGTGAAATCTATCATCTTTGGGGTTTATCAACAGGCAGAGCATTTGGGTTTCTCTCTGGACGCACTCTAGTTCTTTTCTGGGAGTAACAATCTGTAAGTGGATGTGAGAAGATGGAGGGGAAGGAGCAGGTCGGAGCATTCCAGAGTCCCTCTGATCAGCTGCTGCTGGGCGGTGTCCTGGGTCATTGGCCCAAGTTTTCTAGTTTGTATAGCCCTGGGTCTCTGAGTCTAGGGACAGGCCCTGGGAGGTACAAATTGTCTCGATTTCAAGAGACAAGGTCTAAATTTGCTCAATTTCTGTCTTCTCTGTCTGCCTATGGTATATCCAGTTTCTTCCTATCTTCTGGCAATATAGGAAGAAAGCTGTCCATCACTCTTAATTGGTGAGGTGGTTTTCATCTTTTCTTCTATTCACAGAAATTTTAGTGATAAGTCAGGGAAGGGTCTATGAGGGGCTATCTAATCTCGTCTGGAAGGTTTCCAGAAACAGGTATATACCCCCATCACTTCTTAAAGTTCACACTGAACAAATAAGCGACAATGCCACTTATTTGGCGTTGAACACAGACGTCTCAAATTTTAATATCATGCCTCCAGTGCATGTATTAAGCTACAAGTGTCGCATATAACAGAGTAGATAAGAGTGTGAACCCTAGAGGCAAACGACCTGGGCTCTACCTCTGGCAGGTTACTTAACATCTCTGGAGCTGAAGAGAGTGGCTAAGGTGGGGAAGAGCAGATTAATGAACCCCATGAGTGTTAAAGACGTGACTAACCCATCTGAGGATAATGCTCCAAAGTAAGTATGTACTAGAGTATTATTTTTTAGTAGTTTTGTGCCCCTAATTATTTGTATAATTAATGCCTCTGTTGAATGCCTCTGACTACTTGTACACCTCCTGGGATCAGGGACCATGCCTGCTGGTTCTTCTCTGTACCCTTGTGTCTAGAATGTGGAAGGCACTCAGTGAATATCTGTAGCACGAATGCCCTTTCATGATGATGGTCCCTAAAGCACAACACCTGGTGCCCCTCCAGCTTTCTCTCCCCACAGTGGGCCGCCACCTTCCTTCAGGCTCCCCATCACTTCTGATTAATCAGCAGACGTGCTTCCCTGCCACTTTGGCCTCACTCTTCCCTGCAAAGCATCCTCTGATGGTGTAGCCAGGAGTGTCCTAATGAGGATAGTCTTGGCCTCAAAGCCCACTGGGACAGCAGTGAGCTGTGAATAAGGGAAGGAGCCAGGGCTGAGTAAAGTTGGTGCTGAAGAACCGATCAAAGTAGAAGTCTGGGTCTCAGGGAGGTGACCAGGAGCCCAGAGTCCAGGGGTTCAAGTTTCTTGAATCATTTGCCAAGGGAGTTGAGTCTGGTGGGCAGGGGAGAAGCAGCACAAGGAGAGTAGGTGTGGGTGGGCCTTCCAGTCTGAAGCATGACTCCAGCCAGTGATGGCACACTCTTCTCCACCTTCCCAACGTGCACAATCCCAGACCAGCAATGGCCTGACTACTTCCAGTGGCCCCTGCTGGTGGGGCCTAGTGCTCCTCCCCGCTGGTGAGATTGGCACACAAGCTCTGTGGGAGTAGCCCCACCAGCAGACCCAGACAATGGAGTAGGGCTGGAAAAGGCCAGGCTTGCCCTGGGCCAGCTGGATCTGGCTGGGCCGAGCACTTTCGTGTACACAATGTGTCCTGGAGAAGGGTGGAGCCACAGAGATGGCCCCACTGTGGAACCGGAGGAGCCCCTGCTCCCTGAAAGCAGGTTTTCTAGGACAGGCCTGTGCAGACTCGCATCTCCTCATCTCTATCGAGAAAGGCAGGGAGAGAGCAAAACACCTGGGCCTGAAAACCACAAATAAATGAGTAGTCAGATGCCTTCCTCCTTCCAAAGGGGCCCAAGGAGTCTTTCGGTATTTCGTTTCAGCAAAATCAGAAAAGAATTTGCTTTAAGAAAGTGAAAATCAGTTTAGATCTAGCTAACCCTCAGAAAATCTGGTGCTTGTTTTCCAGAGAATGCAAGGATTGGTGACTGAGGTTTAGACTGTCGTGCTTTGTTACACGGTTTCCACTGAGTAATGACTACATCTAACAGTTTTGCCTTTGCCTCCATTATTTTTTGTTGTTCTTAAAGACTAGGTGAAGTGTGGTCACAGATACCGATGTGAGCGCATTAGTGGAAGTGGAAAATACTTGGTGATTGAAGCAGCCGTCTGTGAGCTCACTCTCTGGCCGGGATCCTGGTGGCCACGGACGTCCAGGGAGCCTTTCTGTGCACAGTAGCAAACGTCTGAGCCAGGGTTGGAAAGACAAGCTCTGGAGTGTTTTCCTTGGCACGTGGGCAGCCTCGGTTCTACCCAGTATGAGGCAGGTTTCCGAGGCTTCCACAGGGGGAATCATCTTGCATTTCCTTTTGGTGACGTTAGCTACTCTGGAAGCCCTTTATAGCACTCAGAGAAATATGGGTATTTAGCTTGGAGATACCAGAACATGGGGCTGACCCTAAACAGGGTGGCTGTGGAGTGGGGTGCCTGGCAGCTATGGCTACTCTCTTCCACTGAGCAGTGGAATTTCAGAGGCCAGATTGAAGAGTCATGTATGTGCAAATCAAGACTCAACATCCAGTCTGGTCGTCTCCCAAACATTTTCTGAGCCCCTACTCTGTGCTAAGCTTGGTGCTGGTCCCTTGAGAATGCAGAGATGGATAAGACACGGCCCTGGTCCTCAAGAAGCGTGTGATAAATGCTGTAATCGAGGGAAGGGCAGCATGCTCCAGGAGGAGCCAGCTAACAGCCCGAGAAGGAGGCCAAATGGGCAAGGGGAGGAAATGCCTCTGCCAAGCTCAGAGGCACGGAGCAGAGAGCTCGTCCAGGGAACTGCAAGGGGCCTGCACAGCTGGAGCATCACGTGAGAAGAGGGTGGGAGAAGAGGCCAGAGACGTAGGCCTAGGCAGAACCTGGAGCCATTAACACTTGCCCATTGGGGATGGAAAGTCAAGTTGAGTAATTTTAAGTTGGGGAAGGGCACAGTCTGATTGGGTTTTAGAAAGATCGCAGGGTGTATAATGGTTGAAGGTGAGAGACCAAAGGCAGGGAGAGGAGTCAGGAGATAATGAAGTGTTAACAATGGCCTGGAGACAAGATCCGGGGCAGCCGGTAAAGGTCTGTGGCCTGTAAATCGAAACCTAAAGACCAAGTCTTCAACAAGAGCTAGGAATGCTCTGAAAATCATTGCGTAAAATACTACCTCCCTTCTCCCTGCCAAAAAGGTGTTTGCTTCTTTAATAGTGAAGGAAGGGAGGGAGGAAGGAAAGCTGGAAGGAAGGAAGATTTTGCTCTTTTATATTTCTAAAAGTGGTACATATTCATAGCCAAAGGCTGAAAAAATATAAAACTGTATAAAGTAGAAAATAACCCTAAAATTCCATCCTTAAAGATGGCTATCATTAACAGATTGGGCAATGTATTCTCTCTCTCGCATGTGTGTATGTATATCTCAGTATAGGGGTGTGTGTGTGTATATAGTTATACCAGATTTTTTTCACTTAAAAACACACCAGGGATATCTTTCCATGTCAGTTCTTAGAAATATATATTTTATCCTTTAAATAGCTGCATAATATTCCACTGCTTGCATATAAAATCATTTATCTAAACCATGCAATTGTTTACAATTATAAATTACAAACAGTGGTGCAGAGAATATTCCTTGTTTATATTTGCCAATTTGTGGTATTGCTATAGAATAAATTTCTGGAAGTGGAATTGCTGGATCCTAGAAAATACATATCTGAAAGTTTTGGTAAATACTGCCAAATTCTCCTCCCAAAAGTTTCTATCACTTTACGCTACAGTCAACCTTGTATAAAAGTGACTGTTTCCATACACTCTCATCAACACTAAGTATTATCAACCTTTTGACCTTTGCCCCTATAAATGGCAAAAAACCACTTGTTTTAATTTGTACTTACTTGGTTATTAGTGAGACTTGGGCTTCTGTCACATCTTTATTGACCATCTTCTACAATGTTATTTGCATTTATTGTAGGATTTCTTTATATATTAGGACTGTTGACTGTCTTATAAATTGCAAACATTTTTCCCACTTTGAGAATTGTGTTTCAACTTTGTGTGTGGTGTTTTCCTTGATCGTGCACAAGTGTGTGTGTGTGTCTGTGTGTTTAGTGTAATCCAGTATGTCAGTCTTTTCTTTTCTGGCTTTGGGTTTCATGTTACACTTAAGCATTTGTGTACCCTAAGGTTATAAAAAGATTCTCCTATATTTTATTCTAGTACTTTTCTTACTATCTAGATTTCAATCCTAATTCATCTGGAATTTATTCTATTTTAAGGAATGAAGTAGGCACCCGGCTTTATATTTTCCTAAATGGATAAGTATTCATCCCAATACCGTTTATCCTTTCCCTGTTGACTTAAAATGTGCCTTTATCTTTTGCTAAATTTCCGTATCTGCGTGCGTCCGTTGCTGGGCTCCCTGCTCCATGCTGTGGATTTGTCTAACTCTGTGGCAGCACCACGCTGCTGAATGACTGTAGCTTCATAGCATGTTGTATAACAAGTCTCTTTCTGCATTCTTCTTTTCAAAAAATGTTTTGTTTTCATGCCAGGTGAACTTTGGAATCAATTTTGGAATTATATGAAACCTATATATTAATTATGCAATAATTAACATCCTTACAATGTTAAGTCTTACCATTTAGGAATATCATATATTTTTTCATTTATTTACATCTTCTTTCGTATCCTTAAGATATTTTTACTTTATTAGTTTTTATCTTAATTACCAAAGTGTTACATTCTCATTATGACAAATAAAATACAAGAAATGTAGAGAAAAGGTTCATATTTGTATGAATTGTGCTTTTATTTCAGTAAAGTAAATTTTTCAAAGAAAGATTAATAATCCCAGGATGTGTGCATATTTAATTTTAATAAATGTTATATAATTTTTCTGTCAAATAAGTTTTATTCATATAGGTCTTACATATTTCTTTTTTTAGTTTCTTCCCAGGAGTTTTATAGTTTTGTTTTTACTGTATAAGACCTCCTTTTTTCCCATTTTCTAGCTGATGATTGCTGGTATAAGAATATTATTGATTTATGTATATTTACTTTGAACTTAATTCTGTTATTTAGTTGTATTGGTTTTTCAATTGATTATGCTAGATTATCTAATTGTATAACTAATAGGATGACTAATTATATCACCTGGAAATAATGGCGATGTTGTGTGTCTTTAATGTTTAGACCACGTTTCTTTGTCTTGTCTTATCTCGTTGGCTTGTGCATCCAGAATAGTGTTAAATGATAGCAGAATGGCGGGTATTCTTGCCTTGTTCCTGTTAAGAAGATTTCAATATTAAGAATATTGTTTTAGTTTTTCCACCATGCATCCTTTATCAGATTAAGGAAGTCTATTCCTAGCTCAGTGCTTTATCAGGAATGGATACTAAAGTTATCAGTGACTTTTCAGCATCTCTCAAGATCATTTGTTGAAATATCATTGCACTCCTGTAATAAACCTATTTGCTTTATTATTCTTTAATATACTGCTAATTTGATTTGCTAACCTTATTATTTAAAAACACTGGTGAGTTTTATTTGCTAATGCTGTATTTGGAATCTGTGGCTCTTTATTGAGATTGGTCTCTTTTTTATGCCATCTCTGTCAGGTTTTGGTATAATGGTTATGCTAGAGTCATAAAAAGAACCGCAGATATTTCTGACTTTTTCCATGCTCTGGAACAGTTTAAATAACATTTAATTTTTCTTTTAAGGTTTTATGGATGGGTTCCATAAAACCATTTGGATGTTATACTTTTTAATTATAATATCTTTTAATATTGTTAATATTTTTCTCTTTATTTGGTAAGTTGAAGGTTTTTGCCTTTGCTTGCGACAATTTTGGGAAGATAGATTTTCCTAGTAAGCGCCCATTTTATCTAGACCTTCAAATATGTTGGCATAAAAATTATACATACTACTATTTTAACATCTTCTCCATATTTGGAATCATATTCCCTCTCTCATCCCTAACAATGCACATCTGTGTTTTCTTTCTTTTTTTCCTCCATCGTACATACCAAAGGATTGTCTACTTCATTCACTTTTTCAGAGAATTAACTTTTAGTTTTATTTATCACTCTACAGGGCTTTTTTATTTTAATTCATTATTTCTGCTTTTATATTTTTAGTTATTGTCTCCTACTTTCTTTTGCTTTGTTTTGTTCTTTTTCTAATTCTCTATAATGAACACTAAGTTGATTTCTTTTTTATCTTTCTTAATTATTAATATAAGCATTTGAGGCTGTGGATTTTTCTATGAGTATTGTGGCTTTGACTGCATCCCATATGTAGATAGTTTGTGATTTTAATTTCAATTTCTTCTTTCATGTCTGAATTATTTGGAAGGTTTTTTCTTTCCCAGACGGTTCATTTTCATAATTTGTTTTTACCCTTGGGACACGGAATGGAGTGGAGTTGCTCCAGACCTACCAAAACCATATGGGTTATGAGTATGGAAGGTACGATTTCCCCCAAAGGAAAATTGAGGGCTGTTTTCAAAAGAATTGAGAGTGGGTATTAGGCAGACAAAAGTGCCAGTTTCTTTTCTCCTGCCAACAGAGTTGTTGAAGGATTAAATGAGATAGTAATTTACTTAGCACAGTGTCCAGTGCAAAACAAGCTGAATAATAATAACCAGATTAATGCCCTCTCCTCACACCCTTTCTTACTGCTGATCAGAATACCAGCACGTGCTGTAAGGTCCCATACCTCTCTAGCAGAATATTTGCAAACAGTAGGTTACCCCATTGAACCTGAGGATTACCAGGTAATCCCCATGGCCTGAGGGGATCTGTGGTCATGTCGTCATTTCACCTCGGGGAGTCAGGAAGAGATTTGGCCCCCCTGGACCCCAGAATTCTATGTAGGCTGCAGGATTTTGCCCACGTGCCTTTGTGATTCATGAGACTCAACACCAAGAAATAAATGAGGCCATGTGCTCTCCAAGAAACATGGTCTCTGACCACCTGACATGTGACTGTCTGGGTCTGCCCCCTTTCTGCAGACCTAGGAAACATTTGTCTCAGTGTCAGTAAGTTTCCAACACATTTCATATAAGGAATATTCTTTAAATAAGGATCTGTTCTGAAGTCTGTGTTTTGCATGATTGATATTAATTAGTGGGCACTAATTAATACTCACAGTCTTCTGCATCTGACAGGGAGCCTGAGCTGCCTGCTGAGACCTCCTCCTGCAGTAGATGGAATTGCTTTGTGCTCTTAAAAAAAGCCCTAATGAGCTGCTGCTCTGTTATTTCATTTGGAATTTATCGAGACAGTTTATGTGATCAAACCACACAAGTATAGTTCGGGGTGCCAGCACTCCTCATTTCTGAAGTTTGAAAGTGATCTTTTCAAGGCAGAACAGGAGAACATGGAAAAACGTCTTTCATCTCAAACTTTAAAAGAGAGAGAGAGAGAAAATGGAAAGTATAAGATGGAAATGTGGCATATTTTTATGCTGTGGAGGGTTTTTTCCCCTCAACACAGCAGAATTTTCCTTATTAAATAGATAGCTGTGTGAGAAAAACCAAAACCAGACTTGGGATGGAAGTGAGACGGGTGGCGATGGGAGAAACAAGAGAGCAGTGAATTGCTGGGCTTGCGGTGAAGCCTGGGTGCCAGCCGCAGGCTTTGGCTCTGGGAGGCTGAGAGCGCCCAGCTTCGGGTGGGCTCCACGCCATGGAGCATGGTGTCCCTCAGCTTAAGAGAAGGTGTCTGTTCAGGAGAGCACCTCCTTTGTCAGCCTGGCACTCCCTCCTTGGGGCTGGGGCGTCTTGTGGACACCCCTGGTGGGGGGCCTGGGTTCACTGTCAGGAAGAAGGTTTGGCCACATGCCCCAGGGCTTGGGACCAGCCCAGCTGTGGAGGGCATCCACAGCAGAGCGAGCGGAGGGCTGCTCACTCCCGGCCCCGGGGCTCTCTGCCCCACCATGGCCGTCTGGTTGGCGCTTCTGTTGCAGCCACAGCAGTGTCGCCAGACCCTGTATGGGACAAGGAAGAGGGAGCAGAGCAGAAGCTTGTTCTGGGTAGCTGTCCATCTCAGAGGAGGTCCAGTCTGCAGGCTTGCAAGCCACAGGGCAGATGCTGGCTGCCAGCAGTGTCCTGGGTGGGGAGGGGAGGCCACAGCAGGGGTCCTCACACCCCCAACTCTGTGCCTGGGACCCTTGTCCCTGTGCTAGCCAATGACTCCCAGCCTCCAGCCCTCAGCATTGCTCTCTGACTCAAATCTTTGGAGTCGGGCCTGAATTCAAATCTTGATTCCCCCCCTCGCAAGCTGTGTGATCTTGGACAAGTCACTTTTCCTCTCTCAGCTTCCGTTTCCTAATCTGTAAATGAGGAAATGTGAGCACCTACTGTGCTGGTAGCTGCGAGGATGCCGTGGTACCGGCAAGGCCAGCCTTTCCTATCACAGACAGTGGCTGTTGCTGTTACGGTTGTTTCCTATGACACATCTGCACCTCCCAGTCTAGGCTGAGTCCCTGGCACTGCGCAGCCCCACGGCAGCCAGGACGGTGGCTGGTCCAATTACTGTCCATCTTAACAAGACCAACAACACAGTGTTGTCTGCTGCAGTAACTCTGTATAAATAGAAAAGGAGGTGAGATGTCCCAGCTGTGCTGTCCCAGTCCAGACAGAAGCTTCCAGTGCTGGCCTGTCTGAGGTGGGTGGCCACCACATGGTCAGCATCTGGGTGCCTTCTATGGTTATGGCAAACCCTGCTGGGCGCATCCCTCCCATGGGCATCCCAGTGCTACTCCACGTCGGGCCTCGCCATGGAGCCAGGCTCGGCACCAGCCCAGCTTCTTGGGCATCTCAGTGGTCCAGGCTCTGGGGCGGGAGACTCCTCACAACCACCATCATTACCCCCATCACAGTCAAGGAAACTGAGGCTCAGGGAGGTGAAAAGGTTTGCCTGAGGCCACCCACCTGGTAAGTGGCAGAGCCAGGGTTCCAAGTCTCCTGGCTCCAAGCCCCATACTCCCATTTAGACCACAGCTGCCTGTCACATGGCAGAGCTGCCAGTCTGGGTGGGCCACTGATGATGGGACCCAGGACAGATATGTCACAATGGGTGCCAGGGAGGCAGTGGAGAGGAGGTGGAAGATGTAGCAGGGGGAGGTAGCCACAGTACAGCCTTGAGCCCTCTTGGAGAGTGTTGACCTCAAAGAGGGAATCAGGCAGGGAGAGCCATAGCCTGGATACCTCTGGGTTCAACTATGCCCCCATCTTGCCTCACTGGTTGCCGGGCACCAGAGGATCTGGCTGGGACAAAAGAGGGACTGACAGTATGGCAGCCTGGACAGACAGTTCGAATCCTGCGTCTGCCACTTCCCAGCTGGGTGGCCTCAGACAAGCAATGCAACCCTCTCAGCTTCAGTTTCTTCCTCTGTAAAATGAGGCTAGATAAAACCTCCCTGACGACAGTGTTGTTGTTACGAATCAATAATCTGGGCAAAGCTCTTAGCTTAGAACCTGGCACATTGTAAGTGCTCAGTTTTATTATTATTATCATCACTTGACTCTCAGAGTCTCTTTCTTCAGCTACAGAATGAGGGTAATGTTCTTCATGAGTTGTATTATTGGATTGGATTGTATGGATTAAATAAAATATGCCTTCATCCATACATTCCTTTGTTCAACTAACACCTCTTTAGCAGCTCCTGTGTGCTCTGCTCCAGCTGCTGGGGGTTGAGCTCATGGAGCAAGACCCACTTCCTACTCTGAGGGGTTTAAGTCTGCGGGGAGAATCAGACATTAAATGCATGAATGATACAAATCAGTATCAAATTGCAGTTGTGGTAAGCACTGACTGTATGGGGCTTAGCCCAGCACAGCCACAGTGCAAGTGGGAAGTGGCTGTTCTTATGATTTCATGACGGTTTAGGCTTTAAATATTTCCAGTTATGGCCTAATAACAATACTGAAAAGATTTCCCTGGATTTGTGCAGTATTAACTGTAGAAGATTTGCTGCTTTTGGAGCAGTTCTTGTTGTGGGAGTGAAAGGCTGTTTATATGGAGGTTCTGTCCAGGTGTTGCTGAGGCTGAAGGTCTCGCCAGGTCACTGGGGCCAGGAGGCCTCCTTTGGGAGGTCCCCCAGTCCTCAGTACATCGTGGCTTTGGCCTGTGCTCTCAGGTCCTGGTTGTTGGGTGTTGGAGTCCGCATACTTTGTGGAGGGGAGTGATGAACTCTGACGGTTGAATTTGCTCTTATGAAGTAGTGAGCCCCCCATGCTCCCAGGGTGCAAGCAGGGGTTGGGGGTGGAAATAGTGTGCAAAGACAAGCTGCTTCAGGCCGCATTTGCAGAGCCGTTGACCTGAGAGGCAGCAGAGGGGCCATCACCTGTCCTCCAGGGCAGCATAGGGTGAGCCTTCCATGCTGAGGGTGTTACTTGAGAAAAGTTGATTCCCTGTGTGTTTCTGATGGCCAGTGAGGGGGTCAGAACACAGGTGCTGGAGCCAGACAGACCTGGGTTCAAGTCCTGCGCACTCACTGTTAGGCCTCAGGCAGGTTTCTTAATCTCGCTGACCTTCAGTTTTCTCCTCATCCTTCACAGAGTTGACGGGAGGATCACAGGACTTGAGGAGGGTAAATTCTTGTCTTATAGTAAATCTTCAGGAAGCCTTAGTTCTCTCCCCTTTCCCTTATCGTGGTCCTCAGTGTCTCTGCTCCTGGGAGTCAGCTGGGTTCAAGTCTGCACAAAGTTTGCGTTTGGAACAAAGCTGCCTCCTGGTCCTTATCCCCTCACCTCATGCTCAGCACCAGAGGACGCTTTTGTTGTGGTTGCAGCAGGAATGGGATTTTCAGGATTGCCATTGCTGAATCCTTGGGGAGGTAACTGAGTTACATTTTTAAGAGGGGAGAGGAAAAACACAGTCAAGAGAAAGAATAAATCTGTAGATTTAAACCTACTTAAACTTGGAACTTCTGTACAAGGGAAACTATTTCTAATTACTAAAATTTTGGAAACGTGGAGCCACTAGAAAGAAAAGAAGTGGAAATGGCTCCTATGAGAAGTGCTAGCATATGTTTCTGTGATTTAATGATTTCCTGTAACAATGTGTAGCTATTTTAAAAGCAGACGAATGACTCATGGTATCCAGCACCAGCAGTCCACTGTGATGGCAGGAAGCGTGTACTCCGGGGAGGCAGGCTTGGGTTCGACTCGCATCTCCATCATTTACCAGCTATGTGACCAGGAGCGAGTTATACATCCTTTCTGAGGTTCCTTTTCCTCCTCTATAAAATGGGTTGTTGTAGAGACAAGTAACGTAATGAACCTATAAGTCATTGCAGTGCTCATTCATCCATGCAAAAAAACCATAACTTTTATATTAAGTACCTGGTTAATTACCTTAGTAACAATTCTTAGTAGTTTAATAGTAAACTTTTAAGGCTATAAATTTTCCTGTGGTTACTACTTTGGTCTGGTCCCATAAATTTTAATATGTAGTGTTCTCATTGCCATTGTCTTCGAATAGGTTTTTTATTTTATATGTTTTGCTTTTTCTTTGACCTAAGAGTTGCTTTTGAGTGTGTGTGCGTGTGTGTGTGCGTTTTCCAAATGGTTAGAATTTTTTCTATATTTATTGTTAAATTCTAGACGTAAAGTAAGATCGCAGAATGTGTATAATATGGCCTTTACTTTTTGGAACTTACTGAGCTTTTCTTTATAGTCTAGTATGTAATCAATTTTTGTAAGCATTCCATAGGTATTTGAAAAGAATTATATTTTCATTTATATAACACCAAGCTTGTTAATTTTGTTACTAAAATACTATGTTCATATATACACACATACATACATATATCTGTATGTATATATTTTTATATTGTACATATACATGTGTATACACACACAAATTCTAGAAGAGACACGCCAGTGGCTCCCTCTATGGTTGTGGCTTTGTTGATTCATTTTTCATTTCTGGCATGTTTTTGCTTTGTGTATTTTGATGCAATGTTGCTCTGTGAAATTTGTAATCATTAGATCTTCTCAATCAACTCTGCTTTTCATCAATATCAGTCACTCCTCTTTGCCTTGTTCAATGTTTTCTGCCTTGAATTCTGCTTTATATCACTACTCCTGCTCAACTGCACCAGT
Organism: Ceratotherium simum simum; assembly: GCF_057802395.1. Lineage (NCBI taxonomy): Eukaryota > Metazoa > Chordata > Mammalia > Perissodactyla > Rhinocerotidae > Ceratotherium > Ceratotherium simum. Next base: position 9,284,440 of record NC_141928.1, on the reverse strand, counting down.
ATTATGGGTATAGTGGCAGTACTTACGGGGGGCTGCTGGAAGGGCCTGCCATCCATTGTCCGTGCACATCTCCAGAGAGACTGAACTGCGGCCCTGCAGCAAGCCCGTCAGCTGAGATCTGTGTAGTGGGTCATGCTGCACAGCCAGTCCTCTTCTCCCCTCCCTGGCCAGGTGGCTTGTCCTGAATTCCCCCTGGGGTGATGTCATGAGGCCATGTCAAGGCTCAACACTGGCCTGTCATAGTGATGTTATTGTATCACACGTTATTTTCTTATTAAGCACCCTCAGGAGAATGCTCTGTCTAGCCTTAGTTCTTTGTACCAAGGACCGTTGCTTTTTTGATTTCTTCTCTTGTCCTTTATTTATTTTATGATATTGGGGGTGTGTATGTGTATGTGTATGTGGGGGTGTGTGTGTGTACAGATAGATAGACAAATAGACGGACACACAGCTAAGTGAATAAATGAAAAACTGAATTCAATCCAAATAGTGTTCTCCTGGATGTAACACCTTAGACCTATTAAACTTCATCGGTTGCTGAAAAACACAAGTATTCATTCATCACTTTCATGTCCTGTTATTTTCCAGTCGGGTTACAGGTAAAAACCCTTGTTGCTGGAGAGTGTATGGACTAGAAATGCTAAAATCTTGCCAGCATTCATTTGGTTGTGGCTCAGATGTTTGATTTATAGTTGAGCAGTCTCTGTGAAAAATTAGTAGTCAGGATTGGAATTGAAGTCCAAACAGGATCTTGGTTTTCCATAAGTCACCCTTTATACCTTCTAACAGAGCAGTGCTGTTTTGTGCTATTTTGTTCTGATTAGTGGTGAGCACCTCCATCATTAAATGTCTTCTTTAATTTTAGGGATCTATCTGCTGGATTTAATCTACATCGATTCTGCATATCCTGCCTCAGGCAGCATCATGGAAAATGAACAAAGATCCAATCAGATGAACAATATTCTCCGAATAATTGCTGATTTACAAGTTTCCTGCAGCTATGGTTAGTACCCTCGGTTGTTGGAATTGTCCAATCTTACATCACTGAAACTTGGCTCCAGCACCTTATCGGTGAGAAAGCTCTAGAAACCCACAAAGCTCTTCATTTTAATCCCTTGAGCATCAAATATTTGCTAGATCTTTTACACACAGGCTTGATCTTCAAAGACTGTGCGAACTAGATGTTACCACCTATCGATTACAAATGAGAAAACTGACACTGAAAACAGTTTAGTCATGTGTCTAAGATCACACATCTAATGAGTGGCAGAGTCCAGTCTGTCTGGCTTCCAGGTCATTCATTCATGAAGAGCTTTATGGGCAGCTCCTGAGGGCAGATTCAGGGACCCAGCCTCCTTCATCCTGTGGCTCCGCCATGTCCCGTGGCCTCAGAGTCCTTCTCTGAGCTCTACATCCAGCTGGCGGATGGAGGAAGAGAGAGACTCATACAAGAGTGGGTTGGTTTTATGGGCCAGACATGCAAGTGGCACACGTCGCCTCTGCTGAGGGATGCTAGGAAATGTCATCTAGCTATGGTCCTGGAAGGAAAGGGGAAAGGACTGGGTAAAAACTAGCCAGGCTCTGCTACACATGACCAGATCCAAAGTGTGACCATGATGGTGAGTGTCTGAGATGGATGGAGGAGGTGGTTGTTGGAGATGAGGTCAAGGAACTGAGAACTCAGAGTGCTAGATGGGTGATCCATGTAGACACTGATTTCCCCCAAGATGCCAGTGGACTTGGGGGTGTGGAGCTCCACTGGGAGCCAGGTCTCCAGTCCTCCAGTGAATGCCCAGAGGGCCATCAGGAGAAGTCAGCAGTGACGAGAGGAACGGGTGGTAGAGGTGCAGCAGTGTGCCTCTGTGGAGCAGGGTTTCACAAGAGGGTGGAGGAGTCTGGGAACAGCAAAGGGGGCCAAGAAAGAAAGAAACCAACCTACCTACAGTATACAGGGTGTGAGAAGCACCAGCCTCCGTTTGGGAAGGCCGCAGGGAAGCCAGCATGGGGTTCCTGCAGGGGGCGTTCACTGAAGCAACAGGCCCACTCATGAGCCCCGTACAAGCACCCCAGGGTGGGGTGAGGTCTGCACTTCCAGATCAGCTCTCCTTCTGACCGGAGGAACAGGGAGGGGACTGCGTTCCCAGTTCAGTCCTCACCCGCTGAGGCCCTTTCCTTGAACAAGCACATGGACACTCGTCCCACTGGCCAGCAGAGCAATTACAGACGTGGCTTTGAGGTCAGACGGACTTGGTTCAGATCTCAGCTCTGCCTCTTGAAAAGTCACTTTCTCCTCTCTACGTCTGAGGTTTTCTCGTCAGTAAAAATGAGGACATGGTACGTGCAGAGCCTTGAGCATGGCCCGACGGTTCATTAGTGCTCAGTGCACGCTCACTGTTACTGCTGTCATCTCCACCTACATCTTCCCTGTCCTCAGCTTCTTGATGAAGCAGGAGTCATGCCCATTTCAGAGACGAGAACACTGAGGCTCTAGAGAAACAAAATGGCCTCCTTGGCATCTCACAGTGAAGGGGCAGAGATCAGGTGCTCCTTGCAGGACTGAACGCACCTCCCAGAAAGCGAGGACCCTTCCCCACCCTCCTTCCTGCTTCTCTTCACAGCTTCCTCCCCTCCCTCCACTTCTCCCCTTAACTTGTTCTGTCCCACCCTGTGGGGAATGGCAGAGAGCATCGTGGAGGGTTTTTAGCCCGTTCAGGAGTGTGGTGACCAAGAAGGTCTGCAGAGAGCAGCTGGCATCAGTCACTCCAGGAAAGAGGCCGTGCAGTGTGGCAGAGGCCTTGGGTGACCTAAGGTCCAAGCCTGGCTCCGCCACTTCTCAGTGTGGTGACCTCTGCAAGTTGCTGGAGTTTCTTCCTCTGTGCAGTGGACATGTTATTTCCCCCAAATGAGGCAGGTGTGAAGGTTAACGATGACTCCTGGAGATCACCTGGTACAGAGCCTGGCACAGAACAGGTGCTCAGGTGTCTAGGCCCCCTCCCTTTCTTCTCAGGATGCAGCTGAACTAGCTCATGGGCCAGACTCTCGAACTTTGCCAGAATCTAGGTTGGGCTAGATTCTGATACTGGGCTAGATACACCAGGCTGGATGGGGTTTGTGCGTTCATTCTTGCATTGCGGGGGGTGAGCAGGCATGAGAGGCTTCCCAGGTACCCCAGTGGAAGCCTGTTTTAGGGCACAGACATCTGGCTCTGATCTTTTCTGGAGGTCATCTTTCCCCAAAGACCCATCTTTCCCCAGCCAAGGAAGTGTGGTGATCTCAGATTGGTGACGTCTGGGGGGCACTCCTCGAGGACAGAAGCCAGGCCTGATGACCCCTCAGTGCCCAGTGCCCAGCACAAGGCCTGGTCCAAGGGACCATCAGCAACTGTTGAAAGACTGAGTATATGTCTCAATACCCAAGGAGCATCTAGCCCTGAAATCAGTGATTCCTACACTTCTCATTTGGGGCCTGGAGATGGGGAAAGACTGAAGCCTCTGGGTTTTCTCCACCTTTTGCAGATCACCTCACAACCCTGCCCCACGTGCAGAAGTACCTGAAGTCCGTACGCTACATCGAAGAGCTCCAGAAGTTTGTGGAAGACGACAACTACAAGTAAGTGCTGGCTTTCTAGCCTGGCCCTTGTTGGGACGAGTGAATCACCACCTGCAGGGCTCACGGAAGGTCACACAGCAGCACCCTCACGCCAGCACACACGAGCACATGGGCGTAATGTGACCTCTGACCCCAGAGAGCCTGCAGTGGTGCTGCCTGAGCATCTCCTCCCACAAGCCCTGCCCCAGCCCGACGGCCGCATGGTTCTGAGGAAGGTGTTTTGTGAACTTCTCAGCTTGGCTTCCCCAAATTGCGTGGGTAGTGTGAATTAGGACTCCATAGCTATGCATGGTGCAGGCTGTGTGCCCAGGGGTCTCACGAGCGACCCCCCCCCCACTCATGGCACTGGGTGGAAGGGCAGCTTTCTAGCCATGTCTCCAGGCCAGCAGACAGTGTTCTCCAAAAGCCTGTTGCATGGACGAGACAGCTCCTTGTGGTCCCAGCTTTCTGCAGGGTACTCACCAGCAGGCGCCCCATCCCCATCCCATGCAGCCCTTATGGAGTAGACCTAGTTCCCATGAAGACCTCTGCGGGCCCTGTGGCCTCGTCTTCCACACACCCTGCTCTAGCTTTCGGTTCTTCATTTGCAGCACCTGGGAATTTATCCAGCATTTCTATGTATTTAGAGGGAGAAGGAGCATTTTCCATATCAACTCTGTCTGCCATATTGATTGGATATCCTCTTGGCTCATTTTAAGCTTGAGGTCAAGTAAAAGCCTCAGTACTTTCTCATATGACCTGATATTTCAAGGCAAGTCTCAGCCATCTTATAATTGATCATTTACCCACTAGATGTCAACTTTACCTCTTTAAATCTCATCTTACTGATTGCTTCCAGTATACCATGATTCCTTCGAATCCTGTTATCTAACATATTTTTTATCTTTTCCAGTTTTGTATCTGAAAATTTGATCAGCTTGATTACTTAGTCTTCATCTAAGTCGTTGAAAACTGTAGAAAACTGTGGCCACTAGAGATACCCCTGAGGTTACCCCCGATTCGCTCACCAGGACCTTGCGAATGGCTGTTCAAAGAGCTCCACATCTGGCCAGCTCTACAGTAGTGGTTTTCAGCCCTGACTGTGAATCAGAGTCACCTGGGAAGCCTCTGACCATCCAGATGTCTGGGGTGGAGACTGTGAATTTGTATTTTTTAAAGCTCCCTTGGTGGTTCTGATGATTGGCCATCTTTGGGAACATAAGACATAATGTCTTTAGTTTTATTGTATAACATTTTGTTAAAATAGAATATAATATGAAATTTTGATGTATTACATAGTAGTAACAATAGATGAAGGCCAGAGATTACCATTAAAATTATGTTTTCGGGGCCAGCCCTGTGGCGTAGTGGTTAAGTTCACGTGCTCTGCTTTGGTGGCCTGGGCTTCACAGGTTCGGATCCTGGGCGTGGACCTACACACTGCTTATCAAGCCATGCTGTGGCAGGCATCCAACATATGAAGTAGAGGAAGATGGGCACGGGCGTTAGCCCAGGGCCAATCTTCCTCAGCAAAAAGAGGAGGATTGGCAACAGATGTTAGCTCAGGGCTAATCTTTTCCTCACCAAAAAAAAAAAAAATTATGTTTGCCACAAATTGAGCTCATTTTACTTACAAAGCGTTTGCTCTTCCTGAAAAGAGTAGCCCGGAGTATGAAATTATTCCCACTTAGGTTCTGGGATAATATTTTCCATTCGTGTGCCAGCAGTGCGATTAAAGAGACAGTAGTTTTTCATTAACGCTGATATCCTTTAAGGAGAAAAATGGTCTATAAATACTTCTGACCATGAGATAATCCTTGGACAAGCTGCAGATCCTGAGTAATTACTCCTTCCGTTCTGAAGGACATTGAACACCCCCAGCACTTAATGCTGAACAGTCATCTTGGAGTTTACAAAGGCTCTTTGTTGTGGTCCAAGCAGACAAACCCAGGGAGGAAGCCTGTGTCCTTGCCCCCCAGCCTAGACCGTTGAGGGGGTCCCTTCTCAGGGAGGCCCTGCCTCTGAGTGACACAGGGCTTGTGATTCTGCTTGAGTAACCCACACTCCATGGCCCAACTCATGCCCAGAGACCTGCTCTCCGCCCCAAATGACGCAGAGGCTTAGTTATTACCTTGAGGACATTGCATTTCTAACACCCTGCCCCCATCTGCTTTGGAGACATTGTGCCAAGGCGCCCAACCTGTGCTTTGTTTTTCTCAGCCCTTAGTCTATTCTATTTTATTTAAGAAAAATTACCCAAATTCCCATCACCTAGGAAGCATGACCATTTGCATTAAATAAACATAATTTTGGACATTTTTCTATGCATAGAAAGTGCGTACATACATAGAGAAGGGTGGGCATATGGATGGGTGGAAGGATAGAATTTATTAAAATTGGATCATACTACACTTGCTATTTTTAATTGAAAGTATTAACTTTAATTTTATTTTGATTTAACCAGAAAAGGAACTGAATTAAAACGTAAGGAATTGCTGCTCGTCAATTAAATATTTCTCCACCACAAGAGATATTATTTCCTAAAAGAGCCTTCTAAGATTAACAAAAGAGGTCAGGAAAAACATTCAGAGGTTTGAGTGCGTTAAGTTCTGTTTTAACTAGATTTCCCTTGTGATCAGGGTCAGTTGACTCTGGATAATTAAGATGAGAACATTAGCGCTCTCCCCCTTCCTTCACCTCCCCTTCACCATCTTCCAATTTTTGTTAGTTATATTAATATTACTATGTAGTCCAAGTTTATAACATACACATCATGTTCAGGAATCATAATTCCTACTGTTTAATGTTTTTAAACAGATAGATTCAATTCTTACCACCTGTTGTTTCTCCACAGCTTCTCCATTCCTAGAGTCTTTATTTTAAATCAATTCCTTATTTAGCTGGATTTCGTCATGACGTAGGTTTTCGCAAGTCCTGCATGCTCTGATTTCTTTCACAAGAGCTTCCCTGTCTGACTTGCTAGACGGGCTCCTTTGCGTCTCTCTCCCGGGACTTGCAGACCCTGTTCCATTGCCTTCTGGCATTGGATGTTGCTGGAGAGAAGTCGCAAGCCAGTGTGACCCTCTCCTCTTGTGAGTGACTTGTTTTGTCCACCTGGTGCATGAGGAAGTCCTTGAAGTCCAATAGCTTAACAAGAAGAATGCCTCAGAGGGGAGGGTTCGTTACCAAATTTCCCTGGAACATGGTGTGCTCTTTCTTCATTTCGGAGGAATTCTTTTGGTTTATATCTTTGACTACTTCTTCTGTGCCATTTCTTGGCTTGTCTCATTTGGGGATTCCAGGAATCCGCGTGTTGGATTCTCCATCTTTTTCATCAGCAGTCGCCAGGATGATCTGTATTCATTCAGTCCTCTCTTGTTTTAGTCCTTGATTTGTTCCTCTAGGCCTCCAGTCTCCCTTTCCATCTTACTCCTTGGTGTTATCATCTCATTTTTCAGGTCTTGTTTTATCAACTCGGGTTCTGAATAGGTTGTTATACAGCTCCAAGCACTTGGGGGGATTTCCTTGTGTTCCCAGGGCCTGCCTTCTGGGCTGAGCAGTCTGGGCAATGCTCTAGTCCTTCCTCTCTCCTTTATTCGTGAGAGGATGTTTGCTAGGTCGCTGTACCATTTCTTTTCATCTTGCTCCATTGGAGAGGTTCCATGTGGCTATTCCATGGCTCAGATGGAGGGAGGTGACATCTGACCCACTGCCGTGGTGTGTGTGATGGGCTGGCTTTCCTCCTGCTGTGCTGCGAAGTCCAGGGGTTCTCTGTCTTTCCCCTCTTCTCTAGCCTGGGGGTTGCAGAGCTCAGGCTCCATGGAGGCAGGGAGCAAGCAGTCAGTTTTAGATATGGGGGCTCTATTAAAAGGCCTACATCAGGGTTTCCTCCACTTAGTTGAGGGCTGTATCCCATTCCAGAAAGGGATACCTTAAGGTTTCAAATCGCGCCCCCATGGAGCCTTCATTTCCATCAGAGTATCCACTATGCTCTCCACCCATCCCACCCATTGCTTCCAAGCATCTGGAGCCACTCAGAAGAGGGAAAGGTAAGGACTCCCACTCAGACCTACTGAGAAGTCTCAGAGGGCAAGATAGGATCCGTGCCGTGTTACAACTCTTGGTCAGACTTCAGAATCCTCTTTCGTTTCTTGGCTGCAAGTTTCTGAATTTCATGGCTTCAGTTCATGCCCCTTCCCTTGTTGAGCAGCAGCTGGTGAGTTCTTTTCCTCCTAAGCCTTTATAATTGTTTGTAGGTTTTGTTGGGAGAGGGAGAGTCTGTCATCTGGCTTCACTCTGTCATTTTCACCCAGAAGTTCTTAATCAATGCTTTAAAAAAATAATGATAATATTGAGGTGCCAATTCTCATAACGTGTCCATTGCCTCGTGCCTGTCTGGGGGCATCTGAGAGGGAGTGCAGTGTAATAATTAAAAACTCCAGTTTAGGAGGCCGGATCTGTGGCCTAGTGGTTAAGTTTGGCATGCTCTGCTTCGGCGGCCTGGGTTCGCAGGTTCAGTTCCTGGGTGCAGACCTCCACCACTCATCGGTGGCCATGCTGTGGCAGTGACCCACATACAAAATAGAGGAAGATTGGCACAGATGTTAGCTCAGGGTAAATCTTCCTCAAGCAAAAAGAGGAAGATTGGCAACAGATGTTAGCTCAGGGTGAATCTTCCTGAGCAAAAAAAACAAAAACAAAAAACTCCAGTTTGGGGTCAGATAGTCCTGGGTTTGATCCCCTGCTCTGCCACTTGCCAGCCCTGTGAATTTGGGGAAGCCACTTAACTTCGCTACTCCTCAGTTTTCTCATCTGTAAGATGGGATAATAAACATCCCTAGTTCATGAGAATGAACGTTGTTGAGAATGAACACATTTGTGCTTGGCAGACAATGGGCCATAATTACTGTTTTTACTGTGCCTTCCTTAACCATTATTTCTTGGTCATGGAAATCCCCTGGGGACCTTGGGGGGAAGTGGCTGTCATCTGGAGCAGACCTTGAAGTATTCATGGGTTCCGTGACTATAATAGCCCTTAACAGCAATGCACTTTCCCAGTTCCAAACGTATACATATTCACTTCCTCTCTGATACACCAGAGCCTGCTGATCTTGTGAAAATCTTTGTTTTCAGACTGTCGCTCAGAATCGAACCTGGAAGCAGCTCTCCAAGACTAGTCTCTTCCAAGGAAGATCTTGCAGGTATCGTAGCCACCTCAAGTGGGGACAAACCCACTAAGAGCCCAGACGTGGCTGTCAGGGTCGGCCTTGACTGTGGAGCCAAGGGGCACAGTTGAGAGTACAGGTTGGCAGACTCAGCTGTCCCTGCGCACAGCTCTCCCACACCAGCCTGCCCAGGTTCCTGATCACATGGGGCCCCTGGAAGAGCTTGGGACCCAACAGCCCCAAGAGAGGCAAGATCAGAGCCCCAAGGTGGGAGCATGCACAGGGTAGAGAAAACCCCAGGATCTTCTCTGGGTCACCTGGACCCTTTTTATCAGGCCTACTGCCCAGGCTCGGATGACATGCCTTGGAGGGGTGCACAGGATGCCAGGGTATTTGGTGTCACCAGACACAGATGGCTCACCTTCCTGGAGCATCAGTTTTATTCGCATATTTGGGACACACACACACAGTGTCCCTAGTGATTAAGGGCCCAGGCTTTGAAGTCACACTGGAGCTGTGCTGTTTTCTAGCTTTGTCACTTTACCTCTCTGATCTTCAGCCACAAGATGGAGGTAATACTAGCACTCACCTGATGGGTTGTTGTGATGCCTGGGCAAGTTCATGCCTGTAAAGCGCTCTGCGCCTGGGGGCACATTGGGAAAATGCCCGTGGTGTTAGCTGCTTCGTCCTTGTTACTGTCACGGTTTCCTTCCATCAGTATTCCAACCAACTCTCAGTGACTGGGGCTGATCTCTGCTGCTGCCTGGGGAGGGACTGGATTGGGGGCAGGGGTCCAACTGTACTTCCTCCTCCTGTTTGAGTTTGGGTCACACCAATCTTGGACAAGCAACTTTACCCCTCTGGGCCTTGGTTTCCTTACCTGTAAAATGGGGATAATAAAACTTCCATCCCAGGATCATTGGAAAGTCAAAATTGAAATGATATTCGGAAGGCACTCAGGGTAGAGTCTGATGTGCAACGAGTGTTGGGTGCGGGGGTGGCTGTTGCAAACTGCTGCCTGGTGTTTTGCCACCCCCCAGCCTGTTGACCAACTCAAGCCACTCTCTCCACTGTCTGGAGCCAGGCCAGTGCAGCAGGAGCGTCTCCTGTGGGCACGGACGCAGAGCCCACAAGAGCAGTGTTGCAACCTCTCACTAGGCCTGCCAAGCAAGGACTCTGCCCTGACTCCCAAGTTTTCAACAGGCTCCTCATCTTTTCCAGCCTCTCCTGGCTCCATTGTGCAGGCTGGACCCTGCCCCTAGCACCCCTGGAGGCCCGGTAACTTAGCAGAGGGAGACGCTGGTGGATCCACAGAGCCTTGGAGGTGCTGCTGTCCACACCTCAAGAGACAGAGCCTGGCCTAAGCTTGATTTCCACAGGGTTCCATGAGCCCAATCTTAAAATATCTTCTGCACTCTCCTCCCAAATCCTCTGCCTTCCACACATGACAGATGACCCACTAGCCAAGGTGACCAGAAGGAAAGCTCCTGGTGCTGGTCTTGTCTCTGCCTTCTCAGCTCTTTCCCTGTTCTAGAATGCCTTCCCCCTCTCGGTCAGCAGTGTTCCTTTCAGATGCTCGGGTCACTTACATCTGACCTGTGTGTGTGCGTGTGTGTGGAGTGGAGGCAGACGTTCCATCAGAGGGCTGGAGGAAATGGCAGCAGGATTGTAAAGCAATTGTGTAGGGCCACAGAAGGAGCAATAGGAACCACTCACCGTTCAAGACTCTTTAAGAGATAATGCCAGAATTCTGGAGCAGAGAGTGGGCTCAAATACAAAAGTGTTCTGCCCTTCTGAATCTCCTCCAAATTAGTTTGAATAAGAGATCTTTGCAGCCTTAGCTGGTTAATGTGCCTTAACAGGATGACCACATCTCTGGCCTTCCCCAGGTGCCGAGAAGTCTCCATGGCCACACTTGCTTTCTACCCTCCAGACAGTGCTGGAGGATTCATCTCCCATTGCCCCTTCTTGCCCCCAGCCCAGGGCCCCCAGGGACCACCAGCTCCCCCTGCTAGGCTGGTGGGCTGTAGACCGGAAGCCAGGCTCAGAAAGCTAGCACTGCTGATTGGGGCCCTCAAGAACTGGGCCACTCACCGAGCCCTGGGGCAGGAAAGGAGGAGCTGCATTTACTTTTGACCCCTGCCTATAAAGGGAATCAGTGCCCAGGAACCAGGACCCAGCCCCTCGCCTAGCCTCCTCAAGGTGCAGCCAGACTCTCCTTCCATCATCCACCATCACCTCCACTGAGCTCTTTTTACTAGCCGTGTGAAACCAGAACCCAGCAGGTTAACTAACCTCCAGCATCAGTCAGAATCCTGGCAGGAAACAGAATTGCCTCTGGATGGCTCACACGAAGAGACTTAACGAAGGTGAAATGGGAATAGGAGTAAATATTTCACATAAAGAATGGTGAGGGACCCAGCCCCTCTAGGCTGCAAGACCTGAGGAAGAAAACGTGTTACCACCTCCAGCAATTGCTGAGTCACAGCATGGTCAACTTGGCAGGGGCTGTGGTCGTAGAGGGTGAAGCAGGAGGGAGTGGGGAAGAAGAAATACTCTGACCTCTCTCTCCTCCCCCCACACCCCATCTGCTGCTGGAGCCAAACCCAGCTGGCAGCCTGGGGTGAGGGAGCCAAGAGATGCCTCTCGGGGTCAGCCTCCCAGGGCACCGAGCAGGCCAAAGAATGGATCTGAGGGGTCGAACAGCATACCCACCAAGCCTCAATTTCTCCGTTTTCAAAGCGAGCATAATAATACTTCCCTCACAGGGTTGTGGGAATTTATTGAGATCACGTGTGTAAAACGCTTAGCACATTGCCTGACACACAGAACGCACTCATCAACTATGACTTTATTAGGACGATGTTATTATCGTCAATATTACGACTCCGCCTCTGTCACTGAATCAGCCTCCAGGTTTTAGCAGAACCTCACTTCCTCAGGGAAGCCTTTCTTCCCTTGCTCTCCCCACCCCTTCCCACCCCTCCCCACCCGGTGAGGCCGCCTGTCACACCAGGGGTTGGCAAACTGCGGCCCATTCTGCCCTGGCCCTGTTTTTGTATTGGATCACAGCCACACCCATCCGTTGCCTTACTGTCGGTGGCTGCTTTCATGCTGCAATGGCAGTTGAGTGGCTGGGACAAAGACCCTGTGGCCTGCAAAACCTAATAATAGTCACTATCTGGCCTTTTACAGAAAGCTCATACCCTCTCGCAGCCCTCTGTACTTCTAGCACTTCCCTCTATGGTAATTAGACAGATGTCTGTGCTTAGTTGTCCCCTGTCTGCCTGCCCCACCGGGCTGAAAGCCCCCTGGGGTAAGGACCCCGTCTGCCATTCCCAGAGCCCAGCACACCAGAGCTGGATAAATTCCCCTGGTTGCCTGCCCTTGTCCCTTCAGCCCCGGCCTCTGAGCTCCTTGCTGGGTCCCGTGGGCACCCGGTTCCTGGAGGCGGCTCCAGAGAGGGCTGGCTGCTGACTCCGCACTCCCTTCCAGAGAAGTGCTGATGCCGGCAGTTTTCGCACAGTAGAGCAAGCCCCGGCTACAGGAGTGTTTTCCACCAATTTTCCAAATCCTGGCTCCAGCCCTGGAAGCAGGATGTTAAGGTTTTCATTGATCACCAGAGGGCCTGGGAGTGCCTGGAAGGCTTCAGACCCACTTAGTGGTCCTGGCTTCCCACCCACAGCCTCAGATGACAGAGAGGCGAGTGCTGCTGCAGCCGTGGGATAGCCAAGGGGTCCCGTGGAGGGCGGGACCAGAGGGGCAGCTCCAGGGAGGCCTTCCCCTGTCTGGCAGTTAGACTGGGCTGCGTGGCAGGAGCCCAAACAGACGTGGGGACAGGAATATGCCTCTTGCAGTCCCAGGAATGGGAAGAACGCGGCTCCCCTCAGCTCCTCAGGAGGGAGTGTAAGCTACGGCTCTGGGCTCTCTTTCCAGCGGTCAGGCACCCTCACACCTGTCAGGGAAAGGCCCCAAGGCACCTTCATTCACTTAAGACTTACACGCCAAGCATCCACTGTGAGCCAGGAACCCAGTGGGACAAGGCAAAGACCTGGTCTCCTGGAGCTTACAGTTTAGTGGGGGAGAGAGGCAGCTAAAGCCACCAGCGGGCAAGGCGTGGCCTGTCAAGGAGCCAGAAGCAGGCCCTGTGAGTTCCCTGACCCTTCTCTGTGGCTGCGCGCGCTTCTCTAACCAGCTCTCCTTGGGCACTGGAGACCCTGCCTCCAGCGTTAGAGGTAGCCCTGGTCTCCATCTCTCCGAGGCCTCTGTCAGTGTCAAAGTGGTGCTGAGCTGAGGCTGTGCCCCTTGTGTCTGCACTGGTCCCCGCGCCCCACAGAGAGCTGCCCCCACTCTCCACCCCTGGGGAGGGGCTATGCCAGCAGTTCCACACCGACAAATAGACTGTGAGAAAAGAAATGGAGAAACCTTCTCAGTTTCTGGTCTGTGGAGAAAAAAGGCCAGGAATGCCACGTTTTTAATTCCCCCCCTGTATGTAATGTTTAGTTTATATAAATGAACTAATATTTTCCTGGAGAGCAAAAATCATAAAGAACGTTGACCCCCAGAGAGGGCAAGTAATGTTTATGTGTGCCTTGGAACTGGTGAAGACATTTCCAGATTTTGTTAGCACCCCCTCCACGTGACTTAACCAACTGACAGGTTTTCTCTGAAGATTCCTTGGAAGCAAAGCAAGTCCATGGAAAATCTCAGCCTGGGCCTCAGGTTTCTGTACTCGTACCTTCTGGACTGCTCTCTGACATGCCTTCTTGTCTTCCTTGTTTTACTGCCTAGTGGGCAAATGCTCTGCTTTGGAGTTGGGCAGACCTGAGTTTAGAGCCTGGCTCCAGCACTTCTTAGCTGTGGGACCCTGGGCAGTCGGCTTAACTCTCTGAGCCTCAGTGGTCTTACTGGTGAAGCGGGAACAGGAATAAATGCTTCACGTAGGCTCACTTCACAGGGCCGAGGCTGTGCCGGAAGAACCCTGAGCACAGTGCCTGGCACACGCTCTCCACTCAGGAGTGTTAGCCTGTGGCCCTCACAGGCAGGCTCTAGTGCTGTCTGGATGGAGGGACAGTGTGACGCAGCCAACGGAGCACTGGACAGGGAGCCAGGGGGCCCTCATCTCTGCTCCAGCTTACCTCTCACCAGCTGTGCCAGGTGTTACAGCCGCATAACCAGTCACCCCAGAACCTCGTGGCACAAAATGACCATTTTATTACACACATAGATTCTGCCAGTCAGGAATTCAGACAGGGCACAGCTGGGGTGGCTTGTCTCTGCTCCACAAAATCTGGGGCCTCAGCTGGAAAGCTCACAGGCTGAGAGGGGCTCGATGGCTGGGGGCTGGAATCGTCTGGACGTGCTTGGTGCTGGCTGTTGGCTGGGACTGCAGCAGGGGTGGAACATGTATGTACATGTGGCCTCCTGTGTGGTCTAGACTTCCTCACCATGTGGCAGCCTCAGGGTCCTCAAACTGTTACGTGGCAGTGTTCCCCCAGAGCGGATGTCCCAAGAGCAGGTTGGAAGCTGCATCGCGGTGTCTGTGTGGCACCCCTTGGAAGTCATGTAGCCCCACTTTCACCACACTCTGTAAGTCAAGGCAGTCACAAAGGCCTGCTCAGGTCCAAGGAGAGGGAACGTAGACCTGACCACTCAACAGGAGCAGTGTCAGAGAATTTGTGGACATGTGTTAAAACCACCACACCAGCTGGTTCGCGGTAGGGAAACAGAGGCTTGAAGATGATGATGATAATATAATAACAATGATGGCAGCTCTTTCCAGGTGTTCACTTGGTGACCCTCACACGTACACTGTGAGATGGGGGACAATATCTCTATTCTATATGTGAAGGTGCTGGGGCGCTTACCCCACCTCATCTCATGCATTGCTAAGCCTGGGAGTCTGGACCGGTCACTCTTATATCCAACATGTGGAAGAAGCAGAATGCACCTGAGGCCCCCAGAGTGCTCTGGGCTCTGTCCCCAACGTCTCTTGCGTCTATGCAGTGCAGTAAGCACCCTGCTTTGGATGACAACCTTGGCACATCCATGATTTTCCTATGGATACTTTGAGTCACACAGTGTCCCAACTTGGTCCCTTAGAAGGCTGGTTCTTTGTAAGAATCAGAACTCCAAACCAGATTTGGCATTAAATCTTCCCTCACCCAACTGGGGTGCTTCAGGCCTGACTGCTTGTGGTGGGAGAGCGGGGGTGCCTGGCCCTTCTCCCTCCCCAAACACGTCCCCACTTCCCTCGGCTTGCTGACTGCAAAGGACTGGAGGGAAGGACACAGTCTTAGTGGTGCGTGCTGCTGTGTGGGGCGTGGGTGCCAAGACATGATGTCAGCGTGGTGGCAGTTGATAACGCTGACACTTCCTCTCACGGGCACTTCTTCGGTTTTTCAGAGATCCTGCAGGTCCCTTGACCTGGGCAGATGCAAATCCATTCTGGGAGCCACTGCAGCCCCTTCCATGGCCCCTCAGAGTCTGTGGCCACTGCGTGCTTCTTGCTGCTTGGGTCCCCTCAAGCCCTCAGCTCCATGCCAGGTCTCCTCACAGGGGGCCACCTCGGTTCATGGGAGGCCACACTCTTCCCTGTCCTGGCGGATCCACGAGTTCAGCTAACTCTAGTGTAGTCACTGCTGTCCTCTGGTCATGGCCATGTTGGCCCCAGGCCTGAGTAAGGCTCTGGGAGTCTCCTGGGTCTCCCAACTGCTGGGGACATGTTCCAAGCTCCTCAAGTGGTCTGTGGAGACCCCCTCACTGTGGTTGAGTAGAAGAAGAGAGCACCCCATGGGTGAGGAGTAGGGACTCCCCCTCCACATGCTCTTTTCTCTGCCCTAGCTGAGGGGCCCAAGGGCTGAGAAGCCGGTTTTCTCCCATTCACTCTGGAAGTTCTCGTCTGCTTTGTTCTAGAAGTGTCCCATCTTAGTAGCCTGTTACGTCAAGGTCAAGCAGACGAGCCAAGACTCAAACCTCCTGCCCTACTGTGGCCCAGCTCCTCCAGAGGCAACAATGGCTTCCCCGGCATTCCTTGCTCCCTTTGGCCTGGGAATCTGGGCCTTCTGATTCCAAGGAGGAAGCACCTGGGCCTCACCACAGTTGAAGAGTGATCAGATGCCATTTCTCAGAAAGAAATGAACCAGGGCATTCTGAGTGATGTATGAGATAGATCTTGGCTTCCAGTAAGGACCCTGAGAGCTGCATGTATGGGAAGCAAAGAATGTGTGTGAATGTAAAAGTGACTAGCTCCCAGGCTCGGCTGTGAAACCTGGCCAGAGAAGGGTTTCAACACAAACAGACTTTCCGTGCAGAGGGGCCCTGTGTCCTGGAGTGCTGCACGGCGCTGGCAGACCCAGCGAGGGCCTGAATCCCTGGTCTGGGAACAGGCTCTCAGCGTGCGCAGAAAAGAAGCCGAGAGACACGGAGCCCCCTTCAAACTGGGTGAAAGTACGCCCTGTGCACCAGACGCTCGGACGGCACTTCCTAGAGCTCCGGATCGTGGCAGTTGTCATTCCCTTCTCCGGTGAGGAACCAGAGGCTCGGCAGGCTGAGGAGACTGGACCATGAGCTCCGGGCTTGGCCCCACAGAGGCTGGACTGGAACACAAGTCTTGTGACTCCAAGTTGAGTGGTCCCCCCCTGCCACAGCTGCCTCCCATTAATTTCCGATGTGTGAGATTTGGAAGGCACCCTCGTGAGCAGCAGCAGGGCTGCCAGACTGCTGAATTCGGGCAGTGCTGACCCAGGGCAGGGCCGCTCAGATGCTGCTGGAAACCCGTGGGAACAAGGCTTCCAATCCCAGCTGCGTGTCCTCCTCCTTGGCAGAGCTGGCTTCTCTGCAGCCGTGAGCACTGCACC
The DNA here is from genome assembly GCF_057802395.1 of Ceratotherium simum simum. Taxonomy (NCBI): domain Eukaryota; kingdom Metazoa; phylum Chordata; class Mammalia; order Perissodactyla; family Rhinocerotidae; genus Ceratotherium; species Ceratotherium simum. The sequence continues at coordinate 9,267,828 of NC_141928.1, read as the reverse complement.
TGGCCCTGCAGCACACTCGGCCAGCACTCTGACTTCTTGCCTAGTCCTGCTCTGGGCACTGGGAACACGGCCACTGCCTCCCAGAGCTGGTGTCTCCTGGGGAGGTGGACAGTCAACCGGAAATCACACACAATTCCTTAGTTACAAACGGACGGGCTCTGTGAAGGCAAGATGCACGCTGGTGGAGAGCAAGTGATGGAGGCCCTGACCCAGGAGGATGGGGGTTAACGCCCTCTTCACGAGGGCTCTGTAAAACACTGGGCCCTGTATCTCAGTGAAAGCCCTCACTGTTGTCCAATTTAACTCTGAAGATGGGAGAAGATTAGCAGTTCTTTCCTTCCATTTTTCTCTCTCCTCCTGAGGGAAACATACAGGATGAACAGGAGGTCATTTCTGGGGCATTTCAGGCTTGTCTCCTATGGTCCACGTGGGTGGACAGAAGAGGATGCTGGCTCCTGGCAAATGTTCTGGCTCTGGCTGGCCGACCAAGGTGGCAGACTAAGCCCCCCCAGTTTGCTCTCCCTAGAGACCCAAAGCAGAGGAAAGGGGACAATTGCTGGGTGTTCCAGCCCCAAAGATGGGTGCTGCCTGCACAAGGCCACCTCTGAGAGGGAAGAAGTGACAGCTGAGACCAGGGGCTTTTGAGATCAGGAGAATAGTGCATCGCTTCTGAGACGCCTTCCTTTAGAATTACAAATGAAGATCACTTTCCTCCTGCATCTAAAATGATAATTTTCTCAAATATTTGTTCTATTGACCCTGGTTTTACACAATTCTTTTCAGCCTCTCTCTTCTCATCCCAGAGACACTGGTTTTCCCCCGCATTCTGTCCCAGGCCCACCTTCTTCTCACTGAGCTGACAGCCCTGGATAATCTCACCCACTCCCAGGGCTCCATGCCCCCTTGTGTTGACAAGTCCTACACATCTGTCCCTAGCCGCCGTCTGTCTCCTGAGCACCACACCCATCTCCCCAATGGCCTCCAGACATCAGTCCCAAACTGAACTTCTGATCAGCCCCCAAGCCTGCTCCCTAAGTGAACAGCATGGGGCTCCAACTGAGGGTTACCCCAGGTCCCCTCCTGCCACACGCCTGCTGGTCCACCTCCTAGACACCTCTCGTCTACATCTCTCCTTCCCAGCCTGTGGTCTTGGCCACATCCATATGCTTTCCAGCCAGACTGAGCTTTCTAGGGTGCGAATCTGAGCATAGCACTGCCCCTCCTATAAATCTCCACACATTCCCCTCATTAAACTCTAGGCTCCTCACAAGGCCCCTCAGCTCCAGCTGGGTCCCCCGCGCACACACGTTCCTCACCCTCAGCTCTTCAGCCAGGCTGGCTCTCTGCAGTTTCTCTAGTAGGTTCTGCCATCTGTCATTTCAGGGTTTTTGTGCATGTTGCTCCTTCTACATATGCTGCTGCCTCTGCTGGAACTCTTGTGCCAGCCTGAATGTCAGACCCTCTAGGTCCTCTCTGACTTTCCCTTGTTCTCTCTGACTGCTCACTGCTCCACTGCTCCCTACTCCCCAGCAGCTCACCCTGGCAAGCCCCTTAACCCTTCTGACCTCAGGCTCCACATTGTAACCTTGTGATAACACCAGTGCCTGTGAGGCAGTGTTATTGTGAGGCTTATGTAGGATCCTGTGTACAAAACATTTAGCAGTTTCTGGCACCTTGTAGATGCTTGATGAACTTCAGCCATTATCATTACCACCGTCTTTATTGTTGTGGTGGTTATACTATTGGTGTAGTGATTGCTATTACCATATTTATTATTATTTTTCTCCTATCAAAGCATGTGTCTCTCCTGGGTGTAGTTATCTGGTTACTTGTCTCTCTTCCCCACTTGACTGTAAACTCCATGAAGGCAGAACATCAGCTCTCTGATTCAGTGGGGCTGTCCAGGACCTGGCCCGAGGGCTGGCACAGGCTCAGGAAACATCTGTGGCAAGAAGGAGGGAGGGATGCTGTATCATTTCCTCCTCACAGGGAGGCCGCCAGGTCAGATCACTGTTCCTGTTTTACAGATGTAGAATTCAGGCTCAGAGGTGTGAGGTGACTTGCCCAAGGTCACTCAGCCTGCAGTAGCAGATACCAGTGGAGCCCAGGCCTGTCTGCCTCCGGATCCTGAGCTCTTTGCTGTTGCCATTCATCATCCTTCATCCAGTCCACTCCAAAGCCGCTATTAGAAGGCCCTGTGCTCTTTTCTCTTCCAATCAATGACTGGTCTGTTGGGCAGCATGTTGGTTTCTTGAGAGAAATGTAATGAAAACCAGATTTTTTTTAACATGATATCTCGTTCCCCACAGAGACTGTCAGTTCTCATATGTTCCAATAAAACTGCTAAAGAAACAGCCACTTAAAGAGCTTTAAAGATTATTCATGGAAAAATTATGCTGAGGAAAAATAGAGCAGTCCTCTGAGATAGTCAAGCCACATGGTCAGTTTTTCCAGCTGTTCGTGCCATATCGGGCCGGGCAGTGGGACCACACTCTGCTAAGCGAGGCCAGAGCCCCAGCTCGTTATCACCGCCCCCAGCCCTGCCCCTGCCCCAAGGACATGGAGAAACAAACTTGCCAGCTGCCTAGCTCAGAAACAGTCCCCCAAAACATGTGTCCTTGGTGCTGTCACGTGGTGGCCACCCCAGGCTTGGTGGGGTAGGAACGTGAGGCCTTTCAGTAGCCGAGAGTGTTACTCACTGGCAGAGAGGCCACCCCCATCCCTAGGTCCCAGCTGAATGGAAATTCTTCTGCTTCAGCATCAGACCCAAGCTGTTGATCAGCAATACAGGGGATGGGAGTGCCTGAGACCCAGGGCACCCAGAGCAGCATCAGCTTTGATGCTGGGCCCAGGGAGAACACAGCCTCTTCTGCTTGGGCCCCTCACCCTTCCCTCAGCTGGGCTGAGGGGCATCTGAGGCCAGGCATGCCTCCCAAAGCCGTGCAGAGCAGCAAAAAGTGGGGGCAGATCCACGCCTTGTCCTTGAGGGAGAATCAGAGCTGAGAGGAAGAGACCACAGGCAAGTCCGGAGGCTTCGGAGAGGCTGAATGTGGAGATCACAGGCGGCATGCAGGAACCACATGGAGACAGGTAGGAAAGGGACTCGATCAGGAGTGAGCAGGAAGGCCGAGGAAATTGCCAGAAGAGCCTCCGAGTGTCCAGCTCTCGCTGCACACACAGCTGGTTAAGGGAATAAACCCAGCACCCCTCATGACCTGGTGTGCCTCTGAGCATCCCTTTAAAATGGCGACAATGGTACCACCTGCATAGAAGTCAATGCGGTAGCACGTTGAAGTGTTTATACAAGCCTGGCACTCAGCTAGTGCTCAATAGACGTTAGTCCCCTTCACCTTCCCTTCCTCAAGAGTAGCAGTCGGACCTTATCCATCACATATTTCCTGGAGGAAGTGCCTCTTGCTTATCAGGTCACTTCAAATGTGTCACTGTGTTCCTTCTTCCTCAGGTTTTCACCAATGCCTGACCTTTGAACTGCTGGAGCTCCTCCCCCAGGATAGTGGTGTACCCTGGGTTCAAGTGCCGCGTGTAGTAAATAGAGAAACCCTGGCTTCCTTACCTGTAACACGGGGCTGCTAAGAGTACCCACCTCGTGGATGCAGCACAGGCACACAGCACGGTGCCAGGCGCGCAACATTCAGCCATAACTGTCACCATTATCATTAGTACGACAACACCAGGGAGTCGAGTTCCAGTTCAAGCCACAGGGGCAGGAGCAATGCGAGTTGACCTTTACAAAATACTTTCTGAACCCAGAGTGGGAGCCAGAGTGACTCAGGCAGTGAGACTAATCCCGCGTACATGCCGCTGATAAACAAGGCCGAGTCCACCCTCCGCATGGATTCCTTTATTGAGCAATATGTGCAAAACAAAAACAAGGCAGGACGGCTTCCATTCTTCCTTTTCCTCTCTGGAGCAACTGCGTGAGACATTTCCTCCCGGACAGAGCCTGCTTTCATTCCGGCGTTTTGAGCAGTTCTTCACTGGGGCACGTGTCAGAATCACCTCGAGAGCAATGCCCAGACCCTCCTGAGGCCAGCAAAACCAGAACCTCCAGGGATGGGCCCAAGAAACTCTGTTTCTCACACACTCTCCAGATGATTCTGATATATTCCTTGGTTAAGAATTACAACCTCAAAGAAGCTGATGACAGCATGGAACCCCTCACCAGGAAAATGCACACATACACAAAGCTTAGATACAATTTCAGTATCTCCAGACATTCCTCAGAGGCCTTCCATGGACCTCTCTGGGGTGGTGAAGTCCAGGCCATGCCTCTCTGACTTCATTATTATGAATTGGTCTTCAGAGCCCTGTTCTTGAGACGTCATATGTGGGCTGGAATCGAGACCTCAGACAGCTGCCTCTCTCTCTCCTGCCACCAGGCCAGATCACCAGACAGCCACGCGGAGAGGCCCTGTGGTGTTGTGGGGCCTCCTTGTTAAGGTTCCTTGGGCTGCAAACAACAGAAACAGACTCTGGCTGGCCTCAACCAAAAGGGAAACCGTTGACTCATGGAATCCAGGGAGAGCTGAGCAGCCAGGCCAGGGAAGGACTGGGAGGCCCTGGGCTTCGGGAACAACTGGAACAGGACTCCCTTCCACCCTGCTTTTTGCCTCACTCTGTGAGCCTCTGTCACTACAGACCCGCTTCCTTCTTCACGAGAAGGGAAACATGGCCGTCGACAGTGTCTAGGTTGTATTTCTCATCCAACAAAAAGAGATTGTCCTCAAATATATTCTAGTCTCAAATCGGAAAATCCTGGGGAAGGTGTCTACCCCTAGCCAGGACCAGGGGCAAGGCCACATTAGTGACCCCATTCGTGGGAGGGGAGATTCCTGGAGAAGGTGCTGGGCAGGTGGTCCCAGGTGTCCACTCCATGAATTCGCAGGCCTAGACTTGAAAATGATTCCTGTGCCAACCAACTCCCTGTCTTCGATGCCTAACCTCCTGAGCTCCTGCTTCCCTACCTGTGAATTAACACTAATAATAGAGTCCTCCAAGGGGTGTTATGTGGGTTAAATGTGAAGGTATTGCAGGGCTGCAGCAGGACACAGACGGCACACTCAAATGGGGTGACCGGAGGAGAGTTTCAGAACGGGGCTATTTACAAAGACGTGGGCAGGGTGTAGGGGAACCCCAAGGGACAGCACAGCACCCCATGGCTAGAAATAGTGGGGTCCTGTAACAGCCCCCAGGCCTGCAGGAGTACAGGGAGGCAGTGGTTACCAAATCCAGAGTAGAGAGGTTTGAGAAGACTGCTGCCTCTCGGGAGTGGCCCCACAGGAGAGAGCTGGAGGAAGCAGTACCCCAGCCTCGCTCTCCTCCCTTCCCCCAGTCTCTGACCAGGGCTCCCCATTGGCCTGACCTGCAGGGAGCAAGAAGGGAGGGAGCCCACTGACCTAGGCCCCGTGCACAGCATGGAGAAAGGTGCAGGACGGATCTGGAGGGCAAACGGAAGATTCCAGCACAGCTTCTAGCACGGCACCTGGCACGGAGTAGGTGTCCAGTAGTTTTAAAGTATTCTCATTTTAAATAATGAAATATTTAATACATAGAGAATATCCCTTGTACCCACCACCCATATTTAACAGAAGTAACATTTTGCCATATTTGCTTTATATTTTTCAAGTAATTAACATCACAGAAAAAGCAAAAGTCCGTCTCACCCATCCTTTCCTTTCTTCCTGAGAGAAGTACTTCTGTCCTGGTACCGCTCTGTGTCATTCTTGTGCAGGTGTTTGTATTTTACTGCATATGTACTGTAGGGGAGGAAGAAATTTTCCTCTACCCTTCTAGGTTCTTCTCACTCATCTAAAAATTAAGTTGAGGGCCGGCCCCGTGGCTTAGTGGTTAAGTGCACGCACTCCGCTACTGGCAGCCCGGGTTTATATCCCGGGCACACACTGATGCACCGCTTCTCTGGCCATGCTGAGGCCGCGTCCCACATACAGCAACTAGAAGGATGTGCAACTATGACATACAACTATCTACTGGGGCTTTGGGGGAAAAAAAAATAAGGAGGAGGATTGGCAATAGATGTTAGCTCAGAGCCGGTCTTCCTCAGCAAAAAGAGGAGGATTAGCACAGATGTTAGCTCAGGGGTGATCTTCCTCACCAAAAAAATAAAATAAAAATTAAGTTGACTTGAGACGGATTAAGAGGAGAAAATCAAATTTAATTGTGTACCTACAGGAACCCACATATGTGACAGGGTCAGAGACAAAAAGGGTAAAACAAGGTATATATGCCATCTTGGGCTAAGGAATGAGATAGGGGCCTAAGGCTTCGTAGGGGAGGAGGGCAATTCACAGGATGATAAGAAGAGCAGATGTCCAGTAATTAGAGGTTTGCCCTGCCATACAGATAGGTCATAAAAATTTATTTCTGGTAATAACTCTTATTATGAGCAAGGCCCCCAATTTAAATTCTTTAAGGGAGGGATAAAGGTTTCTTTTGAGCCCACAGGGTCTTGATTGCCTTTAGCTCAAAGTATTCCACGTGCCAAAGTGTCACATCTTGGGGAGGCCTGTTCTGAACCCCTTCAATACCTATATATAAGCATATATACTACTGTTTTGTATGTTTTTTAAACTTTACATAAATAACATCATGCCATCAACATAAACATTCTTTTGCAACTTGCTCTTTCTACTTAGCATGTATTTCTATGACTAGTCCATATTGGGACCTGTATATCCAGTTTTTTTCATTTTTTTCTGCTCTGTAGAATTTGTTGAGTGAACAGACCACAACTCATTTATCCATTTCCCTACTGAGGGGCATGTAGGTTGTTTCCACATTGAATATCCTTGTAAATGTGTCTCCTTGTGCATCTATGCAGGAGTTTCCCAAGTGTAGAGACTTAGAGTTGGAAACACCGGTCGCAAACGCATGGCATCTTCACCTTTACTCTGCATGGCTAGTTGCTTTCCAGATATTCTACACTCATATGAGCCCTGAACTAGCATTCCTGTCCCTCCACATCCTAGCCAGCACTTGATATTGTCAGGCTAATTATTTTTTTACAATCTGATGAGATGAAAATATATCTCATTTTTACTATAATTTACATTCCCATTATCATCAGTGAGGTTAGGCATCTTTCCTTATACTTGTTGTTCATTTGGGGTTCCTCTTTTGTGAATTTCCTATTTGTGTCCTTTGCCCATTTTCTCTGTGTGGTTTGTCTCTTTCTTGCTGATATTTGAAGTTTTCTATAGTTCTGAACACGAATCCTTTATTGATGATGTGGGTGGCAGATCCCTTTTCCCAGACTACAACTTGCCTTTTAATGTTGATTTTGCTGTCTTTTGTTTATTGGTTTGTTTTTGTGTGGAAATGTTTAATTTTAATGTAATCACGTTTATTCATTTTTTCCCTTTAGGGTTTGTGCATTTTGTTTCTTTCCTTTCCCCAAGGTCATAAAGATTGTCTCTTATTTTTTCCTAGTAGTTTTGCCTTTTTGCTTTTCACATTCATGGCATTAATCCACTTGTATAATATAAGGTAGGAGGACTCTAATTTCATCTTTTTCCACATGAAACCCAAATGTTCTAGCCCCATATACTGAAAAGACCCTCTCTTCCCCACTGACTTGTAACGCCACCACCATCATGAAGCAAGTTCAGGCTCTCACTTCTGATTCACTGAACTATTTCTCTATCCATGCCCCAACACCAAACTGTTTGAATTAGTATTGTTTTGTATTTTGTTCTGATATCTAGTAGGGCAAGTCCTCTACTATTCTTCTTAAGAATTGTCTTGGCTATTTTGTCCCTTTATTCTTCCTTCAGGATTTTAAGATCAACTTAAATGACTGGGTCTGGCAGGGTTTGAATACCATGCCATTGACAGTTGCAAGCAAGGAAATGACATGGCCAGCTTTTCGTTTTTCAAACACTCGTGAACCTGTTTGGGAGTTGGATTTCAGAGGATCAGACTGAAGACAGGAAGCAGATAAAGTGTGGGAACCCAGGCTTGTCAGTGGCAAGAGAGATGGGCGAGGAGGGGATGTACAAAATCTAGGAGCCTTGGTGATTGGGTATGGCAAGTGAGAAGAGAAAAGGCAAGTCACAGTCTGGGAGAAGCCAAGACAACCCCCCATTCCAGGCCAGGTGACTGAGTGACCAGCAGTGCTTCCAGCCAAGGCTGGAAATACAGGAGGAGGTTCCAGGTTCAACCTTGGCTGAGTGGAACTTGGGGTACCTTAGGAAAGTTCAGACAGAGGTATCATGCCAACAGATGGATATATAGGTCTTGGGCTCAGATAAGAAGACTGCAGTAAAGATTCAGGAGTCATCAGCATGTCTGTTGAGTCAAAATCAAATCAAAACCAGGAGCCAAAGAGGGAGGCCTGTGTCGCAAACACCAATGTGAGGGGTTGTTGGAGGATAAGGAGCCCATGGAGGAGACATTGTGACAACGATCGAAGAGGCACAGAAGAAGCAGGAGAGCGTGACATCGTGGACACATGGGAAGTGGAGTGTTTCGAGAAGGCGTGATCACTAGCATCAGATGCCAAGGGCTCTGGTGAGAAGGCCGATGAGTGCTCACCGGTTTGGCAAAAAGGAGGTCAATGGAAATGTCATTAGGCACAGAAGCCAGATTTTAGTGGCTTGAGGAGTAAGTGAGAGGGGCAGAAGCAGAGCACAGACCTCTGTTTGAAGAAATGTGACTGGCTGGGAGGAAGATCTGGGGCCAACGCACCTTATTTTACAGAAAATGAGAGACTAGAATGTGTTTCTCGGCTGGGGGAAGGGGCCAGAGAAAGGGGAAGGGGAGAGTGATGGAGTGAATTCTCAGAGGAAACAGGTCCGACTAGAGAGGAGAGATGGGCTCTGGACGGAGGAGACCGTGTTCCCCAGGCCTGGCAGGAAGGCTGGTGTGGACCGAGGTGCATTTGGTGATTGCAAGGCTAGACGTGAGAGCAATCAAACCTGACAACCACAGTTTTCTCATGGAAATAGAGAGGGGCATCATTTTAAAGCGGGGGGAGGAGTCTGTGAGTTGTGCAGGGGACTTAAGAAGAGAGGTGACATTTGGGAATAGTTGTTGAGGGGACCAGGGGAGAAAGTTATTAGGCCTAGTAGAGGGATTGGTGGTGGGGCCTTGGGGAATGAAGGAGAAGATGTGTGTGGAGTGGGGTGTGGAGCGGGGAGAGCAGTGGGCAGACAACAGCTGGAGCAGGAATTCAGAGCTCGAGATGACGTGAGTGCCCCTGCCTCGTGAACCTCCCAAAGTGCCAGAAGGGAGCTAGACTTGCTGCAGTGGACAGGCTGGGGACGGGGGTCATTATTTTGGACATTTAAATAAGCCTGATCCACGCATGCTGGAGGACATGGGAACCCTTAGGTCACTTGTGGATCTACGGCATCTTGTGGTGGAGGATCTGGAGCCCTGGCTGGCCCCTTGTGCCTCACAGGCCCTCCAGAAAAGTTCACCAGCATGGTCAGGCAGCAGCCCCTTGATTCCCTGTGTGTTTGATGTGCTTTGCGGGAAGTGGCTGAGCCCCTTTGTGGAAGCCCTGGCCCCCACTTCCAGTGTCTGGCCCAGGTAGCTACGGCTAGGCTAGCATCTGGGGTCGCCTCCCTTAAGACCTCCCTTCCCAAGCAACAGAAACTAGAGAGTACAACGGTGGTCGGGATCCTGCCCCTCAAAACATAGCTGTGGACAGGGCCGGCATGAAGGACTCTGCCTCACTCTCTGCATATGTTGCTCAGTGAGGTTTGTGGCCCAACCCCCTGGCTCTGGTGACCTGCTGGTGGCTCCATGACTGGGGCTGAGGAGGACATGGTAATATGGTAATGAAACAAGTGTGAGTGCTAACTGTGAAACTCTGCATACACTACCTCAAGACTCCTCCCAGCCACCTGCAAGGTGAGTTGAAGTATTCCCACTTTTCAGATGAGGAAACTGAGGCTCAGGGCATAAGTTAAGTAACCCATCCAAGGTCACCCAGGCAGTAACTGACAGACCTGGGGTCTGAGCCCCTGCCTACCTAGCTGTGCTCTCAGTCAGTCCACTGCCTCCCCAGTAAGCTCTCCATCCCTTTGTGTTGAATGAAGGGGTAGAGAACAGAGAGTGGCTGTAGGAGGACACAGGGGAACTCAGAAGACACACTGTTAAGTCTCAACTCTGTCACCCAGCTGGCTGGCTTCAGATAAGTCATTCCAGGGGGAAATGGGGCCAGGCTGCCGATCCTCGTGTCCATCCCCCACGTCCATCCCGGTACTCTCCTCTGTATTAGCCAGCGGGCTGCCTGGTCAGGGGGTGCCATGCGCAGCAGGACACTGGCCATCTTGACAGTTGGTTGTGAGCCCTGGACACTAATTGTACTGGAAGGGAGGGGTCAGTGTCTCACGAGCAGAAAGCCATGCCCCACCTGTGACAGCCAGGCCAGGTACCTTACCCCAAACCCTGGCCCTCCTCCTCTGAGTCTCCACAGCCCCCACCATCTCTCTCTCTCTGCTCTGTTCACAGGCCCCTCCACCGGCTCCAGTTCTGCGAGGTTCAGCCGGCGGCCCACCTGTCCTGACGCGTCTGTTGCTGGCAGCCTCCCCACACCCCCGGTCCCAAGACACAGGAAGAGCCACAGCCTGGGCAACAAGTGAGTGCCTGAGCAAGCCCCCCGCAGGCTCTGGACTGGGCTGAGCATGGGGCAGGGGCTAAAGGGCTACTGGGAATGTTTGCTCCCTGGGGCGCCCTCTTCCGTCTCATCTGGGAGTCGCTGATGAGTGCCCTTAGTATCCTGGCTGGTGCCCTCTCCTCAGGCTGGCACAGGCTCAGGAAAAGCTGGGGGTAGCTGTGGCAGCATAGCCTATGTACTGGTGATGGTATCACTGGCTCAGTAGCCGCTGGAGGAAGCATGCAGGGAAGGGCAGGGAAGCAGTGGTGGGATTCCAGAAAGCTTGCCCCCAGGCTCAATTAGTGCCTCCCTTGTGGAAAACCCCAGAGTCCAGTGGACACTGTGAGTGTCATCTGGGGCAGTGCTAGGTGTCTCGTGGCGCCTGCCAGTGGTGGGGCTCAGAGTCTCTGCTTGCCAATTGCTGCAGAAAGCCTGCGGAGCAGTGAACCTGCCGCTGTTCACCCAGCCCTGTGGGGCTGACAGCCAGGGGATATGCATGGTCCTGGGCATGGCCAGGGGCAGCCATGCTCATGTCCCCAGGGTGTTGGGCACAGGCTCCTCCTGAACAGTTGGGTCCATCCCTCCCTCCCTGCTTCCCTCTATTCCTTCCTCTCTTTCTTTCTCCCTCCCTCCCTCCCTCCCTTCCTCTGTCACTAAGACACAAACCTCAGCCAGCCTCAACCTCAGCCTATGTGCCTGTCAAGCATTACAGTTGTTCCTGCTATCTGGGAGGGCTTGATTCCACCCCCACCTCCAAAATCCGCGGATGCTCAAGTCCCTTATATAAGATGGCGTAGTATTTGCATATAACCTACACACATCCTCCTGTATACTTTAAATCATCTCTAGATTACTTATAATACCTAATACAATGTAAATGCTACATAAAGAGTTGTTATACTATATTGTTTAGGGAATAATGACAAGGAAAAAAAGTCTGTACGTGTTCAGTACAGACACAACCATCATAGGCCTTTCCATTCGTGGTTGGTTGAATCCGCGGATGCGGAACCCCGGATATGGAGGGCCGACTGTATCTCACTGAGCTCCCTGCAGGCCTCCAAGGTAGGTTATATGTATACATTGTAAGAATGAGTCCAATGAGGTTCAACGGGGTGAAGTCCCTTGCAATGTAGTAGGGTCGGAGCAAGGATTTGGACCAGGTGTGTGTGACTCCAGCACCAGATGTGCTGACTGCAGGGTCATGCTGCCCCTTCACTTGTGTGGCCCCATCACTCACAAGCACCATCTGCTCACTTGAGCCTCATACTCATCCTGGGAGACGGGCAGGGCAAGTATTGTTAGTCTCCATTTGGCAGATGGGGAAACTGAGGCTCAGAAAAAGGATGTGACTTGCCCCAGGTGACGCTGTGAGATAGGGCAGAACCTGGACTTGTGGCAAGGTTCTAGGTGGAGGCCTTTTTCCTGCAGCTGCGCCATCTGCTCAGGCCCCCAGGGCAGGTGTAACCATGGTAACTCCATAGATAAGGAGCTTTGCTTTCTCTCTTCCTTTCCATCTTCCAGTATGATGTGTCAGTTGAGTGTAGTTGAGAGTAAAAGTGCGACATTCCCATCGGAGAAAGCGAGGCACCTGCTGGACGACAGTGTCCTAGAGTCCCGCAGCCCCCGTAGGGGCCTCGCCCTCACCTCCTCCTCTGCCGTCACCAATGGACTCTCCCTAGGTAAGCGTCTCGGCCTGCACACGACAGCGGGTGGGCCACAGCCTGGCGTGTGCTCCGTGTCTGTCTCTGTCACTGTGCAGCGCCCAGTGGCCCCTCACCATCTGCAGAAAGGGCTCCCTGCGGGAGTCGCCAGAGCCAGGGAGGCCTTTGCTTCCTGGCCTCCGGGGCTTCACGAAGTGCCCTGGGTCGTCCTCACCCTGCCGGTAACCCTGAGCATGGCAGGCAGGTGGAAGGAGCAGCCAGACACATGCCTGAGACCCACTGACATTGGTTGGCAATTGTCAAAGCCTGGCTGCTGCCCCAGTGGGGCTTCTGTCCCTGGGGCAGCCACCAGCCCCAGCATGCAGGAGTAGGGAGGCTGCTGGGTGGGCCACCGGGTTTGCACTTGTGTACTTGTCTTCACACTGAGAGGCCAGAGTTAGGGAGGATGAAAACTTGATCTTCAAGGATGAAATTGCATGTCTGAGTTTCAGCCAGAAATAGTGCTTATGTCAATGGAGAGGACAGAAACTGAGCTGCTGAGGCTGGGATGGGCAGAGGTTGAAGTCAGAGCTGAGGACGTCTTGCGCTCTGGTCACAGGTCTATCCCCCTGCAGTGCCCAGGTCACCTGTCACTGCTGCCATCAGACAAGTACACTCTCTGCTGGCTGTGCCCGTTCAGCAAGCCGGTGCTTCTGGAGTCTGTGTGTCTGTGTGTCTGTCTGCTTCCCTTAACAGGGAACCCTCCGGCGCTGGTGGGGGGTTAGACAATTGCCAGGCTGGGGGTTTGATCTGATGAGGGCTTTAAGGTGGAGGGCCCATGAGCACGGAGAGGAAGAGGGTGGTAGGGGCAGGAAAAATGGGCAGGAATCTCATGTCCCACATCCCTGTGAAGTGAGGCCAGTCTCGGAGGCAGTATCACTCCAGGGGGCAGCTGTCTCCCACCCCCAGAAAGTCTGTGACGAGGTCTGTGTCTGCCTTCTGTCCTGGGAGGTCATCCTATCTGGACCCAGTCAGGGGTGTACAACAGTTCAGGACAGTGCAGCCCGTGGTTCCTAGGTTTGCCTCGGGGGAAGAGTCTGGGGTCAGCATGTTGGGGAAGGCTGGATTAAACCAGGTGAGGAGGTCTCTTCTCAGAGACTTCAATGTGCCAGTGGGCATTATGGCTCTGTAAGAAGGCAGTAGAGTCCGCAGGTTCCCATGTTATCTGGTCGTGGAACCCTTTTCCTTGGAGCGTCCTGTGGGATGGGGTTCTGAGGAACCCGTCTGAGAAATGCCAGCCCCAGAGCATTCAGTTGGGCATCAGGACAGCTGTTTTACATCCAGGAAACTTTCTGAGCTGTGCCTGAGCCCAGGCCCTGCTATTCCTGAGACAGAAAACTGAGTCAGACACAATGCTGTCCAGTATCCACGAGGGAGATCACCAGGCAACTTGGTTCTCGGCTTCTCTACTCGGGAAACTCAGATGTTTTTCTGTTTGGACCTGAAAGCCTGGGATCAAGTTGCCATGTGTACCTGTGCCCTGTTTGGAGCTGAACTGGTTCTCTCCATCCTGTAACTCCTAAAGGGCCTGAGGGTTCCTCCTTCCCCCTTTCCCACTGCCCAGCCTTGGTGCCAGCAGGCAGCCCAGGCAAAGAGCACTGACCCAAGGTGCCCCTGAGGTCTGAGGGAGAGTACAAAGACAGCGTGAAGCGACAGGAGAAAATCTCTCTGCTGTCCTTGTGGCCGGAGCCAGGCCTTGCAGAGCCCCTGAGAAGGAGGGCATCCCAGTCAGCCCCAGAGGGGCAGGCTTGAGGGGAGGGTCGAGCCCCTCTATGTGTGTACACTGGCCAGGGGAATGACGGGGCCCTCGATCGAGGCTTCTGTCTAATGCAAGGCAGCTGGTCTGTGACCAGTGTCCGGTCAAGCCCTGACCCTTGGGGGAAGAAGTGCTCATTTAGCGTCTGTCCTCACCAGGTGAGGCCTGTTAAGCACTGGTTTCACTTGGGCCAGAAGAGAGGCAGTGGTGGAGCCAGACCAGGCCAATAGAGAAGCCTAAGGACTCAGACCCCAGTGGGCCAGTGGGCAGGCAGCTGTGGCCTTCAGGGGGACAGCGGGAAGGGAGTAGAGGACCCACCTGGGAACAGTGGGACACGATGGTTCTTTGGACCCTCTCAGGGCAGAAAGTCAGAAATAGCAGCAGCAAAGGCCCGAGTCACACTGATGCCCATGGGGTCAGGAAGCTGTTTCTCCGGCACTTCTGTGGAGCTCAGGGGCCTGGGCCCAGTGACCCAGGAGGACAGGCCTCTCTGGGGTTGGCCTCTCTTCTGCGAGGCCGCCCACCACGCTCATTGATCTGTGTTCCTTTTCCAGGCAGTAGTGAGAGCTCAGAGTTTAGTGAAGAGATGTCTTCAGGGCTGGAAAGGTGAGTGTGGCCTCAGCTCGGGGCCTGAGGGAGCTGGAGACAGTTCCGGGCAGGCACCAGCCCCACCCCACCTCACCCCACTGGCCTGGTGAGGCTGCTCTGTGGCTCCTCAGGTCAGCTTGGCCCAGGAGCAGGGCCACCTAGGAGGAAGAGCAGGATGGACGCAGGGCGGAGGGTCCCAGCCCCATGCTCGGAGCAGCCCCACTCATCATCTGGTCCAGAGCTAGCCCAGGAGCCTGAGGCCAGCCCCTCTTCTTCAGGCCGAGCTGCTGAGGAGACCTAGGAGCAGATTTGGTCTGAAATGTGGGTTCTTGAAAACAGAAGCCAGAGTATGGGCCTAGTCTGGAGATGGGCACGTGGCTCCGCCTGGTGGGGTCTGAGAGTGTTGCACCCACGCGGCCTCGGGCCTTGGGCTGACACACATCCTGCTGGGCACTGGTGACAGTGAAGTGGATCCGTCGGCCCAGGGTTTGGCTTCCTGTGGCGAGCCCATCTGCCCTGGGAATCCAGCCTCCCACTCAGGAATTCACCCACTGCACCCACTCCATGAGCTGTTCTCTGTGCCAGGTGCCAGGTGGGCTGGGGAAAACAGGGACTCAGTGAAGGGGGAGCTCTCATGGCCACAGCACCACCAAAGGTGAAGGGCATCACGATGACTCAAAGGCTGAGGGGAGGCAGGGAGAAATCCAGTGACAGAATGTCCCAGAGAGTCAGGTTTGCACCGTCCTTCAGAGCAGCCCCTCCACTAGTATGCAGGGGCCTGTGGGCACACACAGGCACACACACACACACTCACACAGTTACTATGCACGCTTTCACATGAACGCACACACTACACTCTCTCACACATACACAATCTCACACACGTGCGTGTACACACTTTCATGTGTGCATACATATACATACATACACTGATGTACTCTCACACATATGTAGGGGTACATAGTTACATGCGTGTACGTTCACACATATACCTTTCACGCATATGCACACTTCACACACATGTGCACGCGCACACACACACTCCTCTGGTGCTGAAGCCTCCTATCTCCTCAGTCCCCATGCTCATAAAATGGCCAAAGAGAACGTAAATCCTGCCCAGTGAGAGTCCTCACTGGGCAGGCAGCTAGCTGCAGAGGAACATAATATGGTAAGAGGTGGTCTTTGTGAGCAGTCCCTGTGGGCCGGGCACTGTCCTGGTCTCACCGAATCCTCAAACACTCCTATACAGTGGTTATTTGTAGTGTCCCCATGTGGACAGCAAGGCTCAGAGAGGTGAAGTGACTTGTCTTGCTTCACACTCCTCTGGTGGGGCAGAGCTGACCCAAATCCACATCCTCCTGACCACGGAGCCCACCTCTTCACCACTGTGCTCCATGCCTCAACCAGAGGGCTGCTGTGACAGCTACAGGGACCGGCCCCATGTCGGTCAGTCTGTCTGTCCTTGTGAAACCCTGGATAGAGAGCTGGAAAGGGGGAGGAACAATGCCGTGGGCCCCACTGCCCTCACTCTGGGGCCACCCCAGCAGTGGGGATGAGAACCAGACAGGCACTAGGGGCAGACTCCAGATCTGATGGGCAAAAGTTTGACTTTTCTCAGCCAGTCAGGGGACTCCTGGGGAGACCCTGAGAAAAGGGGGTTTACAGGCAAGCCAGCATCTCCCCTGGCCAATGAGGGGACGTTGAGTGGAAATGTAGGCCTGGTGCCAAGATCCTGAATATCATCCAGACCTGGACCTATTCATTGGCTCATTCATTCCTTCATTCACTCATTCATTCATTCAGTAGCCATTTATTAAGCAACTGCTCCCCGCCAGACACCACGCTAAGTCACTGAGGGTAGCAGATACGGTCCCTGCTAAGCACCCACAACTGAAATTAGAGCCACCAGGAGGGAAGATGGTGAGAGAATTCCTGCCTCAGAGAGACGATGCTGTACTAATTCAGTGGTGAACACTGTCAGATGTAGCATTTCTCTTTTCTCTCTTTCACTTAGAATTTAGCATTAGATTCACTATCCATCTGGATGTCTATCGTACATGCTTTTTGGGTGGGCTCTCCTGCGAGCGCTGATCTCACAGGCGGCTCACCTGTGCAGATGCCCAGCCCTGCCTCCAGCAGCCTTCAGAATGGTCCTTCAGGGAGAATGTCCTGTTTCTCATTCTCTTGGGACCTAGCTCCTGGTCCAGAACCTCCCTGCTGAGGGGAGCAGGAGACCACCTGTTTTGGAAGATGCCAGTGGGGTGAGGATGTCCCCTCCAGTCCCTTCTGAGACCCAAGGCAGTCCTCCAGATCCAGATGGCAGCTGCCCCTTGGCCTCCAGCTCTCTGTGGCCCAGCCTCTGGTCTCCATTTCCATCCTACACTAGCCTCTTTTCACGTCCACCAGAAAGAAACCACTCCCTCCAAAGCATGTGAGCATTCTAGACTTTCCTAAAGACTCCATGGGAGAGCTGGAGGGGAGGATTTACCTCACACACTCTGAAAATCTTCATTAAATGTTCCTCTTCTCTCCCAGCTCAGTGACCACAGTTCACGTGGCCACGGGGGCCTCCCTTATTCCTAACCTTCACCCACCCAATAATGCTCAGCCCCACTGGGTCCTCCCTCCACCCCTAGGCCTCCGCCAGGTGACGTTGCTCCTGCTCTATAAAGAGAAGCAGATTCCCTCTTCCCTGGAAGCCAGGTGTCACCCTGCCTGGGCCCAGAGGCCAGCGTCTGCCCCAGAGGAGCCTCCAAAGCCCTTTTCAGCAAAAAGGAGCCTTGCCTCTCAGAGACACCGCCAGCCTCCCAGCAGATGCTGTAGGAACGCAGCTCTCTCTGCGTCTTTACACCCGCGTGGGCAGATGGTGGCCTTAGAACCAGAGCCAAGGGCGCAAACCCCGGGAGGTACTGGGCCCCACCCAGAGGAATGAGGTGTGAGAGAGTCTCCAGGCTAGGGTGGACACCATGGCCCTGGTGACAAGCTTGGCCCAGGCCAGGAAGAGAAATGGAGCCAGACACTGACATGAAGGGCAGGGAGGCCCCAGGCCAGTGACCCCCGTCACCAGCACATACCCCTCTGTTGGTTTGAGAGCACATCTTAATCATCCTTTATGCCACTGTGACTGGGTGGGCAGGAGGGTTCCTGTTGTCCGGCCAACGGTGGGATCATTTGGCCCTGCCTTGCGAGTTTGCCTTCCCCAAGTTCACACACATGGACATTTCAGCTGGTGGCCTGAAGGCAGACGTTGGGTGGGAGCCAGAGCTCAGGCTGCACCCAGTGCTTCCTGAAGTGGCCAGCCTTAAAGAGCACCCACGTTGGAGCCCACAGAGTCCCAGCGGCCTGCTGCACTGCTCTCTATGGGAGTGGGGCAGATGGAGGGGTGGCACGGCCACCAGCCCCTGTTCTTGCTGGGACCATGAAGTAAGGGTTCAGGGAGCCAAGAGGACCTTCTGCTGCTGCTCTTATCCTCCTGTGCCCTCATCCATCTCAGCCTCAGCAAGATCACAGGGCCTGCAGGCTCTGTGTCTGTGTTGGTCGGTGGGGGGACAGACTGGAGCCATGAAGCGGCCAGACTCAGGGAGGTGTTGCTCAGTTCTCAGCCCCCAGGCCGCCCTAAAGACCTTCCCCTGTCTTCAGGGCCCAGAGTGAGGGCAGAGTGGTGGTCCTGGGTCAGGGCCCTCAAGAACCAGAGGCCAGAACCGATGGGGAAGGGTTAAGAGTGGGTTCGTCCTAAGACTCTACCTCATGTCCCCAACCTGCGGCTTTCTGGCCTCAGTGCCTGGGAGTGGGGACAAAGGCAGAAGGAGCGCCCTGCATCACACTCTGCTTTTCCAGGAAGGGGAGGGAGGCAGCCGTGAAAGGGCATTTCCAACTTGTGCTTAATTGACTGGAAAGTAGGAACTATGGACGCTGCACCAGGAGGACCTCGAGCAAACCTCAGGCTTCTCAGAAGTTAAAGGGGGAAGGAAATGTTTCCATCAGGCCCATCAGTAAAAGGTGATAGGTGCTCCTTTATGCCTGATTCGGCACGAAAGTGAGAACAAGAGTGTCACCCTAAGAGAAAAAAATTTTAAACGAGGTTTTTTAAAAGAGGAACAACATGGATGATAGAGATGGACATATATGTATGTATGAAAATAGATAATATCATTCATCTTGGTTATCTCTGAGTTGTAGGGTTATTGAGTGTGTTTCTTTCCTTAATTTTTTTCTGTATTCTCCAAATTTTCCACAATGGGTAAATGTTTCTTTTACACCCAGAAAAAAAATTAACATTTAACTTTTTAAAAGAAGATATAATCAGAAATGTTTACTGATCAGTTTCTAAGAGGTGAAATATGAAAGTACATCACCAAGTTCATTAGGAAACACTCGCCATCCATCTTTTCTAGTCTGACATCACCAGTCTGTGGAAGGGCCTTCTGACGTGACAAACGTGAGAGACCAACCCGAAGTACAGGTGGTGGAAAGACTGGGAGGCCGAGTGGTCCTTGGAGGAAGCCCCTCTGGAGGGAGAGGGAAAGGGAGAGGGAGAGGAAAGTGGACCACCCTCTCTGGAGCAGAGCTGTTTCTTATTCCTTCACTGGGAGCAAGAGGGATGCAGTAGGAACTGGTCACAGCTCACAGTCAGGGTGGGAGACAGAGATTCAGTCAGTGATGCCGGGTCCTTCATGTTGCTCATGAAGAAGGCGTGCAACACATAATGGGAGTGTCTGGCAGGGTGACCCACGTGAGACTGTGGGTTCAGGGGTGGCTTCTGGTGGAGGCGATGGTTAAGCAGAAGCCCAAGGACATTGGTGAAGAGGACCACAGCGGGCCCTTGAGGGGGATCCTGGGACCTGAGGAGGCTGCAGGCCTGAGTCGTGTACCAGGATGGGAGAGGTAGCCCAGAAATGCTTGATGTCTCTAAGCGTCACTGCAGGAGAGGTGGGCTCCTTGATGTGTCCTGGTCTCTGAAGTTCTTAGTGCCTCTGCAGTGAAAGGTCATGGTCTGCTCTGGATGCTGCCAGCAGAGCTGGGAGTCAGGATGCTTGCTCTCTCAGTGACCTGGGACCTGTCTCTCAACCTCTCTGAGCCTCAGGTTCCTCCTCTGCAGTGAGGATGCTCACAGGAGATACTTAGCACATGGGTGAAGTTGCTGCGTTTGGGGAACTTACTTTGGGATTTTTATGAGTTTCACACAGTAGGTACCTCTTGCCAGCAAGCAAGTGATCAAGGGGTCTAAAGCTGGGTGGGGTGAAGAGGGAATCCGCCCAGTGGCAGTTCAGTCATCATGGGATGGATGGACTACATGAAGGCAAGAGTCCACCAGCCCTGGCTGGCTTCAGGATGACACTGAGTTGGGGGAGGGCCCCTTTGAGAGGGAGCCGCAGACAGTCGGCCTGCAGCTGCTCTAGGCTGCCAAGGAGGTTGGGTGATGCAATTTCTGCCCTGTGTGAGGTTCCTTGTTCTTTTTAGCCGGGGGAATCTTCCAACATCCTTAGGGAGACTCCAGGAAAGCGGAGTCGTGGCAGCAGACCCCCAAGCCTCCTACCTCCAAAACAGAGTTTTAACAGACACTCCTTTCCTTCCTTGAGAAGATCAGAGGGCTCTGGCAGATTCCCCAAGTTTGCCAGGGTACAAGGGTGCCTCTGAGCCCCTAACTCTGCAGCATTTCGGGAGAGGGAGGCAAAGCTCTGGAGGTGAGGAGTCCACTTGGACTGAAGTGCAACCCTGAGAGTGACTGTTTTCAGGATGACTCTCTCAGAGAGCCTCGCTGCCCCGCCTCCCATGGCTGAGGCCCAGGAACACCCCCAGGCTCGTGTGCCTCACCCGCCCACCCCTCAGTCTGGTTTCCCCAGGCCCATCCTGCTCTGTGCCTCCCTTCCTCTGCTCTGCCTTGGGTGGCAGCCCAGGTGGACGATGTGCCAAGCTTCTGATTTTGGTTTCCCCCAAAGATGCCATCTCTTGCTTTGCTCTCAGCAACAGACACTGAAGCCTGAGAAGTGAGGGTCCACCCAGGAGCTCAGGCCCCCCGAGAGAGAACAGTGGGCGACGGTCCCTGGGTCTTTTGCTTGACCCTGACCTTGGACCCTGGTGGACAAGGGCTAGGCCTGCCTACTACCCGTGGCAGCTTCACAGGTAGCTGAGAAATCTCTGCTCACAGCCTCTCTGTCCAATACCTACAACCCCTCTGAGTCAGGTCCTAGAAAGTGGGTAGGACTCTCCTTCTATCTTGTGTCCATCCTTCTCTATGTATATCTGCCATACTCCCCTCTCTCCTTGCAGACCAGATTTCTAGACTTCTCAGCCCACAGAGGGGAAGATGGACACCTCACAGCTCCCAAGTTTATGTGTGTAGCTTCACCCAGCCCACAGAGCCTGACTTTCAGTCTCTCAAATCTGGTTCCTAATTGCCAGGAGAGAAAATCTGATTGACCTGGCTTGGATCAGGTGTTGTTCTGTCCACTCAGCTAAATATGCAGTACAAATATGGCTCCTAGGGACCACTCAGGGATCAGGGACATTGCCCAGAGAAGAATGAGTGAATCACAGGAAGTAAAAGTCCTTTAACAAGTACTGCTGGAAGGGATTTCCCAGGGCCCAGCAGAACTCAGGGTGGCAGCTTCCTGCCTGCAAATGAGGGTGAATCATCAGGAAGTGGCCAAGACCAAGCCCTGGCTCCCCATCAAGGATTTGCTGGTGCGGGTGGACACTGTTGATGAAGAGCATCACCTGGACCCTTCCACAGGCACACTCCTACCAGGGGCTCTGCACTTGAGACAGAAGAAGTGGGGGGTGGGGGGTCCCTACTTCTGCGAAGACAAGGTTACTGAGGCCTCAATGTAGTTATTATCCAATACTTCTCCCTGCTCCCCAACCTCCTAGTCCAGCAACAAGGACTCAGGGCTTTATGGAATTTAACTCCCAAGATACCTATCACCTAATGTGTGTACTTAGAAAACTATTGAGGGGAAGATGCCTTTCAGACCTGCCTTGGGTAGTCTGAATTCTCATGGTGCTGTTGGCCTAAGCAGCACCCTGCCTGTTTCTACCTCAACAGCACCACCCACTCTTCCTCTTTCTAGTGTTGTGACCTTGGGCAAGTTACTCCACCTCTCCAAGCCTCAGATTTCTTATCTATAAGGTGGGGATAAGAATAGTGCCTGCCTCACAGTGTTGTATGATTAAACAAGGTAATGAACAAATACTGCTTAGCACATTGCCAAGCGCCCATTATCCCCTTCATCATCATCATCCTATCATCTCCATCATCCCATCATCCTCATCATCCCCATCATCCCATCATCCCCATCATCATCCCATCATCCTCATCATCCCATCCTCCTCCTCCCCCCGCCCCCATCATCATCATCACCTTGCACACTCTTTGGGACTGAGGTATTCTTGGTTGCCAGCCTACATCTTCCCCTGACCAGACTTCCCATGAGAAGGATTGCCTGCTGCAGCCCTCCTTCCTGCCACCTTCCAAGATCCATCGCTGGGAGGGACAGTAAAATGGCCTTCCTGGGATACATTCTGTTCAGCCCCATGTTCCCAGCAAGAGGCTGGGAAATGTGTCTGTGGTTCTGGAGTGGGAGCTCCCATGTCAGTCGGAGGAATCCCATGATTTCTGGAGTCCACCAGGTACCACTGTGTTTATTTTGCATTTTCTGGCCCTGAACATTCAAATAACACATCTCAAATCAGGGAAGTGATCAGATTGTCCTGTTCTAGTGGCTGAAGATCCTGGCTCCTCTGTGCTGATGCTAGCCTGCCTGGGCCCAGCCGGAGCCGCCCCACCTGTCACAACCCTCCTGCAGCCCTGCAGAGCTCACCTTGGGAGGGAGGCCTGGCCACCACAACCCTGACTCTATTCCCCTAAGAGCTGGCCTAGGGGAAAAGTCACCATTGCACTGTCCTTCAAGGCCAGGGTCACTCCCCCAGGCTCCAGGGAGAGAGGGCTCTGACTTTCCCCACCTGGAGCAGCTTGACTGACATGGGCCCTCTACTCACATGGGAAAGCCAGCCTCCCTTTGTGGGCACTTGTGTCTCCCTAATGACAGGCCAGTGGGGTGGGACAAGTGGCTTCACCTCCTTGAGCCTCAGTTTCCTCATCTGAGACAGAGTGAGGACAGTGCCCCTCACAGAGTTGGGAGGAATGGCGTGCAAAAGCACTTAGTTGTCTCATAGTCAGCAGCTGATAAATGGCAGCTGCTCTTAAGTGCCAGGCAGGCAAAACTGCCAGGACAATACTCCATCAGGAAGCGAAGGGACTAGGGACCTGGGAGGTAGCCCCACCCCAGGAGATCCAGGCCTAAGAATTTTGTGGCCATCTAGTCTCACAGACACTGACAAGGCTGCTTCAGTGTGAGTAGCAGCAGAAACCAACAACTGTGGTGCCTCTGAGAACAGAATGCCAGGAAGCCGCCCACACAGTGCTGGCCCCAAACGTGGACCCAGTCCCAAGGGCAGACTCTGCCACATGTGACTCCTCAGCCTCTCCTCAGGGAGTGGGGAGGAGCTTGGGCTATAGAGTCAGACAGACCTGGGTTGAAATCCTGGCTTCCTAGGATAGTGCCTCGGTCAAGTGTCTTCACATCACTGAGCCTCAGTTTCCCCATTCTCGGGAGGATAATGGTGCTTAAAGCTCCAGTGAGATAAGGAGTGCAAAGGCCTGGCACATATGAGCACTCACTCACTAGTGACTCTTCTGTGAGCGGCCCCAGTGACCCTGGTGTCCCTGCACGCCCCCAGAGCCCATGCACTTGGGATTACCTCACTCCTTTGGGAAGAACGTGAGGCAAGACTGCTGAAAACGCTCGACTGGTTGGAAGATGCTGATTTAAAGCTCTCTATCAACAAACATCAGTCCTGCCAAACATCTGTTAAGTCTACAGCCGTGGACTGTCTCGAAAGGGGGAGAGAATGATGGAGAGAAGGTGGCAGCACAGACCGCATTGCCCTGTCTGTGGATCTGCTGGTAATTGTGGACAGTCCACTATCATCACACGTTTTCCTGGGATACCAGGGGACAAGACTCATGAGAAGAAAGGTGGAGAAGGGGCCAGAGGATCCAGCTCTGGGAAGGGAGGCTCCAACTCCAGCTACAGACAGGCGGCGGCTCAGAGCAGGAATCCAGACCAAATGAGGAGACGTCTTCTGGGCACAAGGGAGGTCACCCCAGAAAAGTTCACTGTCAGCTCCTGCCCTGACTCATAAGAAATCCCCAGTTGTGGCTGGGGAGGAGAGCAACCCTGGAGGCAGTCTGTTAGCGAGCCCTGGGAGCAGCCTGCCTAGGCACAGGATTGTGACGTGTCGTGGTGTAAGGTGCTCAACAAGGGTTGCCAGTAATGGTGAAGCTTCTCATAAATTAGAGCAGATCCATCGTCATCTGTAGATCGTGACGTTCACTCACTGCATTGCAAGCCTCTTGCTGAATGGAAGAGGGAGGGGGCAATCTGGCCTGTGGGCTGGGAGTTGAGTGTGCCAGGGCCTTGTCTGTGTCACAGCTCATGTGGGGGTAGGGGTAGGGTCAGCCTGTGACCATCATCTGTCATGGGGGTGTGGTGGGGAAAGGTCCAAGATCTGTCACATTTGATGACTTGGGGGACCAAGCACATGCTGTGGCTCTTTATCACGTAAAGAAGAGTAACTGATGGGCGAAAGGGGTGGGGTCCCAGAGCAGTTGACCTAGATGACCTAGATTGCCATCAGACTCCCACCAGACCTGAACTTGAACCCCTGGACAACAGACCTAAGACGGCCATCAAGAACAGTTCCTTCTTGGGCCGGCCCCGTGGCTTAGCGGTTAAGTGCGCATGCTCCGCTGCTGGCGGCCCGGGTTCGGATCCCGGGTGCGCACCGGCGCACCGCTTCTCCGGCCAGGCTGAGGCCGCGTCCCACGTACAGCAACTAGAAGGATGTGCAGCTATGACATACAACTATCTACTGGGGCTTTGGGGGGAAAAAATAAATAAATAAAATCTTTAAAAAAAAAAAAAAAGAACAGTTCCTTCTTGAGTGGAGGATGGAAGGTCAGGCAGCCCCCTCGCAGAGGAACCTGAGCTCAATTGTGGTATGATGCCCTGCTGCAATGAATGAGGACCCGCACACCACCTACAGGTGTCCAGTGCCATAGGGCACTATGCAGCAACCTACGACTAGCAGTGGAGAACAGAGGGAATATTTGAAAAGGAAGTCTGGACCTTGTGTGACTTTATAAATTGGGTTACATCATTGTTTGGCCAATGGGCAAGGTTAGGTATAGCCCAGGGATAGACCATACTGCACAAGTGGGGAGAAGGTTGAGCACCAAGTGGACACAGGAAGTCATTCTGCTAAGAGAAGAAAGGATGAAGAGAAGAGAGAGAAAGATGGAAGCTTCCCCCAAATAGGTTAAGCTTCCTGCTTACCCTGGAAGCTGCACCTTACCCTGGAAAGGCTCATTGCTGGGGGAACTGCAAGTGAGAGAGAAGCCAGGTGGGCAGCCCATGGAGAGATCCTGGAGCACCAACTCTTGGACGCTGCAGTGGGTTGCAGAGCAGATTTGCAGGGGATGGGCTGGGGCCAACAGAGGAGACTGTCCGCTGGAAAGGACAAAGCAAACAGAGGCATTCAGTTCTGCCCTCATGAATGATAATGCTGCATATGCCCCCCTGGGCCCGACATGCAAGACTGCCCACAATTCTGTGTCTGTGTGTGCACTTTTAATTGGATTTACCATGGAATATTTGGGCTGTACAGCATTTTCTGTTAAATATCTCAACCTTACATTGGGGTAAGTGGGTGTGCCCGGATTTTAGTCATCCCCTTGACACTGGAAGAAGGGTAAACATTTAATTAAAAAGTTAAGGAAATAATTACCCAGAAACTTGGGGGCTTGCCTAGATGGAGGCTTTGGGGGTGTTGTGTTCACTGAGCTGGCAGCTCCAGCTGTGCCCCAGATGTGCTTGTAGCGTGACCGAGGAGGCTGGGGGAAGGGCTGGGGTTGGGGCTTCCTGAGCGAGTGACCACATAGTCTGAGATGCTCCTGCCTCCTTCAGAGTCTTTGGCCTTTCCAGGCTGTTGCTAAACCTCAACCTTTTCCTCTGAAGCAGGGGGCGCCTCTATGCCACGCTGGGGCCCAACTGGCGGGTTCCAGTTCGGAATTCTCCCAGGACCCGGAGCTGCGTCTACAGGTATTCTTTGGTCGTGTGTTCAGTCATTCAACAAATGGCTATAGGGTGCTTGTTGGATGCCAAGCACTGTGCTAGAGGTTGCAGACGAGGCAGACACAGCCTCTGCCTCAGTCCGTGAGGCTGCTGCTATAGGAGAGACAGAAATGGAACAGAAAGTCACAGGCGCCCATGGGCATGCCCTGGGAGGGGAGAGCAGGGAAGGCTTCCCTGGAGAAAAGGCTGGAAGAGTGATAGGAACTAACCAAATCGAGGGAGGGAAGCCATACAGGTCATAGGAGTGCTCCAGCCGCAGGGACAGCCCGCAGGGCCCTGAGGCAGGAAGAGCAGATGATTCCTTGAGTGAAGGAAAGGCAGTGTTGCAGGAAATGAGATGGGGGAGAAGGGCACGAGATGAGGCTGGAGAGGTGGGAGGGAGCCATGTTCAGCCAGGGGTAGGGATGGTAGTCTCAAAGGCGATGGGGGGTGGGGGGAGGACGGTGGGGGGTGGGGGGAGGACGGTGGCATGCTCAGGTCATCCTGGCCGCGGTGTGGAGAGCGCACTTGAGGAAGACAAGAGTGGATGCAGGAAGGCCCGGGGAGAGCATCAGGCAGTTGTTCAAAGGAAGATCAAGTTCTGGCCTAAGGTGCGGGGAACGGGATGGCTGCAATGGACACTCAGGTGTATTTAGGACATAGGATCAATGCATCCTTGGGATTGATTAAGTTGCAGGGGTAGAGGGGTAAGAGAAGAAAACTCCCAGGGTTCTGGCTCAAGCAGCCAGGAGGATGCGGTGCTGTTCACGGGGATGTGGAGGAAGACCTTCTTGAGGGACAGGCGCCCCCAGGTTGAGGGAGGTGCCTGTCCAGTGCGCACGGGCTCCAGTGAGCCGAAGCTCCTGCGAGCAGGGCTGAAGCTTGGGAGAGGGCTGGGCTGGTGCTGCACTTGGACATCTTCACCTGTAGGTGGCGCCTGAATCCCCATGGCAGACGGTGAGGGAGGAGCCCTGAGGAAAAGGTGCAGGGCGTAGCAGTGTGTGGGACCCTGTCCCCCTTCTCACTCCACCCCACCTCTCCCACTTCCTCGCTGCTCCTC
This sequence comes from Ceratotherium simum simum, assembly GCF_057802395.1. Lineage (NCBI taxonomy): Eukaryota > Metazoa > Chordata > Mammalia > Perissodactyla > Rhinocerotidae > Ceratotherium > Ceratotherium simum. The sequence goes on along the minus strand of NC_141928.1, from coordinate 9,240,905 downwards.
CAAGCCTCCTGCCAACACAAGAAGAAGGGGCTGCCCGGGCCCCAAGCTCCCCAGGTGGAGAGGAAGCCCACAGGTGGCACCCCAGGGGAGCGGCCAGGAGGAAGCCACCGCAGAGGTCAGGATAGGGTAGGGGTGCTGCCAGGGTCCTGAGTTACAGGGAACTTGGTCACCAAGCCTAGAGCTTTGCGGTGCTCAGAAAGACGAGGGAGGTGAAAGTTCTCAGCTGTGGGTGAGCCCAGGGCCACCATGCTTCATGCTCTCTGTGGCCTCGGGCCCTCCCCTCCCTGGCCTTGCCCCAGCACTATTGAGTCCTCTGCCCTGTGACAGCATCGTGGACTTGGCAGTGGGGGACTCGTGGGCCCCAGAGAGTGAGAGGGTGCCTGACCTCAGCTCCTCCAGGGCAGTGGCTGACTGGTGGTCTCCCCTCAGCCCCACTGGCCCATGCATCTGTACGCTGGGGAACTCAGCAGCAGTGCCCACCATGGAGGGGCCTCTGAGAAGGAAGACTCTGCTCAAGGAAGGACGGAAGCCCGCGGTAAGTGCAGACACACTTCCGTCCAGAGGCAGCACAGGCAGCAGTGAGGGGCCTGGGCTCCAGAGACCAGCCAACCAGAGTTCCAGCCCTGGCTGTGCCACTGGGTGGGCAAGGGCCTCAGTTTCCACATCTGTGATTGGGATAAAATAGTGCCTGTGTCCTAGAGGACTTGGCAAGAGTGGCACGTGTGCAGCAGTGCACACAGTGAGCATGCGGTAAACAGGGGTTGTGCGATTATCCTGAGGGCAAGTGGAAGCCTGGAGACCCTGGGAGTTAGGGTGGATACCACCCCTGAGACGGTCAGCCTGTGTGGTATTCCCGGATGCAGATTCCCCCTCTCTCCCCGGGAGCCTCATGAAACGAGTGGTGGGAAGGACAGGGACAAGGAGTCCAGAGGACGTTCAGGCTCCACCACTAGTCCCCGGGTCACCTGTGCTGGCCCCAGATGTCACTGGCTCCACGACCCCCACCCATGGCAGGGCCTCAGCCCCTTGCCAAGACTCTGTGATTTCCACGGAGCATCCTTGGCAAGCTGCCCGCAAACCCGCCTGTGAGCTGCGTCTCTGGGCAGCATCTGCTTGTCTGCTCTGCCCTTCCTCTCCTGTGCTGGCCCCGCCCTGCCCCATCCACTGCCCACAGAGCCACTTGGAGATGCCCCTCCAACTAACGCCCACCATGAAGATGCCAGCACCCTAGCCCAGGTGCCAGGTGGTTTGTGGGTGAGGAGAAAAGTCTTCACTGCAGCCCTGGGCCACACTCTGTCCCTTGGGCCCAGAGTGTCCCAAAGCATCCTGTGACATGGGTCCCTATATCTGGCCTGTTGTACAGACCTGCCTGCCTCTCTCCTGCATCCAGAGTCCAGGCCCCAGTGAGTCTGAGGCCAGAGTGAGACAGTATCCTAAAAGTAGGGTTTTCTCAAATGCTGGTTGGCCAACAGAGAGGAGTGAAATCAATTCAGTGGGTCGTGACCCGTATTTTTGAGTAGAATAGGATAGACTGGAAAATGTCGGAGTTCCTTCCACACAGTAAAGGTAGGTATTGTTTCCTGAAGCTTCTTCCAGTTCCACATACAGTTGCATGTGTGTCGTACACACCTATGGGTGTCATCAGAAAGGTCTGAAAGCCGCGGCTTTCACCACACCTGGCGACGCAGCCCCACCCAGTGCAGAGAGGGGGCCTTGTAGGTTGTGATGCAGAGCAGTCTGCTCCTGTGCGCTCAGCCCTCTTCCTTCCTGGAGAACCAAAAGGCCCACTGAAGTGATTTTCCCCAAACCTAGGAGCAGAGCCCCCGAACAGGGAATTGCAGCCTTCACGCCCAGAGAAACTGAAACCATGCCTGCAGCTTGGCCCTGTCGGGTGTTCCCACTTCTAGCCATAAACGCTTCAAAAGCCTTGCCATTCAGTCTCAGCCGGAGCACCCCACAGCAGACATTATGGTTCTTCTAGGCTGTGGTTTAGCATGTCCATGTTTTAAAAATGTTTCTTCCCAGAACATTCTTGGGTCCAGGTCACCTGAACACATAGCAGTTGGGCCTTGGCACTGCCCTGGACAAGGTGGACAAGGGAAAGGTTCTCTGAGCACAGGAGCGGAGAGGGGCGGCAGGGCTGGGGCTGACGAGCTCAGAGGCACTGTTGGAAGAGTCTCCCTCCACTCAGTCCTGGGTGGAGGGGGCACTGAGAAGGGAGGTGGAGGCTGGGGAGGGGATGAAGTCTATACTGGCACTGATCAGAAGCAGGGGGCACCCTTCCATCCTCGCGGCTGGGTCTGTAACCAGGCACCCCCACCATATGCAGCGTTGTCACTTTGCCTCCCCTTCCTCTGTAGCTGTCCTCGTGGACCAGGTACTGGGTCATACTCTCAGGATCCACCCTCCTGTACTACGGAGCCAAGTCCTTGCGGGGCACAGACCGAAAACATGTAAGCCCCTGAAAGGAGTGGGTGCTGAGACTTCGTCTGGTGTGGACGGCAGGGGAGTGCGTGGGGGTGGGGAAGGCGGTGGGGCCTGGAGGGCACGGGCCTCCCAGCTGTGCTGCTGTTCTTCTCCAGTATAAATCCACACCGGGGAAAAAGGTCTCCATCGTGGGCTGGATGGTGCAGCTGCCTGACGACCCCGAGCATCCGGATATCTTCCAGCTGAATAACCCCGACAAAGGTAGGCAGCAGGCTGGGAGCTGGGGGCTGCGGTTTCTCTCAACTCCATTTCCTCTTCTGCTGAATGTGCATTTTGAAAGAGTAGGAACTTCTGAGGCTGCTGCTTTCCCTTTGCTTTAGGTTCTGATGTTCACAGGGCCCCCTCAGTGATCCAGAAAAGCTGCTTAGATCCTGGTTGGTGTGTCCACCGAGAGGTGTGCATGGAACGTGGCTGCAGGAGTTCTTTCTGTGGCCTCACCTACAGCTGCTGTGGCCCATCAGCCCTGCAGCTGCAGCCTCAGGGTCTGGGAATGAATAACCTAATGAGGGATGAGGCAGAGACCATGTGGCTGAGGGGTCTCGGAGTCTTGGGAGATTTCAGGGATGCCCCTAACATTATCTGTGCCCTGAGACTCTGGCAGTGTCCTGGTCCAAGGCCCAATCAGAGAAGAACCCTTGTACAAAAACTCCAACTTTAACTTGCCCAGTCGTCTGCCAGTTCCTCCTGGTTCGGTCCTTCCCCCATGACCGTACTGGGAAGAAGAAGTTCTGAGTGCCATCTTGACCAGAGGCCTGTCTGCATTGACATTCAGAATAGGCTATGCTAGTCTCCTTGGTAGCCCATGTCGCATGACAAAACCGCCCAGTTGCCTGGGTCTTGGGTTCTAGCCAGGCAAACTCAGTGGGGCTGTCAAGTCTCTAAGGATCTTCACACCTTCACAGGAACATTCTAGTTCAGGGTTCATGTATTTACAAATCACCTGCGGATCTTGTTAATATTCAGCTTTGAATTCAATACATCTGGAGTGGAGACCAAGATTCTGCATTTTTAACAAGCTCCTGGGTAACAGATACTGTTGCTGGTCGAGAGACCGCACCTTGAGTGTCAGGGCTCTAACGTTGTTTGCTGGGAAGTGAAGAAACAGGAGCCTCGAGGAGCCCAGGGAATGGAGAGGAGAGGAGCCACGTTCTCTGCTCTGCGTCTGAGTGACTGAAGCCAAGGACAGCCACACACGTCATGATGTGTCCTCAGTCTGGTCACCATTTGAGTTTCTTCCTTGAGGCTATGGGCCCGGATTCGAGGTGGTTTCTTTAGGAAGAAAAGGGCATGTCTACACAAGCTTGACTTAAAGACTTTATGGCCATGGGGACCACAGGCCACTCTTGGGCCTTAGTCTAGAGGAAAGCACTGTCCCCAGGCAGAGGGAAATGTGACACAGTGGGTGACCAGGGTCTGTGGATAGAATTCAACGGTCTATGAACTTGGGTGGGGAAAAAATTATGTCTTTGTTTTCCGTGAACTCTAACTCCTTTAATTATGAGTATTAAAATGCTAGAATGCTCGCAATATCTGTAGTTTTATCTCCGAGAGACGCTGCATATATGTTCGTATCACGTATTGTTGCAGATATCTCAGAATATCATTCGTGCTCATCTCTTGGAAATTACAGTACAGTATCAGACCTGCCCCTAGATCTTGTTATTAGTGCAGTAATAAAAAGCACGTGTAGAACGACATCACTCATTTGTTTTTTAGTAGTTTGATAACTGTATTTCAGTATTATCGATTTCCTTTGTATTTTATTTTATGCATTTGAAAACATTATTCTGAGAAGAGTCCACAGGCTTCGCCAGAGCCAAAGGCACCATGGTTCAAAAAATGGTTCAGAGCCCTGGTCCAAAGAGACAGCCTGGGAGCACAGGGGGCTCCTCCTCTGCAAGCCCCAAGGTTGCTTTGGGCTGCCCCGACCTTCCTTCATGTAGTTACCCATGTTCCCGTTTATCTTCATGCTGCAGTCACAGGCAGACCCTCCCATGGGAGCTTCTTCTTAACCAGTGGTTTTTCTACCCGTCAGGCAATGTTTACAAGTTCCAGACTGGCTCCCGGTTTCATGCAATACTGTGGCACAAGCATTTGGATGACGCATGTAAAAGCAACAGGCCTCAGGTAAAGTCACCAAAACACTGCTTGTCACCTGAAATCCCTCTCCTTTCCTGAGGACTAAGGGTCCGTACAAAACAGGGCTCCCCCCTCCCTCAGAGCCTGTCAGCTAGGCTCAGGCCTCCTTGTTTGATCAGCCTTTTCCCATGAGACAGGGCACCCCCTGCTCAGCTTAGAACTTCAGACCAGAACCCTGAGTCTGGTCCCTGTGTCTTTCCCATTAAAAGAGACGCCATAGAAACATCCAACTGGGACAGTTAGGTGGCAGGTGCGTTATTGCCCCAAGGGTAAGGCTATAGCATCTATTTGGATCATCCCCCCAAAAGTTGATTCATGGGAATACTCCAAAGTGACTAAAGGGTCCCCCTGCCCCCCAACCCTGAGCAATAATAATAATGGCTAATTTATTGAGAGCCCACCATGGCTGCTGATGAGTGGGGCTCTTGGCCTCTCAGCATGTTTGAGTCAGCAGGACCTCTGGTCTGCTGGGCCTGGCTCGCGGCTCGGCCCTGTCCCCGCCACGCCCACCCCGTCCAGGACCAGGCATTATGTGAAATGCTTTACACACAGGAATTGCCTGACTCATCCCAATATCCCTGTGATGAAGGTTCTCTTACTGTCTCTATTTTACACTGAAGACACTGAGGCTCAGAAAGTGGCAGACGCTTGTTTAAGGTCCCACCGTTAGTGAGATCTGATGCAGGTCTGCCTGATCCCGAAGTCTGTACCTGCTCTCCCTCCCCGCACTTCCCGGGGAGCCCCAGCTTGCTCAGCCTCCTGCAGTTGAGCTAAAGGCCTGGCAGCACAGCCTCGGCTGTCCAGGCTGGTGAGAGGAATGACTGCCCGGCCCTCAGCACCAGACAGGGGCAGCATTTGGGCTGCTGGTGCCAGGATTGGTGCTCCTGTCCCGAAGCCTCCTGTCTCTGTTCCCCAGGGATCAGCCAGACGAGGGAGCTGGGGAGCTGGGTCCCTCTCCTCGGTCTGGGGCGTGAACACCAGGCCTTGGCATAGGTGGGGGTGGCTCCGAGGAGGAAGGGTGGGTAGCAGCTGGCAGGCAGCAGCTCCGAGGTCTGAGGGGACCTCAGCAAAGGCAAGTTCACACCAGGCATTTGGGTCCATGTTTCTGTGCTCAGTTTGGTCCTATTCAGGATTTTCATCTGTAACGTAGATGAGGACATATATGACAAGCTGATCAAATTATAGATAACAAGAAGCTAGGAAGTAGAATTAGCAGAAAGTCTTCAACAAACTAAAACAGTAGGACAAGACTGATACGGGGATAAACTTGAGGCACTACAGGGAAGCTCAAAATAAATTGCATTTGAGTCCCTCACCTCACCTCTCCGCCTGCTAAGAATTCATCTGAGAGCTGTGCTCACATGTGCACACAAGGGTGTGTGGTTAGCAATGTTCACTGCAGCATTGTCCTTGATAGAAAAAAAAAAACCTGGAAACCTCGGTGACCCTTAGCAAGTCCCTATCGTGCAACACCTGAGAGCAATGAGAAAGACTGAGGCAGATCTGTGTGTGGTCACCTAGAAGGAGCTCCAAGATATAAGTAAAAAGGCAGAGTGTGAAAACATGTCTAAAGACGATCTCATTTGTATTAAAGTACCTATGCATATTTGTTATATGTGTGTTTGTGCATATGAAATTTCTAAAATGATGTATGAGAACCTATAATCCTGTGGTTTCTAGAGTGCTTACATATATTTTTCATATTAAACAAATGTAATTGCCCTTCACGATGGGAAGACTCGGGGATTTGGTCAACAGTCACCCTAAGGTGATGCAAAGTGAACACGGTATTGAGGCTTGAAAAAGGCTGGTGCTGCCTCAGTCACATTAAGAGAGGAAGAGCGTCCTGACCTCCTCTGAACTGGTCCCACCGTGCGTGTGTGGAGCCCCTCATTAGCCACTCGCAGAGCACGGAGCACTGGGGCTCACCTGCCACACACAGGTGGCCCCATGACCTGTGAGCAGGAGGCTGGGGTGGCTCCAGGTCTGACGGGGACTGACAGCCCTGAGGTGGGCCGCCAGGATAGCGGAGGAGAGGAGAGAAAGGGGGCCTTGGTGTCTGCCCCTTGGCACTGTGGTGGCCCCAGCTGGGAGTGGCGATGGTTGCCCCGAGCAAGAGCCTGTTGTCCCTCTCTGGGGCAGCAGCCCGAGGGTGGCAGCAGCCCCACAGCAGGTAGCCGGGAACTGGGTCAAACTCATTTGGCAGAGCAGGTGTTTGGTCGGAAGGACGAATGGATGGGATTTCAGGTATGGCAAGTGTCGTGTGCCATGGCAAGGTTGGGCAACTTGTAAGTGTGTGTCCAATTTTTAGACCTAGGGGAGGGGGATCTTTTATTTCTTCTACTTTTTTCCCCTTTTATCTTTAATTTACTTTCTACCAAATACTCCCACTCTGTGCTGTATATAATCATAAAAAGTTGGCAACAACCAAATATTCCACAGCAGAGGGTTATTTCAATAAAGCACAGTTCGTCCATGCAATGGTGTGCCAGGAGGGCGCAATGAAGGGTTTTACGGAAGTGCATCTGCTCTCCTGGGAAACCTCAGTGGCTAATTAGTTTCCTTTTTTGTGGAACTGCATCTCTTAAAATTGTTTGTACTAACACTGAATACACTTAAACCTTATTTATAACATATGTGTAAGGTGTAAACCACAGCAATAAAACAAACACCCGGTGCCCACCGCCCAGCCTAACGGCAGGACCACCCAGGGCCTCGGAACTGCTCCCTGCCCCAGGGCCTCTTCCCAATTCCGTCCTTCTCCATCCCTTCCTTAATGTATTGTCTGGGGTACATTTTTTAAAACTTTTTTTTTATAAATAGAACCATAACTGTACATTTTCTTCTGTGACTTGCTTTTTTCCTACAGCGTGTTCCTAAGATTCATCTGTGTCAGTGTGTGTAGCTGTCATTCATTTATTTGTACTGATTTTTTTTATCACTTCTTCTGTCATTCCAAAAATGATTTCCTGCTTTTTGCTATCTTGAACAATGCTGCTGTGACCATTCTTATAACTGTCTCCTGGTGCAAGGGGATGCATTTTTTTCCAGTTCATCACTTTGACCAAATTGATACCAATTTGGATTTGTTTTTGATGAAATTGCTTCTCATCAAATCTCCTGGAACCCCACGGCAGTGCTGGGGGAGGAGGCCTGGGGCTGGGGGCATGTTAGCAGCTTGTGGGGGGGAGGGGAAGACCCTGAACTTGAGCTAGTGGTCCCCCCAGTAGAGGAAGCTGGGATCTTGTCCTGGGGACACAGCTTTGGGAAGGTCTTAGGGTTCCCAATATCTGCAAACTTCCTCCTTCTCCTTGTGCTTCCACTTGCCAATTCCTGCCTGCCCTAACCACCCACCCCTCTCCCGCTGGTTTTCCTTCTGGAGGCATATGCCAATTCCTGCAGGATTTGTCTTCTCTCCACTCCAAGTGCAGTTTTATTTTGATCCAAGGATAGCGGTTGAGGGCATTGGCTCTGGTGTCTTAGCCCTGCCACTTACTTGCTGTGTACTTCTCCTCTCTAAGCCTCAGTTTCTTCATCTTTATAATGGGGATCCTTCTAGTACCTTCCTCATGGGGTTGTTTTGACGCTTTGAAGTCACAGTGCATATGGAGTATTCAGAGCAGTGTCTGGTGCACAGCGGTCACTTAACAAATGATGGTTGTTATTATCGCTGTGTCTTCTCCCCACCTGACCTGCTCATTCACAGACCAACTGGGCACGGCCTGGTCCCTTCCCTTAGGGACCAGCCCTTGCCCCTTTCTGAGAGGTTGGAACTTTGACAAGAGGCTGAGCTTTCTCTTCTAGGTACCTGCAAACCTTATGTCATTTGAGTAAGTCTCTGCAGGACTTGGAGTGACTTCAGAGGCTTCTGGGAGCCCGGCCTGGGACTGGTGGTGAAGCACATGTGCTGGGCACAGGCTGTTGGGAGACTCACAGCTGGACTCAAGGGTACCCGGCCTGTGGCCTCACAGTCCAGAGGGCTCCGCCAGTGCCAGATCCACCTGCCAATCCCCAGCGACTCTCATGACACTCATTCTGCAGCGCCACCCCGCCGGGCCGTGGTTGGACCCCAAACTGTACACCCAGTCCTCCCTCTCTGGGCCCTCGTCCGTCCACCAGCTGCTGCTGCGACTAGAGAGCATTCGGCCCACGTTGGGTCCCAGTGCTTTCTCCTGCATAAAAGAGTGGACAGTATTAACCTGCGTTGAGGGGCCGGAGAGAAGGAACAGGCTGTGGAACTGGCTTTTTACACCCCAAGTGCATGGGGTTGCTCACCCACAGGGCTGCCTCAGATTTTGTACAACCCCCGAAGCGTCCTCTATGTGTGCGTGCCGTATACGTGTGCGTGTGAGCGAGTGTGAACTCTTCGAGAAACATGCATTTTGGCACAAGACTTGTGACATCACACACTTCCTTCGCTTTGAGGCCCTGCTTTAACCTTGAGTGACAGCCTTGTCCACCGAGGAAGGTCAGAGTGAGAGCCCAGATTCCTCCTGTGTTAAGGGTCCCTTGCATTCTTTTACTGTAAACAACAATGCCTTAAATTGTGTCTTGTTTTCTGTTCCTATGGGTGCTATTCATCTGGAAGCCCTGCTCCCTGGGCCCCCGGGTCCCTTCCAGGCCTCGTTGCTGTCTGCTCTTCTGAGACAGGAGCTGGCTTCAGGACCGTGGACTGGGCCGCTGGCCTGCTTGCTTCCTCCCATCCCCTCTCCCTCGGGGTCTGAAGGCTCTTCTCTTCTCACTCCCTCCCACCATGCCAGAAGGGGAACTTGTGACACCTTCTCCCAGCTTCTCAGAAGCAGCTCAGAGGCTGCCATGCTCACAGTGAATGGCTGCACAGAAGCTGCTTTGCATCAACCTCTCCCCGCAGGGCAAGGCTTTTGCCCCCATCATCTCACCCCTTTGCCTCCACTGCCAGGGTGGGGCCCAGCGGGATTCCTAATTACACTGGGGAGCTGAGTGACACTGAGGCCTTAAGCTCCCCGAATCTTGCCCCCAAACACAGTCACCAGCAAGTTCTCCATCATCCAAGTCCAAGGGCACAATTGTTGATGACCAAGGTGACAAGAGAGCAAAGCCCTGGGGAGTGAACGTTCCAAGCTCTGCATCCAGTTAAGAGCTCTCTACATGAACGATGTCCTTCATCTGTCACACTCTTAAATGACTTTTATTTTGCACAAATAGATTTTTATTCACAATGATGAATAAAAATTAGCTTTATTTATGGTAGCTTTATTGCCACAGCTTCTCTCACTCTCTCTCTCTCTCTAGTCTGGGTGTCCTCATTCTGAGAAGGAAACCCTTCAGTAGTTTTCTGAAAGAGACTGAATTTCTGGGTCCCTGTCGCTGTTGTGGTTTCAGAGCTCATACTGATCAGACATCAAACTACCCTTAAGAGTTTCTGGGCAAGGTGCTTTAAAACAGCATCTTAACCAGAAAACTGTAATAGGCCAATTTAAAAACTACTAAAGGACCCGTCACTGTATTTCGATCAAACGGTGACAACTTTTCTGAAAATTTGAATGAAATGGTGAGGAAAGTAGTTGTCATCAGGGTCTTATTTTGTGGTCGAGCCATACTGTGCTCAGTAACGGACCCTCCTTTGGAGCAAAGTCTAGAATACTTTCGTGCCAGGAGAAACTCCAGGTAGAAACGCTGATGCCAGCACACCTTGGCCACAGGAGCTTCACACACCCACCCACGGCCGGGGTCTGGATGCAGGCATCGAATTCATACCCACGACCATCCAAAGAGGTGGAGTGAAAACACCAGACACTCTCAACACCTCTCCCAGAACTGTGCAGTGTTAACACTTTAACCTACATTGAATCTGATTCTACCTGTTCATTTTTTTGAAGTCTTAAGTTTGGATGAAAGTATGAGACTGGACCATCAGCTACTTATTTTCTTTGGGTTTCTCCACTCTTCAAACTGTCCTGGTTTTTCTCACATGAGATATTATAGATGCCAATCCAAAAACCTCAGAATTTCAGGCTCCGCTAAATCAGATAATTTCCTGCCCTTAACAATTTTTTCTTATTTTTCACAAATGTTTTCTTCTGAGCCTAATTTCAAAATAGCACAATCGCAATTCTTGTTAAAGTGTTTAGTCTTCTCGCTAATTGAGGCTGATCCCACATCCCGTCGCAGAAACATTCTTAGCTTGGACTCTTGCAGAATCTGTTTAGATCTTGTTGGCAAAGGCCTTGTAGAACTGGTAAGAACCTTGAACATACCAGGAGAGTCCTGCAGACAAGGCTGAAGGACACTCGCTCCCCCCCATGGGCCCAGGGCCAAGCATGTGAGTTAAGTGCTGACTGCCTTTCTAGCGTTGGTTTGTCCCTCAACCTGCAGGTGATGAGACTCTCAAGCCTGGGTCAGAGCGGGGCCAGACGCAAACCCCAACGGTGAATTCTCGCGTGATGGGAAGCATTTCTGGGTTTTGCTCCTTGACTACCTGTAATGCACAAATGTTTGTGAAACCATTCAAGGTGATATGTCCTGCATGCGTATGCTGTATCTTTTTTTTTTTTAAGCAAACAGATCATGGCACCCCAGAATGAAAATTAGAGAATGCTGTTTACAAACTGTGGAGTAGGTAGCCAGTATCATTTTGATGCCCCAAGAACAGCTCACTCACCTCTCCCTGGAAGTAATTTTTGCCCCTCTTAGTTGAACATGTTTTGTAACTCAAGGCCAGCCGAGTGCATTCTGACAACTGAAATTCTTCGTGGAGTGATTTGGTGCAGAGCAGTAGAAATATTGTTCTGAGTGTGCCCAGTGAGAGAATGTGGCCTCCCTTCCCTCCCTGAGGAAGCCCACTCATCACTCTGTCCCCTTGTGGAACCTAAAGAGGAAGATACTTGAAGGGATTCTGCCTAGGAAAGAACCTGCTCTCTCTTGCCAACTAAATTTATAAAGCATTGTTTTTCTTACCAAGATGGCTATTTCTTTCATCATCTTCCTCTCACCTCCCAAGCCCAAGAGGTGTATCTTTTAGGATGCCATCTTACAGGTGGAAAATGGTCCATGAAAATGGAAAGCCGTTCACAAGCAGCGTCTGCTTTCCTTCCACCAGTGGAGTCTAGAACTCTGCACCCACATCACTGATGCTTATAACCAGGTGAACATTGCTAATGTCACAACCTAACTTAGTTTTTGTGACTTCATAAATGACTTTTATCAGCCCCACATCATACTGACAGGCTGGGCGATTTCATGTTTAAAAAAGAAAAAAACTACAAGAGTCCTTTTGAAATAGATTCCCTGCACAAAACCACCCATTCATTCGTTCATCCACATCTCCAGTGAGTGCTTCCTGTGTACCACACTCTACCGGGGATATAAATGGCTGAGAACAAGACAGACCCGAACCCTGCCCTCGTGGAGCTGACCACTCAACGAACAAATAATTTTCACCACGCCTTCTCTGCTGGCAAGCCCCTGCCTCTCCCCTGGCACTGGGTACAAACCCTATGCACATTCCTCCAGAAAGGCTCCAAAGACTCCACAGACTGAACAGCCTCTTGATCAGTGAGTTCAGTTGCAGTGAGGACTAGATGGAGTCACTGTCGTAGAGGCTGGATGGCGCAGAACAGCCAGGCGCAGAGCTATGGTTGGGCACATCGAGGAGTCCGAGGTGGGATGAGACAGTAGGGTCAGAATGTCCACAGTATTTACTTCCGAGGTTTTTGGTTTTAATTTCAATGGTCAGTGCAAGTACAGCATGAGCAAGAGCTGCATTTCGTGGGTGTTGAGAACTTGTACCATGGACCACCTCGCAGCCCTCTGCTGCACAAGTGTGTGTGCGCCATGGACAGCTCCGAAATCCCAGCTCGCAGCAGCAATGCGATGGATCATCTGTCCTTCTATAACCGTTAATCTGTTTATCCATTTCTGAACGACTGTGATCATTCAGTAATGAAACAATAGAAATTAATTTCTTAGTATGGTATTATCTTTGATAAATTTTGTGCCAAAATGCATGGTTTTCCACTTAGCATTCAAAATGTTGCGTAGAGAGTAGTTTCAATTTCTTATGTATTCTTCAAAGTAAGTTGAAAATCAGTTTCTACATTTTAATTCGTTTCTTGTTAAATCTGTTGCACTCTCCTGGGCTGTCTTTTTTTCCAGCAGACCCCCTGCATGCCATTGTATAAGGACCTTCTCTAATTCTCGTGAATTGTCTCACCCGCAATAACCACTGAACATCAGCCCTCTGTGGGATTCTTTAGATTTTTGGTGAAGTATTTTGTTACCTCAGTCTTGTATCAAGTTGCTGTATTTTTCAGCTTGTTACACTGATAATAATTGTTTCGCTAATTAAATACTTTAATGTACAAACATTTGTTTACTTTGAAATTAAATGTGTTTTCCAATGAATATTGCTCAATTTATTAAAGTCATGTGCATTCACTTAACAAACAGCTGCTGTGCCAGACACAGACATGAAGGAGGTGTGGGGCGCTCAGCGCCCAGCTAAGAGGTTACTAGAACGTAAATGACATATAGGAGCAGTGCCCTCAGTAAGGGACAGAGTTGGAGCAGTGGGCACTCAGGGAAGGAAGTGGGGGATCTGGGAAGGCTTTAGAGGGGCAGGAGCATTGGAGATTCAGAGATGTCTGAACTCATGGAGGGAGGGAGAGGCAAGGAGGCAGAAAGGAGAAGGAGCAGGATGAGGCTGGGAAAGCAGGCAACTCAGTCTCACTGAGGAAAGAATTTGGGGGAGTAATGGGATCCACATCTGAAAAGATATGTTGGGGGGAGTTTGTGATGCTGGGCAAAACCAGAAACTCACTCTAGCTTGCTTAAGAGAAAAGGGGGTTTGTCTCATGGAAACCTGAGGGGAGGACCCAGGAGGAGTCTCAAGGGGCTGGAAGGAGAAATGGAAAGCCCCCTACATCTTTCTCTCTTTCATTCTCTCTCCAGACTGGCTTCTCTGCTAGGATGTGCAGTAGCAAAGGAGTCTAGGCCTTACCAGGAAAGCACGTGGAAGTCACTGAGGGGGTGTGCGCCAGGGAGTGACATGATCCAAGTGGGTCATGGGAGCCTCTGGCCCTGCCTGCCTCAATTTCCCAGCCAGTGCTTTCCAAAGCTGTAGTGGCCCATTCTCCAAGCACAGGCTCACATACACACTGCTCAGGCTCTGCTCCACCATCCCAGTTCCAGTTCCACACCTCGCTAGCCACGACAAGCCCCGCTTGCTCCGGGGCCCTAGCTCACCTCCTCCTCCTCAGGATTTAGATGGCACAGTGGCCCCCAGCTCTACCCACATGGGATCGCTTCCTTCAGCCACAGTGCAGTGCTCTGAGCCGCACGCATCTGACTTGGGGAGAGGTGAGGATGGTGGGATGTGGTAGTTGTCACACAGCTGGAAAGTGACGAAATCTAGACTTGAACCAGCGACTCGTAGCCTGCAAATCTCCAGCCTTCCCTGCATCAGGCGCCACGAAGGGCCGCCGGGAGACAGCAGCATCTCCTCTTGAAGGATGGGGAGATCCGCGAGCCAACGCAGACGGTACTGTAGGAACACCTGTTTAGCCTCGAGTGCGAGCATTGTACCGGCGGGCAGAGCCTGCCCGGGCGCCCGCGGCGGTGAGGCGGGGTGGGCGGGGACACCGGCGTGGGCGGGGCCGGGCGGGGCTGTGAGCGGAGCCGGGTCTGGGGCAGGGTTGAGGAGGGCGGGGGAGGGAGCGGGCCGGCACGGCCTAGGGGCTTTGGAGCGAGAAGGCGGGGCCGTGCCCGTGGGCGGGACCCAGGGAAGGGCGGCCCCCAGAGGGGCGGTGCTACGTTAGAAAGGGCCGGGAGGTACTGAGGTGTGGAGGGGCGACGCTCGAGGGAGCCAATCCCCGGGGTGAGGGCAAGGGCCCGCGGGAGCTCAGTAGTGGGGGTAGGTGGGCGGAGCCTGGATCTGCGCTGAGGGGCAAGGAGCGGGAGGGGCGGGGCGTGTACTGTCCAAAGCTGAGGACCGGGTGGTCGCTTTCGACGTGTGGGCTGAGCAGCGGTGCGGAGAGCCAGGACTGGAACCCGATGGGGCTGGCCACGAGGGGCGTGGCTGGAGCGCGGGGCGGGGCCGTGGTGGGGCCTTGACCCGGCTGAGTTGGGCGGGGCGGCCTAGGATGAAATTGGGGCGGGGCAGGGGCGGGGCCGGGGCAGGGCCTGGGCCCGGCTGAGGGGCACGGAGGGCTGGGCTGAAAGCGCGGGGCGGAGCCGGGGCGGTGTCTAGACCCCTTGGAGTCGCGGGGGGCGGGCTAGGATGAACTTTGGGGCGGGGCCAGGACCTGGCTGAGGGGGCACGGAGTGGGCTGGATTGAAGTTCAGGTCGGGGAGGAGGTGTGGCCTGGACCCAGCGGAGGGGGCTTCACAGAGTGAGGGTGGGCTGAATTTCGGGGCAGGGCCGGGGCGGAGCCTGAGGACCTGGCTGAGGGGCACCGAGACGGGGGGCTGAAGTTTAGGCCAGGCTCGGGATGGGGCCTGAACCCGGCTGAGGAGGGGGCACTGAGCGGGCTGGGTTGCAGTGCGGGGCGGGGCCGGGGCGGGGCCTGGGGACCTGACTGAGGGGCACTGAGCGGGCTTGGCTGAAGTGCGGGGCGGGGCGGGGGCGGGGCCTGGGTCAGTCAGAGGCGCGCGGGGTGGGGCGTGGGCTGCGGCGCGAGAGCCGAGCGGCCTGGCGAGCCCCGCCGAGGCCCGAGCCCACCCGAGTGCGCCCGAGCCCGCGGCCCCCGCCCGGGGCGATGGAGCCGGAGCCCGGCGGGGCGGCCGCTGCGCTCCTGCGGCAGAAGAGGGCGGCGCTGCGGCGCAGGGGGTGCAGCTTCGAGAGCCCCAGGTACCGCGGCCGGGTGGGATGCGGCCGGGAGGGGCGGAAGCGGGGAGCCGGCCACGTGGGGGGTGGCGGTCTGAGGGGACCGAGGGTGGCGAGGCCGCGGCGCGGGGAGGGGTCGCTGTGGGGGTCTTCGGGGATCGGGCGAGGAGCCTGGGCCGAGCGGTTGGGGGTGGAGAGGGGCTGGGCCGCCCGAGCGGCAGGTGCAGGAGGGGGTCGCCTCCGAGAAGAACCTGGCGAGGGTCGGGGATCCAGACCCGAGGAGACGCCCCCAAAGCGCCGGTCCTGAGGCAGGCCCCGAGCAAAGCCGAGGCTCCAGGCGGATTCCGGGCTGTGGGCAATGTGCCCTGCCCGCCTCTTGTAAATGCTCAAGGACAAGGTCGGGAAATAGCCCCCCTGAAGTCCAGGGGAGGTCTCCCTCCTCCGAGGAGCCTCTCTGCGCTGCCCCGGGACCCAGGCCAGCTCCAGCCGCCCCATCCTCGCCCCGCAGGTAACGCACACCTGCTGCCTCGCCGCCCCGCCCATCCTGGCGCCGAGTGGTCCCCAACACGCGGGGCCCCTCGGGCCCCTCCGACCCGCCGCCGCCTTTCCTCTGCCGGGGTGCCCGTGTCCACCCCCTCCGCCTCCCCCCGCCCAGGGCCTCTCCTTTGGCCTGGGGAACTCTCCTGAGATGTTCGGTTCCTTGTCTCCCTGGAACCCTGCCCCACAGACACGCCTTCCACCGCCTCTGCTCTGCCAGACTCCTTCCTTTGAGGGCTTTCTCTTAACTTGGAGCGCCTTCTCCCGCTCCAACATCGCTGAAGTCGGCCCTGCCATTTTTCAGGCCCCCAGCCTCTTCTAGATGACTCCAGCAGCCTCCCAACTAGATTCCCGTCTTGATGCTTCCACCTCTCAAATCCACATCCTCGCTGGCCGCGCGCTGGAGGGGACTTACCAAAACTGCCCCTCTGCTGCCTAACTCCTCGCCCCAGGAGCTCTCCGTCTCACAGCACTGATGGGGACTGGGGTGGGGGACAAGGAGAAGACAGGGGTGGGACTCGAGCTCTCACTGAGGCTGAAAAGAGGGTTCAGGCGCTACGATAAAAAACCAACGAACCAGGACCCTTAATATGAGGTGTGAGGCCCTTGCACACCTTGCCTCACCCGCGGCAGTCCAGCAGTACTGGACCAGAGTGTAACCACCATGAGGACAGGGACCACAGCTGTGCTGTTCACTGCTCTGTCCCTGGAGCCTGGCTCAGGCCCGGCCCATCACAGACGTTTACTATCTGTTGAGTGAATAAATGCCTGACCAGCTGGTAATTCTTCCCTTATGCTGTGCTGGTTTCTCACCTGTGCCTTTACTCATATCATGCTCTTTTCTCTACTTAGAATAGTCTTTTCTTTACTCTTTGGGTAATGCCCACCCTTCCTCCTCTGGGAAGTCTTCCTTGAACCCCCAGCTGAGACAATCTATGCATATATCTGCTATTCCACAGAGCATTGTGTGTAATTACCTGGATAATACATCTTCCCCACTACACTGGAAAACAGACAAGTATGGTCTCTGTCCTTCGATGCTTACACTCTTGTTGCTGGAGCATGAAGGATGAGAAAAAGTGTACCAAGAGATGAGGGGGAAGAGATGAGCCCATGGCTGGATCCCCCAGTCCTGAGGTCAAATGTTCAGATCAGCGCTGTCCAACAGAACTTTCTGCGACGGTGAAAACATTCTGTAGTCTGTGCTGTCTGATACCGTAGCCACTGGCCTCCTCTGGCTATTGAGCACTTGAGATGTGGCTAGTGCAACTAAGGAACTGAACTTTTATATTTAACTTTAATTAGTTTAAATTTAAATAGCCACATATGACTAATATTTATAATATTGGGCAGCGCCAGTTTAGAAATTTTTGTCTTCCTCCGAATTCTCACTTTTACCAGCCCCTCCTTTGTCCTCATGACCTTCTACCTCAAAGACTAAATGACTTCTTGGCCTCCAGAGGTTTTTTCCTCTATTTAACACTCCATGGTATGGTCTTACAAACTTTAGAAATAATGCTTACCATTTTTCAGTTATAAAATAATATGTTTCTTGGAGGACAATTTATTTAACCCATCCTCTGTTATTGTATATGCAGTTTATTACCAGTTGTTCACTCTTAACTAAAGACACATTGAGTCCATGTGCATAGTCTGTGTATGAAGAGATAATCATTTGCTTGAGATAAATTCATAGAAGTGATGGAAATTATTGGATCCAAGAAAATGAACATTTTAAAGGCTTTTGAAGCATAATGCCGAAATGCCCACCAGAAAGTTGTCCCAGTGTACAGCTCGCCCACCAGCGTATAAATGTGCTTTTTTTCTCATCCTCAGTACTAGGCATTATCATTTATAAATATTTGCCAAAGTGGTACCTTGTTTTAATTTGAATTAAACTTTGTTTAGTAGTGAGGTGAAACTTTTTTCTCATATTTATTCGTAATTTGTATTTCTTTTTTTAAATTTTTTAAATTTTAAAAATTTGATTGAGGTCATATTGCCTTGTAACATTCTGTAAATTTTAGGTGTACGTTATTATATTTCAGTTTCTGTATAGACTGCATCGTGCTCACCACCAATAGTCTAGTTTTTATCCATCACCATACCTATGTGCCTCTTTATCCCTTTTGCCCTCCTCCCACTCCCTTCTCCTCTGGTAACCACTAATCTGTCCTCCCTATCTGTGTGTTTGTTTGTCTTCCACATATGAGTGTGTATTTCTTTTTTTAATGAAATATATATGCATGCACTTTGTCCATTTTTCCTTTGGAATGTTTATCTTTTCCCTATTGAATTGAAGCACTTTTTATTTATTAAGGGATTCAACTTTTTCGGTCAAATATGTAGCAACTATTCTACATTCATTATTTGCCTTTTAACTTTCTTTATAGTGTTGTTTTTAATAAAGTTTTTATCATAGTTTTTTAAAAATCTAGTAAGATCTACTAATTTATTCCTCCTGTTTATGCTTAGTTTAAAAAGACTTCCCTAACTTAAGAAAAATAAATGTTCATCTACAATGTCTCCTATTTTTTTTTGTTGCTTTAAAAAAATCACCTCTTTAATCCATTAATCCAGATTATCTCACTTTTAAGTGAGACTATTAAGAGCTGTCCTATATTGGGCTGATATAGTGGGCTCTTAGGGCCAACAGAAGAAGAGTCACTTGTGACACATCTTAACCATACAAGTGTGTGGGTCCCTACCCCAGGCCTATTGTTCCAGAAAGTCTGGGTGGTAATGGGGTATGTGGATGCTCAGAGCTCTGCAGGTGATTCTGATGGACAGCTGGGGCTGAGAGCCTCAGCCTCACTTGTGGGCATGTTGCCAGGTTAGCCTCCCTCTCTCCAAAGTCCTCGATCACTTCTCATTTCCTGTTGTATCGAATTTAAATGCCACTGCCTCACATTTAGGGCCTCTCAGAATCTGGTTTAACCATATCTACTCAATCATCTTGTTGACATGAGGAAAAAAAGGCATTGCTTTCAGGATGGCAGCTGTCTTTGCGGAATATCCCACGTCAGCTCTGAGAACTGGCAGGCAGACACAGCACCTAATGAATGTAAAGGAGCGAGAAGTGTCCGAGGCGTTAGGCATCCGGGCAGGAGGCAGTGAGAAGGACTAGCTGGGAAACCTGGAGGCTGTAGGGCAAGACACTTATGCTGTTAAACCGCTTGCCCTAGACGTGTTTGTCCCTGTTTTGTAGGAAGGCATATCAGCTAGTGTTCAAGAACAAGGGCTTTGGAGTGAGACAGACCTGGGTTCAAGTTTCTGTCCTTCTCACTTGTTATGTGTGTGGGCTTGGACAAGTTGCTTAACCCCCCTGACCCTTGGTTAACTCCTTTGTAAAATGACGGTCACATCTATCTCACAATATTGATGTGAGCTTAAAATGAACTACTTTACGCAACGTGCTAAAAACAGTATCTGGCACAAAGCATCACTAACTGGTAACTGTAAGGACAAAAATGATTAACATTTATGTGAAAGTTCTCAACCTTTCCTTTCCCTTGCCTGATTAAAATTCTGGCTTTGCCCATTCAATTTTTCCTCCTCCCCTGCCCTCAGAGCAAGGTCCTGCCTTGCTTTTGTGCATTTTTGAGCTGCAGTTTTAGAAAGAGAGGGATTGAGGAGAAGGACAGCATGTACACAGGGCACTGGTTAGGACTGGGTGAAAAAAAACTTTTAGGGAGTGTTTATCAGTGAGAGGGACAGAAACATCTACTTTGTATGAGGGAAGCTAATAGGTCTCCCTATTGTTTCTGTTATTCTAAGATTTATTTCGAGAAATATATCTGTTATCTTTTCTAACTTTGTGGTGATGGAGAAATACAGTTAATGAACCTGAGTTATTTTAAATTACTCCTCTATTGCTGAGCTGGGTCCTTTTGGCTGTAACACTTCATGGAGCCGAACCACATGTGAGCCACAATATTAACAGGGTCACATTGTAGAATTGAATTTGCAAGGCAAATCCTAAAGATCAAAGAATCTCAACGCTAAATGGAACTTCAGACATCACTTAAGTCATCCTCTCAGACAGTGGTTCTCACAGTGTGGTCCCTGGACCAGCAGCAGCAGCGTGACCTGGGAACTTGTTAGAAATGCAAATTCACAAGCTCAACCCCAAATTTACTCAATGAGGATTGCTGGGCATGGGGCTCAGAAAAATGTGTTTGCGAGCCAGCGCTCTCTAATCTAATACAGTGGTTCTCAAACCTAACATATGTGAGAATCACGGGGAGGGCTTCTTAAAACAGTTTCCTGGGCTCCACTCTGAGAGATTCTGATTCACTAGGTCAGGGTGGGTCTATGAATTGTATTTCTAACAGCTCACAACTAATGCCAGTACTGCTGGCCCAGGGGCGTACTTGAAAACCACTCCTCTAGGGTTATGCGGGAATCTTTTCTACAACAACCCTTACAGCTGGCCGTCCAACTTCTGCTTATTATCTCTGAGGTCAGGGAGCCCACTACTGTAAGCTTTGTATTATTGGGCAGCTCTGTTATCTTTCCCTAATAGTAAAGTCAAAGCTTGCCTCATTATACTTGCCACCCATCATTCATGATTCTGCTTTCATAGCCACTTGCAGTAGCAATGCTTGTGGTTCTGATTCCAAGTGAAAAGTGGTGGCTTGGATTATGGGGTGTAGACTCAGTGGTCAAGTGGTTCTTGTTCCTGGCTACCCAGTTGTAATCACCATTGATCAGTTCTCCTTCAGCTACAAGCAGGACTAGTAACACATCACATCTTTTCTGATTAATGCCTTACCAGTTGTTAATTTTTTTTTTAAGATTATCAAAGGCTTTGAATGACAAACAAAGGAGAATTATTGGTTCATGAAATTACAAAATGCTGGGGTAGTCTAAGCTTCAGGAGAGGGTAGATCCAGGTGCTCAAATAATGTCATTAGTAGTCTTTCTTCATTTTCTGGTTTGGCTTTATTCTCACGGTCTTTCCTCATGGAGGCAAAGAAAGTTAACTATTCCAGGCTTACTTTCTACCAATGTACAACCACAGCAGAAAGATAGAGCCTCTTTCTCAGTAGTTCTAGAGCATGTCCCAGGCTTGACATTCATTGGATCTCTTGGGTTCTATGCTCATCCCTGAGCCAATCATTTTGGCCAGAGGGGGATAAAACATGCTAATTGGCTGTGCCTGGAACTGAGGGGTTGGATCACTTCCATCCATAGAGACCAAGAGATAGTGATTGCCCGAAAGAAAAATCACAGTGCTATTACCAGAATAAGGAGAATGGATACT
Source organism: Ceratotherium simum simum (assembly GCF_057802395.1). Taxonomy (NCBI): domain Eukaryota; kingdom Metazoa; phylum Chordata; class Mammalia; order Perissodactyla; family Rhinocerotidae; genus Ceratotherium; species Ceratotherium simum. Next base: position 9,219,675 of record NC_141928.1, on the reverse strand, counting down.
GTTTTGGCCAAAAAAAAAAAATGCCATTACATCTGGGAAGCTTTCCAAAATACAGATACCCAGATGCCACTCCAGAGCCACAGAATTGGGGTTTCTGTATTTTTCAGTTCTCATTGTAAACGACTACCTTAGCTGAGCGATTAAATTATGCTTACTAAGTTTAGCCACAGTGGGTACAGAGCCTACATAGACAGAAGATTTTGAATTACAAATGGAAAACATATTTTGTACTTTCCCAATATTGCTTCCTAGATAGTGGCTTCCTTATTAGTAATGCATATAACCCACGCCTTGTGAGAACAAATTTGATGCCAAGACAAATGCTTTCTTGTTCCTGAATATGGCTTTCCAGGCCAAGTAGGATCAGAAAAGAACAATTATCCATTATGCCTTGGGTTGTCTTCTTTTCTTCTTCCTTATGTTTCTCCTGACTCTTAGATGCTTAGATTATTTTTCTTTTTCTCCAGCAGACTTTTGTTTTTCCAGGTAGTTTTGTAAAAAAGTATTTTAATATGAGCTGTTTTCATAATCTTCATTCCTCTATATTATGTCGTCATTCGTTTTGTTTGTGTCAGGCCCTTAAGTATTTAATCACAAATAAATCTGCTGCTGTCAGTTTTCTTTTGGAAAAACAGCAGTCTTCCTGGGAAAGACTATTAAGAGCTGTCTTGTATTAGGCTGACATAATGGGCTCTTAGGGCCAATAGAAGAAAATTAATTTTCATATTTTGTCTATTCTCTTAAGAGAAGGAAAAAAACAACTTTTATTATTCACTAAGAATTTAAGTTAATGCAAAACAGCTTCCTTTCTTGGAGGAAGACAATAGTCAAATTAGTTTTGCTTTAGAAGGTTAATATGGGAAATTATATTTGGTTGTCTGGTTTCCAGAGCTAAAGATCTGAACAGAGATGAAGTCTGACAAACAATGCTGGAGGAAAATTGTAAGAGATTTGGCCTATACAGTAAGACTCATGCTGGTTTTCCTTGGGGGAAAAAATTCTGAAGCAGCACGCAAGTGTAGAAATGTGGGAAGATATGAACCACACATCTGATTGTCTTTAGAGCTAGGATCTTAGAGGACAGTAAGCAAATATGAGTTAGCAATGAGGTGTGACTGCCCAAGGAGGTATATGTGGAAGGCTGTTCACTGTAGGATTGCTCGTAAAAGTATTAAAAAAAAAGTCCATCGGGAGTGTATCAATACAATACTAATCATCTGTTAAAAAGAGCAATGCGGAGGGCCTGCCCAGTGGCGCAAGTGGTTAAGTGCACGCGCTCCACTTCAGTGGCCTGGGGTTCGTGGGTTCGGATCCCAGGCGCGTGCCAACACACCACATGCCACACCATGCTGTGGCAGCGTCCCATATAAAGTGGAGGAAGATGGGCACGGATGTTAGCTCAGGGCCAGTCTTCCTCGGCAAAAAAGAGGAGGATCGGCAACAGATGTTAGCTCAGGGCTGATCTTCCTCACCAATAAAAAAAAAAAAGAGAGAGAGCAATGCCAATCTGTACTTCTAACTTGGAAAGATATCTAGAATGTTCATATATATTAAGTGAAAAGAAACAAATGGCTTCTTCTGGTAATAGCAAGTGTGTAGAATTACATATGGAATTTAAAATTTTCTAGTAACGGGCTGGCTCCGTGGCTTAGCAGTTAAGTGCGCGCGCTCCGCTACTGGCGGCCCGGGTTCAGATCTCAGGCGTGCACTAACGCACCACTTGTCAGGCCATGCTGAGGCGGCGTCCCACATACAGCAACTAGAAAGATGTGCAACTATGACGTACAACTATCTACTGGGGCTTTGGGGAGAAAAAGGGGAATGAAAAAAAAAGGAGACGCATTGGCGATAGATGTTAGCTCAGTGCCAGTCTTCCTCAGCAAAAAGAGGAGGATTGGCATGGATGTTAGCTCAGGGCTGATCTTCCTCACCAAAAAAAAACAAAAAAACAAAAAAAAAAATTTCTAGTAACCATATTGTTAAAAGAAACAGGTGAAATTAATTTTAATAGTTTATTTTATTTAACGCAATATATCCAAAACATTATCATTTTAACATGAAATCAATATTAAAAATAATTAAGATACTTATTTTTTTCAGTACTGCTTTTGAAATCTGGTGTGTTTTTTACACTTACAGCATCTCAAGGCAGACTAGCCACATTTTAAGGGCTCAGTAGTGACATGTGGTTGCGGCTACCTTACTGGACAGTGCAGATATGGACCCTCTGGTAGGAAATGTTTGAAAGAACACATTAAGGCTTTTGTTTTGTTCTTTAATGTGACTATGAATCACAGTGAAATAGGGGAAAGTACAAAATTTGTGGGAGAAAAGGGATACCAGGAGACTTTAGGAGAAGGGATTCAATAAATAACTTTATTAGTCAGGGAGGATGACTATGATCTGATGGACTTTAGTTAACTCTTCATATAAATCCCCAGTAAAATGTAGACTTGGAGACTTAAATATCAAACCATTGTCATGGATACCTGATGTCATTTAAATTCTTTTTATTTGGGGGAAATTAGTATAAATAAACAGCTAAAAAAAAAAAAAAACCCAGACAGAGGGAATGATTTTCTGTGTCAAATCTTGCTGATAGGTCCTTAAAATTAAGAACTAAGAATTGACCAGTGGGTTCAGCATCAGATGGGTCATTGGTGGCCTTTGAAAAGAGCTGTTTCTTGGAATAGTGAGAACGCAAGTCTCACTGGACTGGCTTCAAGAGATGATGAAAGGAGGGAAATAGGAAACGAGGAATATAGTCAACCCTGCAGGGGTGGAAGGGATGTGAGCTGAAAAATTGTTTATTTGGTTTGGGTTTGGGGTTTTTTGCTTTTGTTTTATCAAGATGCTTATACAGTCATGCATCACTTGACAATGGGGATGCATTCTGAGAAATGTGTCGTTAGGTGAACATCATAGAGTGTATTATACAGACCTAGATGGTACAGCCTACTACACACCCAGGCTCTATGGTACTCATCTCATGGGACCACCATCGTACATGTGGTCCCTCGCTGACCGAAACGTCGTTACGCAGTGCATGACCGTATCTGATAGGAATGATCCAGTAAAGAGAACAGATTTCAGTAGGGGGAGGGAGTGTTTTACTTGACAAATAGAAAATTCACGGAGGATGTAATAGCTGCCTTCCCACATTTGAAAGGGTGTCATATGAAAAAGAAATTAGGCCCACTCTGTGTAAGGCCCCCGGCTAGACCTCCAATCACAGTGGTGTGAGGGATAATAACACAGATTGGACTCGATGCATGAAAGTACGTTCCAGCGTCCGTGCACCCCAAGCTAGCATGGCTTACCTCAAGATGCAGTGAAATCTTTATTACTGGAGGTGTTAAAGCATCTGTAGGTTAGACTAGTATTTCTCAACTATTTTGTGTTTTCAGCACACTTTTGGATACAACAGTTTTTGGTGGCACACTTGAAAAGACTCCAAACAGTGTTCAGCAGGGCAGTGATGGTGACAGCACAGTCCTTACTCCAGGCTAGCAGTGACCTTAGAAGCATCCGCCATTAGTGTGCTGTTCCTTTGGTTGCACCTCTTCGCTGTTTGAGCAGAAATGCTTAGTGCTGTGAGCAAGCTCTCTTTTATACTCAAAAGGCAAAATTTCCTACATATTCCCATAAAGTACGGTCTCTTTTTATTGCCCACTGGAGGTCATACCATTGCACCCACCGGAAGAAAACTGCCTTACTCTACACTCTGCACGGGGTCGCATGAACTGTTAAGCTCAAAATCCAGGCTGACAGACGTCACTGGAAAAGGCCTATCAGTCAGTAATCTATTGCAGACAACAGAATCCACTCTACTTAGTATAAGCAGAATGAGATTTAATAGTGATACAGGGACTTAGGTGCTTGTAAAGTTGTTGGCAGGGCTGGAGAGCAAACTCTAGTCTGAGCTCCCAGGAATAGCTCTTAGGTTCCAGAAGCCCTGGGCTCTGCCGTGACCAGGAAAGCTGCCACTTCATAACAAGAAGCTGATCCACAGATCCACAGCTAACTGCAGAACCATACTACCAACTCGGCTTTGCTCCCCAAAGCTGCCACCACTACCTCAGAGAGCTACAGAATCAAGAAGCTGCCGACTCCAGAACCGCCACAGCTCTGTCCTGATCCACAAAAGACAGTGCTGCCCAGTGTCCTCTCTCTTAATCTGCCTGGCTCCGTTCCACATCAGAGTCCCTCGTGAGTGCGTCTGATTTTCGGAACCTAAATCATGTCCAGAAGTCTAGACTGGAAAGTACGTTAGGACGGTTACATTTTAGCTTTCCAACTTTTGCACGCTGGAATGGGATGGAAATGGGTCTTGAGTAAGTCCTTCCACAGTCTCTGCCACAAACAGCATCTTTCTTCAGTCACGGCAAAAATAAATTAGACACGTTGATCACCAGTTGGTAGCAAACCAGTGAAGGTTCCTGTGCACGGGTGTGCTGCCGCATACCTGACACACCGATCTTGGAGCTACTTTAGTGGGTGAGCAGGTAAAAAGGGGAAATCCAGCCTCAGATGGGTGCTTGAAGGGGACTTTCCAACCGTGAGTGTCAGTGATTCCATAGTTTTAGCCCAGATGGCAGTTAGCACATAAATGCCTGTCTTGCATTTTATGACCAGAAAGAAAAGTGTCTTTAGAAGAGCTGCCAGCCATTAAGTATTTTCTCGTGTCAGGGCCCATATATCAGGCCTGGGTTGAGGTTTTGCAGATGGATTGTCTCTGCTCCCTGCGCTTGTCACAGTCCCCCCAAAGCAGCTGCCTGTCAGAGGTTGGCAAAGAAATTGAGCAGGTTCCACGGCAGTCCGACTGAAGCCACCAGCGACCTTATTCAAGAAAGGCCAACACAGCCTGACAAAGTCTCCCTATTCCAAATGAATATTTCCCTCATATTTTGGCATTCACTTAGTCACTTATTCATTCAACAAATATTTATTGAGCACTTCTATGTGCTAGGCACTGGGGTACACTGTGAACAGGCAGACGGGGTTCCTGCTCTCATAGAACATTTTAGTGGAAGGAGGCCGAGAATGTACGAGTAAACAAATGCATAATTAGGATGACTTTGATTGTGGTGCGTGCTACAGGATAGGGAGTGACTGTGTGGGAGGGGGCAGTTTAGATTAGTTTAGATTTGGGGACAGAGGGAGTGTATCTTCCGGCTGTGCCCAGCTCTGCAGGGGGCCACTGCTCCCTTGGCTCCTGAGCCAGCTCAGACGCCAAAAGCTGATGTTGGTTTGAAGATAGGGAAGAATGATTTGTGCTTGGTTTAAGGTTGTTTTCAGCCAACAATCAGAGCAAGGAGTAATGTACAAGATCAAGAACGGACGGGAGTGGGTGTGGCTCCCAGAAGTTTCCATGTTCCTCAGTGATCAGTGCAGCCTGCACCGAGGGTGATATCGGCCAGGTTGAAGGAGCCAGCACTGAGACCTGTTGCCTTTTATGCCATTGTGCTGCATGCAGGGGTTACCTACCGGCATCTGAGACAGCACTTGTGCCATGGTTGTGTTCTCCCGTGGTCTGTTTCTGGCTGCGTCAGTGGCCTCAGCAGACCGGCCATGGCCACTGCGGCTGCTGGTGCCGTCGGGAGCTCCTAGATGCGTTCTCAGTGACTGCTGTTGCTTCCTCGTGGCCATCAGCAGAGGGCTGTGAAGCAGGCCACATTGCTCTTTACTCCCGTCCCTTTAGACTCACAGTGTTAACACCCAAGGCACACTGAGGGCTTGGGAGTCACAACATAAGAGGAGAAAATTGAGAACTGTGTGCTTCTGAGGGCCGTCCTGAGTCCAGTAAAAACCCACACTCATACTAAAGCACCCTGCACAGGAGACTCGCTCTCGGACACCCTCATTCCTCTCCTGCAGGCCCACTCACCTCCTGGAAAGCACCTCCATGCTCTGAATCAGCCTCTTCCTGCCATATTCTGGGAGTTTTATCCTCGAGCCTTGTGAAGTCTGTCTATTGTATTATTTGATCTTTCATTTCCAGAGAGTCCTTGTTCTCCCATTTTCTTGAGAAAACAAAGCATTATATTTTTCATCAGATCCTGGTTAAAAATCTTCCGGACTAGACTCTTCAACTGCCTTTTGCATAGGTTTTTCATAGGTCCTGTGCTAGTGTGTTCCGCATGTTCATCTTTGAATAGAAGCAGTTCTGTCTGGGGCTGTGTTGACCTATTAATATATGGGTGGATCTGCCTTGACTCCCTTCCCTGTTTATCTGAGCAGTGGTGAATCTTCTCTGTCAGCGCTTGCACTGGACGGCTGGCCTTGATGCTTCTTGGGGAGTGGGAAGGGTACAGAGGCAGTGGGAACATGTCATCTGTTTTTACTGTCTCCCCATGCTTGCCCTCCCGTTTGCAGAGTCCCCTCTGCCTGTGTATATGTGACCCCATGGCAGGACTTCCCTTGAATTTTCAGCTCCCCTCTGCCTTCAGGGCAAACAGGCCCTCCAAAGAGGGCCTGGGTTGGTGTGATTTCCCATGACTCATGGGCCTTCTTTTGGTGGGTTCATATGTACTTTTGGTTACTATCTTTCAAGAAGTTCAAATGGCTCCTAAGATATACTTTTCCTTCTCTCCTTCAGCCTTTCCTCAGGTTAGGCCACCCCTTATTAGAAAGCTGGGGCAGTAAAAAAAAAAAAAAGAAGAAGAAACTGCTTCTGCCCAGTCCTGCCCAGGCTTCCAGTCCTCCTCCCTCCAAACTGGGCATTGTCAGGCCTCTAGAATGTTCTTGCTCCTTCCCTCACATTACATGAGATGGGTAGAACTCAATGTTCTCTTTCAATTTGTCCACCTTTCATTGTATACAGCAGACCTTCAGAGTTACAGCATGGAGTTTGGCCATTCTCTTGTTTCATTAAGTTTTCTTCTGTACATTGGGCTATTTTTACTTATTTCCATGGGTTCCAAGGAGTTATGCAAATGAGCACTTAACTCTGCCATCTTTCCAAGAAGTTCTTCAACTGCTAACTATTTTAAATGGTGAGACAAAGATAAAATATGTCAGAAGATTAAGAGGGACGTACATCTTTTAAATTAGAAAGTTAAGACTAGAAAAGATAACAGAAATGAGTAAAAGGATTAAAATTAACAGTGATGAGCCAGAACTGAACAGTGAGAAAATGAAGCTAAAGAATTAGATGAAAGTATTAAAAAAAGAACTCAGAAACTCTAAGGGTAAAATTATGGCAAAAAGATAAAATTAAATGGTGGGAAAGGTTGAAAAGAACTAGCATTTAAACGTTTTTAACAAAATCTTAAAGATTAAAGGGCTAGAAAATAACGTGCTAAGACAACTAAATAATCTTAGTTTTTAAAGATTAAAATAAACTAAAAGATAGAATGTAAGCAACATACAAGGTTCTCTCATTCTGTAATATCCATATTAAGGATGTCCCTGTATTTACTGATGTAGAAAGATGTCCAAGACTGTTTAGGTAGAAAGCAAGTCTCAGGACGTTGTGTAGTCTGCGTGCAAATGTCACATTAAGGTTTGCAGACACAGAGAGAAAGGAGTGGCAGGAACGGCACCAAACTGTTACCTGGAAGAGGAGAGGGAGCGAAGGTGGGAATGGCGTGGACACCCTCAGATCCCCTCACCATTTCTGGGTTCCTCCCCCCTCCCCTCTTCAGCACTTGGCTGCAACACCCACTCTGGCAACGACTCCTCTTAGGTGGGCTGCCCTGCTTTGCCCCCAGGTGCAGAGAGCTCCAAGTACCTGGGAGTTCACGTCCCCCACCCCCACCCCGGGGCCCTCAGCTCCTTGTCTCAAGTGGGACAACTCTGAGCATAATCTACCTCCAGCGGCACTGTCCAAAATATAAAGCAAGCGACATATGTGATTGTACACTTTCTAGTAGCCACATTAAACTAAACTTTAATGTATTTTATCGTCAACATGTAATCAACATAAAAATAATTAATGAGATGTTCTGCATTCTTTTTTAGTGGTACTAAGTCCTCGAAGTCCGGTGTGTATTTACACTTACACATCTCCCTTTGCCCACATTTCAGTTGCTCAGTCGTCTCATACGGCGAGCTGCCACCACATTGCACAGCCTGGCTTCACTCAGGTTGAAGCTGTCCTTTCCCAGGACTTTGCCTGAAAATGAAACCTCGCTTCCCTGTCCTGCTTTCTCTACTCTCTTATTGATTTCTTTTAGGAGAACGTTTTTTTTTTTTACTTGCACGATTAAGAAAGGAGCACTTTCTTAATAAATCTTTTGTAGACGAGTATTATTTTCATCATTTAAAAAAAATCTCAGGGGTTCCGAAGGAAATATGTCTCTCATCCAAAAGCCCTGCTTTGTTGTTTACTTGTTTGTTTATTGCTAAGGCAGCCAGAAACCCTAGTGACACCGGGTTCCACTGAGTGAAGAACAGCTGATAACATACCAGAACCTCGGCTCCCTGTCATGTGCCGTATGTGGAAGGTTGAGCCTTTCATGTCTGTCTGGTTGCTGCCCAGATAAGTGGCCTGAAGCCAGCCTTGGGTAAGATTACCTGGAAGTCTGGGCCAGGTATGCAGCATGCGGCTTCTCAGGCCCAGGAAAGGTGATGAGGGGAGCGGGGTCATCACTTATATAGGCGAATGCCAGGAGGACCTGGCAAGAGTGACCTTGTTTTTTTTTTTAACATGCCTGCAGCCTGACTGGTCCTGCTGCAGCAGCTTGGGAGAGGGCCGTGTCTGTCTGGTTCCAGACCCCAGCCTGGATGGAGTCGCTTCTCTCGGCGTCCACCCGTGCAGCGGGATGGCGGTTAATGATACTGCCCCGAAGCACCAGGCCTTTTGTCTTTTGCCTTGTCACACTCTTTATTAAGAAGACATTACAAAGAGTCCCTTTTGACCAAAAGATTATCTAAGATTGCTTTTTATTTTTATTTTTCCATTTCCAAGTCATTGGGTTTTGTTTGCTCATTTGTCTGTCATTTGAGGTAGAGGTGAGTGAAGAATACGGCTAATTGGCTCAGAAAATAATTCCGATCAGAAGGAGCAGGGATGCCTAACAGAGCAGCTCCTTCATCCCAGAGCCACCATTCCCACCTTCCTCATTGTGTCATCAGAGAAAGGAGCAGGCAGGTTTAGGAGTGCATTTCTCAACTTATTCTCATGAACAATCCATGTATTAATTCAGCAAGCGTTTACTGCTTATTTAGTCTATGCCATTACAGACTCTGGAAATGTGGGTTTGGTCCTTTCTGTCTACAGTAGGCCCTTTCTATGGCTTTTCTTAGATATTTTAATTGGACATTAGGAGATAAACCAAGCCCTCCTGGACTAACACAGTGAGGGCCATGAGGTCCCACCACTAGTTATTTTCTACCAGCACTCTAGACATAGCTTGTCCTTACTGAATGAATGTTGCCTTTTTCTGAATAAGCTTGTGATGGTTTAAATGCTCACTGCCCTCCCTCTGCCTTAGATCCCACTGACTTGACAGTGTGGGTGTCTTCACTCACTGCTGAGGGATGTGACGGGATTTGGACAGTTCCAGGGGCATGACGCCTTCCTCTCCTGGAGCATGCACGGGCAACACTTCGTGCAGTAAGGGCGTGGTGCAGCCTCGCAGGGGCCCCTGGGTCTCGGGAGTGCCTTGGCTTCGCCCTCCTAACTTACTAACGGGGCTGGCCTCTGGGCAGAGTGCCGGAATAGGCCAGTGATTGGCCTGCCGTCCTTCTTCTCTGTTCTCAGTGCCTTTCCCAACTCCTTCTGCCTCAGTACAGCACTTCAGCCTTCAGGCCCACTGATGGATCCGCTGACGAAGGGGTCTTGTGGGAGTCAGATGGCACAGACCCTTCTGTGGAAAGCAAAGTCATCTCTCTCCTTTGGCATCCAGCCCCTTCAGACGTGGCCGACACAACACCCTGAAGTAGAGTCCCAGGTCAACCTGTAAGTAAGCAAAAGCAGCACCCTGTTTGGGCTTGTGCTTACTCTAACTTGGAATCCCTAATGCTCAGGAAGAAAATTACCTTTGGGGGGAGAATAGGGAGGGAGAAGGGAGTGGATATTTGGTTGGGAGATTTCATTTCTGTTCTTAATAATGTCTTATTCATGTATTTATTTAGTTACTTAGCAGTATTCATTGAGCACCTACTCTGGCCAGGCCCTGTGGCAGGCATGGTGAGCAAAGTAGATTCAGGTCCTGTCTTCAGAGAATCTACAGCTCATGGGACAGATAGCCATGAATGAAATAATCACACAAATAAATACTAACAAATTGTGATAAATGCTCTGAAATGTGTTGCCTTGATTCAATAAACATTTACAGAATGCCTTCTATGTGCCAGGAACACACTGGGGATAGAAGAGAATAAGACATCTACTTACCCTTTAATATCAGATAGTATCTAGAAGAGAAAAAAACCCCAATATTATTCCGAAGAAGTGATAATAATAACTATACTATAACTAATATATTAATAGATTCTAAGTCCCATAGGGTAGTAACTATGTTTTCCAGTTTATGCTGAATCCCCAGGGCTTTGTTATGGTGTACAATATTTGTTGAATGAATGAATAAGTAAATGAATGAAGAAGATACTACAAGACAAGGGTGCTTAGCTCTCCAGAGGCAACTAGGTGCAACAATATGATTGACTTCAAAACAAACGAGATGCTTCATCAATTCAATGCAACAAATATTTATCGATGCTTACTGTACCTAGTGCTTTTGTGAAGCTAATTCCTAGCCAAGGGCATGGACCAGAATCACCTGTGGGGCTTAAGAAACAACTTATGCCTGAGGCCCATCCCAGAGATTCTGATTCAGTGGCTCTGGAGTGGGTGCAAGAGGGCTCTTCAGGGAGCTTGCACTCGAAGAATGCAGCCTTTCCAGGCAGGCAGACAAGTAACCAGATAACTCCAGTGCTGCTGGAAAAAAGCATGTATAAAGTGCTATGGGAGGAAGTAATCTGCCGGGACAGGGAGGAAAAGGGTAACAGTTGAGTTTAGGCAGGAGAAGGGGAAGAAGGCCACTTTAAATAGAGGAAACTGCAGAGCAAAGGCCTGGATCCATGAAAGTATGTTCCAGCAATCTGGATAGGTGTTAAACGATGGTTCTCAACCCTGGCTGCACATGAGAATCACCCCAGGAGCTGTAAAAACATATGGACGCCTGCACCATCCCCCCAAGGTTCTGAAGTCTAGGGTGGGACCCACATACCAGTAGTTTATAAAGCTCCCCAGGTGATTCTCATGTGCAGCCAGGGTTGAGAAACACTGCTTTTAACAACATAACCACACATAAATAAATACAAAATAGTTATGAAGCACCTTACATGCCTAGCTAAGGGCTAGGAACTTTATATCTGAGGCAATGGGGAGCCACTGGTAGCTTTCATGATCTTAAGAGATAACGCAGTTTAAAACATACAAGGTTCACGTAGATAAATTCATGATTGCTCGTTCTGTAGTGGATTCTTCAGGGAAACTAGGGGAAGCCTGGAGTCACCGTTGGCTTTTCAGAGCTACCACCATACCTTCCATAAATAGTTCTAAGGGGCCATTTATGAGAATATGAGAAGTGAATGTCTCCTTGATCTGAAACTGAAATCTAAAATTTCAGTGAATACCGAATTATCTGAGCGAGATGCTCCTGTTTCTTGGAGGCCGCTGGTAACCAGCCAGGGGCGCTCCAAGGGAGGACAGGGAAGCCAGGACTTCATCTCCAAAGGTGGGGTGGGAAGAAGGACCGCTCCTCCTTCCTCCGGAGCGTCAGGCCGAAGTTCCAGTCTTCACAGTGATCCAGCTCAGCGCCGCCTCTTTTCTAGACTACAAGCCCCACAGTGCACCGCGCGGATGACGCGATCAAAGGGGCGGGCAGGACTGCGGTTCAGCCTATGAGACGCAGGGAAGCAGCCCGGGGTGGTACCTTCCGAGTCTTATTGGCGAAAAATTCTGTCAAGAGTAGGACCCGGCCCTGGTGATTGGCGGCCGCGGGGCTTAGCTATGCCCTGTGAGAATGTGGCGGGCGGGGTCGCACCAAGGGCTGCACCCCAGACTGGGGGGCGTCAGGGTCCGGACTTGGAACTGAGTCTGCCGGGAGCAAGACATCAGGTTCTGTGGAAAACGGGAAAGATAGATGCGTCTTAAGAACCGCTGCCATTCCGTGGGCCGCTCATTCATTAACTCATCCATTCAACAAATGTTTATTGATTACCAGGCACTTGCGCAAATATCCTAAACTCATTTCTCATTTAGTCTTCACAAAAAACCCGATGAGGTAGCTACTGTTAGCTCCATTTTACAGATAAGGAAGCTGAGGTCCAGAAGGGTTAAGAGACTTGTCCAGGACACACAGCTTGTAAGTGACGGAGTAGGCATTTGAACCTAGGTCTGTCTAGCCCCGGTGCCCATCTCCTAACCTCGGTGTGCTCGGGCGTGCAGTCAGGAGCGAAGTGTTGATGGGATGTCCGGGGCCACAGGGCGGATTGGTACCCTCGAGTGAAGAATATAACAGTACCCTACTGGACACCAATAAAGTTGACCAAGCACAGCGCTGGGCCTTGTACTAGCTACCATGGTAATACAAAGACCTATTCGCTGCCAGAAAAGGCTTCTGATATCTACTAACCAATTTACTGAGCACCTGAGTGCTGTGCTGGGCCTTGTGTAGGCACTGGGGGTGCAAAGAAAGCATCTCCTTCCAGATTAAGTGGGGGCTTATGAAAGTGCTGTCACCTAGGGCAGTCCAAGAAGATTTCTCAGTGGAGGGAATACTTGAAGGATGAGAACTTACCAGGCAGAGGTGGGGGGAGGGGGGAGGCCTTCCCAGACTGAGGGGACCATATGTGCAAAGACGAGCATTAAAGTACTCTGGGTGTTAAGGGAACTGTGAACGGTCTGGTTCAGCTGGTGCTCCTTGGGGAGTGGTGGGCAGTGAGCTTGGGATGGTAGACAGAGCCAAGTCGTTGGGGAGTGGGAGGCCTTAACTATCCTGCTAAGAAGTTTGGTCTTGACTCTCTACATGGGGGCACAGCGTGATCAGATTGCTTATTGGGCAATAGATTGCAGTAGGATAAGACTGATGGCAGGGAGACCTATTAGAGTGGCCAAGTAGGAGATATTAAGTATTCTGATGAGTGACAGGAATTGAGTTAAGAAATATTTAAGAGGAAGATTGGCGTGGACCTGGTGAATGTATGGGTGGTGGGGTGAGGAAGTGACCTTCAGAGTTTGACTCTTGCAACTGAGTGGTTGGTCTTGCCGTTAATAAGAGGGCTTTGAGATGAGACATCACGAAATCCAAGATAGAATAATACAAAGATCATTAGATAAATGCCATCAGGGCTGAAGAGCAGTACAATTACATCTTTGGGGGCAGGAGGTACTTAGGAATGTCTTCTTAGAGAGAGTAGTGTGAAATGGACCTTGAAAAAGGAGTAGGACCTTTCTTCCTTCTTTTCTTTTTCTTGAGTAGATTTTAGTAGGCAGAGATGGGGGAGGAGGGTATTCTAGATGGCCATACCTTGGTATGCCTCTTGTGTGGTGAAGTAGTAGGAAATCTGGAAAGTCAAATTGGGGGACGTATTGTGAAATATGTTGTACTTAATCCCTGGGACGTGAGGAGGCTCTGAATGGTTTTTGAGACAAGCGAGTGATGGTTTGAGCTCTGATTTTAAAAAGTTAATTTCACAGCTGTGTACAGTGAGGAGGCCAGGAAACCAATGAAGAAATGGACTAGGGAGGGGCTTGTTGGTTGTAAGTGGCAGAAACCCAACTCAAATAGTTTAGGCCAAAAAGGAGAACGTGTAGGTTCATGTAACCGAGCTAAGGAAAGGGACAGATCTGGCTTCAGGGATGGCTAGATCCAAGTACTCAAATGCTGTCAAGTCAGTCCATTTTTCTCTTACTCCCACAACCTCCCATCTCTTAGCCCTGCTTCTATCTGCCTGTTGGCCTCATGGTCTGCTACTATCCATGAGTTTCCACCATGTAGCAGGCAGTGTGATCTCAGGCAGCAGGGGGTATATTCTTACAGCTGTGCAACTTGAGAGGAAAAATCTTCCCCATCAGTTAGAAGAACCCTGGGGACGGACTCTAGTTGCCCAGTCTGGGTCACATATCCATCCCTGGTTCTGTGGGGCAGTATCTGTTACCAGGGGCAGAAGGATAGTTCCTGCTTGTCCTGGTGAGCAGAGCAGCCTTGGAGAAGAAAAGGAGTGGTCAGGAGGTAGGAGAACAGAATTCTAATGGGTCATGGAAGCCAGTGGAGGAGTTTGAAGAAGAAGAGGAGTGCTCTATGACTGATGACAAAGTAACTTAGGAGGTTTTTTCAAAAATATAGATCATGGAACCTATTTAATTAGAATCTCTAGTGGTGGGAGCCAGGGATCTGGCTTAAGGAGTTGAATTTAACAGAAAGTTTGAAGGTCAAAAATAAAATCTGGCAATTAAATTTGATGATTGGAAGCCATGGAGCACCTTTGAGATGCAATTTCAGTTGGGAAGGGAGGACAGAAGGCAGATGGCCAGTCTTTCTGTGTTCTTCACTGCTCCTAATTCTTCTTCTTTTTTTTTTTTTTGTGAGAAAGATTGGCCCTGAGCTAACATCTGTTGCCAAGCTTCCTCTTTTTGCTAAGGAAGATTGGCTCTGAGCTAACATCTGTGCCCATCTTCCTCTGTTTTGTATGTGGGATACTGCCACAGCCCGACTGGATGAGCAGTGTGTCGGTCCGTGCCTGGGATTCGAACCTGCGAACTCCTGGGCCACTGAAGCAGAGCGTGCAAACTTAACTATGCCACTGCACTGGCCCCTACTTCTCCTAATTCCTAACTTTGTTTCAGGGGTATTACAAACCCTGACTGAGGTAAAATTTCTTCACGGAGATATTTTAGCTCAATACATTAGGAAAAAACAAAGGAAAGCTATTAGAAAGATGGTTATTCAGAGCCATTCTGCCTTAAAAGGATGTCAGCCAGGAGGGGAAGGAAGAAAGTTTGAAAAGTTTTTAATCCCCTCTGAATAATCTGCTAATTCTTTTTCATTATGAATCCTTGCTGTGATTAATTATAATATACATAGTACCAAAAAGTTGGATTTCTTAAAAAGTATAATTCAGACTTAATTTCTCTCACTAGGCTGAATTAGCAGTGGTTTACTTTTTGATCTTTTGAGGAAAATTGCCATGTATTTGGAAGACTTTGTCATCAAGGCATTATACAAATATTAGGCAATTTTGTATTTAGACATTTTTAATTTAATTTAATTTTTAGCTTCCAAAAGCCTCGAAAGACTTAGTTTGCTTCTGAGTGAAGGGCCACTTTATTTGAAAACACAGTTCTGGAAAGCAAGTTTTTGGTTCACTGTTAGGGGAAATTCTATCCCCCTGTGCTTGTGTTTCCATGAAGAAACTTCTGCTCCACTCCACGGAGGAAAGAAGTTGGACAATTTGTCTGCTTCCTCCTTTCCTCTCTTGCTTTTGGGATCTGGTCGTTCACAGAGCTTGTGTATTCTCTCTTCTGCTGTTTCCATCAGGAAAAACACACCTGCATCTTCTAGAGACAGTTGTGGAGGCCCATCTGCTCTGTCTCCTCTGTTGGAGCCAGAGAGTCATGACAGCAGTTCCCCTCGGAACCATCCAGGCACGTGTCTGCCTCTCTCCAGGCCAGAATCTCCCACAAGTGGGCTGTTCCAAGGTCTAAACTTGGGGGGAAGTAGCAGGAAGCCCATTTGGCTGGAAGCCCATTGGGAACCATGTTTACCCGTGAAACTCTGACAGTGACGAAATTGATATTTTGATTTCCATTTGCCTGACTCTTGTCACTAATTCTCAACCAATTCCAAATGCAGAGAAGGGAGTGGTTTGCTTTATTGATAAACTCCCAAAGCTCCAACAATTGTGAAGCAGGCGAGGATTTGTGTGGGTCTGGTTAGGAGGGGTTTGGTTTGGTTTTGCTTGTTTTTATCCTCTTGTTCTTCCCTGTCTGGGAGAGTATCTGGCACGTAGAACATGCTCACTAAATATTGTTGGGTGTAAGTTAGGGGTAATCGAGCAGAGATGCCAGCTAGGAGGCTTCTGCAGCAATGAAGTTGTGAGCTAAAGCAGAGAAGGGAGAAATAGAAAGGAGAGAAGGGGCGAGGGACTGGAAGACATTGTGGAATTCTACACACGTCCTCAGGAGCAAAGTGGCATAGACAAGGCTCTGCATTGCAGTTTATTAGCACTGGCAAAAGATTGAAAACCATTTACCTAGGGAATTGGTTCAATAAAATATGGTACATCTACTCAGTGGAATACTGTGTGGTCATAACAAAGAATCCAGGAGCTGTTTTGGTACTGATTTGGAAAGATCGCCAAGATATATTAAATAACAAAAATAAAATAATGATAATAATGAAAAAATAACAAAAACAAGGAGTAGAATTGTGTATAGTATGCTACCATTTGTGTAAAAGAAAAACAGAAAAGGGAATATGCATTTCTCTTTCTTTGTAAATGCATGCCACACCTCTGGGAGATACGCAGTCAACAGTCGAGATTGCCAGTGGGGAGAGGAAATGAGGGGCTGAGGGGACAGGAGAGGGGAGACTTTCCCCTGGACAGCCTTTTAGACTCAGTGAGTTGTGAACCAAGTGAGTGTGTTACCCCTTCAAAGAATGAAATACAAATTCACAGATACAAACATACACCTTTCAAACGCAGCGCTGTGCAGGGAGAAGGAACAGGGCCTGGCGACTGATTAGATGTTGGATGAGAGAAGATGTGGGAGACGACCTGGAGCTTTGTACCCTAAGTGACTAGGGAACAGATGGCAGTTCTGCTAACGTGAATTCAGGGGTGGCAGTGAGTGGGCTGGGGCATGTGACGTTTCGGGGGCTGCCAGAGTGTCCATGGAACTACGTCCGGCAGTGGGAAGTCTGAGTCTGCAGTTGGAGAGAAAGATCCACGTTGGAGATTTGTTTTGGGGAGTTGTTAGCGTGGAGGTACCATCGGAAGGCACAGGAGCAGTGCGGTCCCCAGGGAGGGAGGTGGCCTGGATGGAGGGAGAGGCAGGTGGATCTCCCCATTCAAGGATGACGTGGAGTTAAAGATTGTGTTGCTGCTCCCTCCGTGTGATCTAAGAACCCGGAGGACTGTGGTCTCACCCTGCCAGGACATCCTGGCCCCTTTCTGGAAACAGAAGCTGCATGTGCCCTACCTACTGTCGAGCTCAGCATCCGCTAGAGGAATCACCGCTAAAAGCAATCATTTTTCCTCGAGGAGGTTATGCCTTTACTAAGAATGTATTCCTTTGACTATTGGAGTTTTCCGTTCTTTTGAATTTTATAGTCCTCAAGGGCCGGCAACCCATTTCTGGTGCTCACCTCATCTCAAAGTACAGTACAGAACACTGTAAGGACATGCTATAAATAGTGACTAGATAGTATTACTCTCTTTAATCAGTGCTTTTAAGAAGCAAAAGGAAATAGTTTAGGCTGCCGTGCCCTAAATTCACCTTAGCGAGTACTCATTTTTAGAAATCCCGTCTTGGTCTTAGAAGTAGGCTGGTTGTTCTCTTGTCATCTCCTGTGGTAATAAATGTTCCTGATTAAAATGCTTTGCCTCCTATATTTCTGTAAGTTTGGTTTATCTATTGTTTTGCTTTCTGTAAAGAACGTCTCTCCCCTCCCTCACCACTCTCCCTCACCTCACCCTTGGTTTCTTTTTTTCTTTTTTTGTGAGGAAGATCAGCCCTGAGCTAACATCCATGCTAATCCTCCTCTTTTTGCTGAGGAAGACCGGCCCTGAGCTAACATCTATTGCCAATCCTCCTCCTTTTTTTCCCCCCAAAGCCCCAGTAGATAGTTGTCTGTCGTAGCTGCACATCCTTCTAGTTGCTGTATGTGGGACGTGGCCTCAGCATGGCCGGACAAGCCGCGCGTCAGTGAGCGCCCGGGATCCGAACCTGGGCCTCCAGTAGTGGAGCGCGCGCACCCAACCGCTAAGCCACGGGGCCGGCCCACCCTTGGTTTCTTAGTCTCATTTTCTTAGCCTGTCTCAGAATCAGAGTAGCTTAGTGAAGTAAACAGTGCAGAAAATCTTTCAAAAATATGGTTTGAGCTTAAAAGCACAAAATAAGCTGCTCTTGTTCCACCACGTGGTCTGAATGTGCCTGGAGGAAAACTGAGCACAGACAAGCACGGAGTGGATCTAAATTGGTCCAGAAAATTAGAATACAAGACAGAGATCCTTATAAAAGTAGGCTGGGCCTTCTCCCTCTCTAGATTATCTGAAGGTAAAATTCATGTCAGTTCCACAAGTATTTATTTTCATGTGTGAGACTAAGAATTTTTCACCTATTGGTATTGGCTGTGGAGGGAATCAGAATTTGCCATGCCAAAATATGCCACTTTAGCATAAGGATTATTTTGAGCTGAAGGCAATTGAGAAAAAGCAGACACAGGAAGAATTCTCCACCCTCCTGCTTATCTGCCTAAAAGCAGGTCATAAAGGTCCCTTTTGTAAAGGTGTCCCCTCCCTTCTCCTGTACCAAGAAGAGGAGAACAACCCTTATCACCAGAGACAGAGAAGGCCCAAGATGAGTCTGCATAAACAAACTTTACTAAATAACCCTTTTCTACCATTAGTTTCCCTCATATATTTATCTTCCTATGATTCACCACCCCTAGAAGCCCAAAATCCCTTTTCTTTTGTCTGTTCGCTTCTCCACAATTTTTCTCCCTTTGTTAAAATGGTATATAAGGCCCTGAGTCTAACTACATCTTTGGGTTTGCTTTTCTTTGGAGCCCCCATACATGTAAAATTAAAAATAAAATTTGTATGCCTTTTCTCTTGTTAATCTGTCTTTTGCCAGTTTAATTTGCAAGTCTCAGTTACAGAACATAAGAGTGTAGAGGAAAGGTTTTTCTTCCCCAACAGCTATGTTCCCAAAGTAAGAAAATTTTAGATTACAGCAAATTCTAGCTTGTCCCTAGCTTTCCAGAAAGAGACTTTTTCTTCTTTGCATTGTTACTCAAGCATAGCATGTATCTTCCCCCCTAATAAGAAGTGTGGATACACAGCTTCTATTTATTCAAATATTTATTGTGCTCTAACTAGACACCATGCTAAGTACTTCATATGCATTTTCTCATTAAATCCAACTGCCCTGTGATGAAGGTACCATAGTTATCCGTATTTGTTGAATTAATTCACTAATCAAGCCCAGTTTTACAGTTGTAGGAACTGAGGCCCATGAAGGGGCTGTTTCTTACCTAACGGCAGGTGGTGAGTTAATGGTGGTTACACAGCGGTAAGTAAATATCAGGCAACGCTTATGCACATATAATTTCTCTATGCATATAGATATTAATTTATGTAAGTTGAGGTTCAGAGTTTTCTATTTTCTCTATATGACTTTTTTTTTAGAATTTTTTTGTTGAGCTATAATTTACATGCAATAAAATGTAAGACTCGGGCCAGCCCCGTGGCTTAGCGGTTGGGTGCGCACGCTCTGCTATTGGCGACCCAGGTTCATATCCCGGGCGCACACTGACGTACCGCTTCTCTGGCCATGCTGAGGCCACGTCCCACATACAGCAACTAGAAGGATGTGCAACTATGACATACAACTATCTACTGGGGCTTTGGGGAGAAAAAGGGAAAAAAAGGAGGAGGATTGGCAATAGATGTTAGCTCAGGGCCAGTCTTCCTCAGCAAAAAGAGGAGGATTAGCATGGGTGTTAGCTCAGGGCTGATCTTCCTCACCAAAAAAAAAAAATTGTAAGACTCTTAAGTATACGGTTGGATGAGTTTGGCACTTGCAGCTGATCTACTTTTTTTTTTTTAATTTTTTTTTTATTTATTTATTTTTCCCCCAAAGCCCCAGTAGATAGTTGTATGTCATAGCTGCACATCTTTCTAGTTGCTGTATGTGGGATGTGGCCTCAGCATGGCCGGAGAAGCAGTGCGTTGGTGTGCGCCCAGGATCCAAACCCGGGCCGCCAGTAGCGGAGCGCGTGCACTTAACCGCTAAGCCACAGGGCCAGCCCTGATCTACTTTTTAATGTTACAGTGTCAGTCAGTTACACTTAATTGTTTTACCTGTTTATTGAAAGACACTGATCGCTAGACACAGGAAACGTAAGCTTCATCATATGGCTGGTGAGTGATGTCAGAATTTGTTCTTTGTGATGGCTCTCATAGCATCTTCTTTGTGCATATTACTGGCATTGTATTAACCTCTGAAGTGAATTTTTTGAGATTAACCTGAGGCAACATTTATAGTATTTTTATGTCTGATTCAAAAACAAATTTGACAAATATGCTGTATAATGCAGCTCACTTCCAGCAACAGCCGACAGTGGAATTGTGAGCACGAGGGGTGTCTCTCCAGGCTGAGCCCTGCCCCTTCTCTAGGTTCCTACGAAGTAGAGAACGCTCCCCTGTTAATCCAAGACCCCTGTAAAGAAGGAAAACCCTAGGGGACATGGTGGCTCTCCTCAGAGATTTGAAGGGCTTTCCTGTGGAAGTGATCTTAAGTTGTTTTAAATGGCACCAAAGGGCTGGCTGGCTTTCATTCATTCATTCATTCATTCATCGTTCAACAAAACCCCACTAAGAGCTACCTCTGTGCCAGGTATTATGTTAGGTGCTAAGGATGTTGCACTGAAGAAAACCAACAGGGACCTACCATTGTGAAGCTTATGTTCTAGTGGGAGAGGCACATGTTAACCCAATACCCTCTTTGTAATTTCTAGTCTGGGGGTTGGGGGTGGGCCAGGAAGAAGAAGGAGTTTGGAGAGAATATTCCAGGTCTTAAGATGAGAAGAAGCTCCGCAAGCTGAAGGAGAAGGCAAAGGCCGTGTGACTAGAGTCCTGAGGAGGGAGAGAGTGGGCCAGACCAGTTAGGGGGCCGGGGGTGTGTAAGTGATGGGAAAGAAGTGAAGAAAAAATGAAAGGGTGAAGATGCAGGGCGAGCTGGTGGAAATTAAAGTGTGATGGATTTCAACTCAATAGAGAAAAAAACTGTTTAACAGGAAGAATGGAGGGCTTTGGGGCATACTGTGCTTCCTATCACTAATAGTGTGTGAGTAGAGACTGGGTAGCTCTATTTCAAGTATCTGGTAGAGAATACACAGTCGCTGAGAACAGGATAGACGCCAGATGGTCTTTAAGTCTCTGGACCTGGAAGTCTCTGGACGTCCCTTCCACCCTAAGATCCTATGATAAGGAGGCAGGAAGATGGACTAGGCTATTGTAGGATCTGGGTATCAAACATGAGGACCTGTGAGACTGAGGGCCTGGGCTGGCTAAATATGGGAGATGATCACGATGATATTCGATGATTGATTGTAGAGCTTGAAAGAGAGGGAGAAGTCGAAGGTCATTCCATATCTTGGAGACTGTGAAAATAACACACCGACAGAAGTGAGAAACCAAGTTATTGGATGAGTTTTGGAAAAACCGTTGTGATCTGCTGGCAGTTCAGGGAGAATTAGGAAAGGTAACTGAGCATAAATTAAGCCCAGAGGTGTAAACTGGAGACTTGTCAGTAACATTGATGCTCTAAGAGAGGATAAATCCTTCAAAGGACAGACCTTAGGGAGCTCTTAAAGTTGGAGAACAAAAAGAGCGAGGAGGAGCCAGTGAAGGAGACAGAGATGAGAGGGTTTCCTGGGGTTTTGTAGAGGAGATCCTTCCATTGGCATCCAGGGGTTGATGGTCTGTCAGCATTTCTCAGAATCACCTTTGGAATCTATTTTGGTTAAAAATACAGGTGCTTAGATCTCACTCCTGAAGATTTTGATCAAGGAGGTTTGGGATAGGAACTGGGCATTTATATATTTAGGTGAAAATATATTAAGTGAACTTTAAAATTTTTGCAGGGAATAATAGGAGACCATCTTTGTGACATCGTGGTAGTGAAGGATTTCTTAAGTCTGAAAAACAAGGACCATAAAGGAAAAGATTGAAAATGTCTATGTTAGACTTTTTAAATTTCTGCACAATAAAAGATATCAGGAGCAAAGTTAAAAAAGAAAAACCAGTGTCTGGAAGAAGACACCTGTAATTTGTTAACCAAACAAGGATTGGTATTCAGAATATACAAATAATTCCTGCCGATCAATTAGAAAAAGACCAACAACCTACAAAAAGGGAGTGGGCAAAGGATTTAGAATAGGCAAATCATAGAAAAGGTAGCCCAAATGCCCGATAAGCATAGGAAAAAATGTTCAAGCTTTTGTGTTATCAGGGATAACAGGGAGACGCCATTTCATATCCTTGAGACTGGCAAAAAACAATTTCTGGCTCTACCAAGTGTTGGCTAGGATTGTAGAGCAAATCAAACTCATACACTGCTGATGGGAGAGTAAATTGGTATATTCACTTTGGAAAGCAAATTTGGCAATATATAGAAAAAGTAAAGATGTGCAAATGACCCAGCAATTCCACTCCACTAGTATGTAATCTAGGGACACAATTGCGCTTGTATTCAAGGAGAGATGTAAAAGGATGTTCATTACAGCATTGTTTACAAATTGGAAACAACTGAAATGTCCAACAATAGGAGAATGGAGGCACGGTGGGATATTGATGCACAGGATACTGTACAGCAGTGTGAATGAATGAATTAGAGCTAAGGTATCAACATGTACAAATCTCAAGAACCAATTGTTCACCCAAAGAAGTTAGTTGTGGAAGATATGCACGGTATGGTATTTATTTGTGTAAAATTTTAAAACATGCCAAATAATACTGTATATTGTTTATGAATAAGTATTTAGTTAGTACAAATATAAAAATATGAGCAGGAAGTATCAACAAAATTACTTAGTGATTGTTTCAGGGGAGGGAGAGATGAAAATGGGATCAGAGAGGTACACAGAGATTTCAAGTCTATCTATACTGTTCATTGTATTATTCTTTGTTTTTCTGTCTTGAAATATTTCTTAATAAAGCAAGTTACAGTCATGCATCCTTTAATGATGGGGATACGTTCTGAGAAGTGCGTCATTAGGCGATTTTGTCGTTGTGCGAACATCATAGAGTGTACTTACACAAGCCTAGATGGTATAGCCTACTACACACCTGGGCTAAGGGTGCTAATCTTATGGGATCGCTATCGCATGTGCAGTCCATCATTGACCAAAATGTCATTATGCAGTGCCTAACTGTAGAGAAAAAATTTAGGTGATTCTGATATATAGGTAGATTTGAGAACCAAGGTCTAGAATCAGTGCTTCTCAAATTTCAGTGTGCTTATGAATCCTTGGGGGATCTTGTTAAAATACTGATTCTGTTTCATTAGGTCTGGGGTGAGGCCTGAGAGTCTGCATTTCTAACCAGCTCAGGTCCGAGGACCACACT
Source organism: Ceratotherium simum simum (assembly GCF_057802395.1). Taxonomy (NCBI): domain Eukaryota; kingdom Metazoa; phylum Chordata; class Mammalia; order Perissodactyla; family Rhinocerotidae; genus Ceratotherium; species Ceratotherium simum. The sequence continues at coordinate 9,196,368 of NC_141928.1, read as the reverse complement.
GAGTAACAAGGGTCAGAATGACCTGGCTGTTCTCTAGGATTCTGGCTGCTGTTCTAGGGACTGTTCAGAAGCACCCACTCTAGATAGCGTGCCTCCCTTCAGGGTCTGGTTACGTTGGAGGCAGATCGTGTGAATCTCAGTGGGGACACATTGAGAACCTGGGCAGACAGACTTGAGCGAGATTTCCCCAAAGAAGTAAAATCTGCGGTGATCAAGGGAGGTATGCAGCAACATACATTGTCTGCTGATTTTTTTTTCCTTAAATAAGTTTAACACTTTGTGGTCAGATGTGCATAGGTCTCCTGTGGGCAAATTATACTCTGAGCTGGGAAGCCCTCCAGTCTTGACCTTGTAGGAAAGGAGAAGCCAAGGTCACTGAAGAGTGGGGAAGGGAGAGGGCAGATTTGCAGACATTACACTTTGCAGGAATCATTTTGTAGGTAGCGGTTCCCAGATTTCTGGATGGTGGATCTTTTTTTTTTTGTGAGGAAGATTAGCTCTGAGCTAACATCCATTGCCAATCCTCCTCTTTTTCTCTGAGGAAGACTGGCCCTGGGCTAACATCCATGCCCATCTTACTCTACTTTATATGGGACGCAGCCACAGCATGGCTTGACAGGCAGTGTGTCGGTGCGCACCCAGGATCCGAACCTGTGAACCCCGGGCCACTGAAGCGGAGCATGCGCACTTAACCACTGCACCACTGGGCCGGCCCCTGGATGGTGGTCTTGAGCTGAGAAGAGCATGACAGATCCCCCAGGCTTCTGCTGTGGCACCCGCACCTGAAGATTGCACATGCTGCTTATGAAGGGGGTAAAAAAAAGGCTCTTTTACGATGTCCCAGGTTTGCTCTGCACAGATGTGCTTTGCTTGCACAATATTTTTGTTCCCGTGAAGTCCTGTGTACTTTATATCTTCCCACTGCCCCGTGAGTGCTGTGAGAGCAGAGACCACACATTGCAGGTTTAACACCTGGCCCAGTACCTGGTACCTCTCAGGTGCTCTGTAACTCTTCATTGAACCAGTGAAAGAATTTCGACTCAGATACAGTTTTTATTTTGAGAGAATCATAGATTCATATGTAGTTGTAAGAAATAGCACAGATCTTATGTACTCTCTAGCTGGGTCACCCAATGGAAACATCTTGCATAACTATGGTACAGGATCACAGCCAGGAAACTGTGATGAATACAATCCGCTGGTCTTAGATTTCCCCAGTTTTACATGCAATTTTATCCCATGTGTAGGTTCATTTATCCACCACCACAGGCAGGATACAGAATGGCTCCGTCACCACAGGATCCCTCATGTCACCCATCTATAACCACTCCTACCTCCCTATAGTTTTGTCATTTCAAGAATGTTATATAAATGGAATCATGCAGTATGTCACCCTTTAGGATTGGCTTATTTCACTCAGCATAATTCCTTGGAGCTTTATCTAAGTTGTTGCACCTATCAGTAGTTTGTTCCTTTTCATTGCTGAGTGATATTCCATGGTATGGGTGTACCGCAGTTTGTTCAAACATTCATCCTTTCAAGGACTTATAGGATTTTTCCAGTTTTTGGCTATTGTGAAGAAAGCTGCCTTGAACATTTGTGTACAGATTTTTGTGAATATACGTTTTCATTTCTCTGGGATAAATACCCAAGAGTACGATTGCTGGGTCATTTGGTAACTGCATGTTTAATTCTATAAGACACTACCAAACTGTTTCCAAAGAGGCTTAGCCTACCATTTTACGTTCCCACCCGCAATGTATGAGTGGTCCAGTTGCTCTGTATCCTCGCTGCATTTGGTATGGTTGCTGTTTTTTATTTAGAGAGATAATTTCACAGGCACTGATAGAGGTCATTATTAAAAGGAACCTTGCAGGGAATTACCATAGACTTTATTCACAGTAGAGAACCAGATAGGTTCTGGGGGCACGTGTCTTTGTCAGAAACTTAGTGGATGTGTAAATACTATAGGAGGAATGCATTCCAGAATGTTAGAGAAAAGAGGATTAGAATAAAAAAGGGACTGAATAATGGTGAAGGTAACATCAAACGGACCTGAAGGTATGTCAGGCTGTCTAATGGGAGGTGGGGGTGGGGTGGAGGAGGGAAAGGAGAAGAGGGCAGGAACCCACCTGCGTTCAAGTAGAGCAGAGGTGAGCAGAGGTTATCATTTATTCATGATCATTTATTCCTCAAGTATTTATTGAGCACCCTGCCATGAACCAGGCACTCGTAAGACGCATGGGCCGTGGTGATGACCAAGACAGGTAAGGTCTCTGACAGTTAGAATAACCAGCATTTATTTAGTGGCTACTATGTGTCATGTGTTGTGCTAAACACCTTATGATACCTTTTAATCTTCCCATGGAGACAGATATTCTTTTAAAACCATGTTACCGCTGAGGAAACAGGCTCAGAGAGGGTACCTAACTTGCCTGAGGTCACAGAGCTAGTGTACAGTGGAGCTGAAATGCAAATCCAGGCATGTCTGACCACTTTATGGTTGGTGGAAGTTGCTAAGGGATGGTCGACTTAAGATCCTGGTGTGAGGAACACATGGTACTGCAACCCCAGAAATGCAATAGGGGCACAGGGAGCTGTCTGGAGCAGGAATCAGGGGGCCCTGATTTGCTGGGACCCTTACACTCTAGAAATCTTCCTGCTTACTTCCTACTTCCTGGTGTCTTAAATCTCTCCAAAAGAGGACAGAATTCTTCCATTTCATCATTATAGATTAATGTATAATTTCATCTCTGCTTTTCTGTGTCACTTGTCTTCAGAAGGAGAGACAACTGGTCCCTTATGTACAGCAAGCTATTCTAGTTCCTGTTGTTAGGAGGGCCTGGGCTCCCTCCAAACCTAGATCGGTAGTCTGGCACGTTTTTTAGCTTCTCTGCCCTCAAATAGGGGGATCCCTTCCATCGGTCCATTACTATCTGCTTATCAAGGGGCCTGAGGCATCGTCCTGGGCTCTGACATTGAACTCTGCTGTTGGTAGGCTTCTGAAAAACTGCCCAATGCTTCTCACAAATTCTCTCTGCTGATCCAGGAAGAGCCCCTGTTCTTGCTGTTGGCTTTAACTCTTGCACCAGGGCTGGAAATGACTGAGGCCTGATGAGTGGGGTCTAGCCAGTCACTAGGGTCAGTCACTAATCTCTGGGTCCATTGAGTAAGGACCTGTATCATTGAGTTTCAGCTTCCTTTTTTTCCTTATTCAGTTTCCATAACTTTGCCTCTTTGGAGGGCGCTGTCCTGCTTTCCGGGAACCTGACTTATATAATGACAATTTTTCTAGCCTCTATGTGGAGCTGGAAATCTTTGCTCTCATCCTGGGCCATATTTAGAGATTTAACATGAAAGTCCTCAGCTCTCTTCATGATTGCAAAGCGTGATCCAGCATCTTCACGCATCAATTTGCTAAAACAGAAGAGTTTCTATTTAGAGCCGAGACCACATCGCATGTGAGGAACTTGAACTCTCTGGTGCTTTTTTGCACCCGCCTTGTTCTGGTGACATGCTCTTGGGTCCCAAGTATTTTCCAGGGGAGGTCACACTGCTAGGCCAACACTTAGGGATGAGATGTCAGCCCCGTCCTAGGAGGACTGCTGCTTAGCCCCAGGTCCCTTTCTGCTGCCTGGGGCGGGGTGGGGGGGCGGGGAGGCATCTTATTTAAAACTCTTTAAACAGTTAGTAATCATTTATACTGAACACCTCTTCCCAGGACTCTCTCTAACCACCTGAGAAGAATTCATACTAATAATAAGAGCAATAATGACAGCTAACATTTATTGAGTAGTTTTCATGTGGTAAACATTGTGCTCAGAATAAACGTTTATCTGCTCTTTTTAATTTATCCTTTATAACCCTGTTAAGTAGGTGATGCTATCAACCACATTTTATACCTGAGGGAACTAATGCCCAGAGAGGTTAAGAACCCAGGTCTGTGGCAGAAGCTCGTGCCCTTAAGGACTATATCACACCTCCTCCCATTCGTAGAAAACTAGATCAAGGCCTTATCCTTCCTTATAAAAGTGTTGCAGAATGGCTAACAGGTTTTCCAGGGATTCCAGAGTCATCTGGATGAGCAATATTTTTCAAAACATTGTCTGTGGACCACCTGCATCAGAATTACCCCAGCTGCTTGTTAAAATCGCAGACATGCTGAATCACAGACTCTGGGAATAGGGCCAGGGAATCTGCATTTTTAGAAAGCTCCCCCAGGGATTCAGATGGACTCTAAAGTCTGATAAACACTGCAACCGAGTATTTGCATTGGCATACAAATCACAGTTTCTGGGTAGACCTGAAACCAAAAAACGGGATTCGCGAGGCTCTGCGGCAGGTACTGGGCAAACTTCTTCTATGAAGGGCCAGGCAGTAAATAGTTTAGGCTTTGTGGGCCATACAGGTCCCTGTTGCATCTTCTCAACTCTGCCCTTGTCACGCAAAAGCAGCCCCAGACAGTCTGAAACCAAAGGGCGTGGCTGTGTTCCAGTAAAACTTTGTTTTTAAAAACAGGCAGTGGGCTGGATTGGGACATAGTTTGCCAACCCCTGATAGAGTCATCCTGGCCTGCCAGCCCTCTGACAACCGCTTTTTGGGGGAGTTATTCTTATACGACTTTCTCTTAGCTTTGGAGAGCTATATCAATTAAGATAAAATTGCCTGTGGTAATAGATAAACCTTGAACCTTAGTGACTTAAAACAATAAAAATTATTTCTTAATTATATCACAGCCCGGTGAGGGTATTCCTACTTGGGATCTTCTAAATGGTGATTTAGGGGCCACGGTTCTTTCCTATTGTGGTTTCACCCCTCTTGGTCTGCACAGCCCTCACCTCAGCAGGTGGATGAGGAAAGAGAGCGAGGATTATTCACGAGAAACTTTTATGGACTAGGTCTGGAAGAGGTAGCCATCATTTCTACCCACATTTCGTTGGCCAGAACTCTTATTGTTTGGGGTGCAGAAACAGAGTGATTTCTCAAGCCTGTGAGGCCTTTGGTCTCTAGACTCTCTCTACTCCCTTCTGTCTTTGCTTGAAACCCCTCCAGTTCTTGCCTGGGCTCATCTCTTTCTTGTAAAAAACCGTGCTAAGGTCAGCCAATAGGAGCCAGCACACAGCGTCATTCTGATCTGTCTAGCCACTTTCCCTAGAGCTGCAGGCTCAGAAGGCATGGGTCCAGGTGCAAATTACCATAGGTGCAAGTTTTACCAGCTATTTTGCTACTGTATAACATAGGTCTCCATCTTTCTAGCCTCTGAGATCAATTTCCTCATTGGCTGCTGCCTGCCTACTAAGCCGGTGCCACATATTTTAGGTTGTTGCTATGGTAGCACACCACTGCAAGATACCAACTTCTGCATTAGTTCAGGTAACACCATGGCAATGTGGTAAATGCACAGTCTACGTGATTAATACAACTAAATGTTTATTTCTTGCTCACACTGTATTATAATACAGATGTTCTTGGAGGTGTGACCTTCCACTTGGTCATTCAGAGACCCAGGTTTTTTCCATCTTGAAGCTCTCCCTACTGCAAGTCCTTATGGTCCTCTCCATCCAGCTGGCCGTGGGGAGGGAGAGCAGGCGCCTCCCATGGGATGTGCCTGGAAGTCGTGCACAGCACTTCTGCCCACATTCTCTTGGCCAGAGCTCAGTCACATGGTCACACTTACTGCAAGAAGGGCTAGGAGATGTAGTCTTAGCGACAGTCTAAGAAGAAAAACGAACAGGTTTTGGCATGCACGTGGCAATGTCTGCCTCTTGGGCCAAGACTGTCTGGACTGAAGGAATAATGTGGCTCAGCAGGGAGGATGTCAACAGGCAGCCTGCCTCGGTGCTCACAAAGGGTGCAATCAGGCAGTAGCTAGTAAGAGCCAAAAGATGTGCAAATACCTTCGTTAATGCAACACACATGTACTGCATGTCCACTCTGTGCCAGGCGGTGGGCCAGACACTGGGGACCTGGAGGAGAACAAAGCTGCTTTTGGGGCTCTGGGTGACCCCCTCCAATCGCACCTCTTGTGCTGGGTGCCAAGAGGCCAGAGAGCCTGGGGAGGGAGGAGGGGAGTGCGGAGGGCTTTTAACATGGCTGGCTTGCGTGCCTCCTGCAGCCTTAGAAATGTACTCCATATAATTCAGCCTGGCTCCCACCATTCGCAAGCGCTGTCTCTGCAGTGTATTGGATGAAATGTAATTAGAGGGGGAAAAGGGCAACCGACAGCAGATGTTCTATTTATATTTCTCTTGGTTGTTTTCATAGGACGTTGTTTTCCCTCTGTGAGGCTTCTAAGGAGGTGGTTGCTCCAGGACCTAGGTTGTCATCTTTTTTGTGTGTGTTTCTGGCTGTTGGCAAATGTAGGGAGCTGGCACTGTCTTAGAACCCCCTTGGTGGTGCTGAGGGAGCACAGGGAGGAGCCCAGTGCCCGGCATCCTTGCTCTTTTCATGTTATTGGCCATTCGTGTTAGAAGCTGCTGCTGATGTTGATGACTGCGTAGTGGGCCCAGCTGAAACTGAAGACGTGGGCTGAGATCTGGGCAGATAGAGCTTTCAGTCAATGGCCACTGAGCGTCCACTCTGTGCCCAATCTCTGCCCAAGTGCGTGGACACTCCTCTCCCGGGAGCCCACTCTCTCTCTCAGGCCTTCAGGCGAAGGATCTTGAAACTGTTATGTAGGGCAATGGCATATTCTCCAGAAGGGTTATCAAAATGGGCTAAGAAAATGGGCATAAAGGACATATTTAACACAGACCAGAATAGGCCATGGAGGGAAGTTTTTAAATCTCTTTCTGAGATTTTTTGGTAAAAAATCATGTCACTAGAAGCAGAAGGCAGCCTGGGTAATATCTAGGAGACCCTTCCAAGCTGCATTCATTAATTTGTTGCACAGTTTTCAGCTAAGGAAGTGAAGACCACAAAAGGTTAAATTTCTCATATAAGATTAATTCAGCCATCTCTGTGAAATGGTGGGAGCAGAATACCATTAGACTCTCTAATCTCATTTCTCTCATGCTGTCTTTCTTGGAGCCTATCAAATAGTGTCCTGGCAGAGAGTCAGTTCTGTGGATGCTAAACATCAGAGTCAGTCTCTTTCTGAACGTGCCAAGAGGGCTGTAATTTAGAAAATGTAGCCTACCTTTTAAGGAAGGATGAAAAGGTACTAAATGCACCTTTCTTTGCATGTTAGATCCCAAATATTTTGGATATATTAAACACGTAATTCCTGTGTAATTTTATTTTCTGTTTTATTAGAGTTATTTGCATGACATATTAGAACAAAACTTATTAAAACTGTATTTGCAGATCCCCGGTGGTTTCATGAATACTGCTTGGGGTCCTAAACGTACTAACTAGATAAGATATGTGTCTTTTGAGTGTGTGACTATGCTTTCAAGATGCAAACGCGATAACAATTTTGTCCTTGTTTTAATTGCTCTTCTTCAACAACGCATGTGATTTTTCTTATCTGATTTAAGCCTTTTTTTGGTGGGGGGGTAGTATTAGCACTGCTATGTAAAAAACTAAATATACTTGGAAGTTAGATTTTTAGATTTTCTGTTAGTCCTGGTCCTTCGTCATATTGTCATAAATTAAAGAGGGGGGGGATGCCTACCAGGATTTTGAAGTTTTTTTTCCTCCTATTTAAAGTTTTATTTCTCCTATATAGCATCAAATGATGCCGGTTATTTTTGTGTTGACTATTTGGGACAAAGAGGCTCTCTTAAACGAAAGATAATTGCAAGCTTTGTCCCTTGCCTCAAGTTGACTGCAGGGTTTATATTCCCTTTGGTTATACAGAAATGAAATTATAAACCACCAGTAGCCTTGGAAATTTCAATCAATTCCAAATGACTAAATATTTAATTCAATCATTGCCTATACTTCCAGGGATGACTCGGGTGTTTTTCTTTTTACTGAGGGCTCCAGGAAAGCCAGGCTCTGCAATGGCTGCTGAGGACTGTGTCTGTTGTAAGGAGGCTCCCCTGCAGTGAGGAGCTGGGGCAAGCCTGTTCCATAGCAGTCTTTTTTGCAAATGGTAGTCGATTTTTGCAGAAGGTTTGTGGCCAGATCGCTATGTATAATACTGATGAAGCATTTTTGTTCCAGCTCTGTCTCGGAAGACCTAGGCTGTAGACGTGGGGATTTCAGTAGGAAACATTATGGATCTGTGGAGCTGGTAAGTTTACACTGTCTGTTCAGTGGTAGTACATTGATTTAGGTTTAGAGAGGATCACCAAGCTCATCAGATCTTTTGTTGTATATTTACTGTTAGACCATGTGAGTGCAGTATAAGGACTGGATGGGAATAAATGACTGTTGAAAGGCTATAATAATTTGATCGTGTTTATTTGTTTTTATTGTTACATACTTTTGATCTGTGTCTTCAGTTTCTTAAAAATATGTTGTGGCTTGATATTTTTCTCTGCTAATGGTGTATGTAATTAAATAAAATGATTTATGAATTAAGAAAGGTAGCATTTGGTTTTTATATCATCTTGTTCCTAAAAGTTTATAAATTTAGTTTTTGAGGTTTAAATATTATTGAAATACATATGCTGATTTTCTGTACCTTTGCTTTCTGGGTATGTGAAAGGAGTTAGAATATTTATGAGATCTTTTTTTCCTGTTAAAAGTATATTTGTTGGACTAGATAAATGACTGTAATAGATGATAGATATCTGGAATGAAAATATCCATATTTTCCTTAATGAGAGATACTGGGATTTGTGTTATGATTTTTAAAAATAGTATGCTTTCATTTTAAGAGAGGCATAATGAAGGCATATAATATCCTCAATTTTTTAAAACACAGAATTGTGATCTTTTTTCCAGCTGCATGGAAATTTGAACAAATTTTCAGGAAAATGTGCTCATAAAATTCTCTTGATTATTATTTAACACTATTAAAGACATTAAATTTATTATTTCTATTTACAAAAAATGAATTGATTGGACCCATTTGTATAGTACTCAATTATCTCCCATTAATATAAGCTGCATTTTTGCAGGGTTTAAGTAGTAGAAAAATTTATACCAGAGTTGTGTCCCAGTAGCATTCTTCTTGAATTTAAGCATGTATTACAGGCTTGATTGTGTACCTGGCCCAGGGCTGAACATTCTTGAAAATATAAAATAAGTAAAAGATTTGGTCCTTGTTCTTAAGGAGTTTACTGTCCTCCAGCTGGGCAGAGAAGATACATAAAATATTTAAAGAATGAATTTAGTCACATAAAAGACACGTTGATTGACTCAATCCGTGTTTGTTCTGTGTCAGTCACAGGTGACATCATGCCAACTCAGACCACCGCCTCTCCTGAAGGAGTGTGTGCATGACTATAATTCAGGGTGGGAATTGGTAAATATTATGGGTGGTATACAGATACGGCACGGTGGGGGCTGAGAGAAGGGAGGGAGCAACCCATGCTGGCCAGGGATCTTGGGGAAGCAGCTTTGGAAGGCCTCGTGGAGGCTATGGGATGTGGGTTGGTGGCAAAGAAGATAGACAGTAGATATTTGCAAACAGCATGATTTTTGGCAGTGATGTATCTGAGAGGCAGTGAGCAAATGGTCCTGCCTAACAGAAAGTGTAAAGCAGCAGAGCTTAGTGGTTACAAAACAAGTAGGCTTTGGAATCAGACAGGCCTGGGTTCACATACCAGCTCTATCATTTATCTCCGTGAACTTCTCTGAACCTCAGTGGTCTTTAAGAGCTTGTGCTCTAAGTCATTCTTGTTTCATCATGTACTAGTTGTATGATCTTGGACTTCTTTTGACCTCAGTCTTCTCCTCTATGAAATGGGGATATTAATATTATCTACCTTATAGGGTTGTTAGGAGAATTAAATGAGATGATACACACAAGCATGGTCCATGTTAACTGGCCGGAGTAGCGAAACTAGAACCTTGACTCTCAGGTGAAGATTTTGAACCCGATCTAATAAGTAATATGGAGCTCTTATAAACAGCGAGAGTGGTGTTTGGGGGAGACAACATAGGTATGAAAGATGGACCCTTTATAGACTTGTGGAAATCACCGAATATCCGACAGGGAAGGTACTTGAGAGCAGTGGTTTCAAACTTGAGAGGGCATCAGAATCACGTGGAGAATTTGTTACAACAGATTGCTGGGCCCCGTCCCCAGAGTTTCAAATTCAGTAGGTCTGGGGTTCACCCAGAATTTGCATTTCTAACAAGTTCTAGGATAGTATTGATGCTGCTGGTCCCAGGACCACTTGAAGAAACCCTGCCTTAGAGAATCTCACACTGGTCATCAGTTATCCCCAGCTGCTGAGGCAGCGCAGTGACCAAAAGTTCTTCAATCTATTTGTTCACATTTTTACTCTGGAACCATGATTGTGTGTGTGTGTGTTTCTAATTGACTTTTTAAACTATTATAAAGTAAATTTTAAATACGTTTTAAAATTCCATGTATAATTTCTCTGCCTTGCAACAACTGTTTTCATCTCCTTTTGGTCCTTTCCAATTTTTATAGCTACAAACCTCATTTCTACGTGGTTGTAGTCAAATTATATATATGATTTTGCATTCCTCTTTTTTCCGTTTAACTGTATTTTGTAAATGTCTTCTTCTTGTTATATGGTCGTCAAGTTACCATTTTAATTGGTGCATGATAGCCCAATATTGTGATAAACAGTGATGTGTTTAACAGTTTCCCTCCTTTTGTAAAATTAGATTGTTTCCAGTTTTCCCCTGTTAGAAATGACTTGGATGAGTGGTTGGAATGGTTGAGAAAAATGAAATGAGCCAAGTTCCATTTTTGCTGTCTAAGGATGTCTTGAAATTCTGACTCCAGTGTTTTAAGGAAGGAGACATTTTCTCTCACCTGTGAACAACAGAGTGTTATTAAATTAAAAACCATTTTATGTGTTCTGTGTTTATGAGAAAGTGAATTTAACTTTTCTTACAGCTGGTTTGATGAATATTATTGGGAGCCCAATAAATCTTGGGCATCCTGGGACTCCAGCTTTGTAGAGGGGCAGCCAGGATTCTGTAAAACTGAAGTTTTAGCATCAACTTCCCCTGATCTTGAACAGATTGGGGGGAAGTCCTTGTGAAGAACTAAGCTTGGCCATTCAGATCAGTAATGAGCGCAGATCTAGGGACTTAGTGCCCTAGGTTTAAACTGGGCATAAATTTGGTGAGTGAGAACACGGAAGCTCAGACCTCCACAGACTCATGGGAGAGTTTCTCAGCCCTTGTTCGATACTTGTTTATGGAAGGCCTACCACCACGTGTCAGGCACTGTGCTAGGCACTGCGGGGGAAGGAAAAAACCCTGCTCTCATGGAGCTAGAGTCTAGCTTTAGAAACCAACTGCCCAAACTTTTAGTCTCCAAGCTTCCTCGTAGCTGGATCCCAGCTGTGTTCCCTGCCTTAATCAGGGATTGTTTCGTTGCGTGGACAGAGATCTACTCAGTCCAGCTCAAGGATGAAGTCATTCACTGAAAGGATGTGGGTGCATCTCACAGAAATGAAGTGCAGGGCGCACAGCTGGGCCTCATGTGACTGGGAGCCATCAAGCAGCTATTTTCTCTCTTTCTCTCTGGTCCCTATGATTTCTCAGCGTGTCTGAACCATTCTCCTCTCTGCAGGCCAGCTTCCGCTGATTGCACAGTTGCCTCTCTCCAGTCCATTTTTCCCAGCAGTGGTGGTTTTTTAATACTTTTTTTTATGGTGGTAAAATATACACAACATAAAATTTACCATCTTGAAGTGTACAATTCAGGGGCATTAAGTACATTCACAGTGTTATGCAACCATCACCATTATCCACTTTCAGAACATTTGTCATCATCTCAAACAGAAACTGTACCCATTAAACAATAACTCCACATTCCCTGCTATCCCTAGCCCCTGGTAACCTCTATTCTATTTTCTGTCTCTAAGAATTTGCCTATTCTAGGTACTTCATATAAGTGGAATTATACAATATTTGTCCTTTTGTGTCTGGTTTATTTCACTTAGCATAATATTTTCAAGTTCATCCATATTATAGCATGTATCAGAATTTCATTACTTTTTATGGCTGAATAATATTCCATTGTGTGTACATACCACATTTTATCTATTCATCTATCAATGGACACTTGAGTTGTTCACATTTTGTAGCTATTGTGAACAATGTTGCTATGAATGTTGGTGTTCATAGTTCTTTGGGGTATATTAGCTGGAGTGGAATTACTGGATCATATGGTAATTCTATTTTTAACTTTTGAGGAACTCCCAAACTTTTTTCCATAGTGACTGCACCATTTTACATTTCTACCAGCAATGCACAAGGGTTCCAGTTTTTCACATTCTCACCAGCACTTGTTATTTTCCTTTTTTTAAAATAGCCATCCTAATTGGTGTGAAGTGGTGCCTCATTGTTTTGATACGCCTTTCACTAATGATGAATGATGTTAAGCATCTTTTCACGTGCTTATTGGCCATTTGTGTATCTTTGGAGAAATGGTATTCAGGTCCTTTGCCCATTTTTTAATTTGGTTGTTTCTTTTGTTGTTGAGTCCTAGGAATTATTAATATATTCTGGATATTAATTCCTCATAAGATAAATGATTTGGAAATATTTTTTCCTATTATGTGGATTGTGTTTTTACTCTGTTGACAATGTCCTTTGATGCACAAAATTTTTTAATTTTCTTGAAGTCCAATTTATTTATTTTTTCTTTTGCTGTCCATACTTTTGCTGTTATATCCAAGAAATCATTGCCAGATTCAATGTCATGAGGATTTCCCATTATGTTTTCTTCTAAGAGTTTTATAGTTGTAGATTTTACGTTTATGTCTTTGATCCATTTTGAGTTCATTTTTGTATACGGTATAAGGTAAGAGTCCAACTTCATTCTTTTGCACGTGGATATCCAGCTTTCCCAGCACCATTTGTTGAAAAGACTGTCCCTTCCCTGTTGAATGGTCTCGGCATCCTTGTTGAAAATCAATTAGCCATATATGCAAGGGTTAATTTCTGGGCTTTCTGTTCTATCTCATTGGTCTGTAGACAGGGGTCTGTCCTTATGCCAGAGTGATGTTTTAAAATGTTGACAACACAGTGTCTTTTCTTACTTAAAACCCTTCATTGGCTGCCCATTGCACTTCAAGTCCACACCCTTTACAAAGCCTTACAAGAACCCGCGTGATCCCTCTTCTGCCTTCCTCTCCCGCCTTCTCTCATGCTACTCACGCACCGTGCTTCAGACATCTGGCCTTATTTTGGTCTCTAGAACACATTGAGTTCTTCTCTGTCCCAGGGCCTTGGCACTTAGTCTTCCTTCTCCCTGGAATAGGCTTCCCCAGCACTTCTCATGGCTGGTCTCAGAAAAGCCGCCCCTGACCTCCCTATCTAAAGTAGTCCCCTTCTCTGTGCTATTCTCTAACTCAGCAGCCTATTTATTTTCTTAATAGTATTTATCACAGTCTGTATGTATTTCATTTATTTGTTTACTTACTACTCGCTCATCCACTAGAGATGAGGATGGGAACCATGTCTGTCTTGTTCATTGTTGTCTTTCTAGGCCCTGTCATATACCAAGTTCTCATTAAATGTCTTTTATTACTAAATTGATTTACAGCCCCAATCCCCCTGGTCTCACAGCTCCTTTGCCCATCATAGTCTGTTCATTCTTGAGCCCTAATTTCAAACCACAAATAGAATGTTACAGATTTGTTCCTGTGGTTCAGATGTCTATCCCTAATTCTAACAGTTGTTTTCAGGGTAGGAGGGTCATGTGTACATATGGCCTCCTATCCCCATCTCCTCAGCAAAGTTTCTGGATAGGGCAGATTTTCTCTGAACAGGATGTAGACAATAGTCAGTTTCAAAGAGCATGAGCTGGGCAGGAACCTCCCAAACGTGTCTCTAACATTCCCTCCTATAATAGGTGATTTAGAAGCATGAGGTGAAAATTTCTTCCTCGCTAGTGGACCATTATCCCTGGCACTTTTTTTAATCCCATAAACAAGGATATAGATTATGGCTCTTTATTTACCACTGTATCCCTAGTACCAAGCACAATGCTTAGCATTAGTTACTTAGTAAATATTGATTTAATGAATGAATGGTTCAATTTGGTTGAAATTAGAGAGTAGCCTAACCTATCAAACATAAGGAAAGGAGAAACAGGCCTCTTTGATTCCCCCCGACCCCTACAGATTTGGACTCATTAGCTTGCACTGCATTCCATCTAAAACATATGCCATTTTTCTTCTTGATGAATTCAAAGTCTGGTCTCTCATGGCAGCATTCGAAGCAAGGCACAGCTATTACACCATTGACCGTTCTTCATCACTTTATATCGAAAGCTGTCAGGAAAAGCATAAGATTGTTTGTAGCTTTTATTGATCTTTTCTTGGCCTTTGACTCAGTGGATAAGAAACCGATGTGTTATGAATGATAAATGGTGTGGGCACAATATAGACCTCTCCCCTGCCCAGCCCAGCTGCTGGTTCTCATATAACCCCACATCTTGATACTTTTGGAGAAGTCACAATCTGCAAGTACTGTCAAACAGCGTAGTGTACTGTCCATTCCTTTTTAAACTTGTACCTTAATGACTCAAGCCTGCATCTGGATGAGCTGCATGCTCCCTGCTGTACAGGAAAGAAACATCTAAATGCTTCTCCATGAGGATAACATGGTTTTGTTGTTATGAATTCACAGTGGCCTCAAAGGCTATCTGGCTGTACTATCTAATTACTATCAAAAGAACGGTTTATGATAAACTTGCTTGGCATCTGCAGATTTTAACATTTGAGGTTTAGACTGTTTGAGGACTCTTGAAGTCTGATACGTAGTAATTTGTATTTTTGCTCGGGCACGAATTTGAATTATGTTGTGGGACTGTTGTGCAGAAAGACGACTCTCGGTAATGAGTGATTTAGCTGCCTGTCCAGGATCCCTAACACAGCGCAGTTTTGTTCTCTATTCAGGGTTGAGTAGGCTTTTTGTTTTCAGAGGCATTTTATGAGAGAAATGATATTCTATGTAGTATTACCAAATTTAGAGATTAGTGAAGGTACCAGCATATTTCCCTCAGGAACATCAAAACATCAAGACCTCAACATTCTACAATGAAAATCATAATTTTGGCAGATGTTCTCTAATATTTAACTGCCTTGTGTCTAAGTCTTTTATAGCAGGTTGACTCACGTAGGTACCTCAAAGCACAACATTTATCTTGAGCATTCGCCAGTAAGTTAACATGGTTTAAAATTGTGAGTGCTCTTTTTGATGTTTTTGATGCCTTTGTGGGTGATTGATAATGCTGACTTTGAACCTTTTCCGGGCTTAAATTCTTGCAACCCTTTTTGGTGATGTAGAACTTTGAGATCTTAATCATATAATTATTTATGCATTAGAATGGAACCAGAAATCTTATGATTATTATTTTGTTATTATTATTATTGGTTTTAACATTAATCAAATGCTTGCTATGTACTGATCACTGAGCTAAACACTTTAGGTGCACTTACCTATTTAATCCTCACAAACAACCGTGGGCAGTAGGTATTATTTGATTATGTCACAAGCTGTGCATGCTCAGAAGACATTTGTAGATATTAAATGGATTCCCATTTAACTGATGATCTCAGAGAGGTCCCACAGCTAGTGAGTGTAGAGGTGACATTCAGACCAGGTCTGTCTGACTCCAAGAGCCCCTGCACTTGATCTCTTAGTGTATGAGCCCAAGTGCTCAGACCATGCTGCTTACAGACTTTTTTTTTTGTGAGGAAGATCAGCCCTGTGCTAACATCTGCCAATGCCTCCTCTTTTTTTGCTGAGGAAGACTGGTCCTGGGCTAACATCCGTGCCCATCTTCCTCCACTTTATATAGGACGCCGCCACAGCATGGCTTGCCAAGCCGTGCGTCAGTGCGCGCCCGGGATCCGAACCTGCGAACCCCGTGCCGCCGCAGCGGAGCACGCGCACTTAACTGCGTGCGCCACCGGGCCGGCCCCTTACGGACTGTTTTCTAAGGAAATGAGGTTGATTGTTAGAGCAAACTCCTCTGCCCTTAATCAACAGCACAGAGTAGCTCTGCTTCAGGTTTTAGCTCAAACATATAACTTCAAACTCTCTTCTATCCAAATCTTAACAAAAAGTTGGTTGTAAGAAGAATGTTCATAAAGAATTATCCACAGAGATGTCCATGCCATAAATGGTTTAAATTTAATTCCTGGATCAAGCCCAACCATAAGATAGCTAGAAACACTGGGCCTGCCTTTCTTGGTCCCTCTTAAACTTGCTTCTCTCGATCTGGGCCTTGGCATTATGCCTTTAGCTTGCACTGATGGACAGAGTGGAAAAGAGGCATATGGATCTGGATGGTATGTTTCTTGCAAGATGCTCTTGAGGATTTTTCTCAGTGTGTCACAAAGTGTCTCCTTTAAGAGGACGTATAAGAAAGATTTTTCTCAGGACAAAAAGTACCATGCTTCTCCTGAGAAGCTGCTGTGTCGTTAACCTTATAGGCAGTGGGAATCCTATAAATGACTGGGTTTTTTTTACTCTTTGACTTGGCCTCTAGGAAGCTCAGAACCCTATTTATGGCTTGCCTCTAACAGCCTTAAAGAACTTGATAACATGCAGCCTAATTTTATTCTCTGTTCTCAGTTTATTTACCCACACCTAATTTTCCCTTGTTCTGAGTTTGATCTGCATCTAATTTTATCCTTTGAGTAAGATATATTTCAGTAAGCTATTTTAAATCTTTTTAAAAAAAAAAATAAGATAGAGCATAAACAAAGAAAGTATTTCTGTATCCAGCCCTTAACAGCACATACTTTGTCCCCCGTGGATGGTAGCCTGGTTCATAGAATGTTTTTGATCCTTGTCTCCTCCCCACCCTACTTTCTGATATGGTGTGATTTTATGACCTATTTTCTTAGGATCAACACCACTTGGGGAGAATTAGCACCACCTGACCAACCATTTGGTGACCATCTTGAGCACTGAGCTCTGTGTTAATGGTTTGGCTAGTTGGCAACATTGTACCAAATCAACTAGCTAAACACACACTGTTGTAAGAATACCAGACAAATCCTGCAAATTTTCCCAGGCAAAATCAACCCTGGGAACAGCCGCTTCAATGATATTCGGCACCAGCGTGCTTTCTAGTTCTGCTCCCTCCCTTCTGCGGGTCCTGGGTTGTTCAGCCTCTTGCTGGTGGCCGCACAAGTCTCCCGTTCCTGGGCTGCCGCGTCTTTCCTCCTCGGGGTGATGCTCCCTGCTGCTGACCTCAGCTCAGCTCACAGTCTCTGGCTCCTACGCCTTCTGCAGGTGTCCTGGGGTCTTTGTTCACTGACTCCAGTGGTCTTCAATTGGTGGGATATAGTACCTGGTGTACCATAAAACTACTTTCAAATTTTGATCAATGTATAATAGTTTTTTAAAATATATAACCAGTGATACAAACTCCTAACATATTGTTTGCTTGGTTAATTCTTTAGCACAAGAAATTGAGTTTTCTGCCTTGATTGTGGTTTCTTGCATACTCAGGAGGCAAAATTCTCAAGTGTGTCTCGAACACACAGTCTTTGTTGGTGCCTGTTGGGTAATATCCTTTGCCTCTCACATCTTCCTTGTACCAAAGTGATCTCTGCCCTTCACCAGGTCCTGTTGTGTGCCTGCCTCAACTTTGAGTAACACCAGGCTCAGCAGCGTGAATCATCAGTTATAGCAAAAATAATTTTTAAATTTGATGAAAATATGTAATGTTATATACCTTTGTATACTGCTCTGATGAAGGAAATATTTTCAGTTTTCTGAAAGTTGCTTTTTAAGAACCTGTGTTTACTTCTGAATTTATGCAGGTCTACCATCAAAGTTGTAGTATTTGACAGCCATGAACACACACCCCCAAGAGTTTGGAAACCAGTCTTTTACTTCTTTCAGTGCTGTTAAATTGAAAAGGAATTTTATCTTCTTGCCAACGTTTCACCCTGAGGGCTCTGAAGATTCGGAGCTCTTTTTTAGGTCCTCAGAATAAAGTCGAACTTCCCCCTGGCAGGCAACTTGGGACAAATCTCTCTGGGGCTGCAGGACGAAGAGCATTTGAGGTTTTGTTCAGGTCTCTCTCAGTGTCCCTAAGCTGAGAGCTTTCTCCTGTCTCAGGCCAAGTGTGTATTTCCTTAGGGTACATCCATTCCATGGGTTGGAGCAGCTTCTCACCCTCTGTGTAGAGAGGGCAGTATCTGTGGGTTCTAAAAGTTGCTTCCTTTCTTTCTCCACTCGGTGAATTTAGGGAACATCATGCTCCCACATCCAGTGTCGCCTGCCCTGAGTGATTCCACAAAGGGCTCCCAGTCTCACACCCCCACTGTTACTGTTGAGCCACAACTAATATTCTTATTTATATATTGAACTATTTTACCCATTTAATTAAAGTAGTTACTTTGGGTTCCTTTGTGTGTAAGGATTGTATGTTTTTTGGCCTCATCTTTTTAATCAGTCTATGCAGTTACCACTGTGTCATGGTCTTTTAAAATATAATCTCAAACTGTGTTTGCTGAATAGATGTGAAGACTTTTTAATTACTTCTGGAGTACATTGCGCCACTCTGAATTCTCATTTTGATCCCTGCAATAGTTTCACGATTTCCCCCCTGAATTCCGCCTTTGGATGCTTCCCCTTCGTGTTCTTCCCTGAGCCTGCTCTTGCCAAGGTCACCAAGGATCTCCTTCCTGCCAAATCCGGTTGATGCTTCTAATCTTCATCTTACGGAACCACTCTGCACATGAGCCCTGTTAACACTTTCTCCAACCCTGGCCTCTGCCTCTGCTCGCTCATATTTTTCCTCCTGGCTCCCTGCCTCATGCTCTCAGCTTCTTTACAGATCCCTTCTCTTCAGCCTGGCCCTTAATTTTCATGCTCCTCTTCTCATTCTACATGCTCGTTCTTGGTGATCTTGCCTACCCCCTGGCTTCTGTTACTGCCTTCAGACTGGCAACTCGCAGATCCGTATATTCAACCCAGATCTCTGTCCACAGCATCTAGAACCATCTGCCCGAACACCTACTGGACATGTCCATGGGATGGCCTGTAGGCAACTGAACCTTAACATGCCCAAAACTGATCTCACCATCATCCCTCTTCCCCCACCCCAAACCATTGGGTAATGGCGCTACCTTCCTTTCACTTGCTCATTCCAGAAACCAGGAAATCACCCATAGCCCACATCCAATCTCTTACCAAATCCTGTTGATTATATGTTCTAAATATATTTCATAATTTTATTTATTTATTTATTTTTCCCCCAAAGCCCTAGTAGATGGTTGTGTGTCATAGCTGCACCTCCTTCCAGTTGCTGTACGTGAGACACGGCCTCAACATGGTCGGAGAAGCAGTGCGTCGGTGCATGCCCGGGATCCGAACCTGGGCCGCCAGCAGCAGAGCACGCGCGCACTTAACCGCTAAGCCACAGGGCCGGCCCTCTAAATATATTTCATAGCTAAATTGCTTTTAATTCACTTGGATGTGCATATACAATGCCAGACAGCCTTTTGAGTGATAGACAGAGATATACATACATATATACATATATATGTATGCATGGAAATAGGTATGTACTAATTTAAATTTCACAACTACCTGATGAGGTATAGATGAGGTTACTAAGTTCAAAGACATTAGTTAACTTGTCCAAGGTCACACAACTAGTAGGTTGTAGAGCTTGTCCCCCCACGTTATCCACAGTAGGTCGTACTTACTTAGAAGTTCTGTGATCTCGCCATTGTCATAGGCTGCTCCAATGCCCCTCAAACCTTATTGTACATAAAAATCACCTGAAGAGTTTGTTTGAAATTCAGGCTCTGATTTGGCATATTTGGAGTGGGCTGAATAATATGCATTTTTTCCAAGCTTCCATTGTGAAAATGGCTTTTAATTCCTCATGTGTTTTTCATTTGATCTCTTGAGGAGACAGGAATAGGAAAAGAACAGGAACATTTACTTCTATGTACTCCCCCCCTTTTTTTTTTTTTGTGAGGAAGAGTAGCCCTGAGCTAACTTCTGTTGGCAATCCTCCTCTTTTTGCTGAGGAAGATTGGCCCTAGCCTAACATCTGTGCCCATCTTCCTCTGCTTTATATGTAGGACGCCTGCCACAGCATGGCTTGATGAGCAGTGCATAGGTCTGTGCTTGGGATCCGACCCTGCAAACCCCGGGCTGCCAAAGTGGAGCTCCCAAACTTAACTACTACACCACTGGGCGGACCCCTGTACTCCCTTTTTTGTGTGACATTTGTGTCATTTCCTCTTTCTCTGAGCTTCTGGCATTTTCCCTTGCTCTCCCTGACGTCTCAAAGATTCCATTCAACAGTTTTGAAAAGATTACATCCAGTTTGTCAGCTGTGGTTAACCTGAGGCTGGGGGCTTTGATTTCCTTAATGCTGTCAAGAGTACTTTCTCAAATGTTCCACTCTGTCAGCATCATCTTTATGCTTTCAAACAAATAAACAAGTAACAACAACAACAAAACAACAACAAAAAGCCTCAGCATCTCTCTTTTGCTTATGGAATAAAGTAGGTGCTCTTTAGCTTAACATTTAAGGCTTTGCACAGTCTCACTCCAACCTATCTTTGGAGCCTTCACTCATGTGGCCCACGATCCAGCCAAACAGGCCTTTACCCACCATTACGCAGGCCTCTGGGGCCTCTCTGCCACTCCATGCTTCTAGAATGCCTTCTTGAAATATGCCTCTGCCATGTCTGTTTTCCATGCAGCCCTGCCTGATTCCCCTATGGGAAAGTCATCTTGCACTCGTTAGAACTCTGCAATTCTTTGCATTTCTCTATAGCACCTGTCATATTTTATAGTATAATTATTTGTGGGCATTTCTTACCTTTTCTAATGGGCAGGGCTCATGGTTCTTTTTTTCGTTGTATCCCCAATGGCACCTACCTCACTGCCAGATGTCCATGTATTAGCTAGAACATCAATTTTGCTAAAAATCTAGTGTCTGATAAATTCTTTTTTTCTCTTCTTAAATTCTTTATATTATTTCCCAGTCTTTGTGTGTGTATGCACATGTGCGTGCCAATATACTTTTAAATATACTTTTCTGATTGTAAAAGGAATACCTCCTCATTATAGAAAGTTTGAAATATACTGAAAAGCATGGGAAAATTAAATTCATCTGTAATCCTACCACCTATGGATAATCACTATTAAGATTTAGTGTATGTCCCTTTAGTAATTAAATTTATATACAAAATGGGTTTATGTATTTTATTGTGCTTTGTTACTTAAAAAACAAAGTATAATCTTTTTGAAGACATAAATACTCTTCCACAAACAACTTTATCTCTTCCCACCCAAATCTCTTATTTCTTTTTTATGTCTAATTGCATTGGCTGTGATTCCAGAGCAATAGTAAATGTCATGGTCGCAGGCATCCTTGTCCCGGAGTTCCAGGTAAGTTTTTCAGGCAGTGCATGAGAGTTATCTTTTCTCAGTCATTACATATCTGAGAATGTCTCGAGTTATGCCTTCCACAAGAGCAACTTGGCTGGTTTTACAATTTGAGTCATCACCTTTTCCTCTTAAAACTTCACAATTTTGATCTGTTATTGTATTAGTTTCCTAGGCCTGCCGTAACAAATTACCACAAACTGAATGGCTTAAAACAACAGAAATTTATTCTCTCGTAGTTCTGGAGGCTATAAGTCCAAAATCAAGATGTTGGCAGGGCCATGCTCCCTCTTTGAAGACTCTAGGGAAAAATCCACTCTTGCCTCCTCCAGCTTCCGGGGTTGCCAGCAATCCCTGACATCCTCTGGCTTGTAGCTGCTTCACTCCAGTCCCTGCTTCTGCATCCTATGGCCTCCTTCCCTGCCTCTTTATATCTGCATTTCCCTCTTTTCTCTTATAAAGACACGGGCTATTGGACTTATGTCCCACCCTAATCCAGTTTGACCTCATCTTAATTAATTAATTACATCTACGAAGACCCTCTTTGCAAATAAGGGCAAATTCTGAGGTTCCTCGTGGATGTAAATTTGGGGGGACACTATTCAACCCAGTACTGCTATCTTCTGCCCTTTAGTGTTCTGAAGAGAAGTCCGAGGCAGTTTAATTTATTTTCTTTCTTGGTACCTTTTCCTGCCTGGATTTTTTTTTCAGATCTTCTTCTTTATTCTTTTATTTAAAAATTTTTTCTCATAACTTCTCTGCATGTTTCTCTTTTCCTTAATTTTGTCTAAAACATTGCCTCTCTGTGATTCTTAGACCCAGGTCTTATGTCAGGGATGAATATTTCTTCTGCTATATCTTTGATTATTGCTCATTTTTTCCCCTTTAAACAGTAAGGAAGATCTTTTTCTCTGTCCTCTGTAACTGTCTTTCTTTCTCATTATTTTCATTTTGTTTTGTTCCTTTTCATTCTGGGAAAGCATCTCAAATGATGGACATGTTACTGTTTCTGTTTTCTGCAATGAACATTTTGCTTTCCTCTTCCAATGAGGATTGTAATCCTACATTTGCATTTTTTGGTCTTCTTTTTTTTTTAATTCACCTACGTCCACAGGCTTTATACACTTGTTCCAAAGATCATGCCTTCTGTCTTACTGAGGACAACAACTGCTTTTCTACAATTTTATTTTGGTTTCATAGTAAAAAATGGTGTGCTTCCTTTTTTAGTTTTCAGGATCATATGTAGCATTTTTTTCATAGCTCCCATGTTGGTTTTTATTTTTTCTTTTTACAAAATCTTCAAACAAAAACAAAGAGCTATTCAGACCTCGTGTTTTTCAACAGACAGAATGTTTAACTGGCCCCCAGCTCTCATTGTCCTTCTGAGTACTGTAGCTTCTCTGAACTAAACAGCTGGATGGCTGGTGGGTGTGCAAAGCTCTCTGATTCCCAGTGTCCCGTTGGTGTTTATCTTGTAAAGCTCTGCTGGAGTGAGATAGGATGTTCCCCATGCTTGGCTTTTGGCTGCTCTGAACCAGTGGCTCCAGAATTTATATATATACCAGGGGCTTAGGGAACTATAGGTAGCAGTCCGGTTAGAAGAAGAGTATTAACGTTTGCTTAAGAAAGTGCCATCTGTCTAGATTAAAGAATGGGGTGGAGATTATGAAGGTTAAATTTCTCCCCACCTGCAACCACACTTTGGTGTGGCCAACTGCTTGGCGTATTGACAAAACTATACTCCCCAGGATGCTCTGCAACCAGGACTCTTCCTGTGTCTCTCCCTACCTATGGCACTTTGCTTATGAAGACTGCTATTCTAAGATGGACCTTCTCTTCCTCCTTCTCTGCTTCTTGCCCAATGTTTTCTTGGAGTTAAAAAGTGATGCTAGTATGGCTGGGGCTACCTAAAAATGCAGTACTGTGCAGTAAAAGGATGACTCCCAATGTTTTATTGTTACTCTTCATATAGATCCAGTGTCCCTTAGCCAAAATAAAATGGTGGTGGGAAGTATAAAGTACCCTCCAACTTTCTGTGATGCCCCCAGATTTGCTGTTTCAGGCAACAAAGTCAGTGACCAAATATGTTTCTCAGTTCTTGTCCATTGGCCATACAGTAAGTAGAAAATGTCCTGATGTTTTGGCCATAGGATGGACAGTCAGTCTTTCTTGAGACTCATGAATTGTCATCTTTTGTGCTGAATCTTCACAGATATTTTACTGGGAAGTTGAGTATCAGGGACTGCTAGTCAGATATTATTTTAATGAGGAAGCCAAGACAGATATATTTGGAGATGGAGGGTTAGATGACAGTACCCATCATTACATTTCTCAGTAAAATAGGTGGAAAGGTCATCTCTTAGAAGAAAAGATGTTTCTGGAGTGGTGACTTGGTGACTGACAAGTCAGGGACAAGGGGAGATATAATGGGGAGTAGAAAAGGAATGGATCAAAGAATTGTGGAGTGGTAGTAAAGACCTAGCCATGGCCAAGTAGCCTGGGCTTGTTGTAGACTTGGTCATATGGAAACTTTTCTGTCTGTGAACACAGAAGAGGAAGAGTGAGAGTTTACTTGGCAGGGGGTGATTGAGAGCTGGGACTTGACTTGGTGCGCTTGAGGAGAAGTCAGCAGTACGCAAGACTTGGTATTGGTAAGTGCAGCATTGGCGTGATTAACGACAGATCCCCACCTAGAATGTATACCAAAAAGAGCCAGAGTGGGTTATAAGCTAGGTACTATGATGACAAAACTATGCCAGTGTGAGTGAGAGCATGTTTGGGGTCTTAGTAGTGGATGGCATAGCCATGAAGTCAAGTGAGCTTATTAGATTTGAGAAAGCAGAAGAACATGAGCTCAAAGACATCAGATAGATCACTATGATGGATGTTGAGTTTGCTGAGGATGTTGGCCAGGGATGATGATAATAAAAACACTGAGCCCAGATCCGAGGCCTTGGTGGTTCTCCTTCAGCCAACATTTATTCTCCTGGCTGGAGACTCTTCTAACCAACCTGGGTGTTCTGACATGCACCCTGGTGCTCAGCACTCCAGCTGCCCAGCCCCCCAATCTTTTCCCTGTCCCTTGGCACAGGCAGAATAGGATTGAGGTGAAGAGTGGGAGGAAGAGAACACCTCCTCTGGTCCCTGCACCCTACTCCCTTGCCTCTTCCTCTAGGTTGTGGAAGTGAACTGAGGGTGACCAGGAGACAGGACCCAGGAGCAGCACTCACCAGTCAGGGGATGGCTCATTCTACCCATATTTAGGCTGTATCTCCCCCACCCCCTTTGTTTTGATGGAAACATTTAAACTTTCTTTCATCCCTTCTGAGCAGTATTTCTAAGTCAGGTATGTGTGTTTGTCTGTGATTTGCATATATACCTCAAATGGGTCTTCCTGACCAGTATTTGAAGTCTTAAAAAATCTGCTTTTGTTGGAAATCATTTCTCAAAGGTCCTGTACCTCTTCCAGAATAAATTACATTATAGCAATAAAACCTTCTCCAGCTCCCCCTGGGCAGAGTTAGTCTCTCCAGCCTCCCACCTCCCCCAGCACCCCATACTTGCTTCTGTTGTGGCATTTAACCAGGTTGTGTTGTGATTTATCTGTTTATGTGTCTCTCTCTCTCTCCCACTAGGCTTTATGCTCCTCCAGGGCAGAGATGATGTTGCATTTGTCTTTATAAGTCCAGCAGTTAGTAGAGGCCCTGCCAAATAGGTTCTCAATAATGTTTGCTAGATAGACAAATGTTTAAATAGAGCTTCCAAGAGTTTAAATGCAGCATTAAAATGGTTTAATCATAATAACAATAATACTAATTAGAGCATTTTATATTAATCATTATCTTCTTCTTATTATTATTATTGTATATTAGATTAGTATAATATATATTTATTGAGCACTTCCTATGTCCAGGCACTATTCTAGGCTCATTACATATTTTATATTATTGAATCTTCTCCACAAGCCTAGAAGTGGCTACAATATTGCCCCCATTTTAGAGATAAGGAAACTAAAATTTAGAGAGGAAAAATTGAGTGATTTGCCCAAGGTCACACAGCTAAGGAGTGTGGAACTGAGATTTAAACCTGATCAGGTGGACGCCAAAACCCGCACTCGTAACCGCTCATTTTAAAGAGAGTAGATGGGCCCAGCCCCGTGGCCAAGTGGTTAAAGTTCTACATGCTCCACTTTGGCAGCCCAGATACACAGGTTCGGATCCCAGGCGTGGACCTACTCCACTCACCAGCCATGCTGTGGCGGTGTCTCACATACAAAAAATAATAATAATAAAAAATAAATAAAATGAAAAATATAATAAAGAGAAGAGATGATGGGGGGCTACATCTGAAATGTTTTTTTTTACTACATAGACTTTTTGAGATTTTTTTCTAGATTAAAATACTGTTCCTGTGATTTATGTACCTGAATGCCAAGTACACACTGCACAATAAACAGAGATCGCAGGGAATCCTAGCACTGATTTAGAATGGAAACAGACACCAGCCCAAAGAAACAAAACAATTAAGTACAGAAGAAAAGAGCCTTTTGTTTTGAACAATTATGTAATTGTATTAATTTAGGAAATATTCTCCTTTAATTGCCTATAATATTAAACTAATAATACTTTTATTTACAGTAGTTAATGAATAACATTTTATGCTTCCTGTTTTTTATTTTTTCTTTTAAATTAATTAGTTAAATCATACAAATGGATATTATTGCTTGGTTATTACTTTTTTTCGGAAATAAAATATCGAATACATTGAACACTGTTTAGTGTTAAATGAATCAGCTAGTTTGGCTGAGATTGGACCAAAGCCTCTACTCAGGAGGTTAAATTCCATGAATTTCCACCATTTTCAGTGTATTTAACTAATTGAAGGAGTTTCAGCCTGAGAAACCGATTTGATCTTGGTCACCAGAGTTGCATCAATGTCCAGCACGTCACAGTCCTGTCCAGTAGAACCTTCTGTGATCTGCACTGTCCAGTATAGTAGCCACATGTAGCTATTGAGCACAAGAAATGTGATTAGTGCAACTGGGGAGCTGAATGTTTTTAATTTTATTTTAGTTAATTTAAAATTAAATTTAAATGGGGCTAGTGGCTAGTATATTGGACAGTGCAAGAACCCTAAAGGAATCCCTCCCAGGACCTGGCAGATACTAGTCAAATGATCATTTGATTTGCCTTTTCCTTTTTCTCTCTTGGGCAGTCTTCCTCAGCACTGGTCATTTGGTGTATAACCAAGTCAGAGATGTTAGACAAAATAAAGTAAAATAAAATAAATATGCTGTCCTCTTTTCTTAGTATTACTCATGTAAAATATATGTTAGCACCCTTTCCCTGAACTTCTGCACCGAAACGAATACAAAAGAATTCTGCTACTGCCTGCTCTATGGAAGTGCTCCTCTGCGTTCCTGTGAGTGCGCATGCGCTGTCGTGTTGGAGGCGGGCCCTCCACCTCTCAGAAAACCCTCTGAGCCAGGGCTCCATCTATGGGGTGGTGTTCTGACAACTTCTCCAGTTCTACAAATAGTTATTGATATATTCAGATTTCTTTCTCTTCTTAAAATAATGAAACTACAAAGTTTCATATAGTGTTCTCTCATGCTTTTTAAAATCTCTCCTTAGCAGTTATATTTTCTTTGTTATCACTCTGCATGTCTGTGTTTGTTCTTTGCTTTTTAAAATCAGACTTGCTGGTGATCTCTTGGATGTGTTTATTGATTCTACTGTCTCTTTAAATCTATAATTTCTGCTCTGATCTTTTATTGATTCCTTCTCCCTGCCTTCCTTGGGTTTATTTCATTGTTCTTTTTTGTATCTTCTAGAGGTTAATGCTTACTTCATTGTTTTTATTCTTTCTTGTTTAATAATGAAAGCATTTAAGAATATGAATTTTCTTGTAAATATAGCATCTATAACAATACATATTTTAGTATGTACTGTTCTCCTTTAGTTTTCCTATTTGACCCAAGAGTTTTTTTTAGATGTATATTTTTTAATTTCCAAAAATTTTTATCCTTTTGACACTAATTTCTCATTCAGTTACATTATGCTAAAGTATGATTTGTTTCTATTTTATAGAATTTATTCATGCTTGCTTTCTGTCCAGTATTTGGTCAGTTTTTAAAAGTTTAATAGGTGTTCTTAAAAGGTGTATATTCTCTGTTTGCATCTTGATAAATTCAATATATGTCTATTAATCATGCTTATTAATTTTATTATTTGATTCCTCTATAAATCCTTACTAGTTTTTACCTTGACCTATCATAGAAACATACTAAAATTTTCCATCATAATTGTAATTTTATAAACTCCTTCTATTTATAATAATTTTTGTTTTATAATAACTGTCTATAGTTATTATAGTTTAGGAGAGAGTAGATCTATTTATCTGTGTATTATAACCTTTTTTAATTTGATTTTTTTCTCCTAAGTTCTACTTTCTGATTTTATTATTCCTTCACCATTTTCTTTTTTATTCCAACTTACCACAAGTATTTTTTACTTTGCCTTTATTTTTCATTATTGTTTTATTGTATTTAATATGTGTCTCTTGCAGCTAGTTGGATTTAATTTATGTTTCCAATCCTTGAGTCCTTTTTCTTTTAATAGAGGAGTATAACCCATTTATGTTTATTGAAATGTCAGTGCTGTTCTCTCCGTTGACCTCTAGGAGGATTTCCAGGCTCCCCTTCACTCCCTCCTTTTACCCCTTTCCCTCACTCCATCCTTCAGGAGTGCAGAGCTGGATTGATCAGATTAAAAAATATCTTACTGTCACTGAACTCCTGAGTAGGCAGAGCTACTTTTGCGAAGGTCAGAGCACACATGAGAATGTCCTTTTTGGACACTTCCCCCAGAAGAATAACAAAGGACCAGATGTGCTGCTGTGTGAGGAGACTGACCAACTCCCTCCTCTCTGCTTGCTTTGGAGTGGTAAGATCTCAGACTGCCTTGCTCTCTACTTTATTTCCAGACCTTTCAGGCCAGTCTACCTTAAATAAAGGCATTCTCTAGTTGTGGTCTAGCTCACTAATAGGGAACCTTACCAGAGAGGGCAGTTGGTCTAGGGAGTGATTTGGTTATTCTTGGGTTCTCTGTACAAAGAACATCTTAATAACACCCCAGTCCATTATGCCTTGCACTTTCTCCCAGATATGTTCTCTGTATTTTTGATAGTCATTTTCCTGTATTTATCTCAAATTGATATTCTAATTTACTCTTTTGGGGCATTTTCTTCTCAATAATTTTTGGTTCACTGTGCTCACTGCATTTCAAAATTTAGGAACCATGCTTTTCATCTGAAAGCTGATCACAGATTGTTCCATTTTCATGGATCCAGTATCCTCCCAAATTATTACAATAATTAGAGATTGCCTAAAATTTCCTTGTGCTTTTTGCAGTAAGTATGTTTCATAGAACATTTGTTCTGATACCTCAGATCCCTTACCACATTTTAAATTAGGTTCAATGATTTTTCTATTTGTTTTTCCTTATAGGGTGTTTTAGTTGGCTTAGAATGTCAAACGCGGTATAGAACAACAGTTTTTTTCTCTCTGACATCCAGCTAGGTATTCTAAGTCGAGTGGCTCTGCCCCACATGTTCAGGCTCAAGATGAATCCACTGTCTTCAATGTGGACTTCAAGGTTTCTCTGGTCATTGATGTTCTAGGCAGTGGAGAGGGAAAGACAAGTGGGAGAGGCACTTTCCCTCTCTAAAAGGCCTAGATCCCTATGTGCCACCTAGGACTTTGACCCACCTTCAAATGGAGGGAATTAAGTCAAATGGCCACCTTGAGGGAGATGTGGTCTAGCATGTGTCCAGCTACAATTCTGTTACTGTGGAAGATGGCAAGAATCCATTGTGGTGGCAGTCAGAACTCTGTACCAGGTAGGAAGAGTTAGGAGAGAGAGCTTCTAGGTTATGCAGCGTTGGCCATTTAGATGGGTTCTGGTAGACGTTGTGTCGTTCCTGAGTTGAATCTTCCAACAAAGGGAAGAGTTTAGATTTTCAATAGTTTTAACTGGCCAGATAAGAGGTTTATGAGGAATAATGGAAAGAAAACTACTGATAGAAACAGCTTCTCTGCTGTCTTAAAAGGATTTTTTTTCCTGCAGTGTTATTGTTTTCATCCCCTAGTTCACTGGAGCACTGTCTCCTTTCACACCCTAGTATACCGGTTCTTACCAGGCACCAGCCACCACGGCACCCTCTGCTTTATTTAGCCAGCTGCCCGAGCCAGCCATAAAGTTGCCGTCAGGGCAGGGGAGCTCTGGAGCTGGTTCTGGTGTCCAGAGCTGGCATAGATTTTACCCCCGGGTTTATATTCCTTGGGTCATTTCAGTGGGAATTGGCATTCATCTACTCACATATTTCTTGTTCGATAAATATTTAATGAATATCTATGCTATGTCAGGCAGGTGCTTAGCTCTGGGGAGGCAGTGGTGAAAAAAACGTAGTCACCGTCTTCATGGAGCTTAGCAGCGGGGACTAGAGGGAGTGCATGAGGAGAGAGAAGCATGAATCAAGTAATCACGCAAAGAAATGTAAATCACAGCTCTGAGAGTGCTCTGAGAACTCACAGTGGGATCATTTTTGCAGGCAGTGAGGTCAGCGAAGTCCCCTACAGTGGGGACTGCAGTGGCACTGAATGCTGAGTTCATTAGGGGAAGATGGGAGAGGAGGGCCTTCCAGGCAAGGGAGTACCCATGTGTGCACGTCCTTGGTGGGAACAGGTGGGGGTGCTGGGATAGAGGTGAGACTGTGAGACAATCAGATTTATAGTTTGCTGAAATGGCACGGGCTGCATTGTGAGGAGTGGGTTGGAGAGAAGCAATGGTGGGTCAATGTACAGACTAGTTAGAAGACGCTTGCAGTCATCCGAGTGAGAGAAGACAGTGACTTGGCTGAAGATGGTGATGATGGAGATGGTAAAGGTGATAGAGTTAAAAGTGTTAGCCTGAGGCCTGAGTTTAGTGTCTATGGGTTTAATGATCATAAGTTCAGAGGGAGCTGAATTCCTCCTAACCATCAAATCATTAAACGTGTTCTTCCTTTCTTCTTCTTGAACCTTTTAAGCAAGATAAGCAATAAGCACCTTGTTCTAATATCAGCAAAGGAAAAGGGCATTATTGCCTATGCCTGGCAGGGTCTGGAGTATAGTGGTAGACATTTCATTTGTATTTGTTGTGTGAATGAATGAATGAATGAATCAGTGAATGACTATAAGCTCTTCTCCCATGCCTTTGAGTCCTGGATGAGACTAGCTATAGTGAGGACTCTGTCTACCAACCTCTAATTCAGGGGTGTGAGTGTCACCCTCTCTCTTTATATACCCATGTCAGACATTATTAACTGTTTGCAGCTCTCTTTTCTCGCCAAGTCCAGATGAGACCTCAGAGTGCTTCTCCAAAGCCCTTGAGGCAGCCTGTACCAATAACACTTGACTTGAAAACTATTTGCTATTCCGTCTGTTTTAACAGTTAGTAGAGGCTCACAATCAAAGAAATTGACACTGAATCCTCTATACTTCCCCTGTGAAAATGGCCGTGACCCCGGGATACCTAAATTCATCTTGTTCTCATACTTTAGAATTGGCCTCTGTGTAAAGTTAGGAAACAGTCCACAAGATCCCTCACTTCTGACACCAACTGCAGAGTTCGGGAGTCCCCAAGGCCACTCTCAGGTTCTATAATTTGCTAGAAGGGGACTCGTGAACTTATTGAAAGCTGTTAAGCTCACTTATGGTTTATTACAGTGAAAGGATACAGATTAAAATCAGCCAAGAGAACAGACACATGGGACAGAGTCTGGGAGAGTTCCAAATGCAGGTTCCGGTTGTCCTCTCCCAGTCGGGTCGTGACAGCATTAACTCCTCCTGGTAACAGTGTGACCGTTCACGTGGAGTATTGCCAACCAGGGGAGCTCACCTGAGT
This sequence comes from Ceratotherium simum simum, assembly GCF_057802395.1. Taxonomy (NCBI): domain Eukaryota; kingdom Metazoa; phylum Chordata; class Mammalia; order Perissodactyla; family Rhinocerotidae; genus Ceratotherium; species Ceratotherium simum. The sequence goes on along the minus strand of NC_141928.1, from coordinate 9,164,992 downwards.
CTTGGTGTCCAGAGGTAGATCTGATACCGTGTGACCCAAAGCCCTCACCACAAATCGCATTACTGTCCTGTGTGGCTGAAAGTCCTCAGTAAACAGACACTCACGTAGGACATTCCCAGGGCTAGAGATCACCTCCCGGGAGCCAGGAGCAAAGGCCAGACCTCTCTTTGGGCAAGGTCAGATTGTTTACCACACATCCTCTACTGCTCATTCAGTTTACCAGCACTGTAATGATCTGATGCCATAAATAGCTAAACATATACATAAAAATCTTCTTTTTATTTTTTTTATAAATTATTTTGCAAAATAAAGATTAGGTATAAGAGTTGCATCTTATCATGGATATTCTATGGACGATAGGTGGGTAGGGTAGTGGTTAGGTGAAGATAATGGGCTTCTGGAGTCTGACTGCCTGTGTTCACATCCCAGGTCTACCACGTACTAGTTATGTGACCTTAGCTAGTTCTTTTACCTTTCTCTGCCTCAGTTTCCTCATTCATAAATGAGAATAATAATAGTAGCCACATTGTGTTGTTATTATGAGAATTAAATGAGATAATACGTATTAAGGCACGAAGAGTGCATGGCATATAGAAGCACTCAATAAATATTAGATACCATTATTTTTATATTCATCATGGAAAAAATTTATCAACCTTTTTTGAATAGTTTTTCTTAGGCAAATTTGTTCATTTTCACACCTTCATATCTTTGAACACAAGTCAAAATATGAGAGAACAATCTTTCTTAAGAAATTATGTATCTGTTTTACCTGGTAAGTCCTGAGTTAGAGTGGTGAGTGCCCCTCTGGGCAAGTGTGTTCTAATGAGTCTGGGATATGGAAATTGTTGGCAGATTTTTGCTTAAATTGTGGGCGGGTTTAAAAGGTTAAAAAAAGACATGTCATTTTCCCAAGATGTGACTGAGAAATCTAGAAGATTTGGGAGAAAATAAGTGAAACCTTGAGTCAGTAATTTTAGGACTGATTTGCTGAACCCTAATCTCCTTTTCACTATCTCTTGCTAGCATCGAGCCCCTTGAAGACTGTCTGTTTGCAAGCATCGCATTGCCAGAGCTGAAATACAGTCTGCCTGCCTTGGAAGGGACTAATTGGCCTTTTGGAAACTGTTTAAAACTGAATGAAGCACAGGAGCTTTCTGTGATGTTGGTAGAGCCTTGAGTTCATGCCAGCCATTAATTGTTTTTTAGGCTTTGCTGTGAAGGCAGCTGAACTTGAGGCTTGGCTTTTGGTTTTGCCATCTGTGAGCTGCCCTTGGCCACGTGTGATGTGTGTTGAGATTGTTTCTCCAGGGAGCATCACCTTAATGTTTGTCAGTTTTGGAGTATAATTAAATTTAGATTTGATGCTCTTGTTTTCCACTCTTGTGGGCTAGGTGTTCCTCACTCTTCAGCTCCTAAAGACTGTGGGAGCCCGTTGCATGTGGACTTGGGCAATAGAGCTTCAAAAAGACGGTTAGCTTCTAGGCTGGGCCCTCCAGCTCTTGTTGGATTTGGCTTACTTATAGGACAGATACAGACAGAAGGGGCGTTGCAAATGGTGACCCAGCTACCTAACTGAGCGCTCTTTTGTCCCCTAGCTCATTTCCAGCGATGCTGATGGAGCCATCCAAAGGGCTGGAAGATTCAGAGTGGAAAATGGCTCTTCAGATGAGGTAAGGAAGCCTCCCAGTTCCTGTATTGTCACCAAGCACATGATTATGGCGCCTGTGATACAGCAGTGAGCAGGTTGTGATCCTCATTACCCAGAAGACTTGCCTAAATGGAGCCCAGGAAGGGGTAACTAGAGCTCTTCAGAACTTTGCTTGAAGCAGACGTGAAGGGGAAGTGCCATTATTCTTTGTATGGAAGGTGCTATTAATAGGGTGACACATACCCTTTAAAAGATTTATAATAAAACCAGGTAGACTCACAAAATGGCACCAAAGACAAATTCACAGCACGACACCCTTTGAGAATGGCCCCCAGAATCCCAGCTCTTCCCCTCTGCCAGGCTGGCCAGCTTGGCACTGCCATATGAGCAATATCAGGGACCAGGAGAGAGACGCAAAAAATTACTGTGATTACAAAATGTCATCTTCTTCAGAGAAGACACCAAGAAAGGAGGCGATTACTGTCCACCACTCCTCGGGCCCAAGCCCTCTTTCTGGGCTCTCCTGGTCTTCCTGACTGCAGGCCACAGAGACTCCTAGTGCTTTTCTTTCTTTTTTAAAAGTTCCACTGCCCACTCTATTCCTTGGGATCTACCCCCAAAACTGCAGAGTGTGGGGTAAGCCCCCCAATGTTTTTCTTCTTTATTGACTCTCTGAGAGGTTGCTCTTCATAGTGCTTCAGCACCCCCAGCTTTGGAGTCGCGCAAGCCTGGGTTCAAGTGCCAGCTCCCCCACCTCTTAGTTGTATGACCCTGGGCAGGTAACCCTGCCTTTCTGAGCCTTGGTTTCTTCATCTATAAAGTGGAAACTGTCTTAGGATTATTGAAAGGATTCAGCGAGCTAAGCTCGTAAAGCTGTTAACACTATGCCTGGCATATTAGTAAGCATTCAGTAAGTGATAGCTATAATAGTAATAATGGTTGTTGTTGTTGCCATAACCAGTGCTGTACAGCCAGCCTTGCCCTCCTGACCACCCCCTTAATCAAATTCTTGGTGAAGGGCTATGGATTTAACTTGAAAGGCTACAGCATTTGGGAAGTTGTTGCTCATCTTTACGTTTGGCCTTAACTTCACAAACCCATTCACCTAGACATGGGGGCAGTCCATTTCTCCATGAGGCAAAGGGGGCAGTCCCATCTTGGGCTGGACTCCTGGACAGGTGCCCACATACTTCTGGTCCAGAATGATGTCAATTGACCTATATAGAAAAAGGAACTCCTGGGGCAATTTGCTTCTGAAGCTTGGAAACAGCCCTCCCCAAATGGCCCAGCTCCTGAAATGAGACAGTCTTATCACCACAGACTCAGGCAGCCAAAGTTGTCCCCGGAGCTAAGTCAGGAGCAGAAGCATTGAGTCCTCATTTTCCACTGCTCAGAAAGCCAACAGCCACCATGCTGAGTTTCTCCTTTGAGAACCTGAGTACCAGCGACCCCAGGGATTGCTGTACCTCAAGACATCCTTCTGCTACCAAAATTTTGCAGAAGTTCAGCCCAGTCCAAAATGAACAAACCTTTCTTGACTTTCCCCATCCCACAAAAGCACTACTCTGGCCACTGCCAGGACCAGTGTCTAGAGGAAATCCACACCTCCTGGGAAAGACATAAATGGAGTTTTCACGTGGTCCTAAGATCACCGCACACTTTGGTCCTCAAACAGTCTTCACCTAGTAATGTCACCTGACCCTGCCATATGCCAGAGGACAAGTTCTGGGACCTGGTCAGGGGTTGGAAATCACCTATGGAGGATCATGGTCAGGAGTGGCTCTAGAGTCAGGCTGCCTGGGTTCAAACGGACTCGACACCTCACCAGCCGTGTGACCATGGGCAGTTCACTTACCATCTTTGGAAACATTTAATTGATTTCACAAATCATCGTGGTCTCTTGTGTTCAATACACAGTCCTATCTCAGATTGCTTCTGTGGGAAATATGATATCAAGGCCCAAACACAGTTTTCAGTTTTGTTTCTACCAAAGCCACGGAGCGTGAGTGCTCCGTTGGAGTGGCTTGGCTGGGTTTTATATGGATGGTCTTCAGTTAAAAGCTTCTGGCCAGTGTTAATGCACAGCCTGATAAAAAACCTTAGAGGAACCTGAGACCCGGAGGGGGAAAAACAGGCTTGCTCTGAGTTAGTTAAAGCAGTTAGTGCGTTAGAAGGCTGATTATAGCTGCTTTAAATTTTTCAAACCCATGAACAAACAAATTGCAAAGCAATTTCATTATGGGGTTATTTTTCCTTTAATTATTGAATTTTAAGAGCTCTTTATACAGTATGGATACTAGACCTTATCAGATATATGATTTGCAAAAATTTTCTCTCATTCTGTAGATTGTCTTTTCACTTTCTTGATTGTGTCCTTTGAAGCACACAAGTTTTTAAATTCGATGAGGTCTAGTTCATCTATTTTTTCTTTTATTGTTTGTGCTTTTCATGTCATATCTAAGGAACCATTGCCTAATCCAAGGTTGCTTGGTCACTTTTTATAGTTATTGTTCCCTTAAGATAATGTCAAATTTACCTTTTATTTTTTTAAACATAGTCGGTATAATGGTTTTGTCATCTGTGACTGATCGTTCCAATATGTGAAGTTTTTTGTGGCTCTCTACCTGTGGTTTGATTTTTCTCCTGGCATATGCTCATGGTGTGCTGTGTTTCTCTGTGTGCTTGGCTACCTCGTTGTGTGCTGTTCATTGTTCTTGAAAATAAATTTTTAGGAATAATATGACGCCTAGTAGGGAATGTGATATTGTGGTTTATAATCAGAATATATATTTGGTCTTTGTCCCAGTTCCTGGCACGGAGCTCCTAAAACCCTTGGAATTTCCTAAGTGGTGAGAGCGATAAAGGTGTCTTTCGTTATGTTAATAAGTGACTTTTGGAAAGCCCCTATGGGGGCTGGTTGCCAGTAGAGCCAACTATGTGATTAGAGGGTTAGAACTTTCTGTCCCAGCCCCGACCTCCAGGGAGGCAAAGGGGCTGGAGGTTGAGTTCAGTCACCAATGGCCAATGATCTAATCAATCATGCCTATGTACTGAAACCTCCATAAAAACCCAGAAGGGCAGAGTTTGGAGAGCTTCCAGGTTGGTGAACATGTGGAGATTCAGGAAGAGGGGTGCCCCTTCTCACATGCCTTGCTCTGTGCATCTCTTCCATCTGGCTGTTCCTGAGTTATATCCTTTTATAACAAACTGGTAATCTAATTAGTAAAATGTTTCCCTGAGATCTGTGAGCCACTCTAGCAAATTAATTGAACGCAAGGAGGGGGTCATTCTATAGCTGGCCAGTTAGAAGCACTTGCACTTGGCGTCTGAAGTTGGGGGAAGGAGGGCAGTCTTGTGGGACTGAGCCCTTACCCTGTGAGATCTGATGCTATCTCCAGGTAGATAGTGTCAGAATAGAGTTGAATTGTAGGACACCCAGCCGGTGTCAGAGAATTGCTTGGTGTGGGGAAAAAAACATATATCAGAATTGGAGTCAGACTCAGAGGGAGGATTTGCATTTGCTCTTGCCAAACACCTTTAAACTAAATTCCCAGTTTGAGACTTTTCAAGCCACTCAGATGATGCAGAATGGAGCCGCTAATTTACGTGAAGCTTACATGAGGCTTTACGTGAGATTACGTGAGGTCATAGCGCCTCAGAGACACTCGCCCCTCAGCTCTACCCAGCACTTTGGCAGCCTTCCTCGTGGTCTTTGGGGTAGAAGTGGTCTCTTCTGGTTCACCCTTCCCTTGGATGTGTAGCCCTTTGGGCTCCCAGCTTAATGTGGGGCGGGTCTCTTGTTAGACTTACCCACCAGTGGGTCCTGGGAATTTGATTCTTTGCCCTCTTGCCCCATGAGGTCAAAAACCCAAGTTTAGTTTTGTCATGATTGATAAATGTCCCAAGCTAAAAAGAACCTTCATGCTCCACTTACCTCTGTGGGTTCCCACTCGCCTTTCAGTTTTGGCTGGTAACTCCTTACTATCTTGTAAGCACTCCAGCGCTTTTAAGGAGATGATTTTAATATTTTTCAAGTACTTTAAGTTTCTTGAGGGAGGGTTGGTCGAATAACCTGGCCCAGCATTACCAAAAACATAAGTTATATCAGGAGTACTTTTCGTATAATATGTCAAGTCATTCATTTAACCCACATTCATAGGATCGTTTCTCAGTGCCAGACAGGCTGAGCACTGGTGATGCAGGGGTGAATAAGACTGCTGAGGTCCCTGCCCTCATGCGCTCACAGACTGGCAGGGAAAGCAGTCAGTAAATAAGTAACACAGATACATAAGATGATGCCCATTTTGGTAACTACTGTGGGAAAAACAAACAGGAGGCCATGGTGCAAAGTCACATGAGGAGTCCTGCTTTAGATGGGGTGGTCAGACACCTCACCAGGGACGCCACGATGAGGCCGAGGCCTCTGAGCAGTGCTTCTCAGACTGTTTGTGGTGAAGGGCCCAATTTTTTATTTCCACTCTGTTGCAGGAGTCTATGTGGTCCTACCGTGTGTGACAGTATGCAGCACCCACCTCATACAACTCACCACCATGTTTAATAGCACCCGGATTGGGCTGGACTCTGTTTAAGGAAACGAATCCACTGAGCTTGTACTTAGGTGTCACAGAAATGTCAGACTGCTATAAAAGTCCCTAAGTGCTTGCTCTCCATTGCTGTATACTTCATCGTAGACTGGTAAAGAGTTTGCTGATCGGCACCATGGACCGTGCCTTACTGCCTTAGAATTCATCTAGGCCGATCTCCCACCCAAGGCATAATCCCTACAACAGTTTTATCAACAGTCAGCTCATCTGTTCCTCTTGAATATATCTCCAGTAATGGGAAATGTGCTACCCCCTTGAGAGGTTTTTTCCCTCCTGACACCAACTGAGTGTCTTACAATTCAATTCAGTTCTGACACTAACTACCCAGAGTTAGCGTCAGACTCCACACGTTTAAGTGCTCAGTCCCACAAGACTGCCCTCACTTTAATAATTTTTTATTTATTTATTTTTTCACCCCAAAGCCCCAGTAGATAGTTGTACGTCACAGCTGCACATCCTTCTAGTTGCTGTATGTGGGACGCGGGCTCAGCATGGCTGGACAAGCGGTGCGTCGGTGCGCACCTGGGATCCGAACCCGGGCCGCCAGCAGCGGAGCGCACGCACTTAACCGCTAAGCCACGGGGCCGGCCCTGCCCTCACTTTAGACGCCAGTCGCGAGTATCAGGTCCCAGGTTACCCACACTTCTGTCTGACTTGGCTACAAAGTCAGGAGTTCCCACAACCCTCCCCCTCAGGTTCGATAATTTGCTAAAACGACTCACAGAACTCAGGAAAGCACTTTACTTACAATTACTGGTTTATTATAAAGGCTACAACTCAGCAATGGCCAGATGGAAGAGATGCACAGGGCAAGGTATGAGGGCGTGGAAGCTCCATGCCCTCTCTGGGCATACCATCCTCCCGGTACCCTGACGTATGCACCAAGTTAGAAGCTCCTGGAACCCCGTTGTGTAGGGGGTTTTATGGAGGTTTCAGCACATAGGCATAGTTGGTTAAATCATTGGCCATTGATGATTAATTCAATCTCCAGCCCCATCCTCCTCCCCAGAGGTTGTAGGGGCTGAAAGTTCCAAGCTTCTAGCCAAGGCTTGGCCATTCTAGCAAGCAGCCCCGTCCTGAAGCTATGTAGGGACCCACCAAGAGTCACCTCATTAGAACAAAAGACGCTCCTATCACCCTTATCACTCAGGAAATTCCAAGCGTTTTAGGAGCTGTGTGCCAGGAACCAGAGACAAGGACCAAATGTACGTTTCCCATTATACCACACCCCTAAAGCAAATTAATTCCATTTATCAGCATCTCTAATCGCTAGAAAATTCTTTTTATTGAACAAAATTCATCTGTCTATATTTTCCACTCAGTTTCTGTTTCTGTTTTCTGTACCCATAGTGTAAGGCTGAGCCCTCTTCAACATGACAGGCCCTCATACATTCCAAGACGTCTGCTGTTTTTCTCCTAAGACGTGGCCTTGGTTCCACTCATCATCACACTCTTTGCTGCACCTTGGGCACATGTGGGGTCCTTAATGAACCTTTTAAATTGAAGTGCTCAGAACTGAACTCAGGGCTCCAGGTGCACCCCATTCAGCCACAGAGCAGTGCAGGCCTGTCCCTTTCCTTGCTGTACACACTCTCCTCTTTTTATGAAGCCTGATGACTCATGAGCCTACACTATGCTACCCTCCCCCTTAGTCTTTTTCACATGTACTGTTGTTTAGCTGTGAGGTGGCACCATGGGGTAGTGGAGACAATTTTGGAGTCAAACAAACCTGGGTTCAGACTCAGCTCTACCGCTTACCAGTTTATGACTCAACGTCTCTGACCTCAATCTCCTAATGGGTAAAAAGGGCCATAATTGCTGCTTTGTAGCACCTGGCCTTCCCCATCCTGTTCTTGTGCAATTTGTGTTTGTACCTAAGTGTGAGATTTTTGCCTTGTCCACCCTGAATTTAGTCTCGTTAGTGTGTCCCATAATTGCTAATTGTCCATAATTGCTAATTGTCAAGAGTTTTTTTGACATCTTGATTCTGTCACCTGTCCTATTAGCTAACCCACTGAGAAGCTTTCTCTTACCTTCAGATGTGCTTGTCCTGCCATCTGTGTGCTCATTCCCATTATTAATTAAAATGAGTGTGACCCTCGGGTGGATCACTGGAGACCTCCCTTACAGCTCACTTGTGTGTGTCAATTAGTATATAGTGGAGCATAGGGGACAATCCTTCAGCTTCTCACAAATCCATCTTCCTTAGCATGGGGAGGATTCTCTTATATACTGTTGGGGGATATGGAAATGAGTACAATCTTTTGGGAGGGCAATTAGCAATAATTAATTTGGCCAACAGTTCTACTACTAGGATGTGTATTGTAGCATTATTTTTTTTTTTAAAGATTTTATTTATTTATTTTTTCCCCCCAAAGCCCCAGTAGATAGTTGTGTGTCACAGCTGCACATCCTTCTAGTTGCTGTATGTGGGACGCGGCCTCAGCATGGCCGGAGAAGCGGCGCGTCGGTGCGAGCCCGGGATCCGAACCCGGGCCGCCAGCAGTGGAGCGCACGCACTTAACCACCAAGCCACGGGGCCGGCCCTGTATTGTAGCATTATTGAAAATTTTTTTAAAAACCTGAAACAACCTCAATTTCCTTCAGTAATGATTATATAAATTATGATACGTGTATACAATGGAGTGCTTAGTAGCTGTTAGAAAGAATGAGGGAGAATGAGACTCTGAAAAAATCACAGCCATTATATAAAACTATAGATCTCATTTGTAATCTGAGTGTCTGTGTTGTGTGGGTTCCCTACTTAAAGTCAAATATGAGAGAACATTCAGATATAATGAGGGTGTTATATATGGATTTTGATTAAATTCTCCTTAGAATATCCTGGCCAGATTCAGTCTTCCTCCTTCACATCCCACAAGTATAAATGGGGTAAAAAGACAATGAAGGCAAGAGGGACCTTCTGTGGGCTTTGGGATTGGATGAAGAAATGAGTCAGGGGGCCGGCCCCATGGCTTAGCGGTTAAGTGCGCATGCTCCACTACTGGTGGCCCGGGTTTGGATCCCAGGCGCGCACCGATGCACTGCTTCTCTGGCCATGCTGTGGCTGCGTCCCGCATACAGCAACTAGAAGGATGTGCAACTATGACATACAACTATCTACTGGGGCTTTGGGAGGAAAAAAAAGGAGGAGAATTGGCAATAGATGTTAGCTCAGAGCCGGTCTTCCTCAGCAAAAAAGAGGAGGATTAGCACGGATGTTAGCTCAGGGCTGATCTTCCTCACCAAAAAAAAAAAAAGAAAAGAAAAAGAAATGAGTCAGGATTTCTTAGTCTCAGGACTCATTCAACACTGTGGGCGTGCACAGGCATGTCTGCAGCGTAGAAGAATTTGAGTTCATTACTCTCCATAATACCTTTTAGCAAATGTTTATCTAAAAGGGCATAAAATAAGTATGGTGTTTGCAATGTGTTAGACTTTAGTTGTCTGGAAAATGTGCTTCTTACCAAGCAAGGGCTTGCCACCCAATGTGCATAAAGAGCCAATTATTACAGCATCAGCCTTTGGGAAAAGAAAAATAGCTTTATTTGCGAGATCGATCTTTGAGGAGACAGGAGGCATGTGCTCTCAGATCTGTTTGCCTGATCCAAGGCTTGGGGCAAAATTTATGGGATGAAGGGCAGGGCAGTCTGAAGTGTGGAGATAGATGATTGGAGGTAAGGAGAAGTGACATAATTGATGATCTATGCAAGCGTGGTCAAGCTTCATGCTTCTTCATAGGAGACATGTTCACAAAATGATGGTGTTGGTATGATCTGACGGTGGAGTTTTCAGCCCCTTGACATCAAAAGGGTCACTTATGGAGCATTTGCACAGGCCCAGTTGGTGGGTTGGTGGTCTCAACCAGCCTGAACTGGACAAGGTGGGACTCTCAGCTCCTGAAAAACAACTCTTAATTGCTCTGTTAATAGGATGGGGTCAGTTGAACTGGTCCTAGAGGGCCCGTGGTTACATGCTCATCAGAATATTTCCTCCTAACTTTCCTGTTGATATTAAATAAATAATGTATTCCTGTGTCATTGTCAACTTAAAGTGCTGTAGACAAAGTTTCTGTATCTCTGAAGTTCTCTGTAAAATAGGTCATACTTAAAATAGTTAGGATTTATTGCAAAATTAAAACCACAATTGGGTACTACTGTACTCCCTCCAGAACTGCTAAAATTAATAGGACCAAAATGCTAAGAGTTGGTCAGAGGATATGGAGCATCTAGCAGTCTCCTATGCATCCCCTTTGGAAAACTATCTAGCAGTATCTACTAAAACTGAACATCTGCATCCTCTGTGTCCCAGGATGTGTACCCACCAGAAATGGGTGCTTATGTCCACCAAAAGACAGACACAAAAACGTTCATAGTGACTTTATTCTTAATAACCAAAAGCTGGAAACAGTCCATATGCCCATCAATTGAAGAATGAATACGTGATTTGTGGTGTTCATACTGTGGACTGCTACGTGGCAGTGGGAAAGAGTGAACTACTGCTACACCAATAACATGGATGAATGCACAGACATTTTTGTCAAAGGACAAAAAGGCTGACTCAAACAAATACACACAATATGAGTTCATTTCTATGAGCAGGTAAAATAGAGCAGGTAAAATAGAGCAGGTAAAATAATCAATGGTGATAGAAGTCAGAATAGTGGTTACCTCTCAGAGTGTGATTGAGTACTGACTGGGAAAATGCATGAAGGAGCCTTCTAGGGTACTGAGAATGCTTTTTGTTTTAAGCCAGGTAGTGCGTACAAGGGTGTATACACATTTAAAAACCATTTCACTGTACACTTAAGATTTGTGCCCTTACTGTCTACTTCTACTACATATCATCAGAAATTGGAACTCGTTTGCAGAGTCCTTCTTCTGGGGTCCTGGGCAGAGGAGGTGTTTTCTCTTCATTTCCCTTTCTTTTGTCAGTTTCTGTGTATATTCTTGTCTTTACACCTCATCATATGTGCTTTTAACAAGGGACAGGAAGTGTCTTGCTCTGCAAGACTCTTTTGGTGTTGAGTTTTTTCCCCCATTTTAGTTAAGTATTCAGCGAAGATGAAAGTTAAGTAGGTAACTTTTTGACCGTTAAAAAAAGAATTCATGAGGCCGGCCCGGTGGCATAGTGGTTAAATTCACGCGCTCTGCTTCAGTGGCCCAGGGTTCCCGGGCACAGACCTATGCACTGCGTATCAAGCCACACTGTGGCAGGTGTCCCACATATAAAGTGGAGGAAGATGGGCACGGATGTTAGCCCAGGGCCGATCTTCCTCAGCAAAAAGAGGAGGATTGGCAACAGATGTTAGCTCAGAGCTGATCTTCCTCACTAAAAAAAAAAATAATTCATAATTGACAGTGTGTACTCAGTAGAGGTATGGGGCATGCCGCTGGCCAGAGTCCCATCTCTCACTCTGAGATGCTGTGATGCATCTTGCCCCTCTCTGCATTATTCCATCCTGCAGTTGGCAGCGTTCAGACCTCTGGGAGGGGGAATGGCAGACTCAAGTGCTTTCGAAGGTCTGGAGTATGGGGGTCATTTTCTATGCCTTCGAACCCCCTTGGCAGTCTGTGAGGCCTGTGGACCCCTTCTCAGAATAATGTTTTTAATGCATAAAACAAAATATGTAGGATTACAAAGGAAAACAGTTTTATTGAAATGGTTATCAAAATGATTTTTTAAGACCTAATTCATGATACCATAATATGCATGCTTTTTTATTAGTACATTAAATAAGAAATCCAGCAACGGGTCTCATAATTATTGTAATTTTGAACAGTGAAGAATGTAAACAGTATTTTGAGATATCTGCAATCACTAGATAGAGTTCTGAAAATACCTGTGATTTTTTTATTTTTGGTGACAAGGTTACCAGGGCTGTGATTCTACTGTAGTTGTTTGCATACATTCGTAGTTGAATGAAACTAAATTTCAGTTAGAAGTTAGGAAAAATAAAGATTTTTTTTTTTTTGCCCCGTCCAAGCTCACACCCATCCCGGATTCTTCTAGAACCCCTGGCATAAAGCATTGATTCTCAAAGTTCAGTGTTCATCAGAATCACCTGGGATGCTTGTTAAAATTCAGATTCTAGGGCCCTACCCACAGAAATCCTGAGTTGGAGGTCTAGAATGGGCCCCCCGGTGCACATTTTAACAAATTTAGAAGCACTGAGTTAAGACCTGGCACAGCTGCCTGAAAGAAGTCTCTCTGTGCCATGAAAGTCTTGGAGGCTCCAGTGGCTTAAATGTCCTGGTGACTTCAAGTTCTCCTCTCCAGGCTCTGCTGATGCTTTCTAGGATCCAGGACCTTGGGACCGTGACACCAACCACTGTGGAGTCTCCTGCCCAAGGCCAGCTGCCTTGGCTGGACCACCCCATGTCTGGTTAGCTGATGCCTGAGGCTGGCTGATAGATGCCAGGGTCGTACCGTAGCTGTGTGCTGCCCGATGCATAGTGGAAAGAGCTCTGGACCAGGACTCCCCACTGCCAGTGGTTTATGGTTGTAAAATGAATAGCTGTTGATAATGAATCATTCAGAAATTCTACAAGGTGCAAAATCCAATTATATGCTTTTCTTGAGTCACACCAAAGGTCAAAACTAAGAGGCAACATCTTGAATAGGTGATCAACATTGACATCACCAATGAGGAACAGGTGCATATCTTAAAATATGATAAGCTGAGAAGAACAAGCATCCCTGATGTAGTATTCTGACCAGGTATGCATGACCTGAATCTAATCGTGGAGAAACATCAGACAAACCAAATGAGGAGTGCTTTATTTAAAAAAAGAGGAGAGGGTCCGCCCTGGTGGCGCAAGGGGTGAAGTGCTCGCGCGCTCCGCTTCGGCGGCCCAGGGTTCGCGGGGTCTGATCCCGGGCGAGCACCAATGCACCGCTTGTATCGCCATGCTGTGGCCGCGTCCGTATAAAGTAGAGGAAGAGGGGCACGGATGTTAGCTCAGGGCCAATCTTCCTCGGCAAAAAAGAGGAGGATCGGCATCAGATGTTAGCTCAGGCCTGATCTTCCTCACAAAAATAAAAAAAATTAAAAAAAAAAAAAAGGAGAGAGGTATGTGCTGCATTCCTCAAAAATGACAGTGTCATAAAAGACAAAGAAAGTCTGTGGAAGTGTTCCAGATTAAGGGAGTCTGAAGAGACATGACAACTAAATGTACTGCAGGGGGAAATGCTTTAAATGACATCGTTGAGTCAATCAACAAAATTGGAACACAGATGGTAGATGAAAGTAGGGTATCAATGTTAAATTTACAAAAGTTGATAAAACTGTATTGTGGTTATGTAAGAAAATATACCTGTTCTTGGGAAATACACGCTGAAGTATTTAGGGATAAACAGCTATTATTTATGCATCTTGGTCTTAACTAGTTCAGAAAAAATACTGTGCATCTGTGTGTGTGTGTGTGTGTGTGTGTGTGTGTGTGTGTGTGTGTAGACAGAGAGAGAGAAAGGCATGGACAAATGAGTAAATGGGGTAAGTCAGTGAATCTGGTAAAGCGTGTACAAGTGCTCTTTGCACTCTTCTTATTCTTGCCTCTTTTACGTAAGTCTAAAATTATTTCCAAATAAAATTTATATATACGTATGTATACATATATATAGCTGAATTTTAAAAATTCAAGAAAAATCCAATAAAAGCACAATAATACTAAGAAACCTTAACTTACTTTTTTACTCCTTGATAGATTAAAAAGGCAGAACATAGGGGCTGGCCTGGTGGCATAGTGGTTAAGTTCACACTCTCCGCTTTGGTGGCCTGGGGTTCGCAGGTTCGGATCCCAGGTGTGGAGCTATGCACCGCTCATCCAGCCGTGCTGTGGCGACATCCCACATATAAAATGGAGGAAGATGGGCACAGATCTTAGCTCAGGGCCAATCTTACTCGGCAAAAAGAGGAAGATTGGCAATGGATGTTAGCTCAGGGCCAATCTCCCTGACCAAAAAAAAAAAATAGGCAGAATATAAAAAAGGACACAGAAGATGACGTAGCGGTTAAGATTTTAAAAGAGAAAAAAAGTCTGAAATTGGAACTAATTTCAGTTTCAGCTCCACTGCTTATTATGTCTGCAACCTTAGGCAACATATTCCAACTCTCTAAGCCTCAGTTTCCTCATCTGAAAGTAGGGGGATAAAATTGAATCTGCCTCATGAAGTTGCTGGAGATACCATGGAGATGATGCATATAAAGTGCCTCGCCTATGACTCGGTGCTTAGAGCTCTCTCAATGAATGTTAGTATTTCCAGAGCAATGAGAAAGACGGAAAGCATCCTAATTCACTTTATAAAGTAATATAACCCTGAACTATGATGGAAATACACACAGAAGAGAAACCTATAGATCTATCTCACTAACAAATACGATACATGAATCATTTTTTTTCAATCCAGCAGTATGTCAAAAGAATGCTATACCGTGACCTAGTAGAGTGCACTCCAGAAATCTAAGAGCCGTTCAGCATCAGGAGCTGTTAGTATAATCATTACATTTCCATGATTTCCCCCCATTTAGCCTATTCTCTCAACAGTTGACAAAAAAAAGCTTTCAGTAAAATTCAATATTCATTCCTGAGGAATGAATATAAGGAGGAAAGCCTCTTTATAAACTTGGACTTGAAGGAAACTTCTTCAACATGATAAAGAAACTGTCCACAAACTTCTAGTAAATCACTAGAGGCGTGTCAGAGTCAGAAAATTATGTTCCAGTAGTCTGTCTTACACACGTGGCACAATGTAGATGTCAATGGAGTTTCAAAGTGTGTATTCAGTGTGATTCTATTTTGGTAAGAAAAATAGATATGTATGTACCTGTAGGAAAAAAATTAGAAGAAACCGTACCAAATCATTAATAATTATTAACTTTGGTAGAGGATTCTGATTATTCATTATGTTTATCCATATTTTCTACATTAATTGAGTTATTTTTATGATTAATTTTTAAAATTCTTTTTTTTAAACAGTTTTTTATTTATTTATTTTATTTATTTATTTATTTTTGTGAGGAAGATCAGCCCTGAGCTAACATCCATGCTAATCCTCCTCTTTTTGCTGAGGAAGACCGGCTCTGAGCTAACATCTATTGCCAATCCTCCTCCTTTTTTTTTTCCCAAAAGCCCCAGTAGATAGTTGTATGTCATAGTTGCACATCCTTATAGTTGTTGTATGTGGGACGTGGCCCCAGCATGGCCAGAGAAGCGGTGCATCAGTGCGTGCCCAGGATCCAAACCCGGGCCGCCAGTAGCGGAGCGCATGCACTTAACCGCTAAGCCACGGGGCCAGCCCCTAAAATTCTTTAAAAAATATAAATTCAAATAAGATGCTGCACAGATGTATTCCAGGTGAAATGTGCCTGATTCAGGGGTAACAGACAGAAGGGCATGCCTCTAGGGGGCACCCACTCCCAAATATTGTGGAAGCTTTGGATCAGAAAGGAGAGAAACTTTAAACTCAAGTTATACTCAAGTTAGAAATAGCTGAACTCACTGGTTCACGTGGTTCTTTTTCTTACACCCCAAAGACCTCCAGAATGCTTCTATGATATAGATTTAGACTGTCTCTTCTAATGAAAACGTGTGGTTACAGCCCTGTTTGTATGCTTTTAACAATAACTTTTCTGGTTCTTTGGCCTCTGGTTCATTACCAGCTTCTTGTTTACTTTCTAAATAAGCGTCTTAATGGCACAACTTTGTTCCGTTACAGAACGCAACTGCTCTGCCAGGTACGTGGCGAAGAACAGACGTGCACTTAGAGAACCCAGAATACCACACCAGATGGTATTTCAAGTATTTTTTAGGACAAGGTAATTATGCCATTACGGTGGTTGGGAAGAAAGGATATTCAAAATGAAAATTAGTGTTCGTATAATTTCTGGTACCCTGTATGTGTGAAACTAACAAGTTCAGGGACACTAATGTCCGGGCGTTGCACTTAGAGTCAGTAGTAAACTTTGCAGATTTGAAGATTCAATTCAGAGTCAGCTCTAGGAGTTTTTCTCGTAATTTTTAAATTTATTTTTTAATTATTTAATTTTTTTATTTAGTTATTTTTTGCCAGTTGTTTTTTCCCCTGGGGAGTTAAAGGGGATTAGATCATCTGAATGAGTGATTTGAGAGATGAGAAGAATTTGCAGGGTGGAAAACAACAAGGCATGTACCCTATCAATAGTGAGTTTTGAACACTGAGGCGATGAGGGAGAGGAATGGTTCCCTGAGCTCCAGGGCTAATGTAGAACTAGAGAGGCATTATGCTATAGGCTCTGGTGTCATTCATTCATCAGTGACAAGTATTTATCACCTACCATGTGCCAGGCAATATATACTGGCAAAGGCAGCCATGATCCTTGCCCTCATGGAGACTATAGAACGGATTTGAATCCTGGTTCTGCCATTACTAACATAGGACCTTACACTAGTTACTCTCCACTTCTCTGAGACTTAATTCCTTATCTGTAAAGTGGGGATATTACTAGTACATACCTAGTATGTGTGAACAGAAGTTTCAATGAGATATGCAGGAAGAACACTAAGCCGGATGCCTGGCACGTACCAAGAGCTCTGTCCTGAACAGCGTTGTACAATTAGAGTGAAGGCCTCAAGTGAACTATATGGAAAGACAGAAAACTGGAGTGTGGTTAACAACAGAGGATACTAGGAATGAAAGAATAATCACTATTGCAGGATTAGAAATGAGTTAGACAAATTGCTTATCAGGCTAATGCATTTGTTTGTAGAAGATATGATGCTTGAGCTATAAAATGAGAGTGATCAGATGCACATGATGTCTACTAAAAAATCTGATACTGTATTATTCTAAGAAGTTCACTTATTTGGCAAGGCATTTTTCTTTATAAAGAAAGAAATCAGTGGGAAAATTGTCATCTTCCCAAATGCTTGAAAACACAGTGCCCAGAGTTATGATGACTTTAGAGAAAAATGGTGCCATGAGTTTAGATGCCTTCAGCTTCCTCAACTGGCTTAAACAATAGGGGATATAACAAGAAACTCAGAGGAAGGGTGGGCTCTGGGGTTGGTGGATTCAGAGGCTCAGTGATGTCATCAAGGCTGGCCCTCCTCTGGGTCACAAGATGGTTGCAGCAATTCCAGGCATCACTTCTAGACACTACCATGTCCAGAGGAAGAAGAAGGCCATCTTCAGGAGTGAGGCCATCTTCTATCTTATTGGCCAGAATTGGGTCACATGTTTATTCCTGAACCAATCACTGGCAAGAGCAATGGGAGTGCGTGATTGGTCTAGAGTGATCAGGTTCTATCCCGAGCTAGGTTTGGGATTATTATTCCCCGATCATGTGGGAAGGGCTGGATACCACCTGAAGTGTCCACTGCTACCAGTGCCTGGAAGAACCAGTTGTATTTTCGCTGTTCTAAACCTGTTTCTTTTCCAGTCCATCAGAATTACATTGGAAATGATGCAGAGAAGAGCCCCTTCTTCTTGTCTGTGACCCTTTCTGACCAAAACAATCAGCGTGTCCCCCAGTACCGTGCAATTCTTTGGAGGAAAACAGTAAGTAACTGGCTTGTACCTAGAGTTTCCTCATCACTCCAGAATTAGTGTCGTTGTCAGAGTGGCTCAGGTAAGCCTTTTTCTATGAGGTTCTTTGAGTTTGGATCTTCAAGCTTGTACTCTTCACAGGTGGAACCTTCGAGCTCTGAGTTTAACAGCAACTTTTCCCATATTCTAATTCCCACTAATTATACACGTCCATTTCCCTCAATCTCTGGCCTGTGGGAATACAGAACTGTATTTTACAGAGTATTAACTTTAGCTGTTACTAATACTGAAAGTGATGAACTGGCTCACCTTCAACTAAAAGAAACAAAATTTAGTAGAAGAATATTATATTACTACATGGGTAAGGCCCTTGGGTTTTCCTGTTTCCGTGAGTCAGTCAGTCAACCACTGAATCAGTTGTGCTTCTAGAATGTGTTTGAGGCTTAGGCCCTTTCATCAATTTCATGAGGTAGAAAAACACCTCTAGACTTAACAAGTCCCCCCGCCATGGTGGGTTCTGAACACATAGGTGAGGACAGTGAGCCCTTTCAGGGTTGAAAGACAAGCCCTTTCAACCAGGGATGCAGGTCTTTCTTTGGCTCAGGAAAGTTTGCTTATGTCGTGTTCACTTTTGTTGCTTCTTTTCCTATTTTCTGAATTCTTTTTCTAGCAATTCTTATATTTGACCTCTCTTTCATCTTTTATTTTTTCTCATTATTTTATTCTCTTGGTTTTTTGTTATCTTTGCTTCTCAGAGAATTTTTTTCAGAGACCACGTGGACAGACACTGGAAAGAGCAAAGTATTTGGAGTTAAGCAAACTAGGGTCAAATTACCTCAATAACAAACTCATTTGTGTGAATTTGAGAAAATTGCTTATGCCCTCTGGGCCTCCATTTTCTTCTTTGTAAAATGGGGAGAGTTCTGGGCTGTGTCTCACAGGGTGATGAGGACTAAAGAGACTACATTAAGTGAGATCTTGTTTGAAAACCCACACTTACCCAGTGTCCCAAATCATCAAATCTTGAACTGCTAAGAAGCTTAAAGGACAAAACATTTACTCTTGAATTGGTGAGTACAGTGTATAATTAAAAAACAGTAAAACAAACCACACTTAGAAAAGACTAGTCCTATTAGTTGGTGGTCTCACTTTATGGGTACATTTGTTGAAATCCAGTATTTAAATAATTGCATGCTTATTTTTAATCTCAGCTACATAGTATATCAAAAATTGCTATGTAGATCTTTTTGGAAAAGAAGTAATACAGAAACTTAAAAAAACAGTAATTTTTTAATACACATACACACATTTGCATGCATGCACGCATAGCAATAAAGTAGCACCTGCAAAAAGCGCAGAAAGAATTTCCAGGAACCACTACAGTAAACTGTGGTTAGGAACTTTTTGTGATGATTAAAAGTAGTAATGGGGCCAGCCCAGTGGCGCAGCAGTTAAGTGCTCGCACTCCGCTTCGGCGACCCAGGGTTTGCAGCGAGTTCAGATCCCGGGTGCGCACCAACACACCACTTGTCAAGCCGTGCTGTGGTGGCGTCCCCTATAAAGTAGAGGAAGATGGGCACAGATGTTAGCCCAGGGCCAATCTTCCTCAGCAAAAAAGAGGAGGATTGGCATCAGATGTTAGCTCAGGGCTGATCTTCCTCACACACACACAAAAAAAGTAGTAATAGTGGGGCTGGCCCAGTGGCATAGTGGTTGAGTTCAAGCACTCTGCTTCGGTGGCCTGGGGTTCACAGGTTCAGATCCCAGGCACGAACCTACGCACCACTCGTCAAGCAATGCTGTGGCAGCATCCCACATACAAAATAAAGGAAGATGGGCAAAGATGTTAGCTCAGGGCCAGTCTTCCTCAGGAAAAAGAGGAGGATTGGCAACGGAGGTTAGCTTAGGGCTAATCTTCCTCACCAAAAAAAAAAAAAAGTAGTAATGGTAATAACACAATCTAACATTTATTGGGCACTTACTGTATGCCAGGTACTATACTAAGTCCTCCAAATGCGTTATCTGAGTGGGTGTTACTGCAGTTTAGGGAGGTTAAGTGACATGACTGAGGCCACAGGCCAGTAGGCAACAGACCAGGCAGAACCCAGGACTGCACGCAGAGCTGTCGCCACCATACGTAACTAATTCTATATGTAATTCCTTGACTCACGCCGTCTCTCTCCCTAGGTGGTGAGCTCCCTGAAAGTAGGGGATATCACTGCCTTGTTCTCAGGATCCCCACCACCAAGCCTAGTGCCTGGTCCACAGAAGGAGCGCCACAAATATTTGTTGAATGAATTAATGAATAATGCCAAAGTCCAGTTTAACCTGTGTGCTATGCTGCCTCTATTTATATAAGTTTCTGTGTTACATTTCAGAAATTTTTCTTTTTTTAAGCAGGTTTAAGGTGAAAATCTGATGTAAAATAGAGTTAGATCTTACTTGTGAATTACTTCCTGCAGGAATTTTTTGGCACTTACCCCTCTCCCCGTGCCACTGCCATTGGGGTCAGTCTTGCCATCAGCATAGCTGTTCTTGAAGCAAAGATTATACAAGTTTTAGAAGATAACGTTGCAGAGCTGTGTGCCCGCTTTTCTCAAGCACGTGCGTGATAGTCTTTTCTCAGTATTCACGTAGTGAGAAGTGATAGTGCCCTCGTCCAGAGCCTCTTATCTCTGTACCAGGAAGGCTGTTGACTGGTGCTTCATTTTTGTTTGTTTGTTTGTTGTATGTTTGCTGATTACAGTATTCCAGTCTCTTCTGGTTTAATATTCTCTTGGGATGACTCTGTCTCTTTTGGACAAATGATCAGTCTTTCCGATTTCTTTCCCCTCCCCCTTCTCCTCTGGAAGGTGATATTTGGGTGCATGGGGACCTCAGGGTTTTTGACCTCAGGGTTTAAGAGACTCATGGTGGCAGGAGAGGAGGACCTTGGATCTGCCTGGGGTGCCCTGGGTTCTTTCTGGTTTCTGTTGTGAAATGGCTGATCTGGTCTCTGAACTAGCAACCCCTGAGATGTAACTGGTCCCCTGTAGCTTTTTTGGGGTCCTTGTAAAGCACCTGCCCCTGAAATCTGTAGTCCCAGCCATTTCCCCCTTGTTGTGAAGTCACTGCATATTGTGAACTCTGTGACCTGATTCCAGGTCTCTGTTAGTCACTGAGCCTCTCAGAAGCTCTCCATCCTCTCACGGGCATATCCCCTGCAAGCCATGGGTGTGATGGGAGGAGGCAGGAGCAATGCCTTAGGCTCCTGTCTCTAATCTTGCTGAGCATCCACTCTTGAAGCTACTGAGTTACTGCCCCTCATGGTTTTCAAACAGGTTCTACCTAGACTTCAAGATTCCTGTGGAAGGCCACGCCTGGGAAGTGGGCCTCTAGGCCAAATGTCCTTAGGCGCCACCAGGTCTTAGCTTGATATATTTGCAGCGTCCCCCCACGCCTTTCAAGGCCTGCCCTTGGAATGGGGGAATCAAGGGCCCCAGCATTTACCCCCTTAGCTTTCCTTATCTTCCTTCTTCCTTCTTTTCACCAAGGCAGGAAAGGGTAGGTTTTGCACTTCTGCTGCCTTTCTGGAATGGATTTTCTCAATGTCATATCTTCTTCCTCAATGTCAAGTAACAGTCACTCCACCTCCACCTGGGACGGTTGCCAGGCACTCAGGGAGGAAGAGTAGGGCAAATGCAGGGGGGAAATTTTGCTTATTTTAATTTCCAAAGATATTGTTTCTATTACATTCTAAATTGTGATAAGCACTCTGAAGGAAACAGAGAGAATGATACAGGAGACCTGCTTTGGATAAGATAGTTCAGGGAAAGCTTTCTGAGGTGACATTTAAAGAGACCTGCAGGATGAAAGGGAACCAGCCACAAAAGCAGTAGGGGGAGAGGCGGGGGAGGTGGTTCGGGGAGCGCATTCCAGACAGAAGGAACAGCAAATACAAGATGAACGAGGAGCGCTAGGGAGTACTCTTAGCTGGTACTAGAGAGGTCAAGGAGGTGGGATTTAGACCCCAGGACCACATGGCAGGCAGCATGTGGCAGGGCATACTGAGTATTAATCCCCTTCTGTTGAGAAGGGCCGGTGCCATCATCCAGACCTCTTATCTAGGCCCTAAATTATATGCCAGTGCAGGGTAAGTGTTTGCTACCAGCTATAGTAGGAATACTGAAGGGAAGTGGGGAACTGAAAAAATCAAAGCAGAACACTAGCATGAGGGGTCACTTATGAAGCCCCCTTAGGCCCAAAACTAGTGCTGGAGGCTGTGGGAAATCCAAAGAAGCAGATGACTCAGCCCCCTATCACCCCCACCGTGAACTCACATTCTGTTATAAAACAGTTTGAAAAATAGCTACGTGTATAAATCCTGCTTTAAACAGTCTTGGTTATCTCTGCTGTGTTTCTTCTAAACATAAAGAAAAGGCTTTTGTTAAAAAAAATGATTTGTACTTGTAAAAATCCCATCCAGACAATACAGTAAGTAAAAAAGAAGAGGATTAGGGGCCGGCCCAGTGGCGTAGTGGTTAAGTTCGTGCGCTCTGCTTTAGCGGCCCGGGGTTCACAGGTTTGGATCCCAGGCACAGGCCTACACACCTCTCATCAAGCCATGCTGTGTCATAGTCCCACATATAAAATAGAGGAAGAAGGGCACAGATGTTAGTTCAGGGCCAATCTTCCTCAGCAAAAAGAGGAAGATTGGCAACAGATGTTAGCTCAGGGCTAATCTTCCTCACCAGAAAAAAAAAAAGAAGAAGAAGAGGATTAAAATCCAGCTACTCAGAGATAACTGCTGCAACGTCCTTCTAGACGTCTGTTCACACGCACACATACACGCCCCTGCTACATGAACGGGGTAATGTTCTACGTGCACTTCTGCATCCCTGCTGTGCTCACCTAGTGCTGCCTGATATGTACGTGTACTTCACTCCACCTATGCATTTGTTGGTTCCTCTGGAAAACATGGAACTGGAAGGTGATTTTTATTGGAGAGTGACTCTGGAAAGCTACAAAAGGGAGAAGATGGGGAGGAAGAGCTTTACCAGATGGTGGTGAAGAAAAATATACATTGACAATCCCACGAGTTGACATCCGTCTAGACAGCTCATGAAGATGTTATCATCACCCAGGGGGGTGCTGGCCCCTCTCTCTCCTATTCTGTACGTTCCCCCTCAAGCTGCCTTGGCTTCTCTTTAAAACCGCCTTTGGGATGTTTGGTGAGAAGGAACGGTAGACAAGGTAGAGGTTGAGCAAGAAGGTCAGATTCAAGACCCTCTTCTAGATAGGTTGGCATCCCACACAGGTCCACACTGAGGGAGGCTGGGGCTGGTGAGAAGGCAAGGCCGCAGGAATAACTCAGGTTTCAATGGATGGGTTATGTGGAATTTGCAAATGCATATTCCTATCGTAATATTCCTCTATATTTGGAAAATTTTTAAAATCTCTATGACACAAACTATAAACTTTTCTGATGCTTAGCTGGAAAGATGTACTCCTGCCCAGGCTGGGGTGGCGGGGAGATTACTGGGGTCTCCAGGAGCATGGGTGTGAAAGTTTAGTTTACTGAAGGAGATCATGGGCTTGCAAGAGTTGGGGAACTCCACTCCTATGCCGGTGTTCAGGGCTTGGACAGATGAGTTGGCAGATGTGTCCCAGAAACACAAGGAAAGTCACATTTATTTCTTTGCCCATTTCCTGTAAGAAATGTCCTTACCCTTCTCTAGCTATTTGTGCTGCCAATTTTATTATTAGTCAGAGTTAGAAAGAAAGTTTTCAATGTGGACTACGTCATAATCCTTTTTTCCAACTGTGTAGTGTAAATCCTTTGTGGATTATAAATCTGTATCATCTCTTGTTTTGAAATTATAAAGAGACTAGCACTCATCTGTTCTGGTTTGAACGTGAGACTGAACCATTCAGGAAATCCTTCCTTCATTCATTGTTGAATGAATTCAACAAATATTTATTGAGTACTTTCTATGAGTTAGTCACAGTGGGTACTCAGAGAGGAGGAAACAGACTTTAAATAAGTAAATGCAGATAAATATAAAAGTACATATTATGAAAGCCTCTCCGAAATATTCAGGTGATTTCTATTCAAAAAGTCTTTGACTTGGAGATATCACATTTGGGTCCCATTGAACATATAGAGACTGTTTTCATCTTATGATCTTTGAGGCTAATCTGCCTCTTGGCTCAGAGACCAAACCCTCTTCTCCTCTGGTTCAGATGGCTCATCTGCTCACCACCACACCTAAGACACTGAGGACCCATCAGCCCGTACATTGAAGAGTAATGCTGAAAGCCGTAAATGTTGGGGATGGGAGGATAGTAGAAGATGCTGTCATGCATGAGCAAGATTTTTTCCAACACAGAATGTGTTTATTCATATACATACCCCTTGAAGAGAAATGAGAAAGACTGGGCATGGGTTTCTTTTAGATAGCCGAGTAAGGCTCTTTCAGAGATGGAAATTGCCAAACTTCTCACTGATTTGGTGTTTTCACTTTCCAGGGTACCCAGAAAATATGCCTTCCCTACAGTCCCACCAAAACTCTCTCTGTGAAGTCCATCTTAAGGTGAGTGCTAATGAATAGAAACCCAACACCAGGAGCCTTTGTTAATGTTTTTTTTCCTGTGATCATTCTGATGTTAGCTTTCCACTTTCTTGAGCCTTGGCTTATGTATCAGACATTGTACTAAGCACTTGACATGCATTACCTCGTGTAATCTTCACAGCAACCCTATAAGGCAGGTACTGTTATTCTCCCTATTTTATAGATGAGGAAATGGAGGCTCAGGGAGAGAAGGACAAGATCACACAGCTAGTGTCTGGTGGAACTGAGGCCCGGGTCTAGGTCCTGCTGATCCTGAGCATCACCGTAACGCATCTCCTTACTGCATTGGTTGCCTGCTTCCTTTTTCTTGCATGCATGCGGATACTTTGGTTTTGTAAAGAAAATCAAGCATTATTTTTCCTTTCATTTTTCTGCTTTGAAATAGAAACTCATATGTCAGCAAATGCTTCTCAGAGAAGAATGTGCTTATTCTTCACAAACAGAAAGTTAAATGAATGGAACATCTAGCTGCTCCGCGCTCAGCTGCCTCTCATGCCCCCACTTTTCCACCTCTCTCTCATCTCTCTCCTCTCCCATGGTGGGTGGCAGCCTCCCCTAGGGAATGCCACCACTCAGGTTGGGCCTGTCGCTTTGTCACCATCTAAGATGTTACCTCATAGTAACAGTAGGTTCTGTTTATCAGGCACTGTGCTAAATGCTTTACAAGCATTCTCTTAATAAATCTTTAAGCCAGCTCCACAAAGTAGATCTGTAATTATCTCCACTCCACATATAAGGAATCGGAGCCTCAGAAGTGAAAGGATTTGACAAAGATCTCACAGCTGGTAAACTGCAGAGCTGGGAATTAACCCTAGGGTCATGTGACTCCAGGGCTTGGGCTGTTCACCACTACTGCCGTATTGTGTGACTGTGAAAGCTCACCCCAGTGCCCCATGATTTACTCTCTAGTCGTCTGTAACTAGGTGGTGGTAGGAGATGGTGTTTTCAGTGTTTCCAGCCACAACTCATACTTGCCAAAATGTCTCAGAGTGATAAACTTGACTTTATCTGTTGGGGATTGCATCTGGCTGATGAAAGGGCACTGAGATTAAGAAGTAAAACATTTCATATCTCATTTTCAAACTTGATTTGGTATCCAAATTGCAAACCTTCTCCTCTCTGCCCTAGGCCTTCTGAGTTTTCTCCTGAACAGTCTGAAGCCCGAGTTAAGAAATATCAATGAACATTTTTGTTGAGCACAGAAATATCTTGCTGCTTCTAAATCTTAACTTACTTTGAGTAATACTTTGAATTAAACTAGTTTAAAATTTCTGTGACTCTTTTCTTTTTCCTAGAAAGAAGTTACTCCAGCTTCTTTCTTCTTTAGACTTAAAGACTAGGGACTTCATTTAGCTATAATTTCACTTAGTTGTGTGAGTAGGGTCTTCGCTTTTCAGCCCACCACTCGTAGCCAGGGCAAGCTTCAGCAAGAAAATATTTTTAAAGATATGGAAGATTAAAACGTCTACAGTTGCTGCCAATAGAAGAAAAGAGTTTATCTTCATTTGTTACGAGTATGAACTTGAAAACTTAAAAGGAAATTAAAATATAAATATTATGGAGTCAGATAAGCCTGAGTTCAAATCTTGGCTCTCCTACTTAACAGCTTTGTTATCCTGGACTAATTCTTTCACTTCTGAGCCTCAATTTCATAATCTTTAAAATGGGGATAAAATAATACTTGCCTCATAGAGGCTAAATGAGATAATCCAGGTAAAGCATTTAACAATGCCTGGCGTATAGTAAGTACTCTATAATATTAGCTATTATTTTTACCTTTCACTTACAAGTATGAGAATCCTTGCTGAAAGGGGCTTTAGAGATCATCTAGTTCAATTTCCTTGTTTTACCTCTAGAGGAGCTTAGGCTCAAGGAAATTAACGTTGTTTGTCCAAAGTAAAACAGAAAAGGACAATCTCGGTAAAGACGGCCTTTTGCCCTAAGTGGCAGAGGAATTGCCAAAGGAAGAAAGACATGTCAGGTAATCTTAATTACATTTCATTTTATCATTAATTGCTATGTAAATGTCAATGAATCACTTTTTTAGTAAATTAAAGTAAGAATCATGAAGATTAGTCAAGGTTGCCTGAAACAGATGCTCTCGATTCCTCGCTTCCTCTCTTGTTCTCTGAGTGTCGTTAGGGGACAGTTACATAAGTAGAGTACAATGTGGTGTTTTTGGTTACTCTCATGTATTAATTCATTGATCATGCCTTCATTGGTTTGTATCTCCTGTGAGCCAGGCCTTCATGGAATCCAGCAAATTTTCTAGGAGATATTATTTAGTCTCTCTGAAGAATTTATACTTGCTCCACATTATTTAAGTTTCCACCACACTGTAGCTCATTCTGTCCATTCTATTTCAGTGCCATGAATCTGGACAAATTTGAGAAAGGCCCCAGGGAAATTTTTCATCCTGAGATACAGAAGGTAACAGAATTTTATGCTTCATAATTGTATAAATTTGATCACAGTGTTAAATTAGAACTGATAGATCATCAATGATTCTTAGCTGAGGATACCAACCAGAATCACCTGTGGAGCTTTGAAAACATCATCATGGAGACCCTCACACCTGAGGCTCTGATATGCTAGGTCTAAGGTAGAGGCAAGGAATCTGTATTTTTCAAAAGTTCTGTGGGCGATTCTGAGGCATAGCCACAACTGAGAACCACTGAACTGTATGGTCCTCAATCCATGAACCAAAAGGGTGTATGTTCAGAAGGATCTTATTGGCTTAAAAGCCAATCTTTTTACTGAGTGATGTAGAATTGTGTGGAATGTGAGGGTTTTTTTAAAAAAAATAATAAAATACGAAATGTGCTTCCTGAGCTCTAACTCATGTAGAACTCTGTGCTAGGTACGGTAGAGGATAGGAGGCGTCTAGCCTGTTTTCTTAGGACTTACTGTTAAGGGGAAACAGTCTGCCCTGGAAGAAAAAAAGTTTAGAGTCATAATCGAGGTAATGATCCATTAGAAAAATGTCAAGCAAAGTTTTGTCTTCCAATTTCAATCAATTTAGCTTTGAAATTCTCCCCTTGAAACTTATAAACACAGCATCACTAGTAGTGTGCCAGTTATGTGTCAAAGCTGAGCTTCAAGGAGTTGGGTATGCCAGGGCAGGGTGACAAGGGAAGAGGCTGGAGAGGCAGGTTGAGATTCTTTCCAGGAGGCGGCAGGGAGCCAGGAGAGTCCTTAAGCAGAGGAGCATTGTGCTTAAATCTGCTTTTTAGGAAAATGACTCAGACACATGAGGAGGATAGATGGGCACATGAGGAGGATAGATGGGCGCATGAGCAATCTTTGCTTGCATAACTTTGAAACACAGTTAGCTTTTAAAATAAAGTTATTGGCTCTCAGCTTACCCCAAATATATATACTTGTGAATTCCTATATCTTTTGTTTTAATTTAATCTTTAAAATAGTTTTGTACCCTAACTCAACCCCAGAAGGAACTGAGGCAAAAATGAGTGTAAGTTAAACTTTAAGCAACTTTAAGCCATGCTATGCTTAAAAGTAATTCTATTTATTTATTTATTTATTTAATTGAGGTAACATTGGTTTATAATAACTATATAAATTTCAAATATACATCATTATTTTTCGATTTCTGTGTAGGCTACATCATGTTCACCACCCAAAATCTAATTACCATCCATCACCGTACACATGTGCCCTATCACCTATTTTGCCCTCCTGCCTCCCCCCTTTCCCTCTGGTAACCACCAGTCTAATCTCTGTCTCTATGTGTTTGTTTGTTGTTCTTCTTGTTGTTGTTTTCATCTTTTACTTATGAATGAAATCACACGGTATGTGACTTTCTCTGACTTATTTCACTTAGCATAATACCCTCAAGATCCAGCTATGTTGTCACAAATGGCAAATTTTCATCTTTTTTTTATAGCTGAGTAGTATTCCATTGTGTATATATACCACATCTTCTTTATCCGTTCATTCATCCATTGATGGGCACTTAGGTTGTTTCCAAGTCTTGGCTATTGTGAACAATGCTGCAGTGACCATGGGGGTGCATAGATCTTTATGCATTCATGTTTTCGTGTTCTTTGGATAAATACGCAGCAGTGGAATAGCTGGTATGGTAGTTCTATTAATTTTTTGAGGAATATCCATATTGGCTTAAAATGGAAACCGGTGGCTGCAGCAGTTTACATTCCCACCAGCAGTGTATGAGAGTTCCCTTCTCTCCACATCGTCTCTAACACTTGTTGTTTCCTGTGTTGATAGTTATAGCCGTTCTGACAGGTGTGAGGTGATATCTCATTGTAGTTTTGATTTGCATTTCTCTAGTAATTAGTGATGCTGAACATCTTTTCATGTGCCTCTTGGCCATCTGTTTGTCTTTGGAAAAATGTCTGTTCAGATCTTTTGCCCATTTTTTAATTGGGTTATTTGTTTCTTTGTTGTGGAAATATATGAGTTCTTTATATATTTTGGATATTAACCCCTTATCAGATATATGGTTTGCAAATATCTTCTCCCAGTTGTTAGGTTGTCTTTTCATGTTGTTGATAGTTTCCTTTGCTGTGCAGAAGCTTTCTAGTTTATTTTTTCTTTTGTTTCCTTTGCCTAGTGAGACATGGTATTTCAAAAGATGCTGCTAAGACTGATGTCCAAGAGCATACTGCCTATATTTTCTTCTAGGAGTTTTATGGTTTCAGGTTTTACATGCAAGTCTTTAATCCATTTTGAGTTAATTTTTGTGTATGATGTAAGATAATGGTCTACTTTCATTCTTTTGCATGTGGCTGTCCAGTTTTCCCAGCACCATTTGTTGAAGAGACTTTCCTTTCTCCATTGTATGTTCTTGGCTCCCCTGTTGAAAATTAGCTGTCCAAAATTCCTTATAGCAAACTTTAAAACAAATTAGAATTATAAAGATGCCAGTACCGGTGTGCCCTTGTCACTTCATTTGGACAGGTTCTCATTCTTAATCCTGTCCTGCTTGGAACCTGGTTGTGACCCCCGACACGGGGCCCCAAAACCCACGGAGCCCACTCTGATGCTTCTTTCTGCATCTCCCTGCCGAGCAGACTCCCTCAGCAGACTTCATCTGCTCAGTCTTCCCTATCTGCTTTGTCTCTTCCACAAAATAAGAAAGGACGAGAAAATGAAATAGGGCAACCTTCTGCCTATTTATAACTATGTGCCTGTGTTTTACCAAACAAAAGACGCTTTTAGGCTTTCCCTATGTTTGTGTTTTGACTTTCTTTCCCTTAACAAGAAACTGTTCATGAGCTTTCCCTCCATCCTGTGTGAGTGTGCACGTGTGTGTAACTTAGCACTAGTTTCACTACTGTCATCAGGTTTCTGTAGGGTTCCCTTAGGAAGCCTTGAGCAACAGGCTTTAGGTGCAGGGGAGAGAGTGCTTACAAGTCACTGGAGCCAAAAAGTAAACTGAAAATAAGCCATTTGCATTGTAAAGAAGGCATCTTCCACCAAGTGGGAAAGTGGCTGATGCTATTTAAAAACGTTACCCATCTGTTTCTGGCTGCTAACTGTAATAACATTTTTCTTAGCCAAAATCTTTCCAGAAGCAATGTGTGATAACCTAGCTTTAAATGGATAGAGAAACCTAGGTGTCCATGTGTTTCTTCCTGCTGTTATGCATCATCTTTGTTTACAGATAGTTGTGGTATAGCATAATTTTCCTAAATGACCAGTTAGTTTATAAAAACCTGCAGAGCTAAATTTGAATTTTTAAAGCACTTCTAGAGGGAAAAAAGTGGTGTAAAATTCAGTAAACTGAAGCTTGGCATTCACAGAAAGTCAAAATAAAATGATCACCATTAAGAATAGACATAACTTTTCAAACTTTATTTGACAGGACTTGCTCGTTCTTGAAGAACAAGAGGTAAGTAATTTTATGAGATATCTGTTCCTGCTCTGCCTCCATATTTATAAATGTGCTTCTCCCTTCACCATAAACACAACCTTTTCTTTCAGTCAGACCTCTACACGGATTTGCACAGTGTGAGTCTCTTATCACTGAAAGACTTTACTGACATGTTTTTTCAAGGTATATTTCAGAAGTTTCTATGCAGCTGCCTGTAAAGATATAAAAATAATCAAGCTACTTAAACATGCTTGGAAATATTCCAATTTTAATCTTGTGATCAGGGTGAGTAATGAGGTTTTAATTTTCATTAAATTAAAGATAGGCTGTTTGTGCTTTATAAGCACACTAGATTTACAGAATGCCCTGTTTCTTTGCATGTTTCCAGTGTTGCCCCACTTTAAAAATAGATATTGGGTTTTCTAAGTACATAACTAACATAGGCAAATATCCAAAATATTATCAATAGACAATTGAGTAAATAAATTATAGTTCGTGCATACTATTCATCTCAGTAAATGGCAATATCATTCCTCCAGTTGCTCAGGCCAAACATGGAAAAATGCTTAACGCCTCTCTTTCTCTCACACCGCCTGTCTAATCCATCAGTACATCCTGTTGCCACTTCCTCAAAACATATCCCTAATTCAAACATTTCTCACGGCTTCTACCACAACCGCTCTAATCCCTTGACACTGCCCGCGTCATCTGTGGGGACTATAGTGGACCGTGCAGTGTCTCCAACACTGCTCCCTGCTTCTACGCTGGCCCGCTGTTCTATTTTTCATATAGTGTCCAAATGGTCCTTAAAACCTGTCAAATCTGGTCATCCCTATGCTCAAGACTCTAATGGCTTCCCATCCCACTCATATTAGAGCCCCAAATCCTTCTGTGGCCTGC
Source organism: Ceratotherium simum simum (assembly GCF_057802395.1). Taxonomy (NCBI): domain Eukaryota; kingdom Metazoa; phylum Chordata; class Mammalia; order Perissodactyla; family Rhinocerotidae; genus Ceratotherium; species Ceratotherium simum. The sequence continues at coordinate 9,133,846 of NC_141928.1, read as the reverse complement.
TTGGGCCTGCGTGATCTGGCCCGTGCTACCTCTGCAGTCCTCTATTCCATACTAACTACAGTGACTTCCTTATTCTTCCACCTCCCCAGGAATAGCCTGCTGTTCCCTGCCGCCGGGGGTGCTCTTCCGCAGACATCCCCATGGATCACACCCTTACCTGATTAGGATCTCTGCTCAGAGAGGCCTTCCCCAATCACCCTATCTAAAATAGCACATTCTGCCTCTCACCCTCTGCCCTTCTGCACTGCTTTGTTTTTCTTCTTAACACATGTATTTTCATTTATTTATTTTTTATCTGTTGCCCCCACTAGAATGTAACCATAAGAGCAGGGACTTATTTTTGTTCACCACTGTATCCCCAGATCCTAGAACAGTGCAGCTAGAGGACACAGACTCAATATTTGTTGGTTGAATAAGTGAATTATGTATTGATTGAATGAATTATGAAATACTGTGATGCCATTAAAAAGAATAAGGTGGAACTTTATTTACTGGCGTAGAAAGATTTCCATGACATAGTATTTACTGAAGAAAAAAAATCACAGCACAGTACTTACAGTATAATCCCAGTTGTTTTTGTAAACAAAGATTTATATGTATATTCATTCATTCATTCATTCATTTGATAAATATTTATTGAGCTCCTACCATGTGTGTACCATGTAGTATTTGAGGCCTTGGGGATACACTGATGAACAAGACAAGGTCTCTTCTTCATGGAGCATACAGTCTGGTGGGGTAAGACAAACTAAACAAGTAAACAAACAAACATAAACGTGCTAATATCAATTGCCCCAAGAGCTGTGAAGGAAGTAAAACAAGGTGGGTGATGTGGGGTAGGGAGTAGATTTTCCACATTAAATAAACAGGGAAGCTTTCTCTGAGGCAGTGACATCTCAGCTGATTCCTGAACATGGCGAGGTCAGTGCACAGAAGGGGCCTGAAAGAATGCACCCCAGATTGTTGGCAAGAGTTAGTCTGGGCAGGGTAGTGGAAGTGTAGGTGGGATGCTGCAGAGCATGGGTGGAGGGAGATGTCTACATTGTTATCAATATATTATCCATGTATGAATCACGCTTGTTGCTAAAGAATTCATGAACTCCATGTGTGATTTGTAAATGGCAAACAATAAAAGTAATACACATTTCTGGCAAACATTTGAAAAATACAGAAATGCACAAAAGATTAAAGGAAAATATCACCTACAATCACAGAGAAAACTAGTATCACATTTTGGTATATGTTTGTTATATTTTATGTAAAATTAGGATTTTACTATATATGGTTTTTATGTCTCAAAATTACTCATTAATTCACAGATATTTATTGAGCACCCACTGAGTGTGTGCAGATGCCTATTGTGACAAATAAATACAGAAATTTATAAACAGGAAATGTGAAAGCTCCCCCTACTTCGCCTCTTCCACCCTCCCCTGAGGAACCCCTGTTAGCTGTTTGGTGTATATCCTCTCATACCTTTTTTTTGGATCTCCCAAATTTTGAAAAAAAAATAACTGATGTCTTTATTTCTCAATTTTATTGCCTTACTGAGGGGATGTTTGCTTGAAACAACAAGAGCATTTATTACAATATATTTGAGGGATGTGAGCAGTGGTCACCATCTTTCAGAGCTTCCCCGAGAGCTGTGTGGCCAAGGCAGTCCTATTGAATCCTGCCAGCTTCTCACTAGGAGCTTTTATCCCAGTTGCACCCAGTTATAGTGATAAACTATCAGCTGCAAAAAATGGGCAGGGAAAAAAATTAGTAAAAAACACTAGTGATGTTCCTGAAAGGTTAGCTGTTTGGTAAAGTGTCGGTGTCCTGAAACCCATGTTTTGTTTGTCCACTGCGTAAAGACGCACCCCCAGGAGAGAACATGGTGTCCCAAGCTCCATACACGTGGAGAGGATGAGAAATGTGTAGGAACATATGAAACATAGAAATATGGAGGCTTGCCTAAATAAGAGTAACAAGGAACCAGGGGTGTCCGGTTTTGTATCAGGCCATCATTTCTTGATTCCAAAAGATTCCTCTGGAATACAGAGACTTTAGGTTCCCCTCATACTTCACTTTCCTCAGAAGAAATATAATTCCTAGCATACTATTAATTCCCAAGAATGTGACTGCATGTTGGTTTATAATCATGTTGACTTTTGTCTCATAAAACTTAGAACTTAAAAATTAAAAGTCCCATACAAGTAGGAATTACAATGTGACCTTATCTCTATGAGTGTTTGAACAGGACTTAAGTCCCAAGAAAACCAGTGTGCATGGATTCCCTTCACCAGTCACCTTCCTCCAGGGGACTGGATCTGGTCTTGGGACCTTGAGAGCTCCCTCTCATCCCCCAAGATCCAGTGCTGCAAGTAGCAGTCAGCCTCATGAAGCACTAATGATGTTAGGTTGAATGGTTTGTTAAACTATGGTCTGTGATGGTCAAATAGCCCCAAATCAAACTATCCTCTCCTAAAATAGCCCCTCCTAAAAACTGCCTCCTCCAAAAATGTAATCCATTATATTCAGTGATACCTTGATTTCTAGAAATAGATGAAAACTCTGTGTTAGTCATTGACACCATTTGGGAAGCCCTAGAAACAAAATTATCTAAATGAGACCCTGTAAGTAATTTCAGGTACTTAACAAGGCCTTGCAACAGCAGTCTCTCTGGAGTCTCCACTGAAGTGAGAGGGGTCCTCAGCACGGGTTCTAGTAGCATGGTGCCAATCACAGAGCAGCCCCATAAAAACTTTTAAAAGGTCTGGCCAATGATCAGGCAGCAGTGGGCCCCATTTCTGCTTGTAGCTCTCAGCTTCACCCCAGAGAAGACTAGCCCGTGATTTGGGAAAGAGCACTGGATCAAAAGTCAGGAGGCCTGACTGCCAGCTCCAGTCCTTCCATTCACTTAGTACCAGCCTGGACAAGTCTCGCCTTCCCTGGGCTTCAGTTGTCCTGTCTAAAGTGAAAGTGTGGATTCAGTGGACCATAGGGCCCCTTCTGGTTCTAACAGGCTCTTAGTTCACGGCTCATCGCTCTAGTCATTGACCCAGTCCTTCTGCCCTTGGCTTGCTAGCTGTCCGCTCAGCTGGACCTGATCCCGGGCTCCTGACAGCCTGCTGGTTTGTTCCTCTAGTCCAGTGGTTCTCAACGTGGGGTCCCTGGACCACAGCATCAGCATCAACTGGGCACTTGTCAGAGATACACATGCTTGGGCCCTACCCCAGACCTACTGAATTGAAGAGTCTGGGAGTGGAGCCCAGCAATCTTTACTAAGGCTTCCAGGTGATTCTGATGCCTGGTTAAGTTTGAGAACCACTGCTTTAGTCTCTGCACTGTGATTCTAAGAGGGTCATCTGTCAGACCCCAAACTACTGTAGGTGCTCGTCAAGGGAACACTAAGAATGGAAGAGGTGCTGGAGTCTTGGAGACGTGTGATTGCTGTCATCATTTCCAAAACAGAGAAAGAAAAGTTACAAAGTATAGAACCCTAAGGTGGATAGAGATCCCTGACAAAATTCTAAGAAATTTACCAAAAACTGGTTTGTGAGGAAGAGTTGATCACTTGGAAGCAACTTGTGAAAACTAAGTTGTATCTGACCAGTTTTGTTGCTTTTCTCATTTATTATGCACACAATCATTTATGCTGTGAATATTTATTAATCCTGTCCAATATACCAAGCACTGTGCTCAGCACTGGAGATTCGATGGAAAGTCCGACATGGATGATCCCTCCTTCACGGGACTTGTGTTCTAGTGGTAGAAACAGACAGATATGCATATTCAATAAAAGAATTGCAAAGTGTGAATAGTGCTCTAAAGAAAATAAACAAGATGCTATGATGGAGAATAACAGTGGGGGGAGGGTGACTTTATATTGGGAGATCAGGGAATGCATCTCTAGAAATTGGTGTTTGAGCTGAGACCTGCGTGATGGGAAAGAGCCAGTTGTGGAAGGAGCTGTGGAGGAGTTCCAGGTGGAGGGACCAGCTTGGGAGTGTCCTCGCTCTGTTTAGAAAATCACTATTACTGATGGGTGTGCATCTGTCTCTCAGGTACGAGGACAGAAAAATGTTTAGAAGCACAGCCTTAGACCCTGGCATTTTCAGAGTCTTAATTCTCCCAAATCCAGCCGTCCTGAATCCTGGCATTCTGCCTTGATGTTCCACCTCTGACCCATTGACTAAGGCTTTAAACACCTTTGTTCCTTTTCTGTCCCTTAATTGACCAAGAATTCCCCCATCTGGTGGTGGGTCAAACAGCCTTGCAAAGGTTGATTCTCTACCAACCTCAGATTTTTTTTTATTATGAAATACTTCAGGCATACAAAAAAAAGTACAGAGAATAATATAATGAAGACCTATAAACCCACTACCCAGCTTCAAAAAAAAAGTATTAAAAATGCAGTTGAGGGCCAGCCCCGTGGCTTAGCGGTTAAGTGTGCACACTCCGCTGCTGGCGGCCCGGGTTTGGATCCCGGGCACTCACCGAGGCACCGCTTCTCCGGCCACGCTGAGGCCGCGTCCCACATACAGCAACTAGAAGGATGTGCAGCTATGACATACAACTATCTACTGGGGCTTTGGGGGAAAAAATAAATAAATAAAATTATTAAAAAAAAAAAAGTGCAGTTGAGCTCCCTGATCCTATTCCTCTCCCTCCTTTCCATGTAGACGCTATTACCTTGTATTTGGTAGTTATCATTCCCACAGGATCTGATTTTAATCCAGTGTTTAAAGTTGAGGATGGTAGATTGAACGTTTGTACTAGCTACTTCTTAATTGGGTTTTTTTCCCCACATCTATTTTGTGACTTCTCGAGATTAGATATCTTTAGGAACTGGGGAAAATGAGCTTTTAGAATAAGTTGCCTACAGTTTCTATTTCTATTTTTAAAAGAGTCCACAGGTATCAGCCTAAGATTGTTATCTTAAGCTTTGAATTACACTAAGCTCTCCTTTGTGAACTGGGGTCTGGACTGCTGCTGAAGGGTTGATCAGAAGATGATGCCAGTCCTGTGAGTTCCTGTGGGCTATTTATTTTGAGCACTGTTTTGCCGCAGAATGGCCCTGGCATCCTGCAGACACCATTAGTAATGAAATTACAAATGAGTTAACTCACGTAAAAGTATAGTCTCATCTGTAAGCTATAAAAATTTATAAAAATAAAAGAATGAGTGTTATTAATATCGGTCAAAATTGAGATGGAGGGGAGGAAGTAATCCCCCAAGTATCCATTCTGGTCACGGCACTTTTCCTAAGTAAAGAACAGCACACGTCATAGCTATGTATGCTTTGATGATAAAGTGAAATTCAACACCTTTTGTTGTCTTATTGTAAGGGCTCTGTGAATTTCAAGTTTGGGGTTCTTTTTGCCAAAGACGGCCAGCTCACTGATGATGAGATGTTCAGCAATGGTGAGTGTCTCTCCTCCTTTTTGCTAACAGAAACCCTCTTCTGCCTTGTTGCAGTTTTGACAATCCAAATGAAACTTGCCTGTTGAGTTGGAGACTTTAATACAAAGAAACAGCCAGTAGTTTTACAAAATTTGGGAGTAATTTTGTAGGGCAGTTGTTGCCCAGTTTCATTCGTTTATTCATATGACAAATGTTTATTGGTCACCTAGTTTGTACCAGGCGCTGGCACCAGAGATACAATCTGACTGGATAACTACATGGGATTTGGAGAATTTGGTTCTACATAGTCTCAGTAGCAGTGGAAGATTTTTCTCTGTGATTTTTATGGTTGGGAGAGCTATAAAATGGTGCCATTTTCCTGTTATTTAGCACTTTTCTTGTGAAATACCTGATTATTATTAATGGAAGCGGTAATCATGTTTTCATTTTGCAATACTGAACACCTGTGACCGCAATCTGGTAGTGGTGAGGTTGGCTAGCCTGATTCTGTAGTTTTCCTTTCCTTGGATTCCTGGGAATTGTGGACCCTCATGCACGGTCTCCAAGAAGCAGCAAATGTGATTTCTCCATTCTGTTTACCTACTGCATACGTCTGCAGAGCCTACTTAATTTTCAAGTGATTTCAGTGCATAGTTAGAAAATGAGGATTTGTTGATACCTGTACTTTCTTCACACTCTATCTCTTCCTACAGAAATCGGAAGTGACGCTTTTCAAAAATTTTTAAATCTCCTGGGTGACACAGTCACTCTAAAGGGCTGGACAGGCTACCGCGGCGGTCTAGACACCAAAAGTAAGCTTGCGTCTTGATCTATTCTGTTGTGATTTGTGTAATTTTTGGTCATCAGCCTGATCTGTATTTGAATTTGTAACCAAGATGGGGGAAGGGGTGGACTAGAGAGGATAAGAGGGAAGTTGAATTTCATACCCCGTCTGACACGGGTCCCTGGACATATTTGGTGGCTCCATTGGGCTTTGAAAGGCCAAATCTGCCTTCACAGCCCCTAGGTGGTGGCAGGGGTCATGGTCTGCCTGACAATACTTGCTATTGAGCACTTCTGTATGCCAGCCCTGTACTAGGCTCCAGGGATAAGCAGTGGATAAACCAACATGGTCCCTACCTCTCTAGGAGTTTATAATCCAGTGGACAACACAGACATTAAACAGATAATTATCAAATAGTTTAGTACTGGGCCGGCCCCGTGGCTTAGCGGTTAAGTGTGCACGCTCCACTACTGGTGGCCCAGGTTCGGATCCTGGGTGTGCACCAAAACACCGTTTCTCCGGCCATGCTGAGGCCGCGTCCCACATACAGCAACTAGAAGGATGTGCAACTATGACATACAACTATCTACTGGGGCTTTGGGGAGAAAAAGGGAAAAAAAAGAAAGGAGGAGGATTGGCAATAGATGTTAGCACAGGGCCGGTCCTCCTCAGCGAAAAAAAAAAGAGGAGGATTGACATGGATGTTAGCTCAGGGCTGATCTTCTTCACAAAAAAAAAAAAAATAGTTTAGTACTAAGTACTTAGAGGAACTAAGAAGAAAAAGTACAGAGTGCCATGGGGCATTTTGCCTAATCTAGGGGATTAAAGAAGACTTCCTGAGGGAGTGATGAGGAGGAGGAATTTGAGTGTCTTGAGGAGAGAAGAGAATTCCAAGCAGAGAACATTTGTGAAATCCCCGAGCCAGGAAAGAGCATGGTGTGCTCTAGAAACTAAGAGAATACCTTTATGGCTGGAGGGAGCGGAGGGAACAGAATGATGCAGTAAAGACTGAAGAAATGGGGAGGGGGGATCCCGCAGGGCATTTGAGATCACATTGATAATTTTGGATTTTATTCGAAATGGAATTGGATGTCATTAAAGGGTTGCAAGTAGGGACGCGATGGGATCAGATTGCACCTTTGAGCAGAAGTGCTGGCTGCAGTGTGGAGAATGGTCCAGAGGGAGTTAAGAGGGACCAGTTCAGAGGCTGTTGCAACAGTGCAGACAGGAGCTGATGATTGCCTCTGCTGGAGAGAGGGTGGGAGGTTGGAAGGGAGAGAAGCCGACTGAGGCAATAGCCGTTTTAAAGGAGGACTTGGCAGGATCTACCCGAGGCTGATTGAACATGGGGGATGAAGAGGAGCAAGAAGCCACAGAGGACACCTGGGTTTCTGGCCTAAGCAGCTGGGTGGGTGGTGGCTCCAGCAGTGAGACTGGGAACATTTGAGGGGAAGTGGTTTAGGGGTGGGGGTCTGAGGGGGCAAAGGTAGACAAGATCACAAGTTTAGATTTGGGGTCACGTGCTATCTTATAATTATATAGCATTTCTAGTTTTTTCCTGTGCTTTTACTTCTGTCATTTTATTTGCTCTTCATAGTCAGTCCCTGAGGTAAGCCAGGCAGGGGATGCGAGGCTCACTTGGCCTAAATTTGATAGGCTTCAAATCCAGGTACCCTTACCCTCTGGGAGCCTCATCTCTCCACCAGCCCATGTTGGCATCGTTTCACAGGTTCTGAATGTGGAAAGGTTAGGTGATTTGTGAGAATTGCACTGTGAGGTACTTAACTGGCAGATGCAGGGATGAAATAGTTGGTCCCGGTTGTCAGGCCCCAGATTCCCCCCAATAAGCTATGTTAGCACTCGGTGAATCCTGGAATGCTGGCAAGTTCATCCTCCCCCTTGCCAACTCTCTGTCTCTCTGTAGGGTCGTAACTACCCTCCTTGGAGCCTTTGCCATGGCCAGGCACTCTGCTGATTTACAAGTATAATCTTGTTGAAGTTTCCCAACATCTCTAATAGGAGTTCGATACTATTTTTATCCCCATTTTCAAATTAAGAAAGAGGCTTGGAGAAAGGTGAGGTGACTTGTCAAAAGGAACATAGCTAGTGAGAACTTGTATCCAAGTCTACCTAACTCCAAAGCCCATGCTTTTAATCACTAGACAGTTCTGCCAGTGACAGACTTTCTTTTGTTTTATGGACATAATAATCATTTGTATCTCATCTTGCGTTAATTTTGTCCTGTACACCAACAGTAACTGGAAGGCAAGGAGTTGTAACACACTCTCCTTTTTAGCCAAGACTTCTCATGACCTTCTCTACTCCGAGGCAAGGTATGAATCAGACAGCAAGTAAGCTTAGAGGGGGAGGAAGAGGTTTCTCCATGTGGGCAGGAGCCTTGCATCAGTTGGAGAGTGATCCATACTGTTGCTTCCTCTCAGGTGGATAATCCACAATGATCTTCGGGAATGTATTAACTGTGTACTATATTCCCCTAATCTGCAAATAAAGACTATTTCCTTATGGTCTCAGAATTCTCTGTGCCCACTAAATGCATCTTTGTATTTTACAGATGATACCACAGGGATCCATTCAGTTTATACTGTGTACCAAGGGCATGAGATCATGTTCCACGTCTCCACCATGTTGCCATATTCCAAAGAGAACAAACAGCAGGTACGTGTGAACACAGGCTCTTTGAGAACACACAAACCATCAAATAGTGATCTGAATGTGGAGAAAGCAGCATTATGATTTCATAGAATTAGAGACTATATATGTTGATATATGAGTTGAACTTCAGGCACCAATGTAGGGATGTTGTTCATAGTCTGTGTATTTTAACTTTCAACAAACCTTAGAAAGAACTGTCCGCACTGAAGCTCTCCCCTAAAAGAAATAAAGGGGCAGAAGTAATAGTGCACCTGTGTGTTTGTGTGTGAATGTGTGTGTGTATTTGCATGTGTGTGAGTGTGGTTTTAAAGACTCCTGAGAGGCTATATTGTATCTACATTGCCTTTTCTCTGACTTCTCTCGATGTGACTTGTGTCTTGTCAGAATGAGACTATCTGGTTCACAGAATAAATGGATCCTGAGTAATGGTTGGCAGGTGTTTTTCAGGTTAATGCAGGAGATTAACACTGAATGTCTGCATGGGCTGTGCCATGTTGGGGAAAAAATTGCCTGAGACACTCCTCACCCAGCCCAGAGATGGGCCATTTTCAGGAGAAAAGTTTCCAATTTGTTGGAATTTAGATATAACAAAGACACATGCTGCTGGGATTTGAAGGATTTGGGGTTCCATTTAACTTTTTATTAAATTCTTACTGCTTTTTCCCACATTGAAGACATCTATATGAATAAATATAACAAACATAAATGGATAGTTGTTCAGCAAAGGTTTGTGAGAAATACAAACCTAGAGAGGGTATGTGATGGGGCTAAAAATGCTTTTTTCTGAGCACTTACAAATTCTTATTTCAATAAGACTTCAGTAAGGGGGAAATACACAAAGCAGATCATTGGGCTAAAATGTGGTGCTATAGTCTTGGGATATAAAGGTGCTTTGGGGACATGCGGGCAGGGGCAGGAAGACCTGGTTCTGTTTGATGATTTGGGGCCTGGAATAAGGGGCTGGCAGATTGTCTTGCACACAGTGGAGACCCACTGGAGGTTTTAAGCTAGTTCTGACTTTAGAAGGCTAACTTGGGGAAAGGACAGGGTGAAGCAGGAAGTGTCTGGGCCCAGGAAAACTGCTTCAAGTGGCTGAGAGTTACTTTCTGCAAGGCATCTTCCTTTGCGTGGTTGGGGATACCTATATTATTGCTACCAGGCTCCACCTCTTAGGAGCTCTAGGATCTTGGGGTCACACAGAAAAGAGAGACCAAGCTGGCCTTCCCAGTCATCATGAGTTGTATTGACCTCTTACATCTCAACAATATCAAAAAACTTCCAGTGAAATATTTTATAATCCTCCTCCTCCCCCAAATCCATCCTTTTCATCGTTGTACGTTCACCAAAATCACCCATGTCCTATAACAGATAGGGCTCTGCCCAACTCAGAAGTCTTTAACCTTTTCTTTTTGAGAGGCTGTTAGCATATTAAGACGTTAACAGCCTCCCCAGGAGCACAGAAATGTTCCCAGATGGACCCTGGTGTTCTCAACATCTTGGTTGGCTCCATGTTTCAGTCCTCCACTTGACCAGCATCATTAGATATGAGGAAAATCAAAACGATAAACTTGTCTCTATTACCAGGAAGATACTGCAGGTGGGAAGAGAGACAAAGAAATGCAGAATGATAGCCACCCTTAACAGCGCCTGGTCATGGGAGAGCAGAGAAGGACTGCTAACTGTGAACCTCTCTCTGTACCTGTTGTGGTCTCTTGGGGCCTAAGGTAACAGTCAAAAAGTCAGAGGCCAGCCTGGCTCATAAAATCTTGGTGGCTTTTTGACCCCCTAACATCTAGAACACTAGTGAGAACAGTCTGAGCCACATCTCAAATCTGACTTAAAGAAACAAATTTTCACTAAGATATTGTAGGTTCTGATATTACAATAACTTCTTCCATCTCTTTCCTCCTCCATCACTGTACCAACCATAACAGGGGCAATGGAGAGGGTGTTGATGTTTGCCTCTCTGGGGCCTCATCTTCCTAACATCCCGTGATGTCCAGCACCGCTGACATCGTCTAGTCTCCCAGCAGTCCAGACCCCACAGCAGCATCTAGTACCAGATGAAAGCACGGGCTCTGTGATGAGCCAGATCTGGGCCAAATCCCAGCTCTGCCACAGAACTAGCTCTGTGATCTTGGGCACATTGTGTGCATTGCCATGCCCCGGGGCTCAGTTCTCGGTCCTCTTCTCTTTCTACACTCATTCACTCCCTTGATGATCTCATCCAGTCTTGTGGCTTTAAATAGCTTTTATAAGCCAGAGACACCCAAATTTATATCTCCAGCCAGACCTCTCTCCAGAATTCCAGACTCAGGTGTGCAGCCTTCTTCTCCACACCTCCGCTGGGCTAGACGTCTCAAACCTAATGTGTCCCAAACTGAACTCGGACTCTCCTCCAAGCCTGTTCCTCCTGCAGTCTTTCTCATCCCAGGTGACGGCTACTCTGTTCTTCCAGTTCCTGGGGCAAAATGACCTGGGAGTCGTTCTCGATGCCTCTATTTTTGTCTTATCCCATTTTCAGTTTGTCAGGAAATCCTGTTGTCTCTACCTCCAAAATATGTCTAAAATCTGACCACTTCTCACGCTTCTCCTGTTACTTCCCTGCTGCGAGCCACCGTCGTCTCTTGTTGGATTACTGCAGTAGCTTCCTCTCTGGCCTCCCTGCTTTGACCCTGTCCCCTGACACTGTTTCTCAATCCATCAGCCAGAGTGACCCTTTAAAATGCAAGTCAGATCACGTCACTTCTCTTCTCAAACCCTCCAGGCTCCTGCTTCACTCAGAGTCAAAGCCAGAATCCTTAGAATGGCCTTCAAGGCCCGGCGTGACCTCTGTTCCTTTTGTCTCATCGCCCACTCCTCTCCTTATTACTCCCTTCCACTCACATTGGCTTCCTTTCCTCTTCCTCAGAGTCACCAGGTACTGTCCAATTTCACAGCCTTTGTGTTGCCCTTCCTTCTGCCTAGAACTGTCTTCCACCAGATATCCACTGGCTGACTCGCTCACCTCCTTCAGATCTACTCAATTGTAAACTGTGAAACTGACCCTGATGACTCTATTTAAAGCAGCAACCCACCCACCACCAGTGCCCCCAAGCCCCCTTACGCTGTTCTCTTTTTTCCGTGGCACTTACTACCTGGTAACATTTAGTTATACTTGTGTATTATGCTTACTGTGTAGTTTGTGTGCCCCCTGCTAGAGTGCACACCCCAAGAGGGCAGGGATTTTTGTCTGCTTTGTTCCTGGCGTATAGTAGGAGCTCAACAATTACTTTTTAAAAATATATAAAAGCTTTATTGAGATACATTTCACATTCCATACAATTCACCCACTTAAGTATATTCACAAGGTTATTCAACTATCACCACAATCAAGTTTAGAACATTTTATTCCCCCAAGGAGAAACTCCTCTCCCCTCAGCCATCACTTCGCATTCCACCCCTGCCCAGCCCCTGGTAACTACTAATCTACTTTCTGTCTCTATGGAGTTGCCTATTCTGGACAATTCATATAAATGAAATTATACAATATGTGGTCTTTTGTAACCAGCTTCTTAGCATATTTTCAAGGTTCATCCATGTTGTAGCCTGTATCAGTATTTCATTCCTTTTTAGTGCTGAATAATTTTCCATTGTGTAGATATATACCACATTTTGTTTATTCATTCATCAGTTGATGGATCAATAATTACTTATTTTTATTGTGGTAAAAAATACACAACATAAAATTTACCATTTTAAGCACTTTTAAGTATACAGTTCAGTGACATTAAGTACATTCACACTGTTGCGCACCCATCACCATCATCCATCTCTAGAACTTTTTATCTTCTCAAACTGAAAGTCTATACCCATTAAACAATAATTCCACATTTCTGCCTCCCCCTAGCCCTTGGCAACCACCATCCTACTTTCTATTCCTATGAATTTGACTGCTCTAGGTACCTCATGTAAGTGTAATCATACAATATTTTTCTTTGGTGTCTAGCTTATTTCACTTAGCATAATGTCTCAAGGTTCATTAATGTTGTAGCATGTCAGAATTTTCTTCCTCTTTAAGGCTAAATAGTATTCCATTGCATATTTATACCACATTTTCTTTATCCATTCATCTATTGATGGACAGTTGCGTTGTTTCCACCTTTTGAGTATTATGAATAATGCTGCTATGAACATTGGTATACAAATATCTGTTTGAGTCCCTATTTTCAATTCTTTTGGATGTATACCCACACATGGAATTGTTGGATCATATGGTAATTCTATGTTAATTTTTTGGGGAACCACCAAACCGTTTTTCACAACAGCTGCACCTGTTTACTTCCTTACCAGCACTGCACAAGGGTTCCAATTTCTCCACATCCTCAACAACACTTATTTTCTGTTTGTTTCTTTATGATAGCTATCCTAATGGGTGTGAGGTGGTATCTCATTGCGGTTTTGATTTGCATTTCCCTAATGATTAGTGGTATTGAGTGTGTTTGCAGCTTATCAGCCATTTGTATATCTTCTTTGGAGAAATATCTGTTCAAATCGGGTGCCCATTTTTGGAGTTATTTGTTTTTATTTGTTTATTTGTTTTTTTGTTGCTGAGTTGTAGGAGTTCTTTTTGTGTTCTGGGTATGACCCCTTATCAGATATATGATTTTCAAATATTTTCTCCCATTCCGTGGTTACCTTTTCAGTCTGTTGATAGCATCCTTTGACGAACAAAAGTTAAAAAAATTTTTTTTTCCTCCTGTCAATGCAAAATAACCAATGACCATTCTATAGATAAGAGAAATAGGGTGAGTTTACTTGAGCCAGAGTGAGGATTATAACCCGGAAAGGCTTTAGAAAGCATTCCAGAGAAGCATGGTTTACAGTACAGTCTTATATCTTTTTAGAATAAAGAACGTATGTTAAACACACTCAGGATACATTTTCATCAAAATTTCAAAGAGGTATTCAATTGCAAATTAGCAGGTCAACATGACCATGATGTCAGGAAAAGGACTAATCCGGGCGTTACCAATAGGGCGTTACCAATAGGGCGTTACCAATAGGACACAGGAGGGGAAGTATGCATTCTTTTCTTAAGAGAGTGCATTCTTTACTGTAATGGGTAAGCAGATGTACCATGTATGTTTTATAGGCCGTAAGTCAGGCTTTTTAGTTCAAGCCGAATCAGTTTTGAACCCGAATAGTTACCCCATATACCTCAATATGTGAAAATCTCTTGTCACTCCCCAAAGCCCCAGTACGGAGTTGTATATTGTAGTCGTAAGTCCTTCCAGTTCTGTGTGAGCTGCTGCCACCGCATGGCTAATGACAGACGGGTAGTGTGGTTCCACGCCCAAGAACTGAGCCTAGGCCACCGAAGCAGAGAGCGCCAAACTTTAACCACTAGGCCATCAGAATTGGCTCACAAAAGTTTTAAGTTTTGATGTAGTCCAGTTTATCTATTTTTTCTTTTGTTGGCTATGCTTTTAGTGTCATATTCAAGAAATCATTGCCAAAAATAATTAGTTTTTTAATTGACTTGAAATGCAATTATTAGAACCTCTCTAAACCTTAGTTTCCTCATTTGCAAAATGGAAAAAATATCTCACATGAATCAGACAGGGATCCTGTTCTCCAGGAGCTTACAGTGTAGAATAGGGGACACGCAAGGGATCCATGGAGAACAATGAATCATTCTGTTTGGCTGATGAGGCAAAGGTCTAGGACAGGGGTTGGCAAACTATGGCCCATGCGCCAGATCCAATGTACTACCTATTTTGTTAAATAAAGTGTTACTGGAACACAGCCATGCCCACTCATGTATATATTATCTATAGCTGCGCTTGCGCCACAATGGCAGAGCTGCGTAGTTGCGAAGAGACAATATGGTCCACAAAGTTGAAAATATGTACTGTCTGGCCCTTTACAGAAAAAAATTTGCTGCCCACAGGTCTAGGTGATCCTTTGGAAAGGCCAACTGGGGTCAGATTAGGTAGGGCCATTGTTCTCACCAAACATATGGTTCGGCATTTATAAAAATATGCATGTTTGAGTCCCATCCCCAGGGAATGCCGATGCAATACCTCTTGTTTGGGGACCTTTAATGCCAGGCTAAGGAGATGATGAGAGAACGTAAACAGGATCAGAGCAGTAAAATGAGAGGGAATGAGGCAAGGAGGCCAGTTACGAGGGTTCTTAGAAGGGGGGACAAGAGGGATTGCAGGCCTGAATTGGGCAGGAGCGGAAGAGACGGCTACAAGAGCCAGGAGACTGGGGGCTAGTAAAACACGGGAGGCAAAAAGCCAAAGATGGCTGAAGTTCACGGCTCTATGGTCGTGATTGTGGATTGTCGTATTGTGTTATGTTTTTTAACTCTGCGAACGTGCCATGTTTGAGTGACCTTCTCAGTGATGTTATTTATGCTTACATCCAGGTGGAGAGGAAGCGCCACATTGGAAACGATATTGTCACCATTGTGTTCCAGGAAGGAGAGGAACCGTCTCCTGCCTTTAAGCCTTCCATGATCCGCTCCCATTTTACACGTATCCTGGACCTTTGGGAATGCTCCAGTTTAGCGAGCTATTGTTCAGCCTCACTGGACTTAAAGTGACCCTCAAACCCAATGCTATAATTGACTCGCTTTGTATTGTTAGTTTCTTAGACCCACCATTTTGGATTTTTTCCTCAGCGTTGTATTTTTCCCTCTTCTCTTTCCATCCATTGGAGTGATGGATGGATTAATTCTCAGAGAATTCTTAGCTTCTGAAATATCTTTGCCTTCCTCAGATAGTCTACGAAATGAGGGAAACTTCCTACCATCCATCAATAATAAATGAATTAGAAGAATTATAGGTGGTGTATCCTCTGACAAATTTGCTTTAGGTATAAAAACTTACAGGTTAAGATAAAAAGCCAAAATGATTTTTCTTTGTTGATTCTAAGCCCTAGTAATAGCTGCTATATTACCATCTCTTGAAATTTGAAAAATGATAGAATTAATCATATTTTTATTTGCTTCCCTTCTCCTTCCTCTAATCCCTGTTTAGCTCATACGCTTGATAAAGTCCTGCTGAAGTTCTCTGTAATGTCCAGGCTCAGCTCAGTCAGGCAGGTGTGGACCTGAGCATGGCTCAGCCCAACAGATACCAAGTCGTGGCGCTGTTACTCTGGGTCACAGGCCATGACAGTGAGACCCAAAGGTGGTGGCTCTATAAGTTGTACGTAATAAGTAAAGGCAACTAAATAGCCGTTTTCAGAATAAATTCTGGTCTAGTTATTCATGTTGCCCGGAGACTCTAGTAAAAATGTTGGGAGACAGACCATTATGACTCTTTGTATCTGAAAATAGGTTGTTCTGTATACTTTGACTTGTTCGTTGTAACCTAACAATATAGAGTATAAATTTTAAAAGTTGAAAGTTGCCAGATTTCTTCTATGAGGGCAGGGAAGAAAACGGATATGCACCTACACTTGAACAGTAATTTTTTTGTTCTCCTCCCTGCTTGCTAAGTGATATCTTGCTGTGTTCGCTGGGATATAGGGCTAATAATTCCCCCTTCCTGCAGTGGTTCTTCTTGTAGAACAGAAAGCTTCTCCAGGTACAATGTAGCAGGGGAGGAGGTGACTCTAACTGACTGAGAAGTAGTCATTATTTTTAGAATTTCCTTTAGTGATATGTTTTAGATTTGGGGCTTAGCACATTTATTTCTGGAAAGGGACAAACATAGCTAATGCAGATTCCTTCCACTGAGTCTAGGAATGGAAAACACTTTGAAGGATTGATGGCTTTTTAGCCCTAGCTAAGGAAAGCTGGGGGTGGGAGATGGTAGGGAAGGAGGAAGAGTGGGAGAAGGAAAGAAAAGCAGGATGGAAGTATGGTACTATTTTAGCTCGGCAAAGTAGATTCTACTGAGTGGTTGCCACCAGCTACATTGGTTTGTTTTGTCTACCAAAGCCGGAAGGAGAGAGAGGGAAGGTATACAGTGGAAGCATTTAAATTGCTTTTCTTTTCAAAATGTGTGAGATAAATATATGACTAATTTCATACTGGGATCTTGCTTATATTTCCAGGCAAGAAAAGAATTGCTCTCTTTGCTTTGTTTCCTGCTTAGATGCTTAATAGCTTTATTTATATTGCTTTTCTGAGAGATTTGGAGATTTAGCCCTTCCCCAAAGGATGAGTACACAGAGAATGAACCTGTGTCTTCCTGGGCTGTCTCTTTTAAAGAAGTCAAGGTTCTATCTCAACCTAAGAGTGATAGGGGCCCTGACCACAAAAGCACAGGTCTAGGATGATGTTGCACAAGGGATTTTCAAAGCGCGAGCCATTGACTGAGCATCCGAGTTGTTGATTAATTTCCTTAACCATCACCACAGATATTTTTGCCTTAGTTAGGTATGATCAACAAAATGACAATTACAGGTGGGTACTGACTGTATCTCAATCGCTTGTTGTAATTCTCATGTTGACTTGTTAATTTGCATAGATTTTATGAGACTCTTGTTATCCATATTTCCTGATTGATTTCATATGAATGTCTCACCTTATAGACCTTTGTTCAAGACCACCATCTCTTTGGGAAAGACTTGTTTTAGTCTTTCTAACTAAAAAATATACCTAGTGTTGCTCTGTGCAGTAGACCCAAGTGTCAGGGTTGGGTTGGAATTTTTTTGTACTTTACAATGGAAACAAATTTGATATGTTTCATCTTGACCAGAGAACCCCCTTTCCTAGGCTACATCACTGCCCATTTATCCTTCTAGTCTCAAAAATTAATCTGTTAAAAGGTATCGTATGTGAAAAGAGCATGAACTTGGAGCCAGATAGATTTGAACTGGAATCCCAGCTCTGTCACTTATTAACTTTGAGGCTTTGCAAAAAGTGTTTCTCTTCTTGGAGCCTCAGGCCTTGTCTGTAGAATGAAGGTGTTGATACCACGGTGGCAGGTTTGGTGAGAATCAGTTGATGCTGTTTCCTAAAACACTAAATATGCTGCTGGTATGCAGTGGGTGCTCAGTGGTGGCCCTTGCTGTTATTCCTGGGGTGCCTGACCTTGCCCATGGCCTGGTAGGTTGGACCACAAAGGATTCAGGAAGGCTTGGCCTCTGCCCTGCAGGACACAGAGAGAGCTGCATGGTGGCCAAGGCTCTGCAGCCCAGAGAAGGCACTCCTGTGGAATGAATATTCCTAACATATCACATAAGCAACTGGACAAATTTAAGGTCCAAATATTGGTCATCTTTGAAGAAAAACCAAGTAATTCTGAAATGTTCTCTACATAGGCTGAAAATATTTTCAGAAGAAAGCGTACCACTCTTCGGCCCACCCTTACCATCCCCCCCGGTGTTTACAGACCACCAGGAATTCAGGGACTTTTTGCTAGTGAAATGTAAGTTTCTATTTTGAAATGTTTTTGCAACTTGTTCTACCTCTGAATACAATTCTTCACATTCTCCCGAGATGCTGTATAAGAAAATACCATTGTTGAAGCATTCCATGCTCTGTTAATTCTTCACCTGAAATGTATTTAGTTTTCTGGCAGTGGCGTGTAGGTTTTCTTCTGTGTCCTCATCTGTACCTGCCGTCCTACCCAACTGCCTTGAAGTTTATCCACACTCACCCACTCAATACCAGAGGGCCTCAAGTTTACCTTTCTGCCCAGGGTTCTGATATAGCCGTTTCTGAATCTTTGCTTATGTGTGTATCTGTGTCTTTGTCAGAGAGTGAGATGTAGGTGGGGCAAAGAGTGGTTATGGATACATACTTAGGGATGGGGAGAGATGTTAGGGAGTGTGTGTGTGTGTGTGTGTGTGTGTGAGAGAGAGAGAGAGAGAGAGAGACAGAGACAATATGAATATGATGTGTGTAGAACCGAACCACCCCAGGTTTCACTAGCTGGTGAATATACATTTTAGCTCCACTGATAATACCTGAATACCTGACTCTGAGCCCCCATCTTCTGAACCACAAGAGTTCTGCCACACCCCTCCCCAGAGTATCCCTCGGTGATTTTAGCTGGAAGTGCAGCTTGCAAGCCTCTGGGGCCCTGCGCACTGCCGCTCATGCTGTGCCCTCTGTGACGGTGCTGCTTTCTCTCCTTCTTCCGGGCACGCTGGACACTGCAGCTGCTGTGCTGGCTGCCTCCCCGTCCCCCTCGCCACATACACAGACTCACAAACACACACACACACACACACACACTGTTTCTGTGCAGTTTTGGAGCATTTAGAAATGTGCCTCTCCTCCTTGAGTCCATCTTGGTCACCTGACCCCAAGGTAGCACTGATTGAGCCTCACAAAGTCCTTCATGAACAAATGCCCCCTCAGCTTCCAGTCTTAATCTTACTTTCATGATGGTCAAAACCAATCCCTCAGGCCAGGGCGAGGGGCAGACACCTGTTATCCCTCCTTTGTCTTCTTGTTTCTCCCCTCTCCCCTTCACAGCCCTGATCATGCATCCTCCCTCAGCAGCCGCACAGAAGTTCCCCTGTGCATCTACCCATGCAGTTGACACTTGAAGAGATGAGTGTCACTTAATTCCAGTCACCAAAGTATCCCAGTCCCAGCCACACCACTCGGTAACCTCTCTTCTCTCTGTAAAATCCCTCCAGTCCCTTGTAAAGATCTCCACAGGCTTCCAAAACTGTCTTCTGGAGAATGGAGAAATGCAAAGCTCCTTTGTTGGGGCTTCCTCTGTTTCCTGGCTGGGCCACCAGGGTTTGTTGTCTCACACATTTAACCTACAGCAGGGTCCTGGCGAATGTCTCACCCTGATTAGAAGCAGCAAACATTGCAGATCTCTTGCATAAGGTGCTGATTTGTCTCTTCCTTTCCATTACCTATGCCCTTTATTTCAGATACTAGAACAGGGGTCACAAACTCACATGCCTAGAGAGATGGGTAGGGAATATGAGGGAGTGACGTAGGCCAGCATAGCACAGTAAGGAGTGCTGGGAAAGCAAGCCCTCTGCTCCAGCCAGTTGATGCCACTCAGGAGCATGAGCCCAGTGTTGCCACTTATTCTGAGTTTTCGAAACAAGCCAGAATTCTGAAATTCTGTGTGAAACTGCCTGAGTCTTAAAACTGCGGGGTCCGTGTGTTTCAAGTCCAGAGGATCAGGCAGAGAGCAAGAAACAGACCTGAAACAAGGAGTCAGCAACAGAGAGGGGGTTTAGCAGCTAGAAGCTGAAAGGCTCTCGACACGTGGGGCGCAGGAGGCAAGCACTCTTTGTGGAGTATCTGTAGCAGGGAAGGAACTGCTGTGGGCATGTGGCCCTTTAACCATGGAGTAGTTAGAGATGGCTCAGCAACACTAAGGACCCAGCTTGTTAGTGGAATCCGTCGATTTAAATGGAGCCGGTCAACAGAATGACTGTCTTCAGCCCCCTCAGAGGCTTGTGATGAAATGAAGTGAAGGGTTCAGTTGATTTATAGCTGAAGATTTGAAAGATAGATATAATGGAAGAACATGGGGCTGAAGGTTATGAAGATGTTATATGGAAGGATTGGAGCATGCAGCCAGGGGGGACCAGGAGGGGCTGATGGACTGAGAGGAAAAGGAGAAGCCAAGGGATCAGAAGTCTCTTTGAATTCCAAAGTGGATTTAGCAGGAGGAGGGAAGGAAGTAGGCAAGTTAGAAAACTCCGAGATAACGGGAAATAGCCTTTCAACAAAAATTTGGACTTTTCCCCCTTATTCAGCTGAAACAAGTCATTTTAAATGGAGTTTTCTGGGGTACTAAGGAGAAAAAAATCCTCAAACAAAAAATTCCCGATCACAGAATTAGAGAAAGTAATATACATGCATAGTTTAAATCCGTTGAGAGATGTCTTGCCACAAACAAGCCCAACTTGCCCCCAGCAGAGAGATCCTACCTAGGAAATGCCAGTCCCCCAGTAATTCATTTTTCAGTCCTTCATAAACACTATCTTTTCCTTGTCCTTCTGTAAGAGAAAAATAATAGTATTTATTCAGTTTGATGTGCCTAGCACTGTGCTAACCCTTTATTTGTATTATCTCATTTAAATTCTTACAACAACCCTAAGGAAAAATGGTTATATCCATTTTACAAGGTAGAAAACTGAGGCCCCAGGAAGCTAAATAATTTGCTTAAGAATGTACAGATAGTAGCACAGCTGGGATTCAAACCTGTAACTGTCTTGACTTCAAGCTCCTAACGTCTATTGCATACTTTTATTCTGTGCTCTAATGTGTAACTGGACATTCCACTTTATTGACTCTTAGTGTCTGTGATCCACTAAACCACCAGGATTTTTTTCCAGAAGAAACTTCCATTAGGCTAAGAATCCTAGTACTCTGCTTAGGCAATTGTTATTTTCCTAACAAAATGCAGCAAATATATATTTAATCTCATTGAATAGCATCCTGGTGGTTTGACCTATGTGTTGGATGGGTGGGTGGATAGGTGGATGGCTGGATGAATGGATAGATGAATGGATGGATGGATGGATGGTTGGGTAAGATGAGTAGAATGGGTGGAATGGTGGATAGGGGCAGGTTGGATGTGTACTAATGAGGTCTTCAAGTAATTAGATATCCTCTCTGCTCAGGAAGCTTGCGGTCCAACAGGACAGGTAAGATAGACATACTTATGGACTATATGGGTTTGTATAGATAAATGGAGAGTTTTTAAGCATTCTTCCATGAAGGAAGGGTAATACCAATGGTAATACCAGTGTTAGGAAAGTGGTTGTTGGTCACTGTGAGAAGTTTCCTTGAGAAGGACATTCTTCAATAGCATGTTAATATTTGTAATTCCCTTTATAACTTGATTTGTTTTAGTAATTAATGGTGAAAAAGCCACTTTGGAAACCCCAACATTTGCCCAGAAACGTCGACGTACTCTGGATATGTTGATTCGATCTTTATACCAGGATTTGATGCCAGATTTGCATAAGGTAACCTTGGGTCCATGATCCTCTTTCATTCTCATGGGGTCTGAGTTGAGAACACAAGTCCTGGCAATGAATCCTGATTAGAAAAGCATAGGAGCCGCCTTGATCCCTGCTGTCAAGACTGGACTGTGGCCACATATGGGCTCATGTTCTCTCATTGTTACCACAAGAAGGAGGGGTGTTGAATGTCCATATCCAGGAATGTGATTTTCATAAAACCAGGACCTGTGGAAATCAAGGTGCAGGCTGAGGGGCATGAGTGTCAATCAGCAATCCCTAGAGCACTGGAGAGTGCTTTTTGGGGGTGGCTGTCCTTGGTGGTACTACTCAACGTTACCATGCCATAGAGCTGATGGACAGGCTCTATGTGGGGATTGTGGAGAAAGACTGGGTGCTTTTTAAGGTTTTCTGGAGACTTACTGGCTAGGCCCGTATTCAGGCACTGAAACAAGCATTTACATTTACTGAAAATCCACTTCGTGCCAAGACACTTCGTAGGCCTAAGGCGTATCCACACTGATGAGACCCAGCACCTCCTTTGAGGAACTCAGTGCCTCGAGGGGCACCCATGCTCTTTGGAGGCCTCCAGACTCAGTGTGAGATCACCAGATGTCAGGGATTTGCTAAAGCAGAGTAAAATCATTATTGTTTAGAAGCATTTCCCACATTTAACAAGGAAGCACAGAACAGGTGGGGAGACTCGCCTGGAATCCGTGCATTCATAAGCTCCAGCAAAAGGAATTGCTAATGATGGGTGTGAATAAATGTAGCATCAGGTTTCAGGTGCTTGCCCAGGGGAGATGAAGAATATCAAAATGCACTAGTGCTCATGTAGTCCTTGCCCTTCGGCACAGTGACCAGCACCATTTTATAGGCACCCTTGACTTCTGGCTGGTCAGTACACCCTAACCACTCACAGGGCTTGGGCCAGACTAACCCAGGGCCCTAAAGAGCAAGACGTAATTGGTAATCTGTCAATTCCTTTTTTCCCTGAGGTCAAGGAAGGGTGCAGAGAGGGTGCCAAGATGAGTACGTGATGTCCTTCAGGTCTCAGCTGAAGTGTCCCTTCCTTAGGCAGGCCTTTCCCAACCCCAGATAAAGCATAGTCCCCCTGTTATATGCTCTCAGATACTCCACGTACTTCCCTTGCATAGAAATTATCCCATGTGCCAATCATGTGATCAGTTACTTAATCTGTCTCCCCCGTTACACTCTGTGATCCACGAGGACAGACACTGTGTATATTACATCCCCCAAATCTGGCAGAGTAGTAAGTGCTCAGTCAATACTTGCTGATTGAGTGTACCCAATTCCCTGACTATGGTCTGGAAGAGAACTAACATTTACGAGCATGTGCCCAAACACAGTGCTAAGCACCTTACTTGCATTACCTCACTTAGTCCTCATAACACACCTAGGAGACAGGTATGAGCCACACAAAGACACTGAGACTCAGAAATTAACTAACTTGCCCAAAGTTACCCAGAGGACCACAGAGTTGCACAACTCCAGGGTACCATTCACATCGAATTCAGTATGTTGTGTTCTAGGGAGTGCCACTCTATGCAAATGGCTTCCCTGGAGCTGTGCAACGTGGTGGCCCAGATCACATATCAGGAAGTTAGTAAGCAATAGAGCTGCTAGTTTGCTTGATTTCAAAGCCCATGCTCTCAGCCATTACAAAGTGCTGGCTCTCCACCTGTTGGTTCTTTTATCCCTAACATCTAGAAGAGACCCTGGCACATAACATGGGCTCCAAAAATGCTTATTGAGTGAATGAATATAGAAGGTGGAAATAGGACTATTTGGACAAATAGATTTGTGCATTCAGAGAGGACAAGGGATGAGACTTGACCACCATTTTTGGAATTCATAACTTGTTTTTCTTTTTTAGAACATGCTTAATAGACGATCTTTTAGTGATGTCTTACCTGAATCGCCCAAGTCAGCGCGGAAGAAAGAGGAGGCCCGCCAGGCAGAGTTTGTTAGAATAGGGCAGGTGGGTTTTATTCTGAAACCTTGTTTGCAAGACGTGTAGTTATGAGTCCCATCCAAACCAGATGGCCCACCTGCAAAGAATATTATGTTTGCGTACTCCTGTGGAGCTCTGTAATTTCTCTTAGGATTACCGTGGACACCACAAGTGAGATTTTCGATAACCATGTAGGTGTAGTTCTCTGCAGGTGTGACTGAGAGAAAAGCACTCTGCAGAAGAAGGGGTGCTGCTGACTGGAAGCAAGAGCCCCTAGGGCCCAGGCTGGGCTCCCTCTTGTCAAGGGAGCACGTACCACTTGCCTGCCTCCTGGGAGTTTTCTGAAAAGTGGGGAGCCAATTTGGGAAAAGCACCTTGAACTCCTCCCTGGCAGGAGTAAGCACAGAGTGTCCTCACAGAAGATCGGAATTTCCCCCCTACTGCTTGGAAGCAATCACAATTAGGTGGCTCCCAGGCATCACTTTATTCCAGAAGAAAATCCCTCGCCCTTTGCCTCCCTCACATGTGACATTAGTATTTCTCAGTTCCGGGATGTGACACAGCTTTCTGCCTTGACCCCATGTCACAACAGAGAGAAGGAGGCGTGCTGCCAGCTGCAGATAAGGTTCTGACCTGGTAGTAGAGAGCTAAGCAAGGACAGCTTAGAGAAAGATAACTTCTTCCCAAAACAGGTGCCCTCTTACAGGGGCTCTTCACGTTGGTCCTCATTTAAAGAACCCCGACTCTACTTTCAGAGACTCTGATGCATCAAGTTTGAAGAGGGACCTGGAAACTTTTTTCAATGCTCATGGTTTGGAAATCACTGTCCTGTTGTACTGATTAATTGAAATGACAGGATGCATTTGGGCTAATTTGGGCTGAGACGTTGTCATCAGGGCTTCACCATGTCCAGCTAACTTCATCCCTTATCTTCAGTGATAAAGCAGTGTGGGAACCTGAAACTTTAGTCTGAAATTACTCCTGTTTTATTGAAAATATTTTTCAAATCATAATTGTTTTATCCTGCTGTTTTTTTACTGCCTGATAACAAACTTTAAGAGAAATCTCTGTTCTGTAAGGCGCTAAAACTGAAATCCATTGTGAGAGGGGATGCTCCGTCAAGCTTGGCAGCTTCAGGGATCTGTAAAAAAGAGGTGAGTTGATAATACTTTCAAGTTCAACTGTGAATGTCCTTTGTCCTCAATGAAGTTACTGCGATTCTTGGAAAGGGGTTTGTACAGCAAGAGGAAGGAGAGCTTGCCTGCTACAGAGTCCTCAAGGAAGCCCCAGGTAGAGTTGGGTAGACATTTCATGAGAGCCTCCTTATTTCTATAGAATGCATGCCTTTGCCTGCTTAAATGGAGCAGAGCTGCTAGACCAGGCCTGGTCAGGCAGACTGGGTGCAGCAGTGCTCCTCAAGCCTTGTGTGCATACAGACCACCTGGACATCTTGACCAAATGCACGTTCTGATCCAGCAGCTCTAGGGTGGGTTGAGATTCTGCATTTCCAACAAGCTCTCATGTGTTGCCTGGACTGCGGACCATGGACACGGTCTGAACAGCAAGGCTCTAGGGCAGTGTTTCTCAAGCTTTAGTGTGTATTAGAATCACCCGTGGAGTTTCTGACCCGTAGGTTTGGGGTGGGCCCTGAGAATTTGCATTTCTAATGAGTTCCCAGGTGATGCTGATGCTATTGGTGCAGGGACCACAGTTGAGAAAGCACTGCTTACTCTACAGTTCCTTCAGCCAGCCAAAAACGTCTGTGGCCTGTGTATCTACTTCTCATTTCCACTTCCTGTGGAAACAGAACTAGGTGGTAAACAAGAATAGAAGAGAAAAAAAACCCAATAAACATGTTGCAATGTGAACTTACTACTTGCATGATTTTTTATCGTAGAGCAATATCCTATGTGTACTTAATTATGCTATATTCGGAATTTGTTAAAGTTAAACGGAATAAATTCACAGACAGCGCATCACTAGAGAAGTGTCCATTATAAAAGCAAAAGTTACAAATATATTTACTTTAGAATAAAGGTATAGATGATTTGTATCTGAATTGTAGAAGCCACACGCTTTAAAGTCTGGTTTCAGGAAAATGTTGAGTTTAAAATACAATTGATGCTAAAAACCACAACCAATTTAAGACAAAACTGATGACAAAGCATCTTTTCCAAAGATTACAGAAATTCCCACTATCTGTTTGTTCATGCACATAGTAGAATGTGCAGTGTTGCCAAGCACTTTATAAATACCAAATTCCGGTAAGATTTAGTAACCTTCTTAATAAGAAGTTCTTAGGCATACATAAAAATGAAGCTCTGTGGACCTGTAACTTGTTCACCAGTGAACAACAAAGAAAGAGCTTCCATTTTTTGGATCAGTTCATAACCTACCAGTGTGGGCCACGGGCCGTCTTTGGAGAAACACTGCTCTAGAGGCTCAGGGACTGTTGTGCAGTTGGCTCTGCAGAGCCCAGAGCCCCACATGCTGTCCCTAGAGTGTTCTATTTACAAAGAATGAGTTTTGTCAACCTCCTAGGCATCCATCATTTCATGAGCTGTGTTAATGTTCTTAGAGGGAGCCAGCAACGAGTCCTGCGCTTAGGCAGGAAGGCCTGAAGACCTCATTCTCGCCCTGCAGAGTCTGCACCGAGCCCCTCACATGGCAGAAGGGTGTCCAGTGCAATGGCAGACGCCATCAGTCCTCAGACCAGAGCCTCTGTGGAGGCCGGTCTGAGTTCACATCACTGACACTTCATATATGATGTCTTCAGACGTCACAGAGTCCCCAGCCCCTTTGAGAACCCATGAAAGCAGTGGACACCCCTCCACACACTAGCCCATTAAAATGTACAAATGGCACATACATACAACATTTTGAATACAATTTCAGGGGTTGCGCAGACCTCCTTAAGCCCTCCATGGATCCTCTAGGGCCCTTAGATCTTCTGGGTTAAGAACCCCTGTTCTGCAGAAATGTTCTAAACTTGTGTCCTCTGGTCAGAGAACATTTTGTGATTAAGAGTTGGTTTTTCTGTCTTGGTGTTACCTAATGCTCTGATGTCTCTATCTGTCCCCCAGTTGGCATTTATATTGGCTTTGCTTTTTCGTGTGCTTCTGCTATAAGTCACAAAGTCAGAATTTCCAGAAATCTTCTTGGGGAAATGCCATTCCAGTTACTGACCTGCGCTTGTGTAGCCCTTTTGCAGTTAATAAAATATCTTCCCATTCTTTGTGTGTCCTTTTCAGAACAGTCCAAGCCTCATCTTAGCAATCACAATATTCATTTTGAGGCTTCTAGGTTTCTTAAAGGGAGAGCATAGTTTTCTAAGATAGCAATAATACACACTGTGTTTACCCTCAACCCAAATGACACCCTTGAAGGTCACCTCAGAGCCATCACTTTGAGTATGCAAGCGTGTGTTCACCCAGTGTGTACAAACACACCTACACGTGCACACATGGGCTCTTGTACAGCCCTGGGTGTGGTGTCTGATTGAGAGTAAAAGTGAAGATGTAAGACTTCAGCTCGTCCCTGAGAATCTCCAAAAACTTCTTTGTCCTTTGAGGCCAAGCCACGTGCTTTGGAGGGAAGTTAATGGTTCCGTTGAAAATGTTTGTAATTCTGGTGTGACCAAGAACCCACTAAACAAGCCCTGCTGACTCCCGGCATTCACACGCGGCTCCGAGGCAGTCGTGAGGGAGGACTACCTCTTCATGCCTGAAATGAAAATTAACGTTCATGTGGTATGAATATGCCGTTGGGAAACACGAGTAGGTTTTGTCAGCAACTCTTGCCGTGTTCCTACAAACAGATGTTATTTTTTCTTTAAGATTCTGTAGCCTTGAGTGAATCAATAAGCATTTTCATGTCAAGATAATAACAACTTCTTGCATTGTGGATGGTTTAACAACTTTGCTGAATCAGCAACACAGGAATCTGACCATTTTTTATTGCATTATGTGGAACTTCCTTTTGTGATGGACCAGTGTGAATTCTCCAAAAAATAGGCACTCATTGGTCCAATTTCTAGGTGTTAAAGAAAAATGTTTGCTTAGAAAACATTACCAATGCTTTGATTGCCCCTCAGGAGCATTGTTACAAAAGAGAGACAGATCATGGTGCCAAACATGTGACTTGACTCTTTTCCTATTACATGCGTATTTGAAAGGAGACTTTTCTTCCTCAGAAAGGTTGCTGAATCTAGAGCCCATTTAGCCACCAGGGTTTGGAGGGTATCTGTGTTGCTGTTTCAGGCGGTGTACTGTACATTTCCATTTGATGGGCCGTGGTGTATTCTTTCTCATGCACTTATTTTTGACGCTTGTGTTGCCTCGCAGCCTTGGGAGCCTCAGTGTTTCTGCGGTAATTTCCCTCATGAAGCGGTGTGTGCAGATCCCTGGGGCCAGGCCTTGCTGGTTTCCACCGATGCTGGTGTCTTGCTAGTGGATGGTTAGTGAGTAGCTGCTCCTTCAAATGTCTTTATTTGTGTAACTTGTAGTACTTCTAAGATGGGTGACTGCCAGTCAACTCCCTGTAGATAAATGTGTCATCAGCAATGAGGTTAGCAAAGTTCATTTCCTTACAAAATCAGCCCCTTGTTTTCAGGACAAGCAGAGGGAATATATTCTGAACAAGCAAGCCGGAGGGTGAGTCGTGCATGATAGGTTCATCTCGTCCCCAAATCTCTAATTAGTCTGTGGATAGCAGACCTGCAAAAGGAATCTTCTTTTCAGCCAATGTTTATCATGATTCCAACATTTTACCTTAAGTCCACAAGGACATGTTGTTATTTAGAGCTACTATCTCAGGGGCATGCTCTCTCGAAGTGCTTTTTTTTTTTTTAAAGGTTTTTAATTCGAAAAGTACTTTGTGTTCAAAACAAACAATAAGAATCAGATAACCCATTTTTGATGGATATAGAAACAAAAAGATTTTGAAGGAAAGACAGATTTCAACTCAATAGAAAATCAAACCTTTTGACAGCCAGGTAGATCAGCCTGCCTGGGGTGTAGTCAGTTCCCTGTTAACCCATATCAGCCACCAATCGGACATGCCCTTGGCGAGGATGCTGTAGAGGGAGTTCAACCTCAGACGGGGATTTAATTTAGACTCAAGGACTGTGTGGTCCCTTCCAGCAGGAGCCCCTTTTGGAATTTTCCAGACTCCTAATGAATTTTAAAGGGGCTAAACACTGGTACCAAGTCATCTCCTGGGGCTTCAAGGGGAGCCTTAGGCATAGAGACAGCATCTTCCAAGGGCACATCCTCCACTGCACAGAAGCAGGCTGCCCAGTCTCTGGTTATCATAGTGATGTTTTATGAGCATCCTGAAAACCACTGCTGGGAGAGTGACGTAATGGCCTAAAAGTGCAGCTTCTTCCCACCCTCAGCCATGACCTTTACTCCCTCCTCAGCCCCTGACTCAGCTGTTTACTAAGTCAACAGCTGAGTGCTGGGCCCTGTGCTGAGTGCCTTCTGTAGGAAAACGAGAGAGAGGGACAAGGCTCTACAATGGATTTATTTCTGACCTTATCTGTTATTTTTGATATATGTTTTAGTTGTGTACATAACATAACTATATATATAACTAATTTAGTAAAAGGCACATAATTTAAAATTAATAAATTCAGAATTTAAATATTTAATTTTAGAAACTACAAAACAATTAGAAAATCTTTGTGATCTTGAAGAAAACTTAACCTGACTGATCCTGGGGTTTCTTTAAGTGAGGGTAATTTTTTAAGTGGCTGAAAAGTCGTTTATAATGAGGGAAACTGATGAAATAAACAAAGTGGGGATGCTGGTCATAACCACAAGGAGTGGGTTGTGGCAATTTAAGAAAGTTACCTGTGTTAAGTGCACAGTAGTAACTTACTAAACAGCCGCTATTATCTTTACTATATCCTTTTGAACTTGCTAAAAGGTAACAAAATCCTTAGATTTTGCCAAAAGTGCAACCAAATAAAAGAATTTATTTAAAAAAGAGAAAACAGAACTTAGAGGTTTAGTCTAGACTCTTAGTCTTATAGATGAAGAAACTGAGGCCTGAAGAAACGATGTGACTTGCCCAAGATCACATAGCTGGTTAGTGGCACCTGTGGAATTAGAACCCAGAGGTGATTCCTAATCCAGAATCTTTCCACTAAACCAACTACATTTTATTGAAATTAAATTAAACTCTATCAATATTTTTGTCTTTACCATAACACAGATTTCCAAAAATATAGTCCTAGACAAATTATTATGAAAAAAAATTGTGATTAAAAGAATATTAAATTCTACCTGTTTGCCTTTTTGGGGAAAAGAAAGTATGATTCATAGTGACTATTTGTAAGGCTTGCCTAAAAACAGAAAAAAATTCTGAGTTGCTTCTGTTTTTTTAAATGTAAAACCTATACCAAGATTTCCAAGTCCTTTTCTGAAATTTTCGTCTTTATGGATCCAGAATTCAATGGCGGTATCAGATAATAAGGTTTATTGTGATTTGCCACAGAATTCTTTTCTTCCAAATTTAAGGGAAGTCATCTTACACAGGTGGTAGCCATATACACCCACCACCACCTTGGATGTATTACTCAGATTATTATTATCCTGTCCTGTTTATACAGTGAGCTGCCCTGTTTGTTTTTGCTAAAAAGGAAAATAAGCCTTAAGGCTTTCTTTGTATTCCTTGTTGTGCTTTTAAGCCATAATTCTCTTGTTATTTCTTTGTCTCCCTTTTTCTTGTCTACGCTTAATCGTATTACAACGGTTTCCGTGAGCGAATCTCTCCAGTTGGTTTCAGGCTGAGTTCTACTCTATTCCATTAGCCTCGGCTTAATTTCATTAGACTTACCCCCTTGAGAGTCTTCTCCTTTCAAGGTCATTATTAAAAATCAAGATCCTTTGTACTCTAACGGTAGCAAAACCTACTTTGAAGGGAAACTAAATACTGAATAAGTATGCTATCACCATTTGTTTTGGTTTTGCACTAATAGAAAAGCTGGATCTAAAAGATTATTTCTTCATAAAGAGATTAGGAAGGAAAACATTGTTATGAAACGATCATTAAATCCACATGTCACTTTCTCATATCCTTGTTTCCCCTTCTTTTTGTGCTACATATAAACCTGTCCAGCCACCTGAGAAAGATTTGATCGAGAATAACTGCTAATTTACTCTCTACATAGTTGGGCAGCTATACAGTATCCGTCCATTTTAAATGTAAATGGAAGTGCTTCTGTCATTTATTAATTCCTTACAGAAATGTTGCTTCCGTGGTTGCACCATCAATCCATGGGGATATGGTGCTGATTTTAGGCTACGACACTGGCTAGGAGCATGGGCTTTGTCCTTGCACAGACTTGGGTTCCACATGCTCAAGATATGACCTTTGGACAAGTTATTAGTACCTCTGAGCCTCAGGTTCCTCATCTGTTAAATGGGAGTATTAGAAATTCCTACCTAATGGGGTCACTGGGACATTTCAATTAAGTGACGTGTGAAACACTTAGCATTAGGGCCTGGCATGTAGGAGACCCTCTCTGTATGTTAGCTGCCATTCACAAAATGAAATAATCAGTTATTTAGTCATATATCATAATGATACTGGTACTGGAATGATCATCCCATGTTTTGAAAATCGAGTCTGCCCCCAGCAGAAGCACAAAAAGCCCGAGAATCAGTTCCTTTTGGGAAGGCCTGGGGTAGAGGAGGAAGGAAAGCAGTTTGACGGACTATCATAGAATTTACATTTGCCCCCATCATTCAGGGAACTAGAGACAAACCCTCCGTCTAATAAAAGCTTAGCAGGCTCTGTGCTCTGGCAAGTCTGGAGCCCTCACCGGCCTGCAGTTACTAATCCTGATGACAAAAGCTCTGCTCCCTCCTGAGCACCATCCAGGGATGGATGAACTCCCAACCACAGATTTCTGGAAGAGGCGAGATCTTCAGGGCTCCCTGCATGTAAATTATAGTTAAACACTCAAACCCAGAGCAGAGCACTTGACCTAACTGTCAGATAAAGTGCAGATGAAGAATAAGCTAGCCACTTCTCCTGCCTAGAATGTCTACACCTTCCCTTGACATCTTCGCCTTGCCTTGATTTTACGTCAAGACCAGAGTGAATCTTTTGCTTAGGGAACAGCCTTAATAATACTTTTAGCTTTCTTTGTCCTAGAGACTCCCAGAAGCAAAGTAATTGCTAGCAATTTAAGATCCCAGTAAGCAAGCTTAAAAACAAATCCTACGTGTAATTGCAATGTCTTTAATCATCCATTTACCTGACATCTTCCTGAATGTTTCCACTAAAATTAGTTTTTTCCTGTTATTTGGGCCATTTAATTGATATTTCTCTTATTTTTGTTTAAAAAGGATATTTCGTATTCCTATATGGAGAAATACTGAAAAACTATAGGAAACTACTATTGATACAGACATAGGGCGTGTTGGAATAGGGTGTGTTTGTATGTATTTTAAATACAAAAGGAAATTTTAATTTTGCTTTCTTGAGAAATATATAAAATAGCCTAAGATATGCAATTTCAAATATTGCATAAAAATCAGAAAATACTTAAGAGAAACGGCTAAGCATTTTTTTTTCATTTTAAATTTTAAAAAAATTTTTTTAACTTGATGTTCAGTCCTTTTGTACAACCACAGTAAAAATTAGGATTGAGAGATGCTGCTTTTTCTTTGATGAAAGTTGAGGAGAAGAATATAAGTTACGGGTCCTGCCGCTATGCTCCTCATAGAGAGTTCCAAATGCCTTTGGGAAGGAAACAGCAGTCCTTCTCCCTGAGCTGAGAGGAGAATAGTGCTTGAACTTACTGTAGAGCCCTTATGAAAGCTCTAGAAGCTGACCTCCTTCCTTGCCTAGAGAGAACTGGGGTCCAAAACTACCCACAGGCACATTCTGTAGGTTCTAGAAAGTGTGCGCTGGGTTGCAGTGTTGTAACCAGGCTTCCTTTTCCAGATGACCTTCCGTCAGTGCCAGTGTTTGACAAAACTCTGCCAGTGAAGCAGATGCACGTGCTCGAGACTCTGGACCTTCTGATTCTCAGAGCAGACAAAGGTGGTATTCCCCTCTGGTGGCGTTCTCTGGGAGGAAGGAAAGCGCGCAGCCTCCTGTGGCCAACACTGAGGGTCACGGGGGTCTGACTGCATAGGTCGTGCCAGCTGTTTCTCCTCCTGGTGCCCAGTGCTCAGGTCCCTGGGTGGCCCATTTGTTCTCTGAGGAGGGGATGGTGAGGGGGAGAAGGGGAAGGCATCCTTAAATGCACTGTTAGGTTAAGGCAGTGTGGGGTTTCTCTCGGATTCTAGAACATTCCAAATCCTAATTCCTCTAGCAGAAGTTTTCCCACGCAGTCTGCCCTTTCAGCTCTTCCAGGTCATTTTACTTTTCCCTTCATCTCCTCCTCCATCTGCTTTATCTCACCAGGAAAAGATGCCCGACTCTTTGTCTTCAGGCTGAGCGCTGTGCAGAAGGGCATCGAGGGCAAACAGGCTGTGAAGAGCAAGTGTGAGTGCAGAGAAAACAAGCTCGAGAAGACAAAAGGTGGCTTGATTTCTTCGTATTTTGGTGGTTTCTGTTCAGTTAATCTTTTTCTCAGCTGCCCAAATTTTACTGAAAATAAAAAGGAGTGGGAATTTGATTTTCTTGGTTTGGTTTTTAGTTGGAAACGTCACAAAGATAGCATCACTGGTTCCCTAAGAGAACCTGAGTAATAGAAATATGTGTTGAGGACTAGAGGAAATCCTAGGCCTGTGTAACAGGTTTTGAAGGTGAGTTAAGCTCTGTTAGCAAACCTGTGAAAAGAGAATTTTAGCCTTTGGTTCCTGGAGCTCTGATCAGCCCTCACTTTAATTCGTTTCATGGAGTGGGTATGAAGCTAAGTCCACAAACTCTAGAAAGGAGGATATATGACTTCCTTAATTTTCCTGTAAGTCAATGCAGTTTTTCTTTCAAGTCTCCATTTTGTCTGGTGGCAGTAACATTCTTAGTCATTTCACTGGGTTATTCTTAATTTCCAGGGCTCTTAGGTATTGCTGAATTGTCAAGGCCTGGGGGCTTCCAATCTCTTGTTATGTGTTCAGCATCACTTATTTCTCTTCCTAGGCTGCCACTTGTATGCCATTAACACTCACCATAGCAGAGAGCTGAGGATTGTTGTTGCCATTCGGAATAAACTGCTTCTGATCACGAGGAAACACAACAAGCCAAGCGGGGTAACCAGCATCCCACTGTTATCTCCCCTGTCAGAGTCACCCGTTGAAGAATTCCAGTACATCAGGGTAGGTTTTCTCTTCAAATCCCTTCTCTCCTGGCCAAGGTGTCATGAGGCAGACTCTCTTCTTCTACCCAGAGTGTGTCATCCACTGGGGTTGTCCCACAGTTCAGTAACCAACTAGGGAAGCCGTCACCTGGTGCCCTAGTTTTTCCCGGAGGACTAAGGCAAATGGGGTTTTCCTACTCCATCCAGCTCATCCACGCCAATGAACACCTATAGATGCTGTTCTAGGCACTGAGGATACAGCAGTGCACAAAACAGAGTCACTCTGCTCGTGGAGAGTGCTTTCTAGTTGCAGGAGCACAGAAACGAGCAAATAAATCTATGACGCCTGAGATAACAATAATGCAGGGTCACAGAACAGAGGACAGTGGAGCGGGGAGGTGGGGTTTATTTTAGGAAGGATGTCCGGGAAGCCCTCTCTGAAGAGGTTACCTTTGAGCAGAGATCCAAATGCAATATGGGAGACAGTGATGAGGAACCTGGGGAAAGTGTATTCCAGGCAGAAGGAGCAGCCATCAAGGGCCCAAGGCCCCATTCAAGGCACAGTCAAGAGACTGGGGTGGCTGGAGCCAAGGGAATAGGCAGGGAGGTCAGAGAGGATGGGGACCAGATTCTTTCCAGCCCTGAAGGCCACTGCAAGGGCTTTGGCTTTGACTCTGAATGAGAGGGGAAGCCCTTGGAAGGTTTGAAGCAGAGAAGTGGCATGTTTTAGAAAGATTGTTCTGGCTACTGGATAGAGGAGAGCATAGGGGCCAAGAGTGGAAATAAGGAGTCCTTCTAGGGGCCGGCCCGGTGGCGCAAGCGGTTAAGTGTGCACGCTCCGCTGTGGTGGCCCGGGGTTCGCCAGTTCACATCCCAGGTGCACACTGATGCACCGCTTGTCAGGCCATGCTGTGGCGACGTCCCATATAAAGTAGAGGAAGATGGGCATGGGTGTTAGCCCAGGGCCAGTCTTCCTCAGCAAAAAAGAGGAGGATTGGCAGATGTTAGCTCAGGGCCGATCTTCCTCACAAAAAAAAAAAAAAGGAGTCCTTCTAAAAGGCTAATGCAGGATCCCAGCAAGAGACGATGGTGGCTTTGGTAGCTGGAGAGGTGGGGAGAAGCAGTGGGCACAGCTCTCCACTTGCTTTAGTCAGTAGGATTTGCTGATCAGTTGAGGGTGGAACCTAGTGAGAGAAGCCTCCTCGAGGGTCAGGTTCCTTCCCTGATCTTACCATTTCCATCTTTTTAAAAACTATGGTACATTAAGGCATGAATATGTCAAACATTGGCTACTAAGGCAGAGTATGCCTATAGGTGAGCTGAGAAATTATTTTTGCCTAGAGTTAAAGCCTCCTGAATCATGTATATCAACTTCTGCTAATATTCAATTCCAGGGGATAGAACAGCATAACAGCTAAGTTAAAACAAGTTAAAATCTTGCTCTAATTAGGTATTAGTTGTCTTAATACAGTAATTAGCAATTTTAATGAGTATTTACGTAGAGCATGTACATTTATGTGGAGTGTGAGTTCTTTTTTTTTTTTTAATTTTCCCCCCCAAAGCCCCAGTAGATAGTTGTATGTCATAGCTGCACAGCCTTCTAGTTGCTGTATGTGGAACGCGGCCTCGGCATGGCCAGATAAGCGGTGTGTCGGTGCGTGCCTGGGATCCGAACCCCGGGCCGCCAGCAGCGGAGCACGCGCACTTAACCGCTAAGCCACAGGGCCGGCCCCTGGAGTGTGAGTTCTAAAATCAGATTTCCTGAGTTCAAATCCAGGCTCTACCATTTATAAACAATGTGACCGTAGGCAAGTCACGTGACTTTTGAACCTCAGTTTCCTCATCTGTGAAATAGACTAATAGCCTTACCTCCTTCATAAGGTTGTTATGAGGATTCAATGAGAACAGTGCCTGACACTGTGTTAAATGCCCAACAAGGTTAGCAATGATTATTTTTATTATATCACAGGACACGACCAATCTGAGGACTAACATGGACCACACTGTTGAATCAGTTTTGTAAAACTGTTTCTGGCCTCTCCCCTTTGCAGTGGACAGAGGTCTGAGTGTTGAGGACGGTGTGGGAGGGAGAAGTCTGATGCGATCCCTGCCCCGTTTTCCCTGTCCCTGCCATCCCTGCAGGCACAGGGCTCTGCAGGAGCCTGGGGAGGGCCCTCTTCTGGGTGGGGGGTGGGCAGTGGGGGCTTGATATGAAGATGGCTGCGCTGTGTCCTAACCCCTTTCTCCTACATCCTCATCAACTACACAGGAGATCTGTCTGTCCGACTCTCCCGCAGTGATGACCTTAGTAGATGGGCCAACGGAAGAGAGTGACAATCTCATCTGTGTGGCTTATCGACACCAGTTCGATGTGGTGAACGAGAGCACGGGGGAGGCCTTCAGGCTGCACCATGTGGAGGCCAACAGGGTGAGCTGACAGATAAGGGGAAAGTGGGAAGCAAAGAAGACTAGGAGTTGTGTCTTCTAACTTTGTGATGCCATGATTAGGATTTCTTTAAAATGATGTTACTGTTTGTCATATCAATATTATGTGATATACTATTTAGACTGCGCCACATGAACTTGCCATTTTTGTAGGTCAAAATGGTTCAGTCTAATGTAATAAAACTGCCCCATTGCCCTGTTCAGCTTTTCCAGATCTCCTGCTGCCATTCCATCCTTTCCAATAAAAGAGAAATAAAGAGTCAAAAAGCTAAATACAAATAATTAAATAAATGAGAACATTTGTTTGGTAATTCATACAGGAAAGACCTTTGAGGAATAAGCTTGCTCTCAGGAGCCCTACAGACTCAAAGCTTGGGGCCTGGCTGGCCGGGGAAGGTGGAGCCCTGTGTTCATCCCCTTCAAGGCCCATTAGGAAAGGAAGAAGGGACGGAGCACCATTAGGAGAGAGAGAAGGAACAATCAGCACTGGGGGTCTGCACCCCCTGGCCTGAGCTGCACAGAGAGCAGGGATGTCCTGGGTTTGGACAAAACTAGGACCCACTCAAAACTGCACCAAAGCTCTCAAGATGACTTTGTGGGATCTGATCATTAGCACCTCTGGAGGGCGGTGAGCACTCACCACCCCGAGACCTGGTGACCTGTCTGTCACTGGAGCTGCTCCACGCTGGCGGAGTGGCTCACAGAGCTCTTCAGCCCCTGTATTGCTGTGAAGCAGGGCAAGGCCTGATGACACCTGAGCCACTTGAAGTTTGCTTAGTGCAGTGCCAGCTCTCCCGCTCAGGTACCAAGGACACCGCAAATGGGGACGATGCCCCCAGGGAGAACATGGTTCCTGACGAGAGCTTCTAAACCCACAGGCTTCCCCAGTCCTGTTCAGTTACCTCAAAGAGACTGCAGAATTCTTTCTAATTATGCCTTATAAGAAATAAAAAATACAACTTGTATTAGGACATGCCCTACATAAATATTCATTAAAATTGCTAATTACTGTATTAAGAAGACTTAACACCTAATGAGAACAAGATTTTAAGAAACAGAAAAATCGCCGGGGCTGGCCTGGTGGCATAGTGGTTAAGTTCACGTGCTCTGCCCCAGCAACCCAGGGTTCGAAGGTTCGGATCCCGGGCGTGGGCCTATGCACCACTTATCAAGCCATGCTGTGGCAGGGCGTCCCACATATAAAGTAGTGGAAGATGGGCATGAGTATTAGTCCAGGGCCAATCTTCCTCAACAAAAGAGGAGGATTGGCAACAGATGTTATCTCAGGGCTAATCTTCTTCACCCCCCCAAAAAAAAAAGAAATAGAAAAATCAGAAAAAGAAAAATCTAGATTAGGAGGCCTTCTTGTCTTCAGCTGCTATCAATCACAGATCAGTTTGTCATTTCTCTTATGTATATATTGCTGATGCCAAAACTTGTCTGCAATTGGAGTCATCTGAGGATCTTCAAAAGCTACCGATGCCCATGCTGCACCCCCAGAGATTTCACTGGTCCCTGGTGTGGCCTGGGCTTTGGAAATTTTAAATGATCCCCAGGTGATTCTAATGCTCAGACAAGTTTGGGAACCACTGGCATACACTGCTCTTCACCCTGGCTATAATCGCCTGGAAAGTTTTAAAAAGATCAGTGCTCTGACCTCACTCCAGATCAGTTAAGTCAGAATTTCTGGGTGTAGCGTACTTGGGAATCAATATGTTTTAAGTCTCCCCCAGGTGATGCCAATATGGACCTAGTAGAACAGATCTATCCAGAAACTTCCTAATTTAAAGCCAGGAGGACCGCACCTCCATCCCAGCAGCGGGAAACCTGTAATCTCTTCCAGCCTGCTGACTTCTTAGGAGGAAGGGCCCAATTTGGGCTTTAAAAGTCCTTGCCCATAGATGTTAGCTCAGAGCCGGTCTTCCTCAGCAAAAAGAGGAGGATTAGCGTGGATGTTAGCTCAGGGCTGATCTTCCTCACAAAAAAAATAAACAAATAAAAGTCCTTGCCCCCTGCTTGCTTTTCAAAACTCTCTGTGTGACCAACCAAAAGAGGCCGAAAAATCATGGCC
Organism: Ceratotherium simum simum; assembly: GCF_057802395.1. Taxonomy (NCBI): domain Eukaryota; kingdom Metazoa; phylum Chordata; class Mammalia; order Perissodactyla; family Rhinocerotidae; genus Ceratotherium; species Ceratotherium simum. The sequence continues at coordinate 9,095,358 of NC_141928.1, read as the reverse complement.
TAGCTGGTGTTTATTCAATCAATCCTTTCCCTGGCAACTAGTTTCCTAAGACTTATCCCGCTTTTTCTGGTGATTATTATTATTTACTTGTATTTAATACCCTGATAATTCATTAGAGTGTTTGTGGACTTTCTCTTGATTCGTGAAGTCCCAGGAAAAATTGGGTCAAAAACAGTTTTCTTTGATGACTTCTGTGTTTTATTTGTTTTTCTGAAAGCTACGAGGAACAATTCTAAAATTTTCTGTCTTTTCTTCAATATGCTTTTTAAAACAAAGATACAAAGCTTTTCCCTAAGAGAAAATGTTTCAAAAAACAATTTTAAAGCCCTTCCCTGGATTTGAGTGGATTGGTGTGTGTATTTCCTCTGCTGGTAAATTAGCTGCTGGTGAGTGTTTGCTGAGCAGGCAGAGAGGTTTAGACACAGTGACTCGTCTTTGCAAGGAATTTACTGTCTAATTGGGAAGATAAGCCCCAGAGAAATGAAAAAGGTAATGAACAATGTGTTTTCTAATAGTCAGAAACGGGCCCTGTGGGAACGGCACAGCTTTTTACCAAGATTTTTACCACAGCTTTTTACTACAGGCCCTGAGTGCAGTGGAGGCAGGAGAGAGAGAGGTCGACCCGCCTCAAGTTCTCACGTCATTGGGCACTTCACTGTCATACGAGTTACACTCACTGCCTGCCTGCTCTGTGCCCGGCACCAGTGATTGGGCTGGCCTGGTTCCCTGCCCCCATTCCTCTTCTCTTCCCAGCCTAGACCACTCGATGCCCATTTCAGGCTTCAACCTCAACTCAGGGTCTAAGACAGTCCTACTTCAAGACAGGAAATGTTTAAGGAGCACCAAAGCAGCATTCTGAAAGTCACCATCAAGTTCGTTTTACCGACAGGCCTACTGTGACCTACTGCCCCAGCTCTAGCAGCCAGCTCTGGCTCGTTCCCAAAACAAAAGTCTCCTCCGGAAGGAACCGCAGACCTGGTAATGGGGTCTGGGTCTCTGGCTTGTTCACTGGGCCCAAGTCCCCATCTTGACCGTCTGCCCAGAACCAGTGGGTCTCAGTTGAGAGCTCACCTTGGAATCACATGGCAAGGCTGGCCACTGACTTAACAGTGGCCGCTTCTTTCAGCTGAGGCTGCAGAAGGTGGGGTGCAGACTTCACTTGTCACAAGTCTGGGTTTTGAGTTTTTACAACCACCCTATGTTACTTTTAGCATTTTAAAATGCCGATAAAATGAACTACTTATTTTTAATAACTAAAAATTAAAAAGCCAATGCCTGTGTCCTACCCTAGACCTACTATATCAGGATCTCTAGGAGCAAGAACCCAGAATACACATTTTTTTTTTTTTTTGGTGAGGAAGACTGGCCCTGAGCTAACATCCATTGCCAGTCATCCTCCCTTTTTTTCCCCTTTTCTCCCTAAAGCCCCAGTAGATAGTTGTATGTCATAGCTGTACATCCCTCTAGTTGCTGTATGTGGGACGCGGCCTCAGCATGGCTGGACAAGCGGTGCATTGGTGCACGCCTGGATCTGAACCCGGGCTGCCAGTAGCGGAGCGCGTGCACTTAACCGCTGAGCCACGGGGCTGGCCCCAGAATATGCATTTTTTAAAAGCTCTCTAGTTGATTCTCATGTCCTCACCCGGGCAAGAAACAGCGCTGCCGAGACTGACTCCTGTCAGGCTCCTCGCCCAGGGAGGAGACCAACGTATGCATCGAAGCCTGAAATGGGTCTCACCCTACTAAGTGTTAATAAAAGTCTGAACAAAACGCTATGGAGTGCCCAAGGAGGAAGTGGTCAAGTCCCAGCTGTGGTCTCTGTCCCTGAATCCCGGCCCTCTGGCTGGAGCTCCCCCATCGCCTGCCCCACGGGCTGAATCTCGTGCACAGGCTCAGATTCCGTGCACAGACCGTGGTCTGAGAGGCTGCCTGAACTTCCTCTGCTCCTGTCCCTGCTGCCTGCCCCTCCCACCCCCAAACACGCACAGGCCGAACCTCTAAACTAAAAGCTGTCCGCTTCCACCCTTCCTCCCGCAGTTGACCCTCCCGTAATTATAATATACACAGCCACCACTGAGTGACCACGTCTAGGTACCGGGCCCCCGTGCCAGAGCACTTTGTAAGCATCATCTCACGAAATCTTCCCAACAATCTGTGGGGAAAGTGCTGTTCACTTCCCCATTTTTGCAGAAAAGGAAACTGAGGCTCAAAAAGAAGTCACTTATTTACCCAAAACTACACAGCTAGTAAGTAGCAGAGGCAGGAGTTGAACCCCGGCTGTCTGACTCTGAAGGCCGTGCCCTTCAACCCAGCATGCTGTGGCAGCCACAGCCACGTCACAAAGCATGATGGGGAGAGCGGGTCCAGGCTACAAAGCTGACAGCACTCAGCCCCTCCCCTCAGGAAGTTCACGGTCTGGCAGAGCAGACACTGTACATGCCCACTGCGGCTTAAAGCCTCTGGCTGAGCTAAGTGTCATCAAACTGACAAGTCCTGGGACACCTGAGGAGGAGGTGATTCTAAGTCAAAGCTGTGGGGCCAGGGAGGATCCCTTCAGAGGTCTGAGGGGGCTCAAGGGCTGTTCCTTCATGTAATACATCCACTGGTGCTGGTTGCACAGGTAAATAATGCCACCAGCTGACATTTAGTGAGCGTTTACCAAGTCCCAGGCCCTGTGCTAGGGGCTTATGTAAGCGACCTCACAGCATCCTCAGCCCCCGTAGGACTACATGCTCTTATTATCTGCATTTACAAATGAAGAAACTGAGGTTCTGAGAGGTTAAACAACTGGCCTAAGTAGATATACCTCTAAAGTGACAGAGGTAGGATTTCATTTATTCACTCTGCAGTCAGTAAGTGTTTATTCTGCTCCTGCCACTACCCGGCCCTGTCCTAGATGCTGAGGATATAACCACGAACAGCACAGCACAGCATCTGCTTTATGAAGCTTACATTCTAGTGGGAGGAGAGCTCCAGTAAACAAACAAAGAGGTGAACACTTGGGCTGGCTCTGTGGCTTAGCGGTTAAGTGCGCGCGCTCTGCTACTGGTGGCCCGGGTTCGGATCCCGGGCGCGCACTGACGCACCGCTTGTCCGGCCATGCTGAGGACGTGTCCCACATACAGCAACTAGAAGGATGTGCAGCTATGACATACAACTATCTACTGGGGCTTTGGGGAGAAAAAAAATAAAGAGGAGGATTGGCAATGGATGTTAGCTCAGGGCTGATCTTCCTCACAAAAAAAAAAAAACAAAAGACAAAGAGGTGAACACTAGACAGCGATACATGCCATACAGATCGTTAAAACAGACAGGTATCATATATAACAGTGAAGGAATTATTTGGGGTTTGACCCCCAAGGCTTTCTCATCCCAAGTCAGCTCACTTGACATCTGGGCCTGACTGTCTCTCACCCCTACAAAGCTCCCACTACTCTTGGTTGCGGCATTTACCCCATTATACCTTGTTTTATGTATTGGTATGCTTTTCTGATTTTTTTCTTGAGGTGTGAGACCCTGCCGTATTCATTTCTGCATATGTAATGGCACCTAGGACAGTGCCCGGTAATGATGGGCGGACAGGGGTAGGGGTTCCATTGGAGGGACTGCCAGAGCCATGGCAGAGGCCCTGGCTGAGGGTGGCCTGTGGGGGTTCAGCACAGCAGTGAGACTATACAGAGGAGAAGGCTGCGTTTTGGTGACAGCAGTGAGAGGAGGGCTGGCTTGGCGGAAGACCTGTGGGAGGAGCCCCTGTTCCTGGGCAGTGCAGAGACTGGAAGGGGCGAGAGACAACACGCGCTCCTGCCTGGGGAGGTGGGACCTCGCTGGGGCAGCAGCAGTGGCACACATAGACACCAGAGAGACACAGAAGAGGCTGCTGCTGGACTTGGGGGGGGACTTTGGGGATAGTTCTGCTAACAAAAAGGAGCAGGTTTAGAAGGAAATTAGTCATGTGTAAGAGAAAGATAATAGCCATTTTGTGTCAGGCCCTATGTGAAGCCCTTTGCCTTGTCTCATGGAATTCTCATTACAATCCAGCAAAGTAAGTATTGTCATTATACCAGTTCATGGATGAAGACCCGAGGCCAAAGATTAAGCCATTTGCCAAAAACCACAGAGGCAGTAAATGGTATTGGCAGGATTTTAGCTCAGATCTGTCTGACCAGAGTCCGTGCTCCCATCTGCTCCCCCACACTGCCTCCTGCGTTTCTTGGATATGGAATCTATTACATTTGACAGAACAAAAGTCACAAATATGGCTGGAGCTCTAGGAGAATGTGTGCCTGAGGTTGTAGATTTAGAGATTTTGAGCGTAGAGTAAAATTTGAAGCGATGAAGGTGGGTATTTTTCTAAATGAGAGAAGAGCCCCCAAATGGAAGAATAAGCCGAAGTGGGAGAGAGGGCCGGAGGGAGGAGACGTCATATGTCAGAGGCCGTGGAGAACTGGACAAAGGGATGAGCAGTGGCCAAAAGCCTTCAGTTTTGGGGAGAAGGAAATCTTGGTTGAGCTCGAGAGGGCAGTTTCCCTGATAGTATGGGGGCCAGACTATAAGGGTTGAGAACACAAATGAGGAAGTGAAAGAAACAGAAGATTTTTAGAGGGTCGGAGCCTTGAAACTCAGGAGGGACCAAGGACGTCATCAGGTGGAGCACCCTCTTCTCAAATGCAGAAACCGAGGCCCCGAGAGAGGAGTTTGCCCAGATCACAGAACTAGGTCTTCTGACACCCTTTCCATTGCATCCTGCTGCCTCCCTTGAAATGAAGGAGAGAGAGGGAAGAGAAGCGAAGACACGAGGATCTTAAGATTCAAAGACCCTCCGTGTTTGAGGCAAGAGGAAGCCTGGCTGAAGTGTGAGAGGGGTAACTAGGAAAAGAACCAGAGACCCAGTGCAGATCTTGCCTGTGGCACTTACTAGCTGAGGGCCTAGAGTGACTTCACCTCTCTGAGCCTCACTTTCCTCATCTGTAAAACGGGAATAATACCATCTAATTTCCGGGGTTGATGTGGGAATGAAATGAATAACCCACATAAAAAAGCTTTGTGAACCGAAGTACATATATGAGTCATGATAGAGAGGAGATGCCCACCTACAGAGCTTCTCAAAGGGTATGGAAGGACAGTGAGAAAATCCCAGTGGAGAAAGAAGAGACGTTTCTCTCTGTCACACCTACCGTGACGGTACCCTGGCCGCCTGTGTGGCGCTACGGTTGCTGGTGAGGTGGGAATGAGCCCACAGCACCTGAGCCGAGGGCCACTGCCAGACACTCGTAACTTGAGAAAGTCTTTGAATAGCGTCAGTGTCCAGCCTGCCCACGACCGTTGCCCATTCTCATTGCAGGTTAATTTTGTTGCAGCTATTGATGTGTACGAAGACGGAGAAGCTGGTCTGCTCTTGTGTTACAACTGTAAGTGAAGGCTGTGTTTGTATCTTTCTTTGCTAAAATTGACTGTTCTTTTTCTGGGTAATTCAAAGTGAGTTAACCTTAGATTGACCTGCTATATCGTTCATGTCCTGATTGCATCCAGGGTGCATCTAAAATTTGCATTCCTACCTGGACCTCCCAGTACCCCCCAGACCTGCTGGGGAGATGGTGCAGCAGCCGCTGCCTGTGGTGCCTTCTCTGGGATGTGGCCCCTCCGTGGAGGGAGCCCTTAGTGTGCTGTGTGCTGTGCTCAGTCTGCTCGAGTCATTGTCTCTCTAATTCTCAGGTCCCGTGACTGTCTGTAGTTTAGAGATGAGGCAACTGAGGACTGGAGGGGTGAACTGCCTTCCTCGAGATCATGCAGCTACAAAGTGGCAGAGCCAGGGTTCACACTGGCAGCCTTTTTGGCTGCAGCACCCCAAGTTTTTACTACGGTTACTATTCTACTTTTTTGCGATTTCTCAGGTGTTAATGCAATCAGCCTAACCTGGTGTATCCGGCCTCAGTGGGGTTAGTTTGGGGCAGGTGGCAGGGAGGTTTCAGGCAAACCGAAGGTACCAAATAGTGTCTTAGAAGGACTTTCAGCATTTCGAAACCTAACATTATACCTCAATAAAAAGGATCTTTTTAAGGCTAAAAGTAGTAAGATATTTTCTTGGATAAGGCTGCCCAGTCTAACTAAAACAATAAAACATATTTTTTCAGCTTAGAATTTTATATTTAGAGTGGTGATGCTGGTTCTATTACATGGGTCAGATATTTTGACTAATCTTTGTTTAATAATTATGGGAAAGCTATTTATCAGTAGAGAAATTTGGTAAACATCTTTCAATATGCAAGATTTATGAGGAATAAGTTAGGAGAACGTAGTCACAAGAAAGAACCTCTTCAACAATAAACTGCTCTTTTGGGGTATTTTATCCACAAGGTCTGTCTAAACCCTCCTCAAAACAGCGGGTCTTTAACAGCCCACTTGAGGAGAAGGGCCACGCTGCCCACGCTCCAGCGTGGGATCCTAGATGCCCTTGCTCAGTGGCCAGGCCGCTGCTGCTGCTGCCCTCTGTCCCAGGTTTACGAGACAAGAGGGGTAGGGGTCACACGTTTGAAGTCACTTCTGTAAGTTGTTTATCTCTTTAAAGTGTGATCTTTTTACTTTATTGAAAAATATATGAGAAAAACTTGTGGCAGAATGCTTTAAAAACTTACGTAGTTTTTTTCTTTTAACTGCTTGAAAGGATGGGGGGATTTTAGGTGGGAGAGAAGTTAAGAATAGAAAGATAGAACAGGTTTTTAGAATGAGAATGAATCCCAAAATGAAAAGGGAGCATGGAGACAAATGTGAATGATATCCTCTCTTTACCAAATTTGAAGCTTAGTGACTCCAGCAGCCAGCATTCCTGGGGACCAGAGTGGTCCACTGCTAGGCAGGTGTGGTTCCAGTGGCCTCTTCGTCCCATGGAGCCCCGTGGGAGTTCATTTCTCCTGGCTTTGATCATCTCCTGGCTTAGGCTCTGGTTTCATTTCAGGAGGGGAACAGTGTGTGTCTGTTTTCAGAGACCCACCAGGTCAGCAGAAGGTAATCTCTGAGTCTTTAGATCCCATGTGGGTCAAGGCCTTGGCAATCCCAGAGGCTCTCAGACCCGCCTCAGTCTTCCCCAAACTATCTTCTTTGGGTCAGGAATCTGGCTCTCGTTTCCACCTCCCTCTTTCTCCCAGCAGGTTGGCAGGTACCTGGCGAACAACCCAAGGAGAACCAGCTGGTTTTCCCCAGTTACCCAGGTCACTTCTCTAACACATTCCCCCCTACACACAGAGCACATTCATTGGCTTGTTTTATTCCATGTTCTTTTCTTGATCACAGACACCGGTACAATAAAGGCCCTTTCCAACAAAGTGCTGTAGAAAGATTTTGTTTCCCCCCAAATTTGAAGCTGATTTTTATCATTTATGTCAGTTCCTTTCTATTACAAAAAAACAAAGTAAAAGATAACTTTTATAAACTCAGAGTTTTGTATAGAGAAATTTTTATCTCAGATATGTTGAAGATGAAAATATTTTATAATAGAGGTTGTAACTTCCAGTTGCATGTTATATGAGAAAAATGTATTCGCAAGATAAACTTCAGGGGAAAAAAGTATAAGTAGTCCAATATGTTGATGATGTTCCTCTTTTCTTGTAATTAATCTCTATCTTGAATACCAGGGTCAGTCTTTGCCTAAAAAAAGAAAGAAAAGAAAATTTGGCTGTGACCTTAGCACACAGTAATGATTCACCTTTAATGCAAATAATAAAATTCAGTACTAAGGGTGAACTCGGTGTTTCTTGATGATGTTTTAGAGATAATCACACAGGAGAACTAGATTCTCAATGTGACCATATTTAACCTCACTAAGTCTTAACTTCCAGAAGAATACAAAACCTACTTCTCACGACTGTCGTGAAGATTAAACAGAATTCCACATGTAAAGCCCATAACACATTGCCAGGTACAGCAAGATTTTATTTTTCCTCCTTTTATTCCAGATTTATCAAAGTATTAATTCAGAATCCAGTTTTTAACCTCCATAGACTTTTCTACATACAGAAAGGGACTTTTCCTCAGAGAAATTTGATGTACAGTTAGAAATAGTATCTGTCCCCTGTTCTCCACTGGCTGGATGGGGAAGGCCAAAGGCGTGGAGGTCATGGACTCTGAGCTCCTTCCTGTACAGTGACATTCTTAGACTCCGGCCCCTCTCAGCGCCCCCATTCAGCTGCCCTTTTAAACCACAAGGGACGACCTTCTCTGTGCCAGGCACGCATTAGGATCTAGAGACACAACAGTGGAAGGCACTGCCAGGGACTGCAGTGAGCTCACAGTGTGGGGGAGAGCCAGGCACGGACGCCAGCACATTGATTGTGCACGTGCTTCCCAGCTCTGGGGTTCAAGAAACACGCTTCACTTACTCTTCTAAATCAATGAAGTCTAATCGGAGCCCCCTCTCCTCAGGTGCAGAGAACATCAATATTAGCTGTTGGGAGGGAGAGCCCCTGCTTCTCTGGTGTCGTTTGGAATCCCTGGGGCTTATTCAAGTGGAAAGCGGGGGGGGGCCTCTGAACTGCAGTCTGGGTTGCCTCATGCACGCCTGTGTGACCTATTGCTCAGGAGGGCAGCTCTACTCTGAGACAGGCTGAGGCTGGGTCTGACCCCGCTAGGCACATACACAGCCATCCCCTACCTACCCAGGATGCTGTGTGCTCAGGGAGCTCTGGTCTCCTCCAGCCCAAACCCCCTCAAACCCACCAGCAGTTTGCTCTCCCTGGTAGGAGTTGGGGTGGGACAGGGGAGTGGGGAGGAGATGTGTGTAAGGGACCTGGACCTTTAGAAACATGATGCTGCTCTGTCCTTCCTGTGTGGGGACAGGGAAAGAAGAGTCGTTCATTCATTCAGCAAGTACTTACTGAGCACCTATGTGCCTGGGGGTTTCAGCAGTGAATGAAATATACACAAATCCCTGTACTCATGGAGTGTACATTTTAAAGGGAGCAGGTAGACAATTAATAAGATAAATAAGAAAAATACCTAGTATGTTAAATGGTAAGTGCTAAGGGGAAATAAAGCAGGGGGAGGGGATGGGGTTGGCAGGAGTGGGGAGAGCAGGTCACCATTTAGAGAAGGTGAAAAAGGAAGGGGGCACTGGAAGATGAGCGGAGAGAAGACCTGAAGGGGTCAAGGAGCAGGATGTGAAGATAACCGGGGAGAGTAGTCTAGGGAGACAACAGCCAGTGTCAAGACCTAGAGGAGGGAACATTCTGGTATGTTTGAGGTGACCCCAAGATAACCATTATGGCCACAACAGAGTGAGTGAGGGTGTGACATCAGCAAAGAGAACCAGATTCAGGCAGGGCCTGGCAGATGAAAGGCCTTGGGATTTTACTCTGGTGAGTGACTGGAGGATTTTGAGCAAAGGGGTGACATGATCTGACTCAGGTGTAAAAGGATGACTCTGGTTGTGATGTAGAGAATTAACTGAAGCCTGTAAGGGTGGGGAGGCCAGTTAAGAGGCAACTGTACCCATCTGATGAAAGGTGACAATGGCTTGAACCAGAATGACAGCTGAGAAGTGGTCAGATGCTAGATGTGTTTTAAATATGAGAACCAAGATAATTTGCTGACGAATCAAATGTGGGATATAAGAGGAAGAGAAAAGGAAGACTCTGCAGTTTCTGGCATGAGCAAATGGAAGAATGGAGAATACCATTTACTGAGATGTGGAAACCTCTAAGAAGAGCAAGTGTGGGGGGCAAGACGAGGAGTTCAGTTTGGACATGTCAGTGCCTCCTAGACATCCCAGAGGAGACACTGAGCGATCGGCTGGATGTTCAAGTTGGGAGCTCAGGGGAGAGGGCTGGCTGGAGATACTCATTTGGGAGTCAGTAGCATGAGAGTCATGAGATTAAAGAGCTTACCCACTGGGAATTGGGGAGAGAGACAGGAGGAACCAGCAAAGTAGACTGAGGAGTGGCCAGAAAGACAGAAGAAAATGGGTGGAGTCCTGAAAGGCAGTGTTTAAGGAGGGAGCCATCCGCCGTGTCATTGCCCCAGACAGACCAAGTGAGATGGTTTGAGAACTGCTCTGGGATTTACAAGGGGAAGGGCTTTGGGAATCCTTGATGAGAGCAGCTGTCTTTGGGGCAGCAGTTGGGGCAAAGGCCTGATTGCTTAGGTCAGGAGAGAATGGGAAAGAGGAAATAGAGACGGGGCGTCCAGACAAGTCTTTCAAGGAATTTTGCTTTAAGGGAAAAAGAGAAAGGAAGGGTGCATAGCTAGAAGAGGGAGAGAGATCAAGGATTTTGTTTTCTGAAAGATGGAATAAACAGCAGGTTTTAAGGTGCTGGGAAAGATCCAATGGAGAAGGGAAACTGATGGCACAGGAGAGAGGGGAGCATTGCCTGAGGACGTCCCTGGGGAGGGGAAAGCTGGTGGGCCAGAGTGGGAGGAGGGAGGATTAGCCGCACCAGAGCATCCGGAGTCACGGGCAGGGGCCAGAGTGGGCACAGCAGGTGAGGGGCCCTACCATGCGAGATCCATGGGAGATCCAGGGTCCTTCCTGAACATTTGTTTTCTCCAGGAGCAAAGTCTTTAGCCAAGAGCGAGGATACTTTTTCTCCCCTCGTGGATCCATTGTAGCAAAGCAATACTGACCTGGTTAGTTTTTCCTAATAACTGACTCTGTTAGATAAACAATTATAAGACAGTATAGGATAACTGCATTACAAGGCACAGTGGTCACATCAAAGGAATCCCTAAGCCCCGATGGGGCAGGACATTCCGAAAGGATTTGACAGGGCGAGAGTTTCAAGAGCTGGCCTCCTGCTGCCATGGCCACCAGCCACCACGGTTCTTCCCACATCATAGCTTCTGATTCTAACACTATGGATGGGGAGCGACTGCTCAATGGGCATGAGGTTTTGTTTTAGGGTGATGAAAATATTATAAAATTAGATTGTGATTATGTTGTACAACCCTGTAAATATACAATCATGCATCGCTTAACAACAGGGATACATTCTGAGAAGTACATCGTTAGGTGATTTCATAGTTTTGCGAACATCATAGAGTGACTTACACAAACCTAGATGGCATAGCCTACTACACACCCAGGCTATATGGCACAAATCTTATGGGACCACTGTCGTATATGTGGTCTGTTGTTGACCAAAACAATGTTATGCGGCGCACGACTGTACTAAAATTCATTATAAATTATACACTTAAAATGGATGGATTTTATGGTATATAAATTATATCTCAATAAAGCTGTTTTAAAAAATAATTTAAAAATAAAACTGTATGGCTAAAATGTAATGGGCTTCTGGAATAAAAGGGACTTTTGTTTCTACATGGACTTTCTCACTCTAAGAGGATCTGAACCACCTGGACTTGTGTTTAAAGCTCGGAGCGGGCCAGGAACAGGGGAATTGAATTAACCAGGCCTTACTCTAATGCTGGCTCAGGTTCACCAAGGTGCTACTGGCATATGGCTTCAAGTTTTCCTAATAAAATGTAGGGGGGAGGCGGAGTCGACAGCTGCCACCGCACTTGTCCCGCTGAGTGAGGCTCAGAACACGATCTGCTTTGCGGGAGGGCTTCCTCTATCCAAGGGATGCTACCAAGTGTCCCTTCCTCTCCGCGGTCAAGCAGACCTGTGTTCTCCCTGACATAGTACTTGCGAGACTTGGGACAAGCTACTTCACCTCTCCTTGCCTCAATTTTCTCATCTGTAAAATGAGCACAATAATAGCGTCTACTTCATAAGGTACAGATTAAACAGGATGTTTTGAAAGCTCAGTGTCTGGCACCTAGTAAATTCTCCACAAATGGCAGCCATGATTACTTATAGTGGTACTATTACTCTGGCTCCGACTGCCTCCTGACCCTGAGACTCTGGCATCCAGCTGTTTACAAAGGATGAGCAGACAGGATGCTGTTCTTGTTGTCTGTTTTTCTTTTATCTAATTACAGTTATCTGAGTGTCGTCTCTAACAAAAATGAGTTGCTTTTCTTTCATTGCAGACAGTTGCATCTATAAAAAGGTTTGCCCATTTAATGGTGGCTCTTTTTTGGTTCAACCCTCTGCATCAGACTTCCAGTTCTGTTGGAACCAGGCTCCTCATGCGATTGGTAAGAAAAACCTTTCTTATAATGCTCTTCCCCTGCATAGATACATCTGAACTGTTCAGTCCTGTGTAAGCAAACTTGCTGGCTTCCTGCTAAATTGCCATAAATTGTGTGAGGATGGTGAATACTCAAGAGTGTTCTTTTTCTTCTTTAATTGTTTTCCATTTTGTTCCCTTTGGGGACTATTGTCTTCCACTTTTCCTCCCAGTTCTGAGCATGTGAGCATTTGAAAGCAATTAAATGTGAGTATCTTTCGGGATCCTTTCATTTCTGGGCCTTGCTTTCCTTTTTCTAAAATTCGAGAGCAAGATCTCCAGCTTTAACACTGACTGACTTCAGGGAGAAGCACAATGCATTCAGCGCCATTCTTATATATTTTGAAGCTTGAAAATCTAGAATCATAGAAACTCGGGTACTTTGCCATTGAAATGTCAGGACGTGAGTGGTGGTGCTTCGTGTCTGTGGTTCAGGATCCACAGCTGGCATCTGCCTGGTGACAGTCAGATCAGAGCCAAGAATGTTCCAGTTAGCACTGTTTTCCTCAAAGTACAAGTATTTGTTGACAGGTAAACATATGGTCCAGCTTCGATGACAGATTAAACAAGATGGTAAAAAAAGAGAGGAAGGATTGAAAATGGCGTTCAGGTTCTGAGCCACATGCTGGAGGTCCCTTGGGAGATCAAGGCGAGAGGTTTGGGTGTGGTAGAGTCACCAGGGTGAAGCCAAGTGGGTGAGTTCACCAAGGAGAGAATGCAGAGGGGATGGGCCGGTGAGGGGAGAGAGCAGGAGATGGCGAGTGAAAAAGGCAGAGGTGGCAGCACTGGGCAGCCAGGGCAGTTGTGGCGCCTGGAAGTCAGTGTGTCGTAAAAACGCTTTCAAGAAGAGGGGCCGACCTTTAACCAATAACACACCCACTGAAGCCGAGGGACACCGAGGGACCGTGAGGAATAAGACGCAGCCCCTGCCCAGACATACACGACAGGAGGAGTGACTGAGCGACAGGGACTGAAGAAGGAGTAAAGGCCAGGGTTTCCAGGCAGAACGGCATGTGCCAAAGGAGCGGGTGTGTCGTGCTGTAGTCTAGACAATCAGGGGGACCATCCTGTAGGACCTGAGCAGTGAGCCTCCAGAAGATCGGGTTGCGGGACTGCGGGAGGAAAGATGGCAACGAGAAATGGAGACAGCGCACATCTACTTAAAGCAGGGGCTTGGCAATCAAGGGGAGGCTATCTTAGGAGTGCAGGCTCTCTTAGAATTGGGGGACATGCCCCGTGAAGGAAGAAGAGGAGCAGCCAGAGGAATGGGAGAGATGGAAGGTTCTGGAGAAGTAAGAATGAATGTGGGGGAGTCCTGGCACCCCCACAGCCACAAGGCAGCCCGGTTTCCTTGCAGTCTGTGCTTTCCCGTACCTCCTGGCCTTCACCACCGACTCCATGGAGATCCGCCTGGTGGTGAATGGGAACCTGGTCCACACAGCAGTCGTGCCGCAGCTGCAGCTCGTGGCCTCCAGGGTGAGTAGCACTGGGGTTTTGTGTCTGCCTGCGGGGCTTCGGGAGCCCCTCTCAACCAGTTAGGCTGATGATGACAACACTGCTTGTATGTCAAAATGCCAAAAGGAGGATGAAAGAGCTGAAAACAGACTCATCATTTGGGTTTCCACGTGTGGCCCCTTTGGGCTTCAAAACACCCCTCCTTAGTTTTGTTAAGAGAGTCGTTCGGTGCTGGTGACAGTCGGGGACCACTCAGCTGAGAAGACCCCATCAGAGACTGGGTCAGTGGTCACCGTGCACTGAAGGACAGTCCAGGTCTAGAAAAGAGCTTGCAATATCGCTTTCTTCCTTTGCCGCTCTCTATCCTCAATTTGAATTCACATCCCATGAACTATGGCTAACTGATGAATCCATGTCTGGTAACAGAAGCTGAGCAAAACCAAGGGATGCAGGAATGAGGATGACTTGCCAAGGTGTCTTCTACTGCTGGCACATAATACAGGAGGTCTTGTTCTAGTCCCCTCCCCTGGGTCAGCCCCACGCAGGCTTCCCTGGCCCTGCCACTCTGGGCTGGTTCCCCTATGGCACCTTCTCCATCCCGACATGCCTCACATTTGGTGGTGGGTGACTATTTGTCTGCCCTCCCCACTACACTGACAGAGAGCAGGACTGAGCTGTCTCATTCCCCAACACAGTGCCAGTGGTGTGCTGGTAAATGTTTACCCACCAACTCCCCAGAAAATGGGTGTGTGTGTGTGTGTGTGTGTGTACATATATACACATACATATATATATATACATTAGTTGATCATAAATTTTACTGATATAAAAATTAAAATAGCTTACAATTTACAAAAAATAATAAAACATACAATGCTTTTTACTTTAAAGTCCACTTAGCCAGTTGGCTCTCACAAAATGCTCTTGTTAAAATGCTGAACTCTTTTATCTGTAACCAGCCTATGGTTGCAGCCCAACTGTGATTTTACGTTTGGAGTTATATCTCAATCCATTAATTCTCTTTCCAATAAATTTGTTGTCATTAAATCTGATATGTGATCCACTATTAAACGATTTCTCACCCCCATACAAATCATAATCATTAAACCAAAACTTCTTCCAGTTTCCACAGCCTCCACATACTTTTTTTTTTTGGGAGGAAGAGTCACCCTGAGCTAACATGTGTCACCAATCTTCCTCTTTTTTTTTTTTTTTTTTGGTGAGGAAGATTAGCCCTGAGCTAACATCTGTTGCCAGTCTTCCTCTTTTTTTGCTTGAAGGAAGATTAGCCCTGAGCTAACATCTGTGCCAGTCTTCATTTTTTTTTTTGGTGAGGAAGATTGGCCCTGAGCTAACATCTGTTGCTAGTCTTCCTCTTTTTGCTTGAGGAAGATTGGCCCTGAGCTAACATCTGTGCCCATCTTCCCCTACTTTATATGTGGGATCCCTCCACAGCATGGACTGACGAGTGGTGTAGGTCTGCGCCCGAGATCTGAACCCGAGGACCCAGGCCACTGAAGTAGAGTGTGCCAGACTTAACCACTACACCATGGGGCCAGCCCCAAGACTCCACACACTTTTAATTTTAATCTGCATTATTAACATTTTCTCCATCACTTTAAGTCTAGACAATCAACAAAACAACAAATCAAGCTCTGATTTGTAGCATCTGCCAATTTCTGTGGTGTAAAATGTCCCACCATGATTGATGTCAAGCTTCCCGTGTGATGCCATGGAACACAGAGTTGGGAGGAGATGTGCAGTAGCCATTAGTATCCAGTATTTCCACCTCACAGATACCATGATGTAAATAACCTCAAGAGCATAGGTAATAGTAACTGTAGTAAAATAATTAGGAGTGGTTGAAGTTTGATATTTAGTACCTTTGTTTTTAATAAAATTTATTTAAATTCAATAATGGCTGTGCTTAACAGCTGACTTGCAAAATCGCTGAAAATCGGCACTCGTGAGTCAATCCGAGCTGGCTCCAGCACACCACTGCGTCATCACCCAAGCCTGCATGTTAGGGGTGTGCACAAGTATGACCGTTGCACAATCAGTGAGTGAATGAGCCATTTCCCCGTCTGTAAAATGGCCCTGACTGAATCCCCAAATCCTTGCAGTTCTAACACTCCACGTGCCTGAGATTCCCGTGAGGAAGGTGTGTGATGTGTTTGTGTTTGCACAAGGTGCGTGGGAAATGGACTCTTTTCTATTGTGTATCAACAAATAGAGGAGGCAAAAGTGCGGGGTTTTCCTCTGGGAGCCCCCTCCCAGGCATGTTACTGCACTGCAGGCCCCCAGAATGTAGCAGCTACACGTGAGGAACAGTGGAAGCTTCGCAGTGATGACAGGAGGGCCAGTGGTGCAGGGCCTGTAACACCAGCAGCTCGGTCATGCTGTCTCTCTCTTTCCAGTCGGATATCTACTTCACAGCCACCGCTGCTGTGAACGAGGTCTCGTCTGGAGGTGGCTCCAAGGGGACCAGTGCCCACAACTCTCCTCAGACACCCCCGGGCCGAGAGACTCCAGTATTTCCTTCTTCCCTGGGGGAAGGTGAAGTCCAATTTTTACTGTCTTATTAATAGATGTTTTTAATACATTCTGATTTCTCTAGTTCATTGTCAAATATCGACACATGAGTACTGCCTAAGGAAGTCACTATTTAAAGCCATGAAAAACACTTGCAGTCTGAATGCATTAGTTGCATTCTTTTTTTTTTTTTTTTTGGTGAGGAGATCAGCCCTGTGCTAACATCTGCCAATCCTCCTCTTTTTTTGCTGAGGAAGACTGGCCCTGGGCTAACATCCGTGCCCATCCTCTTCCACTTAATCTGGGACGCCGCCACAGCATGGCTTGACAAGCAGTGCGTTGGTGCGCGCCGGGGATCTGAACCAGCGAACCCTGGGCCGCTGCAGCGGAGCGTGTGCACTTAACCGCTTGTGCCACGGGGCCGGCCCCTAGTTGCATTCTTAAGAAACCTTGTGATAACCAAAAAAGAAAAAAAAATCCCATTATGGAAACAATTATTTCAATGAGGAGAAGGGAGTTGAGGGCTAGAGAGATTTTGACTTGCCACAGCAAAGTTATTTTTCCTTCACGGATGTTAACGATACACTGGGTTTTTCTAGCTAAAAGGATATAGCCATCAAACCTACACATTACTCAGCACACCCAGTCTTTCACTCTAGCTGGCTTTGCCCCTGAATCCCAGAGGCCTTTGCTGTGGTTACCACTTTGCTCTGAACACAGCACTTTTCCCACCTTCTCACCACATCAGTCATCTTTATGGCTCCTCGTACCGATCAAGCACGGAGCTCCCCAAGCAGGGCAGCTGTTTGCTTTTCTTGTCTACTCTCTTCTCCTGTGCAAGCGTAACCAGAAGTGGGTGCACTTTATCCAATTTACCCTTGAAAACGATGCCCTTAAGAAACAAGGCTGTCAGGCACCCTCACTATTGCTCCTAATGAGACCTGGGAGATCAGCATCCGACATAAGATCTTCCTTCATGCTATGTTGAGGAACCAGAAATTTTCCTTTTGTAAATAATATGAACTTTTCTTAAAGTTTTGACGTTCTTTTCTTAATCATATTTCAGGTGAAATTCAGTCAAAAAATCTGTACAAGATTCCACTCAGAAACCTTGTTGGGAGAAGCATCGAGCGACCTCTGAAATCGCCCTTAGTCTCCAAGGTCATCACCCCGCCCACTTCCATCGGCGTTGGCATCGCTGCCATTCCTGTCACTCATTCCTTGTCCCTGTCCCGCATGGAGATTAAAGAAATAGCAAGCAGGACCCGCAGGGAGCTGCTGGGTAATGGCTCTCAGTTTTTGTGTTTTCCCTGTAAATATACCAGCTGGTTTTATCTTTGGATATTAATCATCCTCAAAACAATGAGTTAAAAAGAAACCTTCCCTCTAATGAGGAATTTATAAGTAAATTTTAGTGCACCCACACCAAGGAATACCGTACAGCTTACCCACCAACAAGGACGTGTTGATCTATATGCATTGGTGTGGAAAGCTTCCAAACCATGGTAAGAGGGTAAAAGGCAGTTTGTATACAGTATGTCTAGTCTGATACAATTTTTTAAAATATAAATATCTAAATATGTACGATCTCCTAGAAAAGTGTCGAGAAGGATTGACATCCTGCAGTTCTCAGATGACATGTTATATTTGTCTATCCAGAAGTGTAAATTCACCACGTTTTTGCATATTTGTGTTACAGTTCAGTTATCGCAGCTCGCAGCCCCTAGACCATGGGGCAGGCCTGGAGGGAAGGTACAGATGCAAGATATTGGTTATGCCCTTCTCCCTTGATTTACAGGCAGGCGGCCAGAGCAGAGAAACATAAAGCACTGTGATAATGTGAAAGGCTAGACTGTTAGAGAGCTTTTTGTTCAGAATTGTGAGAACAAAATGAGGAAAAATGGAAGTGATGTGTTAAACGGTTTGAAACTTGAATTGGGATCTGCGTGGCCTAAAACTGTGAGGACAGTTGGCCTAAGCACACCTGCGCTGCAGTAACGTTTCCTGAATGACTGGACATGGGGATCTGGCCACCTGACAGGCAGGCTCTGACCTTGGCAAAGTCGGTTGGCTTTAGAAGGTAGTCCCTTCCACTGTGCTTTTACGATATGTGTATTGCAGGGGCCGGCCCCGGGATGTAGTGGTTAAGTTCGGCACACTTCACTTCAGCGGCCTGGGTTCGAGGGTTCGGATCCTGGGCGCAGACCTATACCACTCATCAGCCATGCTGTAGTGGCATCCCATGTACAAAACAGAGGAAGATTTGCACAGATGTTAGCTCTGGGCTAATCTTCCTCAAGCAAAAATAGAGGAAGATTGGCAATAGATGTTAGCTCAGGGCGAACTTCCTCAGCAAAAATAAATAAATAAACTAAAATATGTATATTGCTATTTTTAACCCAGTATTCCCTATGAAAGCTTCATCTGCCAACCACTGTTACAAACCTCTGTGCTTTTCAGAAATTGAACCTCTGAGTTGGAAAATTATAGTTTCCAGTGGTAGAAAGACTCTTCTGAGTCTTTTTGTTTCAATACATATATTCTCTATAATAAAAAAAAAACCCTTCCACCAACAAGAAAGCCAATTATTTAAAGATATATATTTTATCATCTTTCTTCCTGACTCTAGCCCAATAATGCACCAATACCCAACCAAGAAAAAGGCATGTTCTGTCTCCAGGGCAGCCCTGTGGTAACGACCCTCTGACCTCTGATTCTCTCCTGTGATCCAGGCCTCTCCGATGAAGGTGGACCCAGGTCAGAAGGAGCACCAAAGGCCAAATCGAAAGCACGGAAGCGGTTAGAAAGCCAGGGAGGCCCCAAGCCAGGGACAGTGAGATCAACGAGCAGCGACAGGTAAAGAGGGGGAGCAGCCCCCAGCGGCCCCCGTGCAGGGTGGTGGCCCTTCAAGTCACAGCACTGCCCACGAGGCCCTTTCTGCTGACTGATGACACCATGGGCTGGCCCCTTGACAAGCCACAGCTGAGGGTCAGCGTCCAGCTCTTCTCTGAGGATCTCCAGAGAGCACAGCCCGCCAGGGAGGGCCCTGACAAATGGGCAACCTCACTAGCAATCCAACAAGTGCTCATCAAAATACATTAAGGGACTTTTTTTTTTTTTTGCTCACCAGATTGACAGAGATTTTTTTTGAAACAAAAATGCTCAATGAGAATGACAGGAAATAGGTACTCTCCAATACTTGTGGTGGGAATATAAACAGGTACAGCCTTTCTGGATGGCAGTTCAGTATCATATGTCAATGAATATTTGTTGAAGCCGACTGATTTGTGAGTGGAGCCCCTAAGATTCTGTCCCTCAAGCACCATCATGCATGCTCCTGTGTGGAGAGCAAGGGGACACATGTCCAGGCTCCATTAATTCACTCAGCACACATTCTTGGAGCACCTGGCACTGAGCTGGGTGTTGGGGATATGGAGATGACCTTTAGGGGGTTCACAGGCCAGTGGGGAAGGCCAAAAAGGACATCCTAGGAATTAGAGCATTCCAGAGTGGCAGGTGATGCAGAAGAATGAGGGGTTCCACACACCCCACGCCTGGGGCAGGGAGGGTCTCAAACATCAGGGAACCCCAAGCCATGCCTCATAAATCAAGTGAGCATTGGCCTAGCGAGAGAGGGGCAGCACGCACTCATGCTTTAATCCCACAGACTCTTATTGAGCCCCTCCTACGTGACAAGGCCTCTACCCTCGTGGACTTTACATTCTAGTGTGGAGAAACAGACAGTAAACCTATAAACAAATAAGCATATTAAATCATTTCCAATAATAACAAGTGCTGTAAGGAAACTGAAAAGAAGATAAGTGATGGGGGTGGGGTGGATAGGTCTACTTTGAGGAGGGGTGGCATCAAGGAAGGCTTCTTTGAGGAAGTGGCATTGGGACAAGGTTTGAATGAATGAGAAACAGCCCCTCTGACAGCAGGGCCAGCAGGGGCAAAGGCTGGAGAGAGAGAGAGAGAAAGAGAGAGAGAGGGCTGGCCCGTTGACACAGTGGTTATGTTTGTGTGTTCTGCTTTGGCCACCTGGGGTTCACCGGTTCGGATCCTGGGCGTGGACCTACTCACCGCTCATCAAGCCATGCTGAGGCGGCGTCCCACATGGAAGAACTAGAAGGACCTACAACTAGGATATACAACTGTGTACCGGGGCTTTGGGGAGAAAAAAGAAAAACAGGAAGATTGGCAACAGATGTTAGTGCGGGGCCAGTCTTCCTAAAAAAAATTAAAAGATATTATTGAGAAAAATATTTTTTGAAAAAAAGAGAGAGCGTCCCGAGGGCAAGAAAAAATAGAGGGGGCGGGGGTGGGCCGGGAGGAGGCTGGAGGGGTCAGCAGGGCCAGGGCCTGTGGATAGGAGTTTCAGCCTTGTCCTCAGGCATGGGGAGCCAGGGTGGGGTCCTTTAGGCAGAGAGTGACATTATCTGGATTTGAACTTTAGAAAGATAAATAGGGCCGGCCCCATGGCTTAGCCGTTAAGTGCGCGCGCTTCGCTGCTGGCGGCCCGGGTTCGGATCCCGGGCGCTCACCGAGGCACCACTTCTCCGGCCATGCTGAGGCTGCGTCCCAAGTACAGCAACTAGAAGGATATGCAACTATGACATACAACTATCTACTGGGGCTTTGGGGGAAAATAAATAAATAAAATTATTTAAAAAAAAAAGATAAATAATGCCTCACAAACACCTCCTGTGTGGCATTGGCGTTAAAACTCACAACTGTCACAAGTTTACAAGTGACAGTAAAATCAATGAATCACCAAAGTAGTCATTCATAAAAGTTTACTGTGCACACAGCAAAAAGACTGCTTGCAAACTGGAAGCACTCACACCAAAACGTGGAATGAGGCTCAGGGTATGTGGTTATAAGGCAGCTTATATAGTAGGAGGCCGTGACTGCCTGTTCTTCACAGTGACTGGTTATAATACTAGAATTTTCTTAAATCGTAGGGACTTGGTCAGTGGTTACCTCATATCAACCTTGGGAAACAGTTCAAATTTTGCTTATGATTTCCTGAGGAGTAAGCAAGAAATGACCAGGTCAAGTTAGTCTTGCAAAATAAGCTAAACTAAACTTTGTATGACTAAACTAGTTTTGTCTGCTCAGGGAATTTTCTAGATTGGTCTCCGTTTGTTTTTTAACACAACAACCCATGAGGTAGGGCTGTCTGACTGGAGAACCCAAGCTCTGTGGGGGTGGGGGGTGACTCCTGCACTTCCCCTCCCTCCCCCACGATGGATGGGGGATGGGGGAAGACAGGCTTATGAGCTCAGATGCGCAGGAAAATGCCAGACAGAATAGGCCCAGTTCAGTGGTGATCCTTTTACGGTGACTCTTCTCTTCTAGGATTACTTCCGGCTCCTTGGAAAGTCCTTCTACTTCCGAAGCCAATCCCGAGGGGCGTTACCACTCAACAGGCTCTGACCAGGACCCTGTGGCAGACAGAGAAGGCAGCCCGGTCTGGGGCAGCAGCCCCTTTCAGCTCACAGCTTCCTCAGATGAAGACATCATTGACTTGAAGTAAACAGAGTCCGAATCGAGTTTGCCATCTTTAATTTTCTTATGGAGGTTTACACTCTTTAACCAGTTCTGACATCCTTTCTCAACAAAATGTGGCTTTTAGCCTGTCATGATCTATTGGACCAAACCTTCTGCATACTCGGCCAGTTTGGGTCACTCTCTAATGTCCAGTGCCATCTTTCTTGACCTTTGTTTCTTTCTGTTCAGGAACCATCAGTCCCCTTGTAATAAAGGTGGTAGATTTCATTGAGGTTTTAGATTGAAACTTTGAATAAATCAAAAATGTTCATTCTTATTTACTGCAACCTTCTCTTATATTTTATATACTTAGATGGAAAAATTATTTTTTCATTAGTTTTGATTTATGTCACATAATGTGTTTCTTTTATAAAGAAAAGCCATTGCTTTTAAATTTTATTATAAATAAGTTTTCTTTCTGCACCTTTGGCCCCGGTTACTGTTTCAGTTCACTGTGATCGGAACCAGCTGCGTTCCTGCCTAGAGACTTTTGAGAAAAGCTGAATGGTTGGATCTTAGACACTCCTGCTTCTTCCTCCTTGTGTCTCACAAAAAATAATAAGGTATAGGAGCTTGTTAAGTCTTAAGATTATTTTGTTTGGTTTTCTGGTTACTCTGAAATCATATAACCAGGGAACAGTTACTCCTTGTCATTGAAATCATCACTCTCAAATTCCCTCCTCTTGTTCGGGTCTGCTTTGCACTTTCACCTGAACCAAATGATTATCCTTCCTCTTGTCACTTATCTGCCTTCCATGGCTCCCTCCTCAAAGTGAGAAAATGTGGGTTTGGCCAAGTGCAAATGAAACAGCAAAACGTCAGCCTTTAGCCAGGGGAGAGCAAAGCGGGAAAGTCTAGTTTCACTGACACTGTAAAAATTTTAATCTGTGTGAAGAAGGTAATTTACCTTTGGCTTTAGTCTGATGGATTCCACCTTATTATCTCTCTTCTTGCCTATATTACCCATCAAAAGAAACTTGAAATCATTTCCCCTGTTAAAGTGGCTCTGAGGAGGTTTTCTGCAGGTCTTCTCCATGAGTGCAGAGAGCTGTGATTGACATGAGTTTGACCTACAGACTTGACAGGAGCTGGGATCCTACCTTCTAGCTCCCCTCTCTGCCTATTGCACAAGTGATTCAACGTGATGAATCCAAGCTGAGGGCTGCCTGGTTCCCTTCAGCAGAAGGCAAGAGTAATCAAGACAGTGCTTTTTAGGGCTGCCCAGGTGGGGTGTTAATCACCAAACATGTCTTCTCATATCTTTACAGCATTCCGCACTCCCATTCTTCTTTTGCGTTTTGTATGCCCTTCTCATATATAGGGCAGAACATATGGTTGACTACATACTGGATCTCGACATCACCAAAAGTTTTGTGAATTAGGTTTTATTATTCTTGCTTTTCAAATAAGGAAACCGAGGTTAAGAAAGGGACAGTGATTTAAACCTGTGAGTTCTCTGACCCCAGAGCTGTGCTCTCTCCCCTGTCCACCCTACAGAGCCAGGTCTTGTGTCAGTTGGATCTGGCTGGTGTTTTTCATGTTAAACTAATTTGTCAGCTTTATGAGCTTGTATGTGTGTTTTTCCTGTCCTCTTTTTTTTCTGAAGTTTCTTGCTTCTCAGCCTGGAATAGAAAAACCAAGGGCTATTTAGACCATTCTTCCCAAGAGACTGGCAGCATCAGAGCCACCCCATGATTCGACAAGAGTCACAGATCTGAGGAGAAAATGTAGAAAGGGCGAGAGATGGACCCTACTAAACAGACTGATGTGCTTAGCTTGGAAAAGGGGGCAGGAGGCTGCTCTGGCAGCGGTATCTGCTTATGAAGGCCAAGATATGAACACTCATGGGAAGGGAGACCACCGGCCAGAGGGCAGGAGCAGGTTTGCAAGAATCCATAGCTCAGAGGGCTGGCTGGCCCTTGCTGGGCTCACTGGAGCATCCTGTCTACATAAGCCTCTCTGCATGCAGCAGTCTGCCCACCGAGTCTGAGGCATTCATCCACTCTGCAAACACCAAGTGCCCACTGTCTGGAGGAGGAGGTCACGTCCATTGGGGGACAGAGAGAAGCAAACAGGTGGTCACAAAGCAGTGATGATTGCTCTGATAAGAATTTATAAGTGGAGCACAAGATGCCAGTGGAAGCACAAAGGGGGGGGTCCCCTAAGTCTTTAAAGATAGTGCAATCAGGTGACTGCACTAGACCAAACAACTATCTTAATCACACTGGCTAGCGTTTGAGTGCTTCCCATGTACCTGGGCTTTTATATACATTGCCCCTACTCAAAACTCTGCTGAAGATAGCTATTGTCTTCCTCACTTAGATGTGAGGAAACGGGCCCAGCAAGGGCTTAGAAGCCAAGCCTCTTACTCTCAGATCCCTGGTTCTTTCCAGAATTACACAGCCCTCCACACAGCTGCCTGCGCCCAGACAGTGTTGGGTACAAATGGCCAGATTCTAAAGAGCCCTGACCTCATCATCCTCACCTCCAGCAGTGTCTTGGGTGCACACGTAGAGAGGTTGGCTATTAACATGCGCAAGGTCTCAAAGTTGAGAGGTATTAAGATGAAGATTCAAGAGTCAGGATTACCTGTCGAGTGGAACTTAACAGGGAGCGTGGAGCTCACCATTTAAGCCCAGATCGGTCACACACGTGCGGCATGGGGACCTCCCCGCGCCCCGCCCCCACACTCACACGCAGGTCCTCCGCGTCTGGAGGTCCTAGTCGTCGTCGGCTCCGTAGCCGTCAGCAATCTGGGGGCCCTGAGTCGTGACCCGCACGGAGGTGGGAGGCGGCGCGCAAAACCACGCCTCAGTCCCCCTGCAGCGCAGCAGGAGCACGGGGCCAGGCTCGGAGAAGAGAGCAGCCCAGGACAGTCGTTTGGAGGCGTTCTGCCCTGAGGCTCTCAGTGGGCAGTGGGCCAGGCAGATGGTGCAGGCTCCTCCAACCCAGGCCCCAGGGCAGCAGTTAACAGAGCAGGAACCTCAGACCGGATCAGGGAGGACAGCAGCCGGGAGTAGGGGCGGGAAGTCCTGGGCTTGGCCCACGTGCTCCGCCTTTGTGCGGCTCCTAACCCGGTTGGCTGAAGCTCGATTGCGAGGCAGCTCCAGGCACTAGCCTTCCACCCTCATTGGCCGGCTCAGCTTGAGGCAGCTTTCTGATCCCGCCTCCGGGCTCGCACCACACTCCTATTGGATGGTTGTGCCCCAGGCCGAGAGGCACCTCCAGGTACAAACTCCGCCCCGCCTATACATTGGATAGCTCCTTCCTAGGGGCGGTTCCTGCGTGCTTCGCCAACCGGATCTTTGCTTCCATTGGCCGGCTTTGATTTGAAGGGCGGCTCCTAGTGCAGTCGCTGACTCCGCCTCGCGTTTCCATTGGCTGCTCCCAGTCCCGTGGCCATCCAGGTCCCGCCCCCTCGCCCGCCATTGGCCGGCTCTGCGGTGAGAGGCCGGTGCCGGCCGCACTCGCGTGGCCTGTGGCAGTTCGGCTGTCAGGGCGGACGGAGCAAGCGTTGGCCGCCGACATGACGCCTGAGGATCAGGAGACCCAGCCGCTCCTGGGGCGGCCCGGCGGCAGGTGAGCGGGCGGAGGTGGGTCCCGGGCCCGGGGGCGCGGCCTCGCTCCTCCGCTGCGCCCAGGCCGGCGCCGCTCACCGACCGCCCGTCCCCGCAGCGCTCCCCGCGGCCGCCGCGTCTTCCTCGCCGCCTTCGCCGCCGCCCTGGGCCCGCTCAGCTTTGGCTTCGCGCTCGGCTACAGCTCCCCGGCCATCCCGAGCCTGCAGCGCGCCGCGCCCCCGGCGCCGCGCCTCGACGCCGCCGCCGCCTCCTGGTTCGGGGTGAGGCCTCGGGCTCACCCTCCACCCCGCCTGGGACCCTCCTCCTCCACCCCCAAGCCGGGCGCCGGGACCCTCTGCGCCCGCCTCCACGGTGGTCACTGGGCCCCTCCACGTCCACCTCTTCGGACGGGCGCCGGGACCCTCCCCTTACCTGCTTCGGGCGGGCACTGAGACCCTCCGACCAGTACGTCCCGGCTCCCCTGCCAGCGGTCGCCTTCTCCCCGCCCTCCAGCCAGGGACCCCCCCTCCCCTTCCCTCCGAGGCCGCTGGGGGTGGGGTGGAGGGCGAGGTAGGGTCGCGGCCCGTCCTCACTCGGCGGTCGCCCCTGACCCCCAGGCCATCGTGACCCTGGGCGCCGCGGCGGGGGGCGTGCTGGGCGGCTGGCTCGTGGACCGCGCCGGGCGCAAGCTGAGCCTCCTGCTCTGCACCGTGCCCTTCGTGGTCGGCTTTGCCATCATCACCGCGGCCCAGGACGTGTGGATGCTGCTCGGGGGCCGCCTCCTCACCGGCGTGGCCTGCGGCATTGCCTCGTTGGTGGCTCCGGTGAGTGTCCCCCAGCCTCGCGCCCTGGGACCCAGGAGAAGGAGCAGACCTGGGGCATGGTTCTCCCTGGCTGCGGCTTCTTGGGGGCCTGGCCCCTGCGTCTTATCTGCTTTATCAGAAACGTGAAGTTCTTTGTCCACGCACAACTAGTCAGTGGTGCAGCTATTACTCAAACCCAGGATTGTGCCACTTAACCAGGCCTCTCTTTCACTCTACAAATAAGACAGCATCGGGGATGGTCAACGGCAGCCTCACACTATGGCTTAGATGGCCCCTGTCATTCAGACCACTGACTACAGTTTAGCAGGAAAATCCGGTTCTGGTTTGTCCTCAGGGGCAAAGTCTACTGGGACCTGCTGCTCCCCAACCAGTCCTCCAGCTGCTTCCGGCTCACTGTCTCCTGACCCAGCACTGCCCAGGCTGACTTTGCAGCTCTACACACCTGGGTGAAATCCTGGCTCTGCCACTGACAGGGCAGAGCACCTCTCTGGGCCTCAGTTTCCTCCCCTGTAAAATGGGAACCGTGGCATTACCTCATGTGATGGTTGTGAGCATTCAGTGAGACTCTGCACATACGGCCCTGGCACGGTTTGTGGAAGCTCTTGGACCTGGCAGCTGGCATTGCTGAGTGACCAGTGGACTGCTGCTGGGCGTTGGCTTTGATGATCAACCACCTACCCCCAACCTGGTCAAGATGGAAAGCAGCAGCTCAAGGTCCTCCCTGGTCATCCCCTTGCACCTGCCACTCATTTCACGGCATTTGCTGGGCAGCAGGCAGCAGCTGGATTGGGTTTTATGTTTTTGGTTTTTTTATTGGGCAGAAACACATCTGTCTTAATCATGAGCATAAGGTATGGAATACCCTAGAAGTGCAGGAAGCCTTTCTGGCCCCTGAGCCCAGAGGGACCAGTGACATCACTGGTAGCGACTGAGGTGAAGAGTTCCTGCTTTCACTCCAAGGGCACCTCTCCAATTGTGGTCCTTGGGCCAGCAGCCTGGGTGTCACCTGGAGCTAGTTAGAAAGGCAGAGTCTCAGGCCCCACCCCAGACTGCTGCTTCAGAATCTGCATTTTATCAACGGTATTCATACAATTAAATGAAAGTTTGAAAAGCTCTGTGCCCTCCCCACACACACATGCACACAGCAGCCACGTGTATACCCTTAATCCCTTTAAACCTGCTGCACATCACTTGGTGGGGGGCGGGGAGCGTGGGGAGGGCTCTGCTGACTTGGGACCTGCAATTAGGGGCCCTCTAGGCCTGCAGCAGCTCCAGTTGAGTCTCCGCTCGGCTCTGATTGGCTGAAGCTTTTCAGTTTTAAGAACGCTGCGACCCCAAGTAAAGTCTCATCTTAATTGCTGACAGGTCTATATCTCCGAAATTGCCTACCCTGCGGTGCGGGGGCTGCTGGGCTCCTGTGTGCAGCTGATGGTCGTCACAGGCATCCTCCTGGCCTACCTTGCAGGTACAGTTTTCACCTTCTCTCTTGATCCCTGTTAGTGGCTGCGTGGCCGTTTTACAGATATAGAAACTGAAGTTCAGAGAGGTCAAGAGACTTGCCCGAGGTCACACAGCCAGTGCCCAAAGTGCCAGCTTCCCAGACTGCCTTCCTGAGACCTTGGGATATGTGGATCTTGTGACTAAGTTCCAAAGAAAGCTGGAGAAGGTGATTTCTCATGTTTCTAGGGTGGAAGCCCATTCCAGGGGTATGGGGCAGGCTGACTGGTTAGGTAATGTAATGACAAACTGAGGATTCCTTGGGGGGATGGGGCACCCCGAAAATCTTCAGCCCAGGAGCTTGGAGGACCCAAGCCTATCTCCCTCAGAAATATCAGTGCTGGATTTGCAGCATGAAAGAGGTGGGGTCCAGGGGACCCGAGGATCAGGGCTGGGGCCAGCATGAGGAAGCTTCCAGAGGCAGACATGTTTTCACCAGAACTGGGGTAGAAAGAAGGCAGGCTTCAAATCTGACAGTCCCAGGTTAGAGGACGGCCTCTGGAACTTACTAGCTATGTGACCTTGGCCTAGTCACGCTGCCCTGGGAGCCTCACTTTCCCATCTTTAAGTGGAGACAACTCCAGCTAGTCTAAGGCTGCTGAGGGACTAAATTAAGTGACACATGAAAAGTGCCCACTTACCATCCTAACTCCAATTCAGAGTGCTGCCAGCATCTGGCTGCCCTGGGGCCCAGCAGTGCCAAAGCCCCTGCCGTGTACAGACATTGACATTCGGGACACACGTGTGGGTGTTGATACGCCCATAGAATTACCTCCAGTTCATCACAATCTGCACTTTCTTTTATTTATTTATTTTTTTGTGAGGAAGATCAGCCCTGAGCTAACATCCGTGCTAATCCTCCTCTTTTTGCTGAGGAAGACCAGCTCTGAGCTAACATCTATTGCCAATCCTCCTCGTTCCCCGCCCCCCCCAAAGCCCCAGGAGATAGTTGTATGTCATAGTTGCACATCCTTCTAGTTGCTCTATGTGGGACGCGGCCTCAGCATGGCCGGAGAAGCGGTGCGTTGGTGCGTGCCCGGGATCTGAATCCGGGCCGCCAGCAGTGGAGCGCGCACACTTAACCGCTAAGCCACGGGGCCGGCGCACAATCTGCACTTTCACTGATCAATTTCTGTGAGTTTTGATCCACTGGCGTTCACTGAAAAGTCTCCCCAACTCTGTCCCCCTTCCTCTCCAAAGGAGCCAGCCTTGCCTGCTGGTGGCCCTGTGGAGAGAGTCTGTGCGTGTGTGAGGTCTACGCGTATTTATTCTCCCCCCACTTCCTTTTAGACAAGTAGGGCCATATCACACCACGTCCATACATAGCGAGCGCCTCATTCTTTGTTTAATGATTACGTAAATATTCACAGAGCAAATGTAGCATAATGGTATACCCACCATCATTTCTACAACGTTTATCAATAATAATGACAATATCAGAACAAACACGAGGGTAGCCATGCAGAGCTAGTGAGGTCCCACCCTTTAAACTGAGTCCCTGGGGTTGGTGAGGGGGCAGGCATTCTCCAAGAAGGGCCAGGCTGGCTCACCCCGGCTCTGACGTCTGACACCCCCCACCAGGCTGGGTCCTGGAGTGGCGCTGGCTGGCCGTGCTGGGCTGCGTGCCCCCCTCCTTCATGCTGCTGCTCATGTGCTGCATGCCCGAGACCCCACGCTTCCTGCTGACTCAGCACAAGCGCCAGGAAGCCATGGCCGCCCTGCAGTTCCTGTGGGGCTCTGAGCAGGGCTGGGAAGAGCCTCCTGTCAGGGCTGAGCACCAGGTGAGGGGCTGGAAGCCAGAGCTGGGGGGAGGCGACAGTGCAGCCAGGGGAGGTGCACGCGCACACGGGCAGTGTTGTCCTGTGTACGAGGGAGCAAAGGCCTGCTCAAACCCCACTACTTGGCTGGGCCCCAGCCTCGATCGTCCCATCCCAGGAAGAGCAAGGCCAGGCCTGGGTCAGAGGGAAATGCACGCGCAGACTCGAGGACTTGGATTTTAAATGGGGAGTTGTGGGGCAGAGGAAAAGATTGAGTCTCTGTCGCTCACCTGCTTTGTGACCTTCCCACCTGTAAGCCTTAGTTTCTTCATCTGTAAAGCGGGAGTCATAGCGTGTGCATGGTGGTGGTGAGGATTCAGTGGGCTGGGAAAGGCATTCAGCCCAGGCCCAGGCCCCAGGCTGATGGGATTCTGGAACCCCTGGCTCTTTGCCCTGTAATCTTTGTGGCTCCCCCAACAAATCAGGAAGGGGCATGAGGAGGTGAGGATCTTGCCACGCTACAGCTGGGGAGGCCAAAGTGAGGCGAGGACCTGTCTGGACCTGAGGCCCAGGACAAGAAGTGAGCTGAGGCTCACTCTCTCCACCTGGACTTAGGACGGTGGGCTCAGAGGCAGGGTGCCTCTCGGGGGAGGGTGGAGAGAAACACTGATGCCCGGTCTCTGTCTGAGCAGGGCTTCCACCTGGCCCAGCTGAGGCGTCCTGGCATCTACAAGCCCTTCATCATTGGTGTTTTGCTGATGGCCTTCCAGCAGCTGTCAGGCATCAACGCTGTCATGTTCTATGCGGAGACCATCTTTGAGGAGGCCAAGTTCAAGGTAGAGAGGCTTCTGCCCTGACCTGCCTCATCTGGATGCCATGTGGCTGGGGCCCAGTCCTGGGGTCTTTGCCCTAACCCCCTCGGCCCATCTCCCCAGGACAGCAGCCTGGCCTCCGTCGTCATGGGTGTCATCCAGGTGCTGTTCACGGCCGTGGCAGCCCTCATCATGGACAGAGCTGGGCGGAGGCTGCTCCTGGCCTTGTCAGGTAAGGCCCGAGGCTGCTGGCTCAGCCCTATGTGTGGGGGGTGGCGCGGGCCAGGCTCCCCACTGGAGGCTAGAGGGTCTTTGCTGAGGCCACCACGTTGCGGGAGTAGGACAGCCGAGCATCCCTGAGAACAAGGCGGAGATTTAACGGGAGCTCTCACTGAACGTTCGCTCCAGGCCAGGCCTGTGCTAATGGCGTCACCGCATCATGCTTTAACCTTTGCAATGAACGTAAAAGAAGGCGCCATCAGGGGCCCAGTTTACGATGAGGAAACTGAGGGTCCGGGAGGTGAAGTGACTCGGAAGCTTGTGGTCTTTTTGGGCAATTGACTTACCTCTCTGAGCGTCGGTTTCCCCTCTGTGAAATGGGCGTAATGGTGGGCCATTGTGAGGATCAGGAGACGATCCACGTGTGCCAAGGCCCTCCACGTGTGCTGAGGCCCACGGAGCACTTGGTACTGTCGGGGACGTGGGGCTTAAAATAAATAGTGCTGCTGCCACTGTCACTGCAGCTCCTGCTTCCTCCGGCCAGGGAGGGTCTCCTTCCGGAGCTTGGAGTTTGCTGTGATTTGAGGTCCAAGCCGGGGCTGGTAGAGCCGGGGTGGGTGCTGCCCAGTTAGGGCTCCCAGATACTGCTCACTGCCCCTCTCAGAGGCATCCAGGCTACATGGCTATGGCCACACTGCACTGGGATTCCAGCCCCATGTGCCACACGCCTGGGCTGCGGCCGCTTCCCCTAACGTCCTGCCCCCCACCACCCTCCGCTTGTAGGTGTGGTCATGGTGTTCAGCACCAGTGCCTTTGGTGCCTACTTCAAGCTGACCCAGGGTGCCCCCAGCAACTCCTCGCACATGGACCTCCTGGCACCCGTCTCCATGGAGCCTGCGGAGGCCAGTGTGGGGCTGGCCTGGCTAGCAGTGGGCAGCGTGTGCCTCTTCATCGCTGGTGAGAGGGGGCTCTGAGAGAGGGTGGTGGGGGCCAGTGGGGACGCCCTGTCACCACCAGGTTCCTGCAGCTCCCAGCAAGTCCAGGCCTACCTGGCCTCATCTGTCCAACATGTAGGTCCCCAGCTTTGCGTTTATAGCTCTGACCACGTGCTAGGCACCAAGCTAAGCCCTTCTCTGCTCCTTCCACTGCATCCCCACAACACCCCTGTGAACAGGCCCCATCATCATCCCATTCTATAAAGAAAACCCTGACACGTATGAAGTGAAGGGACTGGCCCAAGACCTCACAGCAGGAAGGCACAGAGCTGGTGGGCCCAGACTGGAGTCCAGGCCCCTTCAGCCCACGGCCGGGCAGCCCTGCGAGGCTTCAGCCCAGGGGGTCTGCAGCTAGCCAAGGGGTCCAGCCCCTGTGGGCTCTGATGTCTGTCTTGCTCCCACAGGCTTTGCTGTGGGCTGGGGGCCCATCCCCTGGCTCCTCATGTCTGAGATCTTCCCTCTGCACGTCAAGGGCGTGGCCACCGGTGTCTGTGTCCTTACCAACTGGCTTATGGCCTTTCTGGTGACAAAAGAGTTCAGCAGCCTCATGGTGAGTGCAGGCCGTGATGGCCTCCCCTTCATGCAGTCAACAGAGAAGCACTTTTTAGAATTATTGTCCTTGCAAAAGGTGAAGGGTCAGTGGCCTTGCATGCAGGCTGAGGCCCCACCATCCGGGGACACCAGCCGTCTTGGTCAGGGGTAAGGGGGAGACGAGACAGGCCGCGGCAGGCCAGGATCCCAGGCTGTGGCCGCTCGGGGCCTTCAGGCTGTCTTGGTGGTTGGGTAGCAGGGCTGGCCTCCCCCATTGGACATGGACTGGGAAGGGGGGCTGTCAAGGCATTCGTCCAGGCATTCACTCCCCCCAGGTCTCCTGGAACATGCCGTGTCCAGGCCTGTTCAAGGTGCTAGAGATGGCAATGACTGAGATGGACAGGGTCCCCTTTATGCAAGGGCTGGGACAGCAGTGGACAGTGGTGGGAGAACAAACCACCAGGAGGCTGGGCTGGGGCGAGGGGCGGCAGGTCATGAGAGATGCGGATGCCCAGAGCTGGCCCGGAGTCTGTGCAGGGCCTGGGCCCACTCGGGCAGGGCTGCCCCCTTAGGAAGCACATCGGGAAGACAAGGGCAGAGGCCTGGGGGTGGAAACTACTTGCTGGGGGCTTGGAGGGGACCAATAGCGAAGGAGGGCAGAGGAGGCAAAGGACCCAACAGTGACCCGGGGGTGTACAGTGTCCGAGAGGCCAAAAGAAGGGCTTCAAGGAGGAAAGGAGGGGAGGAGTCACCAGGTCCCAGAGCAAGAGGAGCTGAGAAGGGAGGGAGCTTTGGCTCTGGCACCTGGAGGTCATTGGGGCTGGGCTGGGAGGGTGGACAGGCTCTGACCAAGGGGAACTGCTCACTCTTCCCTCCATGCCAGTGGGCCCTGAGTGTCCCCATGTGTCACACTGCCCCATCTTAACCTGCTGCTAGCTCACCATTTCCCTCTGGCACCAAGAAGAGAGACTCTTCTGGCGGCAGGAACCTCAGAGGGCAGGTCCAAAGCTGAGTGCAGAGGGTGGGTCTGTGGGCCCTGGATTCAGACCCCGGGGGCAGGAGCCCAGCTGTCGCTTGATAGCGGGTCTCTGAGCTGGGGGCAGTCACTTCATCACAGTGAGCCTGTTTCCCCAGCCACACCACAACCACACCTGGACAGTGCTTGGCCCAGGCTTCTAGATGACTGAGCCAGACCCTCCTCTACTCCCCTGAGCCTGGGGGCTGGGGCCTCGGCTCGTGATCGTGTGAGGGCTTCTGACCCTCTGCCGCGTCCACACGTGGCCTTTCCCCTCTCTCTGCAGGAGGTGCTCAGGCCCTACGGTGCCTTCTGGCTTGCCTCTGCCTTCTGCATCCTCAGTGTCCTTTTCACTTTGTTCTGTGTCCCTGAAACCAAAGGAAAGACTTTGGAACAAATCACAGCCCATTTTGAGGGGTGATGGCAGCCCCTTCCCATGAGTGGCTGCCCCTCCTAGCTGGGCCGGCTTTGGGCTTCAGAGGGGATGGAGCCCACCTGTGACTCTGAGCTGTGCCTCAACTGGAGCCTGGAACCCCTGCCTGCCCCCAGACTCCCAGGGAGCCGGGATCCAGAACCATAGCCCCTTGGAGCCTTGTCCTCCAGGGTCCCTCCTTCCTGCTCAGCTCTCTACAGCCCAGTGAACCACGAGTGTGAGGTTGCCAGCCCTTGGATCCAGTTCCAGCTGCTTCTCTGCGACTCAGGAGGAGGGAACATCTCGGAGGGGCTTCACTGCCCTGTGGTCCGTCCTCCGTGAGCCATCTCTGTCATGACACGAAAGCGACAGCGGAAGGAGACCCTTGGCTCCTTGTTTTCTGGAGGAGATGCTTTTGGAGGCTGGTTGATGGCCCATGGTTTCTCCTCTCATGTGGCTGCATTATCAGGAAGGACTTTGTTTGCCAAATAAAAATTTGACTCAGAAAATCAGGCCATGGCCTCTTTGCGTGAGCCACAGTCTGAGAAGGGCGTTTTCCTATCCCTTCCATAAACCGGGCCTCCCACAGACTGGGCCTGGCCAAGAACCTCTACGGACTTACTTTCTCATGGTCAGCCAGGCTTACCCTTGGCACTTGGAGATCATTTCTGGCTCCTTCCTTGGGATCAGTCCCCTGGATCACTAGTCATCAAATCCTGTTGAGTTTCCAGGGGGAAAAAAAAAATCTCTCTTTTTCTATTGACTTTAATGGAGCCAGAAGTCTTTTACAAATTACTTTTATTATTCATTATATAATTAATACGTTTATTGTAGAAAAATTGAAAAACAGGCTTATTTATTTTTATAGCAGTTAGCGATCTGCTAGGCACTGTCCTAAGCACTTTATAACCATTAACTTATTTATTTGGATAAATAATAATTCTTCTCAGCTGTACGTTTCCAGAGGTAACCTCTGTTAAGAATTGGGCTCTGGCTTGAAAGAGCTCTCTCCCAACACACACACATCACTACACAGGAGTGGGACACCATACTTCCCATTCCGTCACCTGCTTTATTCATTTCCCAGGCTGTGCGGCCCGAGCACATGCCCACTTGGGCATCTGCTATTAAAGCCTTGTAATGAGACCAGAGAGCGGGGGAGTGGAAGTACAGTGTGGTCCAGGGCAGAATGGTGGGGAGAGCAAGACCCCAGGTTTGGTTTCTGGAAGATCCTGCAGTAGCTGCTCTGATTTTGGTAAAATGTGCTAAGTAACACATAGGACAGCTTTCAACTTGAGCAAAATCCAAATTCCTTGGGGCCTTCCAGAACTGAGGTCACGTCCACATGCGGGCACATCTTCCGTGTCGAATACTGCATACCTACATTCTCATTCTTAGTGCCTGCAGAGTGGTCCATCGATTGGGTTGAGAACTGCATTCTACTGTTGCGGGGTGGAGTGTCTGTGAGTGTCAGTGAGGTCAAGTTTTTTCATGGAGTGATTCATGGTTTTTACATCCCTATTGATTTTCTGTCCATTTGTTCTATCAATTATTGAGAGAGAGGTGTTGAAATCTCCACCTACAAGTGTGGATCCATCTCTCCTTGCTGTTCTATCAGGTTTTGCTTTATGCACCTTGAAGCTCTGTTATTAGGTGTGTGTATATTTAGGACTGTTACATTCTCCTGATAGTTTTGTCCTTTATCATTATGAAATGACCTTCTTTATCCCTGGTAATAGTCCTTGTTCTGAGGTCTACTTTGTCTGATACCAATATAACCACTCCAGCTTTCTTTTGATTGGTGTTTTGACAATCATTTAAAATTCTATCTAATCACTGTTCTTTTTAATAGCAACCTATACTTTTCTTTTCGATGGAATGCCTTTTTGGGTTTCTCTGAGGATACAGATTTTCACTTTAAAACATGAGCTTTATGAAGGCATTATTTACATACCATAAAATTCAACAATTGTAGGCATAAAATTTGATGACTTAGGTCAAATGTATACAGCTGGGTGCCCACCACCACAATCAAGATATATGACATTTTCATCACCCCAACCGAAATGTTCCCTCATGTCCCTTTGCAGTCAGTCTCCTCCCTCCAGCTATGGCCCTGGCAACCACAGGTGTGTTCTGTCCCTATAGTTTTGCCTCTTCTAGAGTTTCATAAAAATGGAATCATAGTTTGTAGATCTTTGTGTCTGGCTTCTTAGCACAGTGCTTTTTAGATTAATCCATGTTGTTGCATGCATCGTAGTTCGTTTCTTTTTACTCTTGAGTAGTATTCCATTGGATGTTGGCTGGTTCAAATTTTTGGCTGCTATGAATAAGGCTGCTATAAACATTTGCATACAAGTCTTTGTGTAGAGTGGAATGGCTGGGTCATATGGTAAATTTATGTTTAAGTATTTTAAGAAGTTGCCAAACTGTTTTCCAAAGTGGTTGTACAATTTTGCACCCCCGCCAGCAGTGTATGAGAGTTCCCGTTGCTCCACATCCTCAACAACACTTAGTATTCACTATTATGAATAAAACTATACATTTTAACTTTTTGAATGTTGTCTTCTATTCTCTGATTTCCTCTGGAATCAGTTATGTTGTTTATTTTTGTACTTCTCTGTAATGCTGCTGATTTATCTCAAATATCTGGGGAGCTTTGGTTGTCCATATTTAGGAATGAAGAACTAGGGGGTTTAACTGCAGTAGCTGGTGTATGCTTCCCCTTCCCTACCTGTCTTCAGTTCTGTTATGGATTTGTTCCCTTTTATACATCTCTGTGAAGAGAAGAGGAGGTAAATGTGTAAGTTCAGTCTACCAGCTTGGAGTGGAAGCTTTCTTCATTCTTTTAATGACGATGTAGTATTTGTTTGCCACTGGAGCCATGGCGTGTGGCAAAGAGTAGGTGTTCAAATATTTGTTGAATTTAAGATTCATTGTATAAATATATCAGAACTTAAATCAACCTCAGGTTGTTTCCAGTTTTCTGCTTATTGATAATTCTGCTATTATATAGTTATAGATTTAGAGACAGAGAGACGAGAGAGACAACCGAGGGAGAGGAGAGAGGAGATGACAGATGAAATAGAGGAGAGGGGAGAGAGAGTTTGACAGATGAGAGAATGAGATGAGAGATGATGGAGATGAGAAAGATGATAGTGATAGAGATGGAGGTGATGCTGATGACAGAAGTGGAGATGGAGACGGAGGTGATAATGGGCTGAATTGTGTCCCTCTAAAATTCATATGTTGAAGTCCTGACCCCCAGTATCTTAGAATGTGACTGTATTTGGAGATACGGCCTTTAAAGTGGTAATTAAGATAAAACGAGGTCATGAGGGAGGGCCTAATCCAACATGACAGGTATCCTTATAAAAAGAGATTAGGACACAGACACACACAGAGGGAAGACCACGTGAAGACACAGGGGGAAGATGGCCATTTACAAGCCAAGGAGAGAGGCCTCAGAGGAAACCACTGCAGCCAACACCTTGTTCTTGGACTTTTAGCCTTCAGAACTGCGAGGAAAACAATTTCTGTTGTTTAGGCCACTCAGTCTGTGACATTTGTTACACCAGCCCTAGAAAACTGATCCAGAGGTGATGGTGATAAGGGAGATGAAGGAGATGACAGGGGTGGGAGGACAGAGAGAAGAACTGGAGATAGACTTGTGCGTAGGCAAACAGAAATTTCTTAGGATAAAACCTTAAGGGTGTAATTGCTGGTCAAAGGGGCTGTGCGTTATCAAAGCTATTGTTCCACCAGGTTAGACTACACACAGAAGGTTATATACTGGTGCGTGTATACATGAGAGCAGCCTATTGCCCACCGTCTCAGAATCCGTTATCGGTGAGTCCACACCAAAGACCAGGGACCAGGACCTTCAGACAGATGCAGGCACACATTAGGTGTCTAATGACTGGCACAGCCTGGGCACCTGTG
The DNA here is from genome assembly GCF_057802395.1 of Ceratotherium simum simum. Lineage (NCBI taxonomy): Eukaryota > Metazoa > Chordata > Mammalia > Perissodactyla > Rhinocerotidae > Ceratotherium > Ceratotherium simum. The sequence goes on along the minus strand of NC_141928.1, from coordinate 9,058,135 downwards.
CTGCTCGCATCCACATCTGACTCACTGTGACAGGCCACAGGGGCCTTGGGCAAGTGGCTTATCCTCCCTGAAGCACAGTCTCTGCCCAGGCCACCTACTCTCAGCCACCTTGCAGAAGACTGGTCTTTGTACTGGATGCTTCTCAACATGGAGCTTTAAGCAGAGGCTGCTCTCCGCTCCTGCTTGGCCATCACCCTGCTCTGCAAATGGGGGCTGGCAAAGGACCAGAGGGAAAGCAGGGGACTGGGTCAGTCCCCCAGGCTGCAAGGGAGATGATTAAGCTTGTGGGCAAGGAAAATGTCACTGGGCTTCAACCCCACCTTGGCCTCTTTTTTCTGTAATCCAGGGGTCAGGAGCCAGCACAGTACGGTGAGTAAGAGCCAGTGGGCTTAGTTCAAATTCTGGTTGTACTACTCACTCACTGCCTGTGTGACCTGGACAAGTCACTTAACCTCTCCAACCTCAGTTTATGCATCTGTAAAATGGGCATAATGATGCTATCTCCTTTATGGGGCTGTTGTGAGGATGAAAGGAGATAATTACGCAAAGCACTAGAACTGAGGATGGCACAGAATAAGTGCTCACATTTGAAAGCTTTACGTATTTTTCTCTTTATATTCTATGTCCTACCCTGCTTCCTCAGCAACTCCTCCCCATAACACCTCTGATTGCTACCAGCCCCCACCTACAGGTACCAATGACTGTGGACACACACACTCTTCAGAGGTCCCCTTAGATGCCCTTGGGGACTTCCCATCAGAGCAAAAGATGCCAAGGGACCAAGAGCCAGCCCTAGTGGACAGTCCTGTTATCTGCCCTAGGAGCCCAGCTCAGCACCATCAGGCACACATCCCCAGAGGACAGGTGCAGCAGAAGCTGTGCTTTACTCATTCCAGCGTAGAAATCTGCACTGCCTGCCGACACCCACCCCATCTCCCAACCCCGCCCTCAGAACAACTTCCAGGAGAATCCTGGCTTCTGCGAACCTGAGGCAAGGAGTGCCCTAACGGCACCCCGTGGCCATGGGCAAAATTGCATTAGCTGAAGCGTGAAGCACTCTGCCAGCTCCCAGTGCCTAAGGATGGGATCGCAAGACTAAGGCAGGAAACCCTCTACCACCCATTGGCCACTATAAGGTTAGGACCCGCGGGACCTTGTCGCCGTGGGGAGAACGGCACCAGCTGGAAGGCGCCACGAGCCAAGGAATGCAGGCAGCCTCTGAAAGCTGGAAAAGGCAAGGAAACAGACTCTCCTCTAGAGCCTCCAAAAGGAACATAACCCTGCCAACACTTTGATTTTAGCCCAGGGAGATCCGTCTCAGACTGCTGACCTCCAAAGTTGTAAGTGGAAAACTGCAGAAGCCCAAGCTAGAGAAGGGCTCATCTCAAAGAGATCTGTGGGTGTGCCTTGCCTAATGGAGTGAATCCCAGTAAGATTCATACAAGACCCACATACTTAAGAGAATTATATTGGCAAAAATGCTACCAGCTATGACTGAAAGGGTCAGAAACAGCACAAATTGAAAAAAGGCCTTAGGAACCCCAAACTCATGTCTGCTTCCCAGGTAACGCATTCCCATCTTCTCAATATCAAAATGCTCCTAAAACTGAATTGGTCATCAGAAAACTGCTTGAGTAGTCAATGCTCTGAGGAAGCCCACTGAAATATCCTCTGGCGCAGCCTCCAGGGCACAGGCTATTCAGAAATCTCCTCTCGCAACAGTGCTGATCAAACACTATTAAAGTGCGCTTGTACCCCTGAAATTACTGAAGAAGTTCGCTCCTGCCGTGGGATTGTTATACTTGGAGAGTTCCAGGCCACCAACCCGTGGCTGCTCTGTTCACACTGAGGGGCCCTCATTTCCTTTACTCTTCCCAACCTTTCGGTACGGCTCAAGAAGACCGTGAAGGCGGCTAAGGTTGAGCCCCAAGCAGAACGGCGCGGAAAGAGAAGATCACCGCGACCCGGTTCTGGATACGTATTACCGCTGAAGAGAAACCAGGCGCCCAGAACTAGCGTAGATCTGCGCCTGCGCTAAAACCACCACTCCCAGGATCCTTCGCGGCCAAGCTGTTTCATGTCGCAGAGGCCCCTGTCGTTTTATTCCCGTGGACCTGAAAGGCATGTGAAACAAAGCATGATAGGAAATAGGTTCTCGAGCGAGAACAGGCAGAAGCCTCTCTGGGAAGTACGGGTCATAAATCTGGCACCGAGAAGAAAAAGGTTTTGGCCAGGAACAGATCCTGGAGACTTCTGAGAAATGGAGTCCGATGGGGCAAGGAGGCATGTGCGCATGACCGGAAGTGACGCTATTCAGCTGCGTCCCCTTTGGCGCGAGAGCAGGGCTCGGCGTTAGGCACCTGCGTCTGATCTCGCATTGGTGCGAGGGAGCTCTGTCAGGTATCCGGCTGCGGTTTCCTCGCGCGGTGTTCTGCTCGAGCCCGAGTCGGTGGTTGCGCCACGGGCTCCTGAGCCGAGGCCTGGCGAGAAAGTGAGAGACGCGGCTGGACAGGCCCGACCGGAGCGCCCAGGGCCCAGGACCGCGGGCTCAGACCCGGCCTCTGAGGGGAGAGGCCGGAGAGGAGAGTCCAGCCCGGGAGCAGTCAGAGCAGGCCTGCAGAGTGGGGCTGGGGCTGCAGAGAGGCGCCGCTGACGCTTAGGAAACTGCTAGGAGGTCGTGGCGCGAGGTGGGACCCAGATGCTGGAGGAAGGAGGTGAGAAGGAGTGGTGGAGGGAGAGGTTGGCAGGAGATCGGCCGCTTGTTCCAGCTTGCCCCCTGACACCGCTGTGCGACCCAGACCAGAGCCCTGCAGTTCTCCTTTCCAGAAGTGGTTGGGGGCGATCATTTTTTGAATGAAGAATTCTGGGGTCAAAAAAGTTTGAGGATCTCAGACCTGGATAATCTCTGAGTATCCTACCCCTTACCGCGATCTGCTTGATGGACCGATGGCGTTAGAGAGTGGAGAGAAATGGGTCCTGGGAAGGAAAATGGGACGTACCCAAGGTCTCCTCGGTGGCTTCTGATCTTCCAGCCCTTCTTGAAGCAGCCAAGGATGCTCGGAACAGGAGCCTATTGGCTCCACCTGAGGTTGAGGGCAGGTTTGACACAGTTGGATGGTGAAGTCGTGGAGGATACTGGGGATTTGGAATGAGAAGACTAGGGTTCCAGTTTAAGCTGGCGAGTACCGGCCAGGTTTTTTAACTTGTGTTTCTTAATAGAGGAAAGGGTAAAAAACGTTAATTACCTCATTTACCTCTAAGAACTGTAAGCATCAAATAAACATTTTTGAAAGCACCTTGAACGCCTTGCAGAACAGAACAAATGTGTATGTAGTCTTAACCACCAAGGCCAGTGCCATCCTGCCCTAGATCAAGGGGTCCATGTATTGGTCTGTAAGTCTTCAAGTGCAATTTCATATCCAGCGTTTCATGCTGTCTTCCCCAGAGACCTGGGAACAAACGGAATGGTTATCATCCTCCCCATGCTACCAAAGAGGAAAATAAGACACCGTGGAATTAGGTACAACTGAATCACATAATGTGCTGAGACCAGTCAGTATCCAGACCTGTTCTTTTTCTGAGCGATTTCTGAGGACTACACTACCTCTACTATTTTTTTTATTGAGATATAACTCACATGCTATAATATTCACTTTTTTTGTTTAATTTTATTTATTTATTTATTTTTCCCCCAAAGCCCCAGTAGATAGTTGCATGTCGCAGCTGCACATCCTTCTAGTTGCTGCATGTGGGACACGGCCTCAGCATGGCTGGAGAAGTGGTGCATCGGTGTGCGCCCGGATCCGAACCCGGGCCACCAGCAGCGGAGCGCGCACTTAACTGCTAAGCCACAGGGCCGGCCTAATATTCACTTTTAAAGTATACAGTTCAGTGGCTTTTAGTATATTAACAAAGTTGTGCAACCATCAACCGCTCTTTAATCCAGAACATTTTCAGCACCCCAAAAAGAAACTCATACCCATTAACCATCACTCCCCATTGCCCCTTCCCCCTAGTCCCTGGCAACCACTAATTTACTTTCTGTCCCTATGGATTTGCCTATTCTGGACATTTCATAAAAACAGAATCATACAATATGTGCGTATAGCTTTCATTTAGCATAATGTTTCAAGGTTCATCCATGTTGTAACATGGATAAATGTACTTCATTCCTTTTTATGGCTGAATAATATTCCTTTATATGGATAGTCCACATTTTGTTTATCTGCAGTTGATGGATAGTTGGGTGGTTTCCAGTTTTGGCTGTTAAGAATAACGCTGTGAACATGCCTGCACAAGTTTTCGTGTGAACATGTTTTCACTTCTCTTGGGTGTATTCCTAAGAGGTTTATATAATATATAAGAAGAGAGGAAATGCTGTGACATATGGTAACTCTGTTTAATATCAAAACATATCAAAGATATGGCAATGAAGATATGGCATTTCTTCAATGCCTAATGCTGTTCAGCATCTTTTCATGTACTTATTGGCTATTTGTATATCTTGCTTAAAGAAATATCTATTCAAATCCTTTGCCCGTTTTTAAATTGGATTATCTTTTCATTGTTGAGTTGTAAGAATTCCTTATATATTCTGGATACTAGACCCTTAGGAGATATATGATTGGCAGAGATTTTCTCCAATTCTGTTGTTATCTTTTCACTTTCTTGATGGTGTCCTTTGAAGCACAAATTTTTTAATTTTGGTGAAATCCAGTTTGTATTTTCTTTTGTTGCTTGTGCTTTATTCTGGGTCTCTTGCATTTCTGTATGAATTTTAAGATCAACTTTTCAGTTTCTGTAAAAACGCCAGCTGAGATTTTGATAGGAATTGCATTGACTCTGTAGACTAATGTGGTGAGTATTGCCATCCATCATTATTGTCTTCCGATCCATGAACATGGGATATCTTTCCATTTATTTAGATCTTCTATGATTTCTTTCAGCAATGTGTGGTAGTTTTCAATGTACATGTCTTGCACTTCCTTTGTTAAATTTATCCCTAGGTATTTTATTCTTTCAGTGCTCCTATAAATGGACTGTTTTTTGAATTTCGTTTTTGGATTATTCATTGTTAGTGTATAGAAATATAGCTGGAGAAATGTCTTGCCCTTTTATGATTATGTTGTCTTTTAATTTTATATTCATCTTTATTTATTTATTTTTATTATTATTTATTTTTTGTGTGTGAGGAAGATCAGCCCTGAGCTAACATCCGTGCTAATCCTCCTCTTTTTGCTGAGGAAGACCGGCTCTGAGCTAACATCTGTTGCCAATCCTCCTTTTTTTTTTTCCCCCAAAGCCCCAGTAGTTAGTTGTATGTCATAGTTGCACATCCTTCTAGTTGCTGTACGTGGGACACAGCCTCAGCATGGCCGGAGAAGCGGTGCATTGGTGCGCGCCTGGGATCCGAACCCGGGTCGCCAGTAGCAGAGCGCGTTCACTTAACCGCTAAGCCACGGGGCCAGCCCCTATATTCATCTTTTATCCTGCAACCTTGCTGAACTTGTTTAGCTGTGATAGTTTTTATGTGAATTTCTTAGGGTTTTTTACACGCAAAATCATGTTATCCACAAATAGAGACAGTTTTATTTCTTCCTTTCCAATCTGGATGCCTTTCATTTTTTTTTCTTGCCTAATTGCCCTCACTAGAACCTCCAGTATAACACTGAATAGAAGTGGCGAGAGCAGACATCCTTGTGTTGTTCTTGCTGTTAGGGGGAAAGCATCAGTCTCTCACTATTAAGTATGATGTTAGCTCTGGGTTTTTCATAGATGCCCTTTATCAAGTTGAGGAAGTTCCCTTCTATTCCTAGTTTATTGCATGTGTTTTATCATGAAAGGGTGTCAGATTTTGTAAAATGGCCTTTTCGGTGTTTATTGAGATGATCATGTGGGGTTTTTTCCCTTTATATTAACATCGTGTATTAATAGATTAATTTTTGTATGTTGAACCAATCTTGCATTCCTGGGATGAATTCCACTTGTTCATTACCTCTTCTTTTGCTTAAGCAAATGTGTTAAATTGGCAGACCACTTTCTCCAAAAAAGTAAGTAATAGGTAATATTTATAAACTGTATACTTACATGCTAGGCATTGTGCCAGCTGCTTTCTCTGCATTTTCCTTTAATCTTCACAGCATCCTTCCAAGGGATTAGTATCCCCATTTTACAGATGCGACAAATGAGACTTAGAGAGGTTACGTGATTTCCACGCTGCTAGTAAGTGGTGGATCTGGGATACTTGAGCGTCTGTTATACTCTAATACCTCCCTAGGTCTGAGTGAATTGATGGGATTTCTGAGATAGGAAGGGGAATGGGAAAATTTACATCCCACTGCAGGTCTGCAATTCAGTCAACTGCCCTGGAACCTGCAATGTCTTTGGAACCCCTTCTTCAGAGTGAGAATGTGAGACTTTGTAGCTTGGTGAGCTGTAAACTTTTGTGCCTCATTGGTTTTTTTCTCTTCCTCCAGAGCCACCTTCTCTGGACCCTGCCCTTCCCCAAGAGGAAAGCACAGGAGAGGAAGGAATGGTGGCTGGTCTCCTCACAGCTGGGCCCCATGTAAGTTGGAAATTTACTCTGAGATGCAGCTTCTTTTTTTTTTTTTTTAATATTTTTAAAAACTTTTAATTGCAAAAGAAATTCATGTTCATTGTAGAAAACCTATAAAAGATAGAAAACACACCCTTTCATCCCACAAAGAGATAAAACATTTTTATTTGTATGCTTTCAGTCATATTCTTCCTTTTCTGTTTTCCCAAAATGGATTTGTTCTGCTTTGTAACCTTTTTATTTCCACTCAGCAGAATTTGATTAATATTTCCCCCATTTCATTGAGAGTATTCTACAGAATCATTTCTGCTATATTTCATTGCATAGTCATACTTCTCTGAGGGTAGGAACTGTCTTCTCCCTTTTTTTCTTGACTAAACTAGATATTCTGTTTATTTTCATTTTTAGAAAGTCTGCTGTTGGATTTCCTCATCAGTTTATTCTTTATTAACAAATTTTTCAATATTAATTTTTTGCTTCTGCTCTCCTCAGATTTATTTTAAAATTCATTTTTTTAACCTCTCGAGTTGAATCCCTAATTCATTTTCTTCCTTTCTTGTTTATATTGAAACTTTTTGGCTGTGAGTCTTATTTTTTTAAGATATTCAAAAATTGTGACTTTGGTTTCTTTGCCCATTGGGCTGGTCCATGATCCATGGGGACAGAGTCTATGTCTCTCGTCAACACAGAACACCCAGGTATAATGTGATTGTAGGGCATAGGGTTTGATGACTCTGTTAGCTCAACCTTATTCATTAAATTGCTCAGTTCTTCCATACCTTTATTTTTTTATTTGGTATTAACTCTCAACAACTGAATTTTTTTAATATCTCTTGTAGCTGTAATATTTTAAATTTCTCCTTTAACTTCCTACAATTTTTCCTTTATGAATTATATATTTGTTATTTGTTTCATAACACATCTTTATAGTGAGTTTTACTCTTTATTATGAAATGACCCAAATGTTTTAAACCTTTCATAGTTTTAAAAAATGACCCTCTTTGTCCCGTTTAATGCATTTCTCAGTGTGAAGGATGGATTGGAAGAACAAGTAAAATTAGAGATCAGGAAACTAGTTATAATTTGAGAAATGATGCTGGCTTAAAACAAGCAGTAATGGGGCATGGAGAGAAATGAATGAATTCTAGTGATGCTGAGGAGGAAGAATGAATAGGCAGTTGATTTATGGGGAGGTGCAGGAAAGGAGAGGATAACACCCAGGTTTCTGATGTGGCCAATGAAGTGAATGGAGCTGCCACTCCCTGGGCTGAATACAGACACAGAGACTTCTCGCCTTCACACCTTTGCTCATGCGTCCCGAGCCTGACTGGATCTTCTCTTTCTCCATCTGAGGAACCTTCTTCAAGGCTGGCTCAGTGATTGCCTTCTCTCTGTGGTCCTCTCTCGTTGTCCTGCCCACCGCCCTCCACCCGGGTTTCTTCTTCTGTTATCCTAACAACTGGTCTGTCCATCTCTTGAATACGTTATTGCAGGTGTTTTGTACCTGCCTGGCTCTCCTGCTGTACTGTGTGATGTCAGAGTTCATGGAAATGTTTATTAAATGTTCTGAAAACATTCAGCTGTCACATTTCTTTGCTAATTTGCACCTGATTCCTCATTGCATAAACTCATACATTCTAATTTTGTTTTTTCTGTATTGGCTCTTTTAATTCCCAAGCACCTATTAGTTTCTGCCCAATTACTGCTCCTATATATACACATTATCTATTTATATGTAAAATCTACCAGAATTATAAACATGTGAAGACAAGACATACTGTATTTTATTTTTGTGTGTCAGTATCCAGTATAGTGTTAGGCACACAGGAAGTGATCAATAAGTTTTTCTGGAACTACCCAGCGCCCTGAATCCTTTCAAAGATTCTTTGCAGGCCTCCTCACCCAGAGTCGTGTCGTCGTCCCCCCGCCCGCCTGCCCGATAGCCTAAGGCCGCTGGGCAAGAAGGAATGTGCTTGTTGTTTCAGGGATTCACGCCCTTCAGCAGTGTGACTGAAGCTGTTACCCAGGAGGGGTGGAGGCACTCGGTCCCTGCTCCGAGGGACAGGTTCAAGGAGGGGATACCAGAAAAGTCCAGAAACCTGGTCCTACTGGGTAAGGAAACCATTTAAAATTCAGAATCTGCTCAATTCTGAAAATGTGTGGCACTTTGCACTGTTGAGGGATCCTGAATTGCTCTGACACACTGCAGGAATTATTATTAGTAGTATTATTCCTCCTCGTTCTCTAGTGAAAGGTCTCTGCATTCCCAGTTGGGAAATAGTTTGATTCTGCACCCCCTGAGGCTGCACCTCCCCATTTTCTTACTTCCCAGGACAGCTGTGGTAACCTTCAGGCCAGTTCTTCCACATTCAGTAAGTTCCTGTCTTCCTAAAGAGCTTGCGTTATGGGCTTAGCTTAACTCCCTGGCTTGACCGCTCCTTAAGGCTGTTTCTTTTTTTTTTTTTTTTTTTTTAATTTTTATTTATTTATTTATTTATTTATTCCCCCAAAGCCCCAGTAGATAGTTGTATGTCATAGCTGCAGATCCTTCTAGTTGCTGTATGTGGGACGTGGCCTCAGCATGGCCAGAGAAGTGGTGCGTCGGTGTGCGCCCGGGATCCGAACCCAGGCCGCCAGCAGCGGAGCGTGCGCACTTAACCGCTAAGCCACGGGGCCGGCCTGAGGCTGTTTCTTTAGCTCCTTCCAGAAATGCTTTACCAAGACCTTGGCACCATATCTGTCTTATTGCTGTGTCCCCTAGTCCCCGGCACCAAGTAAGTGCTCAATAAATATTTGTTGAATGAATGAAACGAATGACCTAAGTGGCCTTTTTCCACTTCCTTGGGTTCTGGGTCCTATTTATACTTAGTACAGATCTCTAAAGCCCATTTTTTTCCCCTTGAATAGGACTTCCAGTTTCCCAGCCTGGCATGAATTCTCAGTTGGAACAGAGGGAAGGCTCATGGGTGCTGGAGGGAGAAAGCCTAAGGAGTACCCGTCCAGGTAAGTGGGCAAGCACTAAGCCAGTGCGAGTCTCAGGAGCGAAAGCCCTTTGAAACACGCATTCGTGCATTTGATTATTTTATTAATTCTGGGAGGTAGATATTATTATTCCCATTGTACAGATGAGGAAATTAAAGCTGAAAGAGGCTAACTCACTGGTTCAGAGCCTCACAGCTAGAAAGTGGTGAGGCTGGGGTATGAAGCAAGGTCTGTCGGACTCCAGAGCCTGCTATTCCATGCCACCTCGTCACAGTCTCCCCAGGCTGGGAGATATGTGGGAGCACAGGGTATTGCTGGCTCAGGGGAAATGAGTCGTCTGTGCTGGCCGAGCACATTCCCTGCTTGGGGTTCACCTGACTGAGGACCTCAGGTGCCCACCTTTACCTATACCTCCAGCTGTGACACCTACTGCTGCTCCCCTCTCTGGCCCTTAATTGGATTCTAGTGCCCCCTCCCCTCCCTTCTCTCCCCCTATATGGCTATGCGAGAATTTTCTAAAGCACTGATACTAAGAAACTCAGGAAAAATAAAAGCAACGGAAAGCATAATTTCAGTGTTTATGTCTTGCTCTTCATCTAAGGTTGCTCACTCCAGCCCCGTCTTCATATTTCAGCCCCTGCCGTTGTGGGACCTCTGGCTGGGCCTCAGTAGCTTCACCCTGTGGTTTCAGCCACTTTTGATATTTTGAAACTGAAAGCGTCCAAGGTACCAATGAACTTAACAACTTTAAAGTGACCAAAGTTTTAAATTTTTCTAAAAATGCAGCCTAATGCTTTATAGCTGTAGTTACTGATTATGGTTGCTGTAGGGCAATGAAAACAAAGCCCCTGGCTTATTTTCTGCCCGGTTCATGTGAACTCTCTTCTCCTTCCTGTCTTATCATCCTCTTTCTAAGTGGTCTGTCACCCTCAGCCCTCATTGTTACTACAGGCAGCACTCACACCTGCTGGAACATTTCTGTTTACAGGGAATGTCACTAGTCCTGCTGCTTCCTTCTCCCAAGGTGCCCCACCTTCCCAACACTATATTTGTTGTGCAGGGCCTTTTACCCTGAACCCATAGACCCTGTGTGGAACTTCAGAAATTGAACGAGGTGTTTTGTGGCTAGGGCAGTAACTGCATTTTTCTGGAAAAAGGTTTCATCAGTCTCGGAGAGAGTCAAGATGCTTTTTACTCTAAAGGGTTCCAGTCACCATGTTGTTAGAAACAGAAGTCAGGAAAGGGTGCTACCACCAAGGGTCTGTGCTCTGAGGTAGTAGTGTTGGGTATCAGTATAGAGGCAACTTTGGATATGGACCCATGAAAGATAGGCATTCAGGTCCAAGCCTGCTGTGTAGTAACTACATGGATTCAGGGTAAACCACTAAATGATGTGGTCATCTGTTTCTATATCTGAAAAATGTGGATAATGGAACCCTTCTTACTTATTTGACAAACTAATATATGAGAACAAAAGTTGTCAGTGATGAAGTGCTGTATCAGCCCTGTGATAGGGAAGTGGTTTGAGGGAAGTGTTAAATCTGGCTATGAGAGTGACTGAAACACTGCTTCTGTGGAGTTGCACCTCTGCTCTGAGACCACAGAGTATCCTGGGCATTGCTACACCTCCATGGGCCTCCACTCTCCCTTCCCACCCCTCCCACAGTGACAGACCCGGGTCTTTAAAGTAGCTTCTGTCTCACTCTTGCTTTGGGAACTTCTGTTGTAGATGTTGATACTACCCCAGACCCAGTGATCAGTTTGCCTCCTTCTCACTCATTTCATTATTCCTTCGGTCAGCAAATGTGCATTAAGCATTTAGTACACGCCTGGCATTGTTTTAGCTACTGGAGGTACAACAGAGAACAAGACATAGTCCCTGCTTCTATCGTAGTGAGGAACATAAATAAAATGAGTAATCAAGATAACTGATATGATTCTGGATAGTGGTGAGTACTGTGAAGAAAACAAAGCAGGATAGGGGATAGTGACTGGAGGTATGAAGATGAGAATGGGAATAGGATGGGGTAGGGGGCTATTTTAGATAAGATGGATAGGAAAGACCACTTCGAGGAGGTGACATTGGAGCTGAGACCTGGAGGAAGAGAATGAGCCAGCCATGTGAGTACCTGGGGAGGAACATTCTGGGCCACAGCACGTGCCCTGAAGCTCTGAGCTGGGAATGAGTCTAGCTTGTGTTAGGATCAGAGACCCTAGGACTCAGTAAACAAGAGGTAAGCAGGGGGCAGATCGTGTAGGGCTTTGGAGACTATGGTGAGGCATTCAGATTTTATTCTAACAGGAAGATGGGAAGCCACTGAGGGTTTTGAGCAGGGAAGGGACAATACTGTCATGCACGACATAATGGTGTTTCAGTCAACAACAGGCTGCGTTTATGACACTGGACCCAGAAGATGAGTACCATATAGCCTGGGTGTGTAGTAGGCTCTCCCATCTAGGTTTGTGTAAGTACTCTCTGTGATGTTTGCACAATGACGAAATTGAATAATGACGTGTCTCGCAGAATGGATCCCCATCGTTAAGCGATGAGTGACTGTATTTGATTTGTGTTTAAAAAGATAACTCAGCAGATGTGTAGAGAATAGACTTTCAGGATTCAAGAGTAGAAGCAGGGAGATCAGTTAGGAGTCTGTTGCAGACATTCTGGGGAGAGATGATGGTGGCTCGTAAGGATTCGGAACATATTTGGGTGCGAAAGCCAACAGGACTTGCTAGTGAATTGGATGTGAGGATAGAGGTTTGAAGTATGACCCTGGCTTGAGCAGTTGGGTGAATGGGAAGACTGACAAAGACACTGGCTTGAAAGGAAAGTCAGCGGTTGTGTTTTGGGTATATTCGGTTTTGGATGTCATGAGACAGTTTTATACAGGAGCCAGCACCCAGTGGAGACGGGGCCTAAGGTACGACAATTCATGAACATCACATGGTCTCCTGAATTGCTTCTTTCTCCCACTGCTTCTTTTCTTGTCACTTTTCTCCTCCTTTCCATCTTTTACTCAGATAGATGGTCTGTTTGTGAGAGCTGTCAAAGCCATATATGGTCAAATACCATGTTACATAGAGACACTCTCAACCTGAAACAGGACACCTATGCCCTCGGTAGACAAGGCATTAGTACGCACATGCACCTCAGAAGGAGACGTGCTTCACGGGAAACCATTTCGGATGGTTCACGAGGAGGGGTCCACCATAATAACAAGCCCTTGGATTACACCTAGCCACTCCTGAACCCGGGCAGTCTGGGCCAAGATTCTGTATAGAAATTTGAATAAAGCGTACCTAGAACTCACCCTGCTGGTCTCTCCTCTGAGAAATAAGGTAGAAACAGGAAGACTCTTTTCAGGAAAATTGACTTTTGTGATAAGAAGCTCCTCCATAGCCCTCCCTAAAACTCCACCCCCTTTCCTACAAGCCCCTGTGTTGGAGACAGGGAGAGGTGTCTGAGACCCCATGCTTCACTGATTAACACTTTCTAGATATGATACATTCTTCACATTTTAAAGTTTTCTCTTAAAATGAATGAGGTCCCAAAGAGAGGTAAGAATCATTAACTCTTCTTTTAAAAAACATCTATTTGGGGCTGGCCCTGTGGTGTAGCAGTTAAGTGCACACGCTCCACTGCTGGCGGCCCGGGTTCAGATCCCGGGCGCGCACCGATGCACCGCTTGTCAGGCAATGCTGTGGTGGCATCCCATATAAAGTGGAGGAAGATGGGCACAGATGTTAGCCCAGGGCCAGTCTTCCTCAGCAAAAAGAGGAGGATTGGCGTGGATGTTAGCTCAGGGCTGATCTTCCTCACAAAAAAAATAAATAAATAAAATAAAAAATATCTATTTGATTATAAAAGCAGTGTTATTTATTCTTTTTAAAATAACTTTTTTTCTAGTAAAAATAATACCAGTTCGGGGCCAGCCCAGTGGCGTGGCAGTTTAGTTCCCGCATTCCGCTTTGGCAGCCCGGGGTTAGCTGGTTCGGATCCTGGGTGCAGACCTACTCACTGCTCATCAAGCCATGCTGATGCAGTGTCCCACATAGAAGAACTAGAAGGACCTACAACTAAGATATACAACTATGTACTGGGGGCTTTGGGGAGAAAAAAAGAGGATGATTGGCAACAGATGTTAGTTCAGGGCCAATCTTCCAAAAGGAAAATAATAATAATAATACAAGTTCACTTAAAATTTGGAAAAGAATAAAAAAGAAAATCAAGATCCCCTATCATCCCACCACACAGAGGGAACCTTCAGTCTTCTCCATTTCATAAAATGCAGTAATATATTTTTCCAAAATTGAGATGACAGTATGTACTTTTACATATTCCTTTCCACTTTAACAGAATGTTTTATAACTTTTATTATAAAGATAATACTGTCAACTGGAGAACATTAGAAAATACAGATAAGCACTGAGGAAAATAAAAATCACCTCTGATCCCACAACCCAAAGATGACACAACTTACATTCATGTTGTGTATCTTTCCAGTGTTTTTTTGATAAATGCCTTTGTGCAAAAAGGAATTTGAGTGTATAGATTTCAAACATGACTTATAATTGCTAAATCATGTCCCTCGATTGGCTACACTATGGTCATTCCCTTATTATTAAACATTTAGGTGTTTGCTCTTCCTCTGACAAGTGGTGCTGTGACAAGGGCCTGTCGAGGCAGCTCTGTATGATCTCACATCCCTCCTTTAGGATAAGTTCTTACAAGTGGACTTCTGGTGTCAGCATTTTAAAGACTCTTGACACATGCGACCAGATTGCTCTCCAGAAAGCTTGTCCCAATTTATGCAGCTGTACTGGTGTCTAAGATATCCCATCATGCTGCACCCTTACCAACACTCTAAATTAACCATTTTTGGAAATCGCACTGATCAGACAGGTGAAAGAATTCATCTTGCTGGCATTGGTCATCAGCTTTTTCAAGAGAAGTATGTAAACTGGTAGACAGATTGCCCAAAACCACACTGAGAATTGTCAGGCTAAGAAGACAGCTTGAGGGCCGGCCCCGTGGCTTAGCGGTTAAGTGTGCGCGCTCCGCTGCTGGCAGCCCGGGTTCGGATCCCAGGCGCGCACCGACGCACCACTTCTCCGGCCATGCTGAGGCCGCATCCCACATACAGCAACTAGAAGGATGTGCAACTATGACATACAACTATCTACTGGGGCTTTGGGGAAAAAAAAAGGAGGAGGATTGGCAATAGATGTTAGCTCAGAGCAGGTCTTCCTTAGCAAAAAGAGGAGGATTAGCATGGATGTTAGCTCAGGGCTGAACTTCCTCACACACACAAAAAAAAAGACAGCTTGAGACTGACCACCCAGTACTTGGCAAAAGCAGAGAGGGGCCGGCCCCTTGGCTTAGCAGTTGAGCACGTGCGCTCCGCTACTGGCGGCCCAGGTTCGGATCCCGGGCGTGCACCAATGCACCGCTTCTCCAGCCATGCTGAGGCCGTGTCCCACATACAGCAACTAGAAGGATGTGCAACTATGACATACAACTATCTACTGGGACTTTGGGGGGAAAAAAGGAGGAGGATTGGCAATAGATGTTAGCTCAGAGCCGGTCTTCCTCAGCAAAAAAAAGGAGGATTAGCACGGATGTTAGCTCAGGGCTTATCTTCCTCACAAAAAAAAAAAAAAAACAGGAGAGGCGCGTCAGAAATAAGAAAGGAGAGAAGTATTGCATCTGAGGCAGAGGATGAGGCTAAACTTCATCCCTTTGTAGTTTAGGAAGGGGAGCAAAGGCTGCTAAGGTCTCTGAGGAGCCACATTGGTCATGATTTACGGTTTAGAACAGAAACGTCCTGGGTGACAGGAGACGAGGCATCAAACCCGTCTGCCTAAGAGCTTGGCCAGATTCCTTCAGCCTTCTGTATTTTGGGAGTATCTTTTCTTCCACCAAAGGAAAAAAAATGCTTTTCTACCTTTTTTTCAGACCGGAAGATTGTCTCTGAATCACCACCCGAGCAGGACATTTCTGGAGAATCATTCCAAGACACAAGTGTAGAGATGCCCCCTGGGGAGTCAGGTCACAAGAACAGTGAGGTGGGGAAGAGCTTCAATCTGAGACCAGTCCTTTCTCCACAACAGAGAGTTCCTGCAGAAGTGAGGCCCCGGAAATGGGAGAAACACACAAAGAGCTTCAGGAAGGAGACAGAGATGAAGAAACCTCACAGAGCAAAGCCGTACACATGTAACGACTGTGGCAAAGCCTTCAGTTACTGTTCTTCCCTTTCTCAGCATCAGAAGAGCCATACTGGGGAGAAGCCATACGAGTGCCATGAATGTGGGAAGGCCTTCAGCCAGAGCTCGTCTCTCATTCAGCACCAGAGGATTCACACCGGAGAGAAGCCTTATAGATGCAGCGAGTGTGGGAGAGCCTTCAGCCAGAATGCAAACCTCACAAAACACCAGCGAACTCATACTGGAGAAAAGCCCTACAAATGCAGTGAGTGTGAGAAAGCTTTTGGCGACTGCTCAGCCCTTGTTCAGCATCAGAGAATTCACACTGGAGAGAAGCCCTATGAGTGCAGTGACTGTGGGAAGGCCTTCCGTCACAGCGCAAATCTTACAAACCACCAGAGGACTCACACGGGGGAGAAGCCCTACAAGTGCAGTGAGTGTGGGAAGGCCTTCAGTTACTGTGCGGCATTTATTCAGCATCAGAGAATCCACACAGGGGAGAAGCCCTACAAGTGTAACGCCTGTGGGAAGGCCTTCAGCCAGAGCGCAAACCTCACGAACCACCAGAGGACTCACACTGGAGAGAAACCCTACAAGTGTGGCGAGTGTGGGAAGGCCTTCAGCCAAAGTACAAATCTTATAATCCACCAAAAGACCCACACTGGGGAGAAGCCGTATCAATGTAATGAATGTGGGAAATTCTTCAGTGAGAGCTCAGCCCTTATTCGCCATCACATTATTCATACCGGAGAAAAACCCTACGAGTGCAGTGAGTGTGGAAAGGCCTTTAACCAGAGTTCATCCCTCAGTCAGCATCAGAGAACTCACACTGCTGTGAAACCCTACGGATGTAGCGAGTGTGGGAAGGCCTTCAGGTGTAGTTCAGCCTTCATTAGACATCAGAGACTCCATGCTAGAGAGTAACTGGGAACATGACCAAGGGATGGGGACCTGACAGGTAAACGCAGGGAGTCTGAAAGCAGCTGGAGACATCTGACTTGGATAGTCTCCCACCCAGAGCTGCATGCAGCAGCATCTCTAATAAATCATCACTTTTTTACATGTTGGATGTGGAAGGTCTAGGGAGCTGTATTCCTTCTTAACATCTTCAGTAAGCACAAACAGCCCAGGTCACATCACCCTGTCTTAGAGATTCACCATATTCAGTGGGCCAAAGTGCTCTTTGTGTAGCAAGCACTCCAGAAACCTTGGTTTATAGGAAATAAGTGATGAAATCAAATGGGTGAAGGACTTGGTTCCTCCTTCAAAGCCAGGTAGTTTGGCAACAGCTGTCATCTCCCCTTGAACAAGGACTGTTTGCCAAAGGAGAACCAGGAACATTGGCCAGGAATGAACATTTCTCCATAATGGGGTCTCTAAGGTGTCTGATTTGGGGGAGTAAATTCCTCAAGTGAAGAAAAGGATTCTAGGGCCAACTATTAAATGCTAGTCTCCTTGGGGGCAGGGAGGGATATTCACTTCCTAAGGCTGAAGCTATGTAAATAGACCCAGAAGACACTGCCAGGCCCCAGCTCCACTTTGTGAGCTGTTTTAGGTGGTGGTTCTGTAAAGACTACAGACCCAAAGCGAGGGACCACCCAGAGGCCAAGGGTGCAGGAGGAAGCTAATGAAATCCCTCAGCAAGAGGGAGACCCTAAACAGGGAGGAAGACCCACAAGATTGGGGCAATCTGATGACATCCATGTTTTCCCTGGCTCAGACACGGGTGGGTAGGTCATTCTTCACTCCTCTTCCTCCTGATGAAGGCCAGATCCAGCTTTTTAACCCTGTTGACCTGGGTCCTACCTTGCCACATATACCATCCTCCCTCCCAACTGGTGTGATCTCATCTCAGCACTTCTAACCAACTCCTGTGCTTCCCTGGTTTGGGTAAGGTAAACATTTCATTTCTCAGAGAAGACTCCCCGTTCCTCGTCTTCTGCTCTAAGGGAAGCTGGTTGTGCCCTTAACCATCACCTGAGGCTTGTAGCTTTAACTCCTTGGTGACTTAGCACGTGTCAGAATGCTGCTGCTGCACATACACACACCTGCAAGCCCCCAAGTTTCCACTCAAGCCAATGCTCCAACCCTGCTTGCACCTGGGGTGATGAAAACCCACCTACTTAAAGGGACTATTGACAAAATTCATGGGAGCAAATTAGTGACCAATGCCAAAGAAGCCAGTTCTTGGGTTCATCATTCCCAACTCGGGTGTGGCTTGTCCCAGCCCCCAGAAGTCTTGCGGTTCATCCCTTCCTTCACTGCATATTGTCTAATAACAAAGGGGGAAATGAGCTCTAAAAAGTGAGTCCAAAGGAACAGCACTAAGGGAGGATGAGAAAGAGACTTGGGAGAGGTGAAAAGAACAGAAAAGAGCCTGTTGCCAGTGTAAAGCAAACAGGTTCACAGGGCTCAGAAACTCAGTGCACCACAGAAGTCAACTTGACATTCCGAATTTCACATTAACTCGGATCAGTCAGGGACTCACAATAATGGTTGAGTTCTTTTGCTCCCATCAGTGGTTCTGAATCCCCAGATGTGGTGAATGAAGCCTTGCAGGCCATGGGCCCCCAACCCTCCAAATGATTTAACTGGTCTGGGAGGAGGAGCTTCCGCCCTGTGTATTTGTGCCTAACTGCCTAACTATTAAGTTTTCTTCCTGGCCAACTGTTTTCTTATAAGGAGCTCTACGACTATGTGTCCACAAAAAGCACTGAGACTTCCTACGTGTCTTTTCTGAGCTACTCACACAGGGCAGAAATCTGTTACCCACAAGGAGCTTGTTCCCCAGACAGAGGAACACCCACTGGCCACCTGACCACCCCACCAACCACCATTTGACCACGAAGGAGCTAGCTCCCCCAAGGAAGAGGCCACATCCAAGAGCCGGTTAGTTGTCAAGTGATCCTTTATTGAAGTATTGTCCTCAGCAGATCTTAACTCTGTGGGAAAGAAAGAATCCCCATCAGTAACACAACTAAAAATTCTTATCACCCAACCCCACTGAACCATTTCTAGAACTTTCCAGCTTATCTCCATGAAAACATTAGCTCCCCTCCAGCTTTTGCCTTCATTTTTAAACAACGGAAACCAACACAGATGTCACTTACAGCTGGGCATTCCACTGCACCACTGTTGATGTCGTCTATGACGTCATGAGGGTGGCGGCCATCAACATTGCAGCCCACAGACTGGGCAGTCCCCAGGATCTCTTTAATGGTTCCTATAATTAAGAAAAGGTGGCAATGTCAGTCCCTCACAATCCCCAGATCCGGTGGAGTTCCAGATCAGGCAAGGAGAGGAATAACCCTATTTTACAAAACAGAGGGACTAATGTCCCTGGCTCTCCTGATCCAAAATTCAGAGCTGCATTTAGTTTAGGCTCTGGATGCAGTCTCTGTGGGTCCCTCGATACACAAAGGAAATACATCTAGACCAAAATCCTCACCAGGACCTCAAGCTATTCTTTCATTCAAACCCAGAAGTCACTGCACCCCAACTTTGGGTCTTATAAAGTGTCCTTTTAGTGGGAAAACACTACCACTCAGTGAACACAGACCACACATCACAATTAAGGTCATTCTACGTCATCCCACTCTTACCAGAGAGTTCTCTGGCCAGTGACCGGTGTCGCATCTGTCGAGCAATGTTCACAATCTCATCAAAGGTGATATTTCCACTGTGCTTAACTGCAGAAAAGAAAACAGCAAAAGCTGGGTCACCATCCGAGGTCAGAGCAGACCACATCACCTCCTCCCTATTTCCAGGCTGTTCCCATGCTTTCGGCACAGAGTCATCCACGTGGAGAGAACAACCCTGTTTCCTAAGCTGGGGTTTACTATCAGCTCACCACTGGATTGCACCAGCCAACAGAGAACTGGTCAGGTGCAGTGGCGGGTGGCTAGGGGCCAAAGTCTTTACTAATCTTACGTGGAAGAGACTATTTCAGAGATGAGAAAAGACAAAGCTTCCCTTACTAGGGTTAGTTGAGCTGTTTGGCGTCACCCAGCTCACAAGTGGTCTCTCTTGATCCCTGGTCATCATTCTCAGTTGCTTCCCTCACTTACTATTTCCCTCCTGCACAGGCTGAGAGTCGGACCTGCCCCACACCAGGGATCCGGGAAACCCCCGGCTCTGTAACAGCTTAACATCAAATCACCATGCAATCCCTGTTTCATTAAAGGGAAAACGTGTAGCTAAGTATCAAACACTGGGTAAACCACACCACTCAGGTTACCAGGGAAAAGGCCACTCACTGTTTTTCTGCTTCTTCCGGTCTCTTGGCGGTTCCTTGAGGGCTTTGATGATCAGAGCAGAGGCAGAAGGTACCACCTCAATCTGCACAAGAGATTCTCAGTATGAATAAGCCCTACCCCAACCTCCAAGATCAGTACTACCATGCACCTCAGCTCTCAGAGACCACCGGCCAACCAGACACCAGGTTTGCTGTACACTTGAGGAATTTTCCCAATCCGAAACACGTCCTACCCAAGGAGGTCTAAGTGATTTGCTCAATGTCACAGAAACGACAGAGTTAACATTTGAACCTGTGTCTCTGCCCTTGGTCCATGCTCTCGAAAAAGCCTTACCCACAAGTAAAATTGCTCAGCTCACCACTGGTGGCAGGTGGCCACATCAGCCAACATCTCCCACCCAGGAATCCCAGAGGGTTGCTACCTCTGCCCCCAACCCCAACCAAGTACCTGAGCCTGTCGGTTCTGGATAGTCAGTTTCACCGTGATCCTCAGACCCTTCCAATCACCGGTTGCCTTGGCAATGTCATCGCCCACCTTTTTTGGAGACTACCGAAATAAAGGGATGGAGTCACACTGTGCCTGAAATTGAACCACAGCCTGAAAATCTGCCCAGTCCTCCTCAACTTTCCCTATCCTGCACACAGGAAGCTGTCAGAAGCACAGGACTGTCTGTACCTACCCGATCAAGGCCTGGCTATCACCACAGTATAGACTGGGAAAATGAGGCTGGGGCTGAAGTCTGCCCAGGGTTCTAAATTACAGGCTCAGGGCCACAAGGGGCCAAGCCCCTTAGCTACCTATCTTCCCATAAGGACCTATGTGGCAAGAGATTTTCAACCAGTTAAGTTCCAATCACCTGGGGAGCTTTAAAGATAGCAAGTTCCTGTGTCAGACCAACCCAAGTTCATCTGTGGGGATGGGCTCTGGGCATCTGCTCCTTTACAATTTCCTCCTGACCACTAGCCTAAAGGCTCCAGAGAGACATCCAGTGAGTGCCAGCTGAGCTAAGGGCCAAGCGAGAGCAGTTAAGACACTGCTCAAGGAAGAGCAAGCAAGAGGGGAGAGCATTTGGGACAGGCGACCGCCGTCCAAGAAATGAAGGCCTCATGATGTTCAGGGAAACACAAGTTCAGTTTAGAGCACAGCATGGAAGGAGAGGCAGGAACATAAGACCAGTCATAGGGAACGCCGGTCATACCAACTAGGATATCAGGAGCAGAGTTATTCTTATGAGTCACCATAACCTTCACCAGAATCTTCACCCACACCCATGCCATCCTCCCAATAGCGACCTGTCCATTTCCCTGACTAGGAAACAAGCTGCCAGGTAGGCTGCCCAGTGTCACAAAGCCACTCCTGACCTCAGAACCCTCACACTTGACCATCCCTCAGATATACTAAAAGCAGCAGCTAACAGACAATGGAGACGAAGCTACAGCTTCAAGGTACCACGTGCGATCTCCACACACGTATCACCTTTCTACACGCCTACTGCCACTTCACCGCTCAGACGTCTAGTCCGGGATGGCAATCCCTCAACGCCACCGGCACCTCGGATACGCTCGGGTCTGCACGAGCCCGAGTTAACTTTGCTCTCTTCGTCCGAGTTCAGAAAAGACCCCTCCAAGTCGCCCCCCCGAGAATGACTTACCAGACCCAGGGGGCCGATCTTGGGGGCCAGGGCAGACGTAGCACCCACTTCCCCACCGGTGCACCTCAGGTACACTGCGAGAAACGAAAGATCAGCGCCCCTGCAGAGGGAGCCCCGAGCCGCATCCTCCCGGGACCCGCCACGCCTCCTCCTGCCTCTTCTCGGAACAGCACTGAGAGCCTCAGCGGGGAGCGAGGCGGGCCACCCCCGTCCACGCACGCACGCACGCACACAGCGGGCAGGCCACCTCGCTCCACACACACGGGCACAGCCGGCGAGCCGCCTCCCGCTCCGGCGCGGGCCGCCCCAAGCGCCACGTGGGACAGCGGCGGCCGAGCCCCACGCCGGGTCCGGCGCAGAGCAGCCCGGGCCGCCAGCCAGCCCAGCCTCGGGGGAGAGGCGCCGGAGACAAACCTTACCCTAGGGCGTGCGGGCTGCAAAGCCGCCGCGGGTCGTCCGGTCCTCCCTCCCCATCTACACGTGGGGAAGCTGAGGCCCAGAACGAGAAGAGCCTCGCCCAGGACCGCACAGCGTCCTGAACGCAGCACCGGGGAGGCCTCTAGGAGGCAGCGGCTTGAAAGCTCGAAAACGTGGGAAAGGCCATTGCGGCGGGGGCCGCAGGCCCGACAGGCTGCGCGGAGGAGGAATGCTCCATCCCGCAACCCAGGCCACATCGAAAGCACGCACCGACTTTAATCTCGTTGGGGTCGAACTTCGGCGGCATGGCGGAGGCGGCTGGTGTCGGATGAACCCGGATTCGGGACGACCGAAGAAAGTTACACCTTCGCCTCCTCCGAGCCGAGAGCCGAGAGACCGGAAGGTGCTCCGGCTACGTCAGATATAGACAGGAAAGCGCTGCTCTCGCGAGAACCGCCGTCTCCGCCCAGCCCCCCAGCGACGTCCTTGCCGCCATGCTGGTTGTGGGCAGGCGCCGGAGGCTGTCGGCTGGAGAACGCAGCACTGAGGTGAGCTGTGGACAAGGGTTCGGAACCGGGGTTCGTGGCAGTTATCTCCGGGAAGGCAGACAAGAGAAGGCTGCTCCCGACATCCTGTGCCCTGCTGTTCCCCATTTCCCCTTATCGTGAAGGTCACCCGTGGTCCTTCTCACCCAATCCCAGAGCCCCGCCCCTACTCTGAGGGTTCCGCACCCCGATTCTGAGATCCCAGGGCCACTGCGACCCGGACCCCCTTCTGACTCCCTCGTGATCCGTGTATTTTAGTTATCGAAACAATTTTATTTGGATCTAAATCCGGTTCAACTTCTAATTCCAAGATTCTACGGTTCTGAGTCTCGGACTTCGTCATCCTGGTCTGCATGACTTTCTGAGATCCTTAGTTTGGAGGAGTCCTGACTCCGGCTCCGCCAAGCCCGTGCCGGGTGGTCTGCGACCCGGCGTGCATGACCAAGCCCTACGAGTGCTCGGCCTGCCTTCAGGTCCTCCTGAGGGAACGCACGTCGGGGACCTGCCCACAAACCCAGGTCGGGCACTGCCCACTCCAGCCAGGGGAGGGTGGGTGTGGTTCTCTTCATCTAGGCTGGACGTCGAGGGAGGGGATGGATGAGGGATGGACATCGGGGAGCAGGTTGGGAAGAGCTGATTTTCTGGGCGGGATGGAGGAGGGATATGGCCATTGGAGAGGAGGTGAGAAGGGCTGGACTTCGGGGAGGGGTTCAGGGAGGGTTAGTCATTGGGGAGCAGAAGAGTAAGAGCTGGTCATCAGAGAGGGATGCATGAGGGCTGTTTTTAGACTATTTCCCATCCCTGCAGGCAGGTGAGGTGACCAGAGGAGCCTGAGCCAGCTCAGCAGGCTTGGCCAGCTCTCCAGACAGCCTGCGCCCATGTGGGTGGAGACCTGTGATCTCCACCCGTCCGCCTGAGGACTGGTTGTGTGTCTTCAACTGCATCTCTTCGCTAGCCCTCTTCTCCCTAGCTCCTTAAAGTGTAGTAGGCCCTGAATAAACGTTTGTTAGATGCGTGGTGCTAAGTGGCTAACATTTATTGAGCATGCGTTACATGCCAGGTTCTGTGTTATGGGTTTTACATATATGAAATCACTGGATCCTTATAGAACCAGGTGTTGGTAACATCTTTACTCATTCACACTTTACAAATGAGGAAACTGAGGCTCAGAGAGCTGAACCAAGGTGACATGGTTGATGGGTGGCAGATCTGGGATTCGAACTTAGCTATGTTTTATCCCAAGGCCTGTGCTGTTAACCGGAAGCTTCCCTGGAGGATTACTTCCTGGCCCATCGATGTCCCTTATCAAGTGTTGATATTTGCAGATACTGGACAGGCAGTGAGCACCTGGCTTCTGAGTTCAGGACAGTGTACTCAGTGCATGCTAAGATATTTGAGCACCAAGAGTTGGGGACAAACTCCACAGGATCAGGACTCAAAAGAGCAGAGTTCCAGACTGGTTTTGCTACAATCCAGGCTATATAAGCAGATCCCTGAACTTGATAAGCATCCGTTTCATCACTATAAACAGGGCTGTGGTAAGAATCAAATGGAGTAATAGCTGTGAGAGCGGTAAGGTGTCTGAGGATTGCTTTTGAATTTTTAATGAACTCAGAGATCACTTTGGTCATAATGCAGTTGAGCTCCCCAAGGTCATGGCCAGCTGGCACTATGCCATATTTGGTTTGCTGATGCCACTCTGACAGTGTTTCAGGGGCCAGAAGTGGTTCATCAGCTGAGTCTGTTAGGAGTTCTCAAAGAGTGTCCTTGGAGAGGACCTGAGGAAGCTTCTCCAGGTCAACCCCCTTGTCGAACGTGGAGGAGAGATGGGGGCCCAGGATGGGGAAAGTATATGCCAGGGTCTCACAGTGGGTCAGCAGCAAATGTGGGCCTGAACCCAGGTCACCTGGCTTGCCACTGTGCTCTTTCCACCATGTTCTGCTGTTTATTGTTTAGTCAACAAAGAACAAAGAGTATCGAACACCTGCTGTGCTGGGCTCAGGGCACAGATTGATGGTCAAGATGGATACAGCCCCTGCCCTCAGGGAACTTACAGTCCAGCAGATCAGCTACATGCTCCTTGTTACTGTGCTTCCTGTGCTGGGGGTTGAGGACTGTGACAAATTCCCCAGGTCTTAACTTCTCTCCTGTGCCCTAGTGTTGTGAAGATTGCTCCAGGAAAAAGGAAGGATGCCGCTTTTCTTCCGGAAGCGGAAACCCAGTGAGGAGGCTCGGAAACGCCTGGAGTACCAGATGTGTCTGGTGAGGGAAAATGGGTTTGCTCTGAGTCCATCCCCATCTCTGCCTCTGCCCATGAAGCAGGGCTCTGCACTGCCCCCAAACAAACTCCCTCCCATCTGCTTCCGCCACCCCAGAAGAAATTTCTGACTGCGAGCAGATGGATGAGGCCCCCTGTCAAGTGCTCAGGAGTGCACTGCACTCCCCCCACCCTCCCCAGAGACTGATCACACTTGTCATCACTTGTTCGTTTGCTCTTCCCTGCTGGACCTCAAGGCTTATTGAAGCAGGGATCATTGGTCTACCTGCAAGATGGACTAGCTGAACCACTTGGTATCTGTGGTCTCTCGCAGCTCCTTAATTCTATGTCTCTTTGCCTGGTTTATCCACTCTGTGAGGATATTTCATTTGAACACTTTTTTTTAAAATTCTTTTTATCCTTAGGCAAAAGAAGCTGGCGCAGATGACATTCTTGACATTTCTAAATGTGAGCTCTCAGAGGTAAACTGGGGTGATGTTCTGGCTGTGAATTTGATCTGTCCTGTTTTATTGCATCACGTATCCCTAGGAAAGACAGATGTGGACTGGGGCTTTAAAAAGGCCAGAAGCACTAGTCCAGAGATGTTTCCTTAGATTTCATTCTTGTCCAAAAGAACTGAGAAGATCTTTTGGCCTCAGCATAGTCTTCAAGAGTCACGGAGTCTAGAGAAGGTACCCACAGATTCCTAGGGCACTGGAAGAGTCTGGGGTTCCTTAGCCTCTGCAAAGCACCAAAGATCTATTTTTTGTCCCTGATATAGAATTCATGGTGGGGATGAGTGGGTGGGCCAGGGCTAGCCAGGGCACTCTCCTGCCAGCTGATCGAAGGGAGGGCTGACTGTTCCTCACCAGCCTTTCCCGTGGGCTTCTCACTCTTCTCCATAGGAGGGTTTTGCACTTCTTTACTTCCTGCCCCGTCTCTCCTTCACATGAGTGCCACTCAGAAAACAAATCAGAAACTGGCTGGAGGGGAGGCACTAACTCAATTCTTTATCTTATCTTAGATTCCATTTGGGGTTTTTGCAACATGCAAAGTTCTCCAGAAGAAGGTGAGACAGGTCTTCATTTTCGGAGAATTGCTTATTGCATGATTACTTATTTAAAATCAGGTGGGACTTTTAGGAGCCGTCTGGCTGGCGCAGACATCTCCCTTCTCTCTGATTCTTGCCCTTTCAGCCTGCAGCCCATGTTTTCATAGTTGGGAGATCAGGCTTTAGCATCAGATGGCCCTGGGTCACACCCTGGCTTTGCCCCTCATGACTTGGGCAACTTCCTTAAACTCTTGCATGTCGTTTCTTCATCTGTGAAATGAAGACATTCGTAGTTCTATTCTCACAGAGAACTATGAGGTTTCAATGAGTGATGGATAGATAGGTAGATAGATAGTGATAGAAATATAAATGCACAGAGTATAGTGTCTGCCGCATAGTAAACACTGAGTAACCTCATTGTTATTAATGATGAAAACTACACTCATTTCATTCTGGTCACCCAGGAGAGATTAAGAGTGGAATGAATGATTTTTCAGAAAGGCATTGCAGCCTTGAATGCAGATAGGTAGGAGTATTCTACTTGAATTATCTAAATGAAGGTAGGTAAAATGTGTTCCATACCAGCAGGGTAGTGAGCTCCTTGACCCTGGGAGTATCCAGGCAGGGGATGCCTAACAAAAATAGCAACAGATGACACGGACTGAGCACTGGACCACGTGCCGGCCCCGGGCTAAGTGCTTTTTGTCTGTTAGCTTGTTAATCATCTTGGCAGCCCTCAGAGGCAGGCATTTTATTATTCTCTATTTTCCACGTGGAGATTCTGAAGCTGAGGAAGGTTAAGATCAGGAGAGCTGCACGGGACCCCTTCTCAGGATGGGAGGTAGAATTAGACCTTAAGGTCCCTTTCACCCTGGAAATTCCGGATTTTAAGGTCATCTGAGTCCACATCAGGAGATCCCATGATTCTGAACCACACTCCCTATTGTGGTGTCCGGAAGAGCAGAGAAGGCTGGGCGGGGCAGGCCGCTGAGCGTCCCGTGCTGACCTGGCTGCCCTGCCCTCAGCCATTCGTACCTGCTGCTCTTCTTCAACCGAACCTGCTGCAAATCTTTTCCACACAGGTGTTGATTGTCCACACAAATCACCTCACTTCCCTGCTTCCTAAATCCTGCAGCCTCCTGAGTCTCGCAACCATCAAGGTACTGGGGCCCTGCTCCCAGGCGCCGGGGACTCTGCATGCTGTTCCAGGTGCAGCTGAGCATCCCCACTCCCTTCGTGTCTCCTCTGTTACAGTTTATGCCAGACAGCCTTAATGTATTAGTCAGTCTGGGGTTTGATCAGCATAGTTTATTGGGTCCCTTCCATGTGCTGTGCATGGGTTGGCCTTACAGAGAGAACCAGCCACAGGGCCTGCCCTTGGGGAGCTTATCCAATAGGTGGAAAGACAAACCATAAACTCCTAGCAAGTGAACCAGCAGAGAGCAGAGAGACTGATGGTGCCAAACAAGAAGGAAGAGGAGGGACGCCATGCAGTGTGTGGTCCAAGTGCAAGAGCCCTGTGATCTGGGGCAACTCCCTCCTGACTGTCAGCCCCTCCAGGACAGGGACAGGGATGTATTCACAGTAGACATGAGGTGTGACGCCAGGATTGTTCCCCGTGAACATGAACTGTGACAGTGAGTATACACACTAAGAAAAAAAAAACTAGTCACATAGGCATCAGAGTGGTTTTCATGGTTAACTCTAGTTTGTGGGGTTGGGGATGGTTTTTGCTTCTCTCTGTTGTTCTGGTCCAATATACATTATTTTTGTAGTCAAAAAAAATAACACTTAAAAGTATTTTTTATATTTATGTACATTTATATTTCATATGTATACATATATATATATTTCCTAGGCCTTTTTTGCTCATTTTCATTGTTTAAAAAAATTAGCAGATATGGTTAAGCAAAGAAGGAAAAATGTATATAATTTCACACTCTAGAGAAGCACTACCAATATTTTATTGCATATTTTGTAGTTTTTTTCTACGCAAATATATGTTTATGCTATGGGGAGTTTTCTTTTTTAGCATACAAATGTCTGCATACTGTTTTTTAGCATACTTTTCACTCAACGGTTAAAAATAAATATTTGATAAAAGGATGAAATGGTATAATATTTTGAAAAAGGAAGGGAGCGGAATGACCGTTTAGTTGGAGAGGAAGGGCTGAATGCACTTTATTCCAACACCAGAGACGTGAGGAGGGCCCCTGGCATGTTCTTTCCGTTCTGGGCCTGAAGGTGGAGGGGCTTTGTGGGTTGGTGGCTGTGAGATGTTAAGCTGTCTTCCTTCCACAGGTTCTGGATCTTCACGATAATCAGCTGACAGCCCTTCCTGACGATATAGGACAGCTGACGTCCCTCCAGGTATGGCTGCAGGAAACAGAAACCCCAAGTGAGCAATGGCAGCCACACAAGCCTAGAATGTTCTAGTTGTGCTGTAGCAAGGGCTGCACTTGGTGCCAACTCCCCCACCCCCACTCGGCCCCTTTGCTGTTCAGATGCCCAGTGACGCCCTCGCCATTGCAGTCTGGGCTGTGGACGTCTCTCTACCACGTTGTTGGCATGTCCTCTTTGGGATTTCAACGTGAGCTTCCGTAACTTTATAGAAAAAGAGCAAGTCTACCTTTTAGAAATGGTGAATTCAGCACTCTGACTCACCATCTCACTTCTAACTCTTGTCATCAGAGCCCCTGCATTTATTGAGTGCTCCCTGCATGCCAGCGCGGGGCTAAGCATTTCCCTTGCGTTATTTATTGATTCCTCGCAGCCTCCCTGTGAGGCAGGTGGTGGGATGGCCCCCATTTTAGAGGGGAAGAAGCATCTTGCCTTCTCACTTAGATTAAAATCTCTTCTCTTCACTGTGCCCCATCAGAACCTATACGATAGGCCCACCTGTCTTTCCAGCCTCTGTTTCTCTCTCCCCGTCGCTCCCTGCAGTCAGCTCCTCAGACTCTTCTGGCCTTCTGTGCCCACCTCCAGCAGGGCCTCTCCACGGGGCTCTTCCTTCTGCCTGAGTGGCTCATCCTTCATCTCTTAGCCTAAATGTCCCACAGATTCCTCCGTGACCTCCCTGTCTAGGTAGACCCCTTATTCTCCTTTGTCTCAACTCTGGCTTATTTGCCTGAGATCACTAATGGCAGTCCATAAATACTAATGAAGTGTTTCCTGGCTTGACTGTCTCCTCTACTGAAATGTAATCCTGGGGGAGCGGCGCCCTCACCTAGTGCACTGCCTTGCACACGGGAGGCTAAGAAATTATTTGAATGAACAACCCTTACAGTGTGGGTGATATCGTATTTTACAGAAGAGAAAACTGAGGTTTGGAGGGATGACTGTAACTTGCCCGAGGTCCCAAAGAGAATGTGTGACAAAACAGTAGTAATTGCCACCACTTAGAGGTACAATGAATATCTTGGTGTAGGATCTTTTGGGACTTTTTTTTATGAGTATATTTTCATAGGATTGCTGCATTCACTGTTTTGTAACTTTTGGATACCAGATAGTAACTCATAACCATCCTTTGGTTCATCAAATATTCATCTGCCACATTGTTTTTAATGGCTGCTTAGCTTTCCAATGTATCTATCTCTAATGGCTACTTAGTGTGTCATCCTGTTGGCCTCATTCATCTCACCGTACCGCATCCTGGAGGGAGTGCAGCCTTCAGAATCCAACAAGCCCAGGTTCCTGTCCCGGCACCACCGGCTGCCGACCTTGAGACCTTGGGGCAGATCCCACTGCCTTTATGCAGCGCGGGTTCCTTCTGCCAACACTGGGGTGACTAGAGCCTTACCACATGCTACCTCGCCTGGATCCCCGAATCTGTTAGTGCCCTTCCTCCCTCCCTGATTGTGGGGCAGTTTTCGGGCGTCTTGTGGTCTGTGTAAATAATAAAACCTCCACAAGAACCAAGTTCAAGGTCTGGCTTTGCTCTCTTGGGTACATTGTGTCACCCCTCTGAGCCTTGGTTTTCTCATCTCTCAAATGGGATCCTAACAACTTACACCTTCCTCACAGGGCTGTCAGGGAGAGATGAGGTGTGTGTGTGGTGTCCAGATGATGCCTGGCCTGAAGCAGGGGTGGACACAGTTACCTGTCCGTGGGTTCTCACGTCGTTTTCTCCTCTTTCTTAGGTATTGAACGTGGAAAGGAATCAACTGACGTATCTCCCGCGTTCCATTGGGAACCTGATTCAGCTCCAGACCCTCAATGTGAAAGGTAGGGGCCAGGAAACCCTGTCCCTGTGACCCTCGGTCAGCTCTGCCCTGTCCCAGCCAGCGTCCACAGGGTACTCCTCGTGGGAGCCACTGAGCGTGAGGGCAGCGAATCCTGGGTGTCCCTCTAAGCTGGACTGACCTCCTGTTAGGTCGGTCTGTCTCCATGGTAACCAGAGACAGGGCATCCGGAGGGTTCCTGCGACTCTCAGAGCCAGGGCCTTATAGGGAGGAGGGCAGATGATGTTGACAGCTAGGCCCCCGAGGCTTGTCATTCATGTTTATAATAACGAGTAGTGGACTGACTGGGCAAGAGCGATTCAGGAGCCACAGTAACGGTTCTGAGTAGTGCTCCACACTCAGTGACTAGCGCTTCCACATTCAGCGACGCAGTGAGCCTCATGACGGGTCTGTGAGGAAAGGAGAGGGAGAAAGTATCACCTCCGATTTACAGATGAGGAAAATGAGGCTCAGAGAGCAGTGACTTCCTCAAGCCCACCCAGTGTGGTAGTGGCATAGCCCAGATTCTAATGCATCAGACGGCTTGCCTCACCATACCCCCCAGCTCTTTCATGTCTTTTTTGTGTGTGTGTGAGGAAGATCAGCCCTGAGCTAACATCCGTGCCCATCTTCCTCTACTTTATATGGGACGCCGCCACAGCATGGCTTGACAAGCAGTGCATCAGTGCGCACCCGGGATCCGAACCTGCGAACCCCAGGCTGTCAAAGCGGAGTGGGCGCACTTAACCGCTGTGCCACCAGGCGCACCTGCTCTTTCATTTCTTATTGTTGTCTTTAAGCACTTTCTACAGAGCATGCCTCAGTTTACCCATTTGTAACATATAAATAATGACACCCCAATAGTTGATCACTTACTATGTGATAGGCACTGCGCTGAGGACTTCATATGCATAATCTCATTGAATCCCTCAATATTCCCAAGAGGCCAAATAGTATTGTTATCCCCATGTTACAGATGAGAAAACTGTGGCCCAGGGAGGTAAAGTCAGTTTTCCAAAGTCACTTAGCTAGTAAGTGGTGGAGTGGGAACTTGAACCCAGGTCGCTGAAACTCCACCATCGTGTTCTTCTTTGCGGAGCCTCAGGTTCCAGGACCTGGCACATGCCCCAGGGTCGCAGTGAGGCACCCACCTCCCCCCGAGTCCTGGCAGGTGTCAGGCAGGAAGCTGGTGAAGGGGCTTTGGGGTGTTAAGCTGTTGTATTGGGATCTCTCCAGACAACAAGCTGAAGGAGCTTCCAGACACCTTGGGGGAACTTCGAAGCTTACGTACTCTCGACATCACTGAAAATGAGATTCAGAGATTGCCACAGGTGCTGGCCCATGTTCGAACCCTGGAGGTAAGTGGGCAGCCGTTCTCACCTGGGGCCCCTCTGGCTTGCCCGCCTCCCCTTCCCATGTTCCTGAATGCCTGCCCCCTGGCCACAGGGATCTCAAGGCATGGTCCTTAGGAGCTCACAGAGAGACCGATGTGTGAGCAGTTGTAATTATGTGACTTTTGCTGCCATAATAGAGGCAGAAAAACTGTTTCTAGAGTGGAGAGATAAGGCTGAATCCTGATGGGGTTAACACTGTATGAAAGATGTGGTATTTGAGGAATAAGCTGTGAAAAAGTGAACCTGGATAGCAGGAGCATTCCGGGGGAGGGAACAGTACGCAGAAAGGCAAGAAGAGAAAAGTGCAGGATGTGTTAAGGGGAGAGTAGGGATCTGATGTGGTTGGAAGTTGCTGTACCTGGAGGGTCCAGATCATGAAGAGCCCAGAGCATGAGGGAGGCAGTGGCCTCAGCTTGGAGCCACAGAAACTGAGTTTCATCAGAACAGGAGGAGGCAGGGAGGGGAGGGTGAGCACTTCCTGGGACACTGTGCTAGTTTCCCAGGGCTGCTATAACAAAGTACCACAGGCTGGGTAGTTTAAACATCAGAGATTTATTTTCTCACAGTTCTGGAGGCTGGAAGTCCAAGATCAAGGTGTCGGCAGGGTTGTTTCTTCTGAGGCCTCTCTCCTTGGGGTGTAGGTGGCCGTCTTCTCCCTGTGTCCTCACATTGTCTTCCCTCTGTTCATGTCTGTGTTCTAATTTCCTCGCCTTATAATGACACCAGTTATATTGGATTAGGGCCCAGCCTGGTGACTTCATTTTGAACTTTATTACCTCCTTAAAGACCCTATATCCAAATATAGTGATGTCCTGAGGTACTGGGAGTTAGGACTTCAACATACATATTTTGGGGGTGGGCACTATTCAGCCCCTAACAGACACTGACACAAGGCAACTTGCCCAGGGATGGTGGGCTCCTACAGTCACAATGACAAGATGGCTCAGATTTATCTGGTGCTTACTAAGGCTGGGTGCTTAACCTGCATCAGTTCCCTGAATCCTCACGAAAATCCTGCGAGGCAAGTACTGTTGTGCCACCTTTGCAGATGAAGAAACTGAGGCATGGACAGTTTAAGGAGCTTGCCCAAGGGCCACACAGCTAGTAATAGCAGAGATGGGATTGAAAACCAGGCAGTCTGAATCAAGGGCCTGTGCTCCTCACTCTGTGCAACTGGGCCTTCTGGAACGGGGACTTACCCCTTCACGATGACACAGTCTGGCCAGGCATCCCGGAATCCTTTGATGAGCCATCAGCAAATTACCTCTCAAGCCAGTCTGCTGAGCTTCCGCATCTGTATCAGAAGTGAGTGGGTGAGCCTGGAGACAGCAAAGGGAGGTGGCTGACCCCAGTGGCTGATCCCTCCTGCCGTGACGGCCAGGCTGAGAAAGGCCATGGTGGTCAGCTCCTCTGCCTGGGCGGGCTGGAGAGACAGGCCAACACGTTATTTTCTGTGCTGTCCAATGGAACTTTCTGTGATGATGGAAGTGTTCAGTGACTCTGCTGTCTGAGTCGGTGGCCAGCAGCCATGTGTGGCTATAGAGCACCTGAACTGTGGCTAGTATGACTAAGGAACTACATGTTTAATGTTACTGAATTCTAATTACTTTATGTTTAAATGGCCACATGTGCTTACTGGCTGCAGCACAGCTCAGAGCACTGTTCCTAATTCTGCAGCCATACTAAGACAACAGGAGCTCTGAGAGTAATTCATTTTATATTAATTCTTTAAAGAAAATATTTTGAGCTTCCTGGTGGCACCTTGGACAACACTTGTTTCAGGCTGTGACAATAACCACAGCCATTCTTGGTCAAGGCCAAGGTCTTTTTCACACGTTCTCTCATATTACCCATCAAACAGCCTACCAGGTCGGCGACGTTGCGCCTGTGTAAGTCTGAGGGCGCTGCCGCTCGGGAAGGTCCGGTGGCCTGTTTGAGGGCAGACAGCTGGAACGTGACGAGCTGGAGCCTGAACCCGGGCTGTGTGACTTGGCACAGCGCCGTCCACCAGCCTCTCCTCCTGCCGAGAGGGGACATGCTCCGTAACCTGTGCTGTCCAGTACAGTCGCCACTGGCCTCCTCTGGCTGTTGAGCACTTGAAATGTGGCTAGTGCAACCGAGGAACTGAGCTTCAAGTTCTTTTTAATTGTGGGGCCGGCCCGGTGGCGCAGTGGTCAAGTTCGCGCGCTCCGCCTCAGCAGCCCAGGGTTTGCAGGCCCGGATCCCAGGCGCAGACCTATGTGCCGCTCATCAAGCCATGCTGTGGCGGCATCCCACATATAAAGTAAAGGAAGATGGGCACAGATGTTAGCTCAGGGCCAGTCTTCCTCGGCAAAAAAGAGGAGGATTGGCAACAGATGGTAGCTCAGGGCTGATCTTCTCCACCAAAAATCAATTCTTCTTAATTTTAATCAATTAAAATTTAAACTTAAATGGCCACATGTGGCTCATGGCCACCGAACTGGGCGCTGCAGCCCCAGCGTCCGTGCTCTTAAGCCACCACACTCTACTGTCGGTGACTAATATCACCCATGTGGGGTTAATCTTCTTTAGATTCAGGCCCCCCAGGTTGGGGTTTTCTGCTCTTGGGCCCCCCAACTGCAGGCACTCGGTTCCTCTGCTGTGGAGCAGCCCCCCGCTGCAGTGCGTGTTCACTCAGCACGCACCGCATGCCAGCTGGGCTAGGGAGGGATGTCTGAGCTGCCCTTCCCACTCAGTGGCCTCGCAGGCCCTGTCCCTGCTCCAGGGCTCCCCTGGCCCCTGAGGCCTGTCTGTCTGTTCCAGGCAGAGAGGATATTGGTTCCTGAAGGGGCCTTAGGTAACACGTGCCAACACTCGGTGGGATCAGAAGGCCAATGGGAAGCGAGAGGACGGCAGGAGGAGGGCTGGGTTAAGAAAACGCACACCATGGCTATAGACAGCTGGGTGGGCGTTTGCATGAGCCTAGGTCCCTGTCTCCTGGGTTCCATAAGCCTGTAACCATATACGTGTGTGTTCCTATAAACATTTGTTTTTTCTTACCTAAAAAATCATACTAAGCTTTACGCAGTGGCAGTATCGTAGCCAATGAAGTTTATCCGAGGCGCGATTATTGCTAATTGGAAAAAAAAAATCATACTACATGATATTAAAAAAATTCCAGTATTAAAAAACATTTCACATAGAAAGTACTCCAGAATCTACCCTTTACAGGAAACCACTGTAAGTTTGATATATATTCTTCCAAATTTTTTTTATAATGTGAGTATATGAATATATTTTTTTTTAACAAAAATGGTATCTTATTCTATATGTTGTCCTACAACTTCCTTTGTTTTGCTCATTCATGTATTTATCCTAAAACATGAGTTGTGCTTGCTGCGTGCTTGTCACCGTTCTAGGTGCTAGGGACACAGCAGGAACAAGGCAGGTGAGCCTTCCCTGCTGGGCAGAGGAGACAGCAGGCACACAAGTTAATAGCTAAACCACATGGTTCCCAGCGGTGTTGAGCAGTGAATGAATGACATATAAAGAGGGGTCCCCTTGTGTCTGCAGACTCTGAACCTCGACGCCTCGTCCATGGTTTACCCACCGCGGGAGGTGTGCAGTGCCGGCACCGGGGCCATCCAGCAGTTCCTCTGCAAAGGTAAAGCCAGGCAGCCTGCCCCCTTAGCACAGTGAGCAAATGTGCCATCGATGGCCCTGTGCCAGCCCAGGCTGGGGGACGGCAGAAACAGAGGGCACAGTCCCTGCCTGCTCGGAGCTCCAGGGCTGGCAGGAGAAACAGGCAAAACAGATTATCCCACAAGGAAATGTAGTTACAGATTGTGGTTATGAGACAATACAATGGGGTGTCTGGTTTAGGGGCCTCGAGGAAGGTCTGTTTGAGCAAGTGGCTTGGCTGAAACCTGAGGAATTATTAGGACTTAGAAAAGGGAAAAGGATGTTCCTGGGAGAAGGAGGTGCATATGGAAGGACCTGGATGGGTAGGGGAGTGGGGAGGGTTCACTTTTAAACACTCATCAAGCTGTATGTGAAGATTTTGTGCTCTTTTCCAGATGTATGTAATACATCAGTTAAAAAAAAAGTTACACACACATCACACAACCCCTAACCAAACCACACATCTACCAAATTCGCCTTCAAGCAAGAGGTGGGTCTAATGTGTACCCAGCCAATGGTCAAGCTGGACCAAACCAGTGATTTTCTTTATAAAGATTTTTAAATTATGTGATATTTAAGTTTACAACAGATATAAAGAATAAAGCAGTGAACATTATATATACCGACTACACAGCTTGAGAAATAATCCTTCAATTTATTTAAACTGTGTAGTTCGTATACATATGTATGTAAAATTTTAGGTTTTGCTCTTTTAAAAACATAAAAAGAAAAAAATGTACAAAAGGTATCATACTGTGTGATTCTGTGCCTTGCCTTTTTCTCTCAGGAATAAGTCTTGGGCCTTTTCCTATCTCGTAACATATGGATCTGCCTTGTTTTAAACTGCCTTATGGTATTTCGCATGGTGGAGCCCCATCCTTTATGTAGCCATCCCCTTGTTGTGAACATGGGAGTTATTTCCAGTTTCCCACTGTTGACATTTTAACCCACACCTCTCTGGCTCGGTGTGAGTGTTCCTCTAGGGCAAGGAACAGTAGGGTTGGCAGGGGAAAGCAGACAAGCACTCTGTTGCCCTCTGAAGTGGTTACACCAGTTTACATTGCCATGAGGAGTCTCTAAGAGGATCTTTTTTCTTTCCATAACCTGGCTAACCCTTGGTATTGTCCTAAAAAGTCTGCTAATCTGATGGGTAAACAAGAGAGCCTATTATTATTTTAATGTCATTTCCTTGATGATTTGAATTTTTTTTCATATGTCTACTGCCCATTTTTAGTATTTCTTGTGAATCGCCTATTTATATCCTTCCCAAGGGAAAAAAAGAGATAACTTTGGCTACATTAAAGTCTAAAACTTCTTTACCTCAAAAGGACACCATCATCGCGATATCAGACGCTCTTCAAGAGTGTTTTCATAGAATGATCTTTGGAAAGCTATACAGATCATCAAATTGGAAACAAATCCAGTACAGTGATGAAAATCACTGGGTAGAAAAATTCTACAACTCTAATACTGTATCAGAAAACTAATGCGGAGAATTCCCTATTTATGGTACCACCGTCCCAGTTAGCCTTGCCTGAAATCTCAGCATCTTCCAACTTCTCAGCTTTCTGCCCCATTCATTCAATCGCCAGGTTTATTCTGCATTTGTTCTTGTAGCCTCCTCCTTCCTTTTATTCCCACACCATTGTTTCCTCTTGCCTACAGTAGCTTCCTAATTAATCTCCCTTGCCTCTGGGTCTCTAGCCCATTTTACACGCTGCCACCAGTAGTATTCTTAAAAGTAGAGAGAGAATCATGTTACTCCCTTGATTAAATACCTTTAGTAATGCAACTGACACTGAATAAAGTCCAAACTCCCTCGTGATTTCAAAGTCCAATGTGACCTGCCCCAACCCACCTTTACAGTTCAACTTACCTTTCAGTTACTAATGATAGTTTGGATATGTTGGGTTAAATAAAATATATTAAAGTTAAAAAGAAAAAAACGGACACCATCAAAGTTAAAAAGACAAGTTACCACCTAGAAGAAGGTAGTTGCAACACGCATTATAGACCCAGTGTTATTAACTACAATATGTAAAGAGCTCCTACAAATCAGCAAGAAAAAGGCAAACAACCCAATAGAAAATGGGGAAAGGGTATGAACCCTTTCAAATGACACAGGAGGAAACTAGGCAGGGCCAGAGAAGGCAAGCAAGTTGCCCAGGGTCTGACACATACAGGAAATGATGGGTAAAGCTTCTCTACTAATCTCAGGTTTTCCATCACCTTGTTCTCACCTGGATGGTAAAGAGGCAGATGGCTGCCCATTTATTCAGTCAGCTGACGCTTATTGAGCACTTGCCACATTCCAGGTCCAGGCGTTAGGACTGGCGAGCGATATGGAGGGCCCAGTCTAGAGCAGAGGGGAGCAGTGGACTGAGTCGGGTGGGAAAGGAGGCTGGAGAGGAAAGAGGGAGGCAAGGCCAGCAGGCGCCAGCAGCTCCAGGTACCTAGGCTGCCTCCTCCCTCCCAGTCAGCTGGTGTCCGTCTCTTGCAGAGTCAGGGCTGGAATATTACCCCCCTTCTCAGTACCTGCTGCCAGTCCTGGAGCAAGATGGAGCCGAGAACTCCCAGGACAGCCCCAGTGGGCCCATGGACAGGTTCTCTAGGGCAGAGGTAGAGTGGCAGGTAAGGCGCACCTGCCTGCAGGCATGTGGGGGGGGAGGGTAGTGCGGGGGGCCCTGGGCATTGGGGGGATGTTTAGAGCTGCAGCCTGTGGATTCCTCCATCAAACTAGAATTCACCTCCATTCAGACTGATGTGCTCAGATGCTTTCGCAGCCACCTCACCTCACTAGCTCACCAAACGTCAGCTGCAGCATGCTCCTCTCTGTTCCTGAACCCCTTGGGGCCTTTGAACACGCAGTTCCCCCATCTGGAATTCTCCCCACTCACTTTCTCCTGCTAACTCAGTGTCGTCCTGCAGTTCTGAGTTTAAACAGCATGTCCCTGCCACACCAGCTCTTCTCTTACGTGTTCTCAGAGCACCCTGTACATTTCCTGGGGAGCACTTATCACAGCTCTAAATTAAATGAAGAATTATATGGGAAATGATTTGTTTAACGTCTGTCTCCCCTGCTGAATGGAGCTTCGTGAGAGTGGGATCATGTCTGTGTTCATTGTTGTCTCTCAACAAATACTTCTTGCCTCTATGCCACTCGCTGTACAGGACGCCTGTCACGCTCTCAGTCTAGAGAAGATGTCAGACAGGCACACATGTCATCAGCATCAGCACCAGGCTGGCCCTCCCGGATGCCTGGCCATGAACTAGCTTAGGATGGGCACGGAGGAGGAAGCTCAGCAAGGGTTTGCCACGTTAGTTGGGGTGCACCTGATATTGGAGCCAGACAGAAACCACCTCTGGCTCCACCCTCTGCTCCCACACCAGAGGCTCACAAACCGGGGGCCCCTGTGGCTGGGAGGCGGAGGGCAATGCCAGGGGGAGCAGGGAGTGCCAGCTGCTGTGGGTTTGGCTTCATATCCTCCCATGACTCTTCTTCACCTCTGGTTCCCTGATGACACCCTTCCCTGTTGACCAGGACTGCTGTGAATGCTTTTGTAGTTGTATATTCCTCCTGACAGCTCCTGGGAATTAGAGAGGGAGGAGATTACTCTCCAGGAGAATTGTCCCAATTTATACTCTCGGAAGGTATTTGCAACATACGCTTCTGAGGAAGGATTAGCAGACTGAACATGGAAAGAACTCTTTAAAATTAATATGAAGCAGAAAACTATCCCAAGAGAAAAAATAGACTAAAGATATATCAACAGATACTTCACAGAATAAAACAGTACAAATGATCAATAAACTTGGAAAAATGCCCAACTTTGCTAGCAATCAGAGACACGTAAATTAAAACAAATATCATTTCCCCCCTCAGATTGGCATTAATTTTGCTTTGATAATTTCTGTTGGCCAGAGTGTGGGGAAACAGGTGGCCGTATAAATTGCTCTTGGGAATGGAAATTGGTATCCCCACTGTGGAAGATAACTTGACAATATATGTCAAAAGTTTTAATGGGCATAGCGCATGATCTAGAAGTTCCACTTCTCAGTACATACCCCAGCGAAACACTTGCACTAAGAGACATTTACAGTGATGTTCATTGCAGCCTTATTTGTATTAGTGAAATATTGGAAGCCCACTAAATATCTGTCAGTGGCAAGAAGCTGAACCAACTGTGTTGTATCCATACCATGAGATAGATCTATTCAGACTTGGGTCACAGGACATATTGACAAGTGAAAAAGACAAATTGTAGAACACAATGGATATAGTATATTTCCATTTTTATGTTTAAAAAGGTTCAAATAAATACATAAAAAAATAGATAGTAATTGCCAGTGGGTGGGAGGAGGGTTTGATGACAAAGGGGCATGAAAGGATTTTGGGGGGTGATGGAATACCATGCCCTCTTAGTCCTGCATCCCAAGAACTGTGTTGAAGACCTTCCTGTGGTGCCAGGGGCAGTGGTTTTCAACCCTGGGTCATCTGGAACCATCAGGGGCCCTTGATCAAAATACCCATCCCCCTCATCGCCACCCACCCACCATTCTGATGCAGTGCTCTGGGATGGGGCTGGGAGTCTGAATGATGTCAGGCTGCCCCCGTGATTCTGGTCCATGTGCCAGTGAGAACCACTACTGTCCACCTTCTCTTGACCACTGTCTTTTTTCCCCCCAGAATAGGTTCTCAGACTACGAGAAGAGGAAGGTAAGAAAATGCCTTTTCTCCTCTGTCACTTTTCTTCTCATTAAAGATCTCAATTATTATAAAAGATATGAGGAAACAAGTTCTTCCTGCTTCTAAATTAGAGGGTAGGCCGGCCCTGTGGCTTAAGGTTAAGTGCACACGCTCTGCTGCTGGCGGCCCGGGTTCGGATCCCGGGCGCGCACCCACTCACCGCTTCTCCGGCCATGCTGAGGCTGCGTCCCATGTACAGCAACTAGAAGGATGTGCAACTATGACATACAACTATCTACTGGGGCTTTGAGGAAAAAAAATAAATAAATAAATAAAATTATTAAAAAAATAAAAATAAAAAATAAATTAGAGGGTAAAGTAATGCTTTCCTCTTACTTAACATCGCCTCATCACATCCTCATCAGCCTCAGTGGGTGGTAGAGCATCTCCATTTGACAGATGAGAAGACTGAGGCTCAGAGAGGTTGAGCCTAACCCCAGACTCCAAACCTCTAGCCTCTGCCAGTGAACAGCCCGTTTTATTACAGTTGGGCCCTGGGCTGGGAGGGCCCCAGCATGGCAGGGTGGTGGTGCTCAGCGTTGGACCTACAGCCTGCACTGTTCAGAGTTGAGGTGTGGAATCACCCTGCTCCCGTGTCCTGACACCCACAGGGCCTGTGCCACCCATCACCAGGATCTACATTCTTGCAGGAACAGAAGATGCTGGAGAAACTGGAGTTTGAACGGCGCCTGGAACTCGGGCAGCGAGAGCATGCCCAGCTCCTTCAGCAGAGCAGCAGTCAGAAGGATGAGATCCTCCAGACAGTCAAGGAGGTTCGTGAGCGGCCGGGTGGGCTCAGGCCTGCCTGTGCACCCCCTACCAGGGCCTCCTGACTCAGACCGAGGTCCCTCTGAATTGGGAGGGCAGTGGGAGAAAGCTGTCTCACTCCATCCTCCAGGACCTGGTGGCCCTTACAGATCACCTAGTCCAGCCTCCTCGTGTGCAGTGGACACTCTGAGGCCTAGCGAGGGGAGGACCTGCTCCAGGGTCACACAGAGAGGGCTGGATGAGGGCAGGAAAGCTGGTCTCCTAACCCCAGTGCAGGGTCTCTCACTGCCCTGTGGTATCGAGGGGGTCCCAACTGCTCAGGACCTCCACCTGTCCTGCTGCAGGAGCAGTCCCGGCTGGAGCAGGGCCTCAGTGAGCGCCAGCGCTACCTCGACGCAGAGCGTCAGCAGCTGCAGGAGCAGCTGAAGCAGACGGAGCAGAACATCTCCAACCGGATCCAGAAGCTCCTGCAGGAGAATCAGAGGTCAGGCTCCCGGCCCCCTGGCCCCCAGACCCGGAGACCTTAACTGTGGTGCTCTCCGAGGAGCCCCGGATGGAGGTCCATTTCTCCCTCAGTCTCTACCCCTGCCCAAGGTTTCCATCGTTAGGATCCGCTCTTGGTGCTGTAATTTGCACCAACGTAAAGAGAAAAGAGTCTGATCTGGGCACAACCAGGTTTGTTTCTTGTCGTGGGACTGCCCCTGAGTGGACCTGTGGACTCCCACGTTTCCCATCTGTAAAATGAGTGGGTTTAACAAGAGAGTTGAGATCACATCCTGCTCCACTGTTTTGGGTTCCACCTAACCT
Source organism: Ceratotherium simum simum (assembly GCF_057802395.1). NCBI lineage: Eukaryota > Metazoa > Chordata > Mammalia > Perissodactyla > Rhinocerotidae > Ceratotherium > Ceratotherium simum. The sequence goes on along the minus strand of NC_141928.1, from coordinate 9,016,638 downwards.
GCTGCACTGAGGTCAGCCATTCACCCTGTCGTGAGGTTTGCAGTGACAAGTCCTGTCCAAGGTGAGAGCAGCTAGGAGCAGGTCTTGGTGGGGCTTGAGAGAAAGGGGGCCAGGTGGAGATCTCAGGAAGCCTGAGGACGGCTGGTTAGGGGACCCCTTGTGGAAAGGTTCCAGCAACAAGCTTTAGCCATACCCCTGTTGCTTCCAGGCTTCCTTTCTTCCATCCTCTGAGTCGCTTGCTCCTCGTCGTGCAGCAGTCACACAGGCCGCCCGCCGTGCACGTGCTCTCCCCACCGGGCCTCCTGCAGGGCTGCTGTCTGTTGGATGCTTCTCATGTGCCTAGCACTTGATGTATATTTTCTCACTCACTCTTTACAAAGACTCCGTGAAGGTTTTTGTATTATTATTAGTCCCATTTCACAGATGAGGAACTGGGGCTTGGAGTGGTTGAGTAACTGGCCTGAGAGCACAGCCCCTAAGTGGTAGAGCTAAGGCGCCCCCCAGCCCAGTTACTAAACCCGCTGTGCACAGCCGGTGCGGTAGGGGGCGAGCAGTTCTGTCAGAAACAGGCCTGCTGGGAACGATGCAGGGACCTTTCATGGTTGTCTCCGCAGGCAAAAGAAAAGTTCCGAGATTTTGAAGTCACTGGAAAATGAAAGGTAAGTGTTCTGCTCTAGCGCTTTCTGGGCACTGCCTTCCTTCCAAGGGTGCTGGGGCTGTGGGGAGGGTCTGAGGGGAGAAGGTCTTGTGATTCTCAAGGATCATGCCAGAAAGCTTTCCTAAAGCTTTGAACTAAAAAGAATCATTGCCTTCAAGTTTGTTAAAACACATATGCACTCCTGAGAAAAATTCAGAGACGTGCGTAAGAATGTATATATAATGTCCAACTATATTCCTAATATAAAAAATACACATTTCTGGGGGGGGGGAAGAATTTGTTCACATAGATTATGTACAAAGGAATAATCTGCAGCCATTAAATGTCTTATAGAAGAATATTCCTTATCAAGGGAGAATACAACATATTGCTAAGTGGAAAAGTGGTGGCTGCAATTAAAGCAGAACATATAGTGTATCATTTCTCAAACTCTGCATGTTTACTGCACTGAGGCGCACCACTTTAGTAATTAGAAAAGATGATAGGTGGGAGGGACGAACCCCATCACCCCATGCACCCCCTCCCCAAGGTATTAATGTGGACCCCTCCTGGTTGTCTGGGATCCCGAAGTAGCAGTGTGGACTTGGCTGCTGTCCTGTGAGAGCCCCCCGCCACAGTGGGCCCAGCCTTCCAGGCCCCTGCTGCCTGGGAAGGCCTCGTGCAGGGCGTTCCCCCGGGGTTGCAGGGTAGCCCCACCGCCTCGCCCACTCCAGCTGTGGTGCTGCGGTAGCTGGGAGTGGTCAAGGCCGAGCTGAGTTGTGGCCGGTGGCATCATTCAGCACACTGGCTGAGGCTGTCTGGGCTGCACCTGGGGTCCAGGGATGCGTCAGATAGGGCCTTCTCTTGAGCAGCCTGGGTCCTGGGCTGGAAGCAGAAGTGCTTAGACAATATATGCTGCTTCTACAAAGTCAGACCCTGCAGAGCTTTAAAGGATGTCGTCCCCTCCCAGCCGCTGCTGCCAGTGTGGTGTGGAACAAAAATGCACACACACGCAGCATGCACACATATACATGCAATCACCTTTTCTATTTTCACTTATTTTGTCATGGATGTATTGCCACTACAAAAACCTCATTGTTTATAATAGCTGTAGAGTATTCCGCTATAAGATTATATGTTTTTTTTTTTTTTGCTGAGGAAGATTAGCCCTGAGCATGTTATCTGTTACCAGTCTTCCTCGTTTTTCGCTTGAGGAAGATTAGCCCTGAGCTAACATCCGTGCCAGTTTTCCTCCACTTTGTATGTGGGTCGCCACCACAGCGTGGCTGATGAGTGGTGTAGGTCTGCTCCCGGGATCTGAACCCACAAACCTGGGGCACCAAAGTAGAACGCACCAAACTTAACCACTATGCCACAGGGCTGGCCCCTATCATGATTTTTTTAATTAGCCCTCTGTTCGTGGACATTGAAGTGGTTTCCGGTGTTTCATAATTACACAATATTACAGTGAACATCTTCCAGATATACCCTTATACACTTATGTAAATATTTCTGAAGGAAATATTCAAAGGGCATTTTGATAGGTATGGCCAAATTGCCTTCCAAAAAACATTTTGCCAGTTTACACGCCTCTCAACAATATATGAAAGTGTCCTCTTCTTCATTGCCAGCACCGGTGGTTATCAGTTTTCTTAATCTCAACCAACCTAAGTGAACGTTCATCTTTTTATGCAAGAAACTCTAAATTACGAGGCCAAAGGTTACCAGGGCCCCAGTGCGGGTACATGATACAGTGGACATTCAGAGAACATGCCTAGGCTGGCACATCAAGGAGGACTTCCTGAAGGAGGTGGTGTTCATCTGGGATCCCTGTTGGAAATGTTACTTTTACTGAATAAACGGTTGGATTTTTTTTTTTCTAGAATAAGAATGGAACAGTTGATGTCCATAACGCAGGAGGAGACAGAGAACCTGCGCCGACGTGAGATTGCCTGTGAGTCTCGGGGTGGGGAGTGGAGGGGGATCATGGGAACAGAGCTTGGCTGACTGTGCGGTCAGGGGTGGACAGCCCTCTCTCCATTGGTCGCATGTCAAGGACACTGAATGTTACCCCCAGGGAGGCGGAGTAAAGTCCAGTAATGGAGCATGGGCTCTGGGAACAGGCTGGGCTTGGATTCAGAATGCCAGCTCAGAAACGAGCCATGTAACCTCAGGGGCATTCCTGGTCCCTCACTGTCCTAAATCTCAGTTTCTTATCTGTAAAATGGGAGAACAATTATTACCTACCTCGTAGGGTCATTATGAGGATTAGATGAGATAATGCCTGGCACAAAGTGGGCATTTCACAAAGCATGCCTGTTAGAGTTTTTGTTATCAAGACCTATGGCTGGCCCTTCTTCTATTTCTGGGAGCTCTCCTTCCTGTCCTTCCCCAGGAGTGATCCTGGGGCTCCACATTGTTCACGCTAATGAGGGGAGGCCTCCCCGTGTGATCCTGAGAACATCCAGCCATTTGCCAAGGAAGGCTGAGGAGGCAGTTCCTTGTAGTTATTTAAAATAAGGAATAATTTTTTTTGGATCGTCCCGCTCTTCAGAGCCTGGGTACTAGGGTAGGGTATTCTATGCCCACTTGGGGTTTACTGAGTACGAGGCACTGTGCCAAGCACTTCCCATACACTGTTCATCTCACTACCTCCTACTGAGGTGTCATATCATTAATGTCCCTGTTTTAAAGGTCACTACTATCCACCATTTACAAAAGAAGGAAAATAGTGTTTGCATCTCCGGAAGGATGTTTATCAGATTAACTGATCAGCAATGGGATCAGTGTCAGGGGACTTTTGTTCTCACCTTTTCAAACTTCCCTATTGCTTAGCTCTTTAAAAATGAACATGTATTATTTTTATAACTAAAAATTTTCAATAAAAATAACAAAAAGGCAAGAAAAGGTAATAACCCAGGGTTGTGAGAGCGTGTGGTATCAGGCTGCCCTGTACACTGCCAAAGGGAGTATAAATCTGCAGGATCATTCTGGAGGGCGGAAACGGTAACTCTCATTATTCATGGGCTTAAAACTGTGCACTTCTAAAATTATTCTTAGGAAATAATCAGATGTGCACAAAGATGTTTGAGCAGGGGTGTTTATTGAAGTATCATTTAATAATTGCAAAAAGAATCCAAATGCCCCCAAATAGAGGATTATCTAAATAAACTTTGGCAATCCATGCACTGTAGTTCTCTGCAGCCATTAACATCATAACACCATGCTGACATGGTAAATTTTATGTTATATATATTTTATCACAATTAAAAAAATTAAAATGTTATCACACTAAACATACCACTTCACACTTTTTATGATTACTTCCCCCATTTTAACCACTTTTAATTGTACAGCTCTGTGGCATTAAGTACAACAGTTCCCCCCTTTTCCACAGGGGATACATTCCAAGACCCACCCCCCCGCCAATGAATGCCTGAAATGGTGGATAGTACCAAACCCTACATATACTGTGTTTTTTCCTATACATACTTACCTATGAAAAAGTTTAATTTATAAATTAGGCACAGTAAGAAATTAACAACAACTAATAATAAAATAGAACAATTATAACAATATACTATAATAAAAGTTACCGTAGATCTTGGCAACCTCAGCATATGATTTTCTTTTTTGCTGAGGAAGATTAGCCCTGAACTAACATCTGTGCCCATCTTCCTCTATGTTGTGTGTGGGATGTTGCCACAGCATGGCTTGATGAGCAGTGTGTAGGTCCATGCCCGGGGTCCGAACCCGTGAACCCTGGGCCACTGAAGTGGAGCACACGAACTTAACTACTATGCCACTGGGCTGGCCCCAGCATATGATTTTTTTTATTTCCTTATTAAGTTGAGAACTTTCACCTTTTCACTTAAAGGAAGTACTTTACAGCTTCTCTTTGGCATATCTGAATTGCCAACATCACTACTCTCACACTTCGGGGCTGTTTTTAAATGAAATAAGGGTTCCTTGAACACAAGCACTGCAATACCATCACAGTTGATCTGATAAAGGGATGATTCACATCCCAGGCAGTACAGAGTAGGACAACTCGAGGTTTCATCACACTACTCAGAGCAATGCACAATTTAAAACTTATGAATTGTTTATTTCTGGAATTTTCTATTAAATATTTTCAGACCAAGGTTGACCAGAGGTAACTGAAACCACGGAAAACGAAACCTCGGATATGGGGGGACCACAGTACATTCATCTTGTTGTGCAGCCATCACCATCACCCATCTCTAGAACTTTTTCATCTTCCCAAACTGAAAATCTGTACCCGATAAACAGCAACTCTCCATTTCCCTTACCCCAGACCCTGTAGAACCATGATTCTACTTTCTGTCTCTATGAATTTAACTGCTCTAAGTAACTCATATAAGTGAAATCATACAGTATTTGTCTTTTTGTGACTGTCTTCTTTCCCCTAGCATAATGTCCCCAAGTTACAGCCATGGGGTAGCTTATGTCAGAATTTCCTTCCTTTTTAAGGCTGAATAATATTCCAGTGTGTGGATAGACCATATTTTGTTTATCCGTTCATCAGTGGGCACTTGGGTTGTTTGCACCTTTTGGCTGTTGTGAATAATGCTGCTATGAACATGGGTGTGCAAATATCTTCTTGCGTCCCTACTTTCAATTCTTTCATTTTAATTTTTTTAAATCCATAAATGTGCATAAAAATTGACTGGAAAAATATATATCAAATATAATAATATCTCAGTGACAAGATTACGGAAGATTGTGTGTGTGTGTTGTTCAGCATTTTATAATTAGTCAGCCTTTCAAGCTTAAGTTGCTTCTGTAGTTTAAAAAGAAAGATCTAAGGTTGACTATCAGGTGGGTGACCAGGTGAACCCTCGGAGGCCAGCCCGGGAGCAGCGGCCCTGTCTTAGCACCCCCACCCCGTGTCTCCTCAGCCGCCATGCAGCAGATGCTGACCGAGAGCTGTAAGAACCAGCTCATCCAGGTGGCCTACGAGTCTCAGAGGCAGAACTTGGTCCAGCAGGCTTGTTCCAGGTAAGGTAAGAAGAGGCTTCCTGAGTGAGGGAGTTGGGGGGGCTGGCTCAGGGCCCAGGACCGTGGGGTGAGAGCTGGGCACTGGAATGCCCTGCCCCTGGCCGCCCCAGCCTCCACCATGATATCTGGGGCAAGTGCCGACTGGTCTGCGTGACTTGTCTAGCTAAATCTTGTGATTCTGTGTTGGGCTGTGATAAAGTGACGATAATCCCTACCACTTCTTGTGCACTGCCTGAGCGCCAGGCACTCGGCTAAGTGATGTGCGTTAGCTTATGGAATCTCTGAGGGACTGTATTGTTATTCACCCCATTTTACAGTCTCAGCTCAGGCTCGGAGAGACTGTGTCACACACCCAAGGAGACACAACTAGCCAGTGGCAGAGCCAGGATTCAAACCCAGGCCAAGTCGGGGGTGTGCTCTTGACGGCAGGGCTCTCGTCGATCTCTGAGGGTCCACGCAGGTCGGGAGCGAGGTGCACTGGAGGGGCTGCTGATGGGGCTGCTGATAGAGCTGCCTTCATGCCGATGGCCGCTCTGGGGCTGGTGCTCCAGGTTCACCATGGCGCTGTGGGTCTGTCTGTTGAAGGAGCCACAGGTGCCCGGCAGAGGCAGTTGAGAGAAGCTCAGTCAATGCTCAGAAGCCCCAGACAGGGACGGGCCAGCAGCCCTGGCTGCCCTCATGTTTCTCCTCCCATCTGGGTGGTTCTGCCACAGCTGCCACCCTCCCGGGCACCTGGAACATGTCAGCATCCTCTGTGTCCCCGCAGATGCAAGGATTGCTCCCCCCTTTCCCAGTGGTATGACATTGTGCTCAGGAGTACGGGCACTGGGGACAGACCTGGATTCAGGTCCCACTTCTGTTAGTGACTGTGAAGTCTTGGGCAAGTTACTTCCCTCTGTGAGCATAAATCACAGGACCTACCCCTCGAGTTGTTGGAGGATTTAATGTGCATTAATGAGCATAACGTCTGCCACGTAAGGATCCAATAATGACAGCTATTATTAGGAAACAAACTCAAAACCAACATTGTACCAAAGTACAGACACATGTGAGGTGAGGATTTTTGTGCCAGAATTACTAGGCTTGTTCTAGGGGGCTGAGAGCAGATCCACAGCCGGGGCAAGAAACGCTGGGGTGGAGGGTGCTTTCTCACAGCCCGAGTGGCTCCCCTGGGAGGTGGTGAGCTCCTCGTTGGTGGAGGCGGTTGGGCAGAGGCCAGGGCAACCAAGTCAGGGGCCTTGGTAGAGGGGATTCCAGTGGAGGCGAGAATGAGCAGACCTGGGTGATTGTCTCTCACAGCTCCTGAGACACACAGACTCTGTCCCCTTCTTTCCAGGGCCGTGAGATTCAGGCACTCTGTCCATGCCCAGCCCGGGACATGGCCCCCAGCAGGCGTTCCATAAGGACTGTTGAATGAATAAATGGTTTATCTTGACTCCTCCAAGGTCCCTGGCACATAATAGGTGCTCAGGAAATGTTCAGAGAGTGAATGATTTTGCTGTCTTTCTGGCAGCATGGCCGAAATGGATGAGCGGTTCCAACAGATTCTGTCGTGGCAGCAGATGGATCAGAACAAAGCCATCAGCCAGATCCTGCAGGAGGTGAGCCCTTGTCCAGGGCATGAGGGCAGGGGCTCGGGAGGGGCACAGAGAGCCCAGGGCAGAACATCAGAACTCTGCACGAAGCCATGTCTTACTTAGCTTGTATGACCAAAGATATTTGGTGAATTTAGAAATGTGCAAACCTTCAGGATGAGAGGAGTGGGGAGAGGCCTTTGGGTGGTAGTTTTCTGGTCCCTGAATTCTAGAGAAGCATCCTCTTCCCTGGCGGGCGCCCACTCCCCACGCTGTGTGGGGGGCTCCATCATAAGGAGAAGCACCCCCTTCCCTGGCAGGTGCCCACTCCCCATGCTCTGTGTGGGGCTCCATCCTAAGGATTTAAGGGGCAGGGGTTGATGGTGATCACACCATGGAGTTAGCCCACAGAGGGCCGAGGGATCTTGGACTTCTCACTTCCAACCCCCTGCACCTCTGTCTGCTCTCCTTCCGTCTTAGCTGGCGCATAGTAGGTGCTCAGTAGGGCTACCCAGTGGACCAGATGAGGAAGGACCCCCGTGACTTCCTCCCCTCCTCTGTCCATATTGTTTGGTCTCAGCTTTCCCATTCCTCGACCCTCGCATCACCTCCCTCCTTTCTTCCTTTGTGATGTCTTTCTGTCGCTGCTTGGCCCTTAGTTCCCCCCTCCCTTTCTCCCCAACTCCAATCTCTCTATTCTTCCAAAAGAGTTTGACTTAGTATTTGTGGGATGGTCTGAGGAAAACGCTCTGTTTCTTAGAGAGGGCGTTGTGGTTGCCGTGAGGCTCAGAGCTAGACAGACATGCACGTCCTAGCGCCCACCAGCTCACTTCTCTGATCCTCACTTTCCTGGTCTGTGAAACGGGACAGTAAAAGCACCCACATCGTCAGTGGTTGTGGAAATTCAGTGCCCCCTGTGGGGAGAGACTGGGCATAGTGTCAGCACTAGTAAACTCTCAGTAAATGGTATTTTAAAAACGAACAAGTGACCTGAAAAGTTATTTTCTCTCTAAGAAACAGAAAAGTCGTACATGAAGGGGTTTCTGACACAGATTTTGTTTTTTCCCCTGGCCAGGCCCCCTGGGAGAGGGAGGCTGCCCGGCCCGTGCTGAGCCGCCATGACCTCTGGATTTCTGTTGCAGAGTGCCATGCAGAGGGCCGCGTTCGAGGCTCTCCAGGCGAAGAAAGACCTGATGCTGCGGCAGATCAGGAACCAGGTGAGTGCTAGGGGTCGTGGGCCCCTCCGAGACCCGTACTGTCAGCCTGCAGAGAGTGCAAAGGTAGCTGACAGGGCAGCTGTTAAGGTTTGAATCCTGGCTCCTTCACTCGCCAGCTAAGCACAAGGTGTCCCCTTGGAACCCCCCTTTCCTCCCAGAACCCAGGTCAGGGGCGGTTGGGAGGTGCTCATCAGTGCCCTGCGTTTTCACGATTTCTCACAGTCCCTGGGGCTGAGGAGAAGGGCGGTGCTAACACGCGACCTTGACTGCTGGGCAGCCTCTGTGCTGATCCGCCCCAGGCAGGACTCCCTCGCTGGGAAAAGCAGCCGCCTCACACCCAGCACCCCCATCAGCTCACACTGAGGAACTGGGATGGACTGGATTTCCCACCTGAGTGGGCGGGGAGGTCCTTATGGCAGAGTGGCCTCGGCCTGGAGGATGGGGCTGTGCTCTGCTGACTTGCGGGCCGGCCATGGGCAGCTGCCACCGCTGTGGCCTCCCAGCCGCTCCATCAGTGGGGCTGTGTCTGACTCGCTGGGCTTTGCCGAGGGTGAGCGGGGTCGGCGGGCCGGAGGTAAAGTGAGCTTTCAGGCTTTGGGAACGCTCATCGCATCGTATTCAGCACACTTTGAATTTCACATTTTGCATGGTTTTTTTCCTTTTTATTCTTTCATTTTCTTTTTTGGCCAAAACCAACTTACCTTTTGATTTCCCTCTTTAATGTCAGTTCCACATAGCCGGACATGAAGCTCATTCCTCTGACCGGGGATTGGTGGGGTAATAGGAACTTAAGGACAAGGGTCTCATAAGGACATAGGCACAAGGTAGAGAGGTCCCTGGCTGTGGGGTCTGACCTCTAGGGCTAACAGCCCCCAGTCACACCCTGAGGGCGAACGGTGACCCCCAGACATTCTCACTGTGGGTGGTTTTGACCTACCAGGCCAGCTATTTCTCTTCAGACCCCGAGTGGAGACATCCCAGGGCAAGTGCTCACTCACTTAGGGCTCACTCACTGCTCTGTGTCCTTCAGCAAGTTATTTAACCTCTCTGAGCCTCCGTTTCTTTGTAAAATGGAAGCGATAATACCTCCTAGTAGCCAGGGGAGAGTTGATGAAATAATGCATATAAAGTGCACAGCACAGGCCTCATACACAGAAAGCCTCAATAAATGTCAGCTACTGCTATTATTATTATTATTCAGTCACTTCCGTTACCCTCTGCGACAGCTGTTTAGAGGAAGCAAGAGAGTTGGACCAGTGAGAGGCTCAGTGAGGATTCCATGTCCATTCCTTAGTCTGGCCTGAACCTTGCAGGAAAGCCCCTTCTTCATTCCACAAGCTTTGATCCACCTCCCACTCTGGGACGGGCCCTGTGCTCGGCTCTCCATCAACAGTACTGACCAGGCAAGCATGTCCACACCCCCAGAGCACTCAGTGCCATGAAGTAACTAATTTTTAAACCCCTGCTGATGAGGGTCCCGAAGCACACAGGTCCCTCCATTCCAGAGACCCCAGAAAGGCCAGACCCCACTTGGCCGTCAGAGAGTAGCAGCACAGAACTGAACCATGGTTAATGTGAATAAAAAACACCCTGTCTCGTCTTCTGTTTAGATTAAGTTAATAGAAACTGAGTTATTGCAGCTGACACAGCTGGAGTTAAAGAGGAAATCCCTGGACACAGAGGCACTCCAGGTATGTAGGGCACCCTGGCCTGCCCTGTCCCTCCCCTCCCCTGATGAAATCCCCCCGCTGCCCCCACCGCCTTTCAGCAGCTGTTCTCCAGCAGACAGGGCTGGTCTCCTCTGTGGCTGTGACTGGAGGATGCCCAGGCCCCAGAAGGCTGATGGGAGCACAGTCTGGGGGCCGAGCCCAGTGCAGGCCAAGGTTAGCGGTGGGGTCAGCCTGTTGCTAGGCAGGAGGGTCAGAGGAAGGAGGGTTTCATTGCCAAGGCTCACCCAGGCAACATCTCCATCTCTGCATTTTCTTTGTTTTGGAGCAGGGTTGCTGCTGAGGTCTGTATCTCTTTAAGCCATGCTTTTGGGGTGCTAGTTTCGACTCACGGGCTGACATCCTCTGGGGAAGGAGCTTTCTCCGTGTCCCAAGGCTGTCTGGAGGAGAGGGCCCGGATGCTACTGTGTCACTTCCTGCAGACAGCTTCTCTGTGAGCTCCAGCCTGGGTGTCCTGCTCACAGAGATGTGGGGGCAGCGGGGACGAGCAGACAGCTTTCTGGACTGCAAGTCTGGGCCCTGGGTTTTGTCTCAGCACAGTCTTGCTGAGGGACCTGGGCAGGTAGGGGAGGAGGGGCGGCCCTTTCCCTTCTCTGGCCCTCAGTCTCCCCAGTTGTACACCAGGGGGCTGGGTCAGTGGTGTGTGAGGACATGTGCCCCATGCTGGGCTTTCGGGCAGAGCCTTCTGTCTGTCCCTGTCCCTGTGTCTGTCCTCAGTGGAGAAGTCTTCAGTTGTCTCGTGAGCTTCTCAATGCAGTGAAAGAACGCTAGGGTCTGGCGTCCTGGTCTCGGGTCTGCCATGGATGTGCTGTGTGACCTTAGGCAGGTCACTTCCCCTCCCTGAGCCTCCATTTCTCCCCTCCATGAAATGGAAATAATCTTCCAGGCCCAGCCTGTGTCTTAGGGCCGTCAGAGAGGGCTGAACTAGCAAATGGAAAGCCCTTTGTGAGCCTGGAAGTGGTCTTCAGAGATGAGGGGGTCGGGGTAGCTCTCGGAGAAGATGTGGCCACTGAGCTTGGCGGGTGCCCTTGTCTCCTGCCCGTTAGAGCTTGTGGGGCTCCCACCTCAGGGGCTCCATGGGGTTTCCCAGAGTAAGAGATGGGTGGAACCCAAACACAGTCTGCATGTGCCTCCATCTGTGTAGAGCTTTCCAGACTGGTGTGGGGCTACACACCTACCCTGCCTGCCGTTTGCTTCTGCCCACATGCTCTGTAGTTGGTGAGATGAAGTCAAATACTTGTGCCTTGTCATTTCCTTTGTTTGACGTTTCCTACCGCTCCACCATCGTCAGTCGCTAGATCCCGTGCCTGGCTTTAGCCCCACGGGGAAGGGGGTTGCAGGCTTGGGAGAAAGTGGGAAGGGGATGCCCAGGGAAGAGAGGCCCCTCGGCTCTGTCCCCCAACTCAGCCTGAGACTGTGGGCAGAGCCTTGAATTGAGTCGGGCTGCCATGGTAAGAACCGAGTGCGGGAGGATCCTGCCACCGTGCCACGGGAACATCTGGTGCCGGGGTGCCGTGAGCTTCCAGCAGCACTGGCTGTGGTCTCGTGTTGCAGGAGATGATCTCGGAGCAGCGTTGGGCCCTCAGCAACCTGCTCCAGCAGCTGCTCAAAGAGAAGACGCAGCGAGAGGAGGAGCTCCGGGAAATCCTGGTGCGTTTGGCTTCTGCCTTCAGCATCGCACGTGGGTTTGCTCTCTCTAAACACGCTCCCTTTCTTAGAAACACGTTTATTATTCAAGTGATAGTTGTTCGTCAAAGAAAAATGGAAAGTACAAGGGAAAGGGTCACTTCTGAGAGTTATCTATTGCTAACATTTGGTATGTTCTCCAAACACTGTGATGCGTATTTATAGCTGTACACATATGTGCCTTTAAACAAAGAACAGTGCATACCCCGTTATAACCAGCTCATTTTCATCTGTTCTTCTCATGTCACTAAAGTGTCCCCTACGTTCTTTCCATGGCTGCATATGGATGGCCCATCCTTTAGCCGTTGTTCAGCATTTAGGCTATTTCTGGTTCTTTACCTGTGTAAGGATTGCTCTCTGACTGTCTTTGTAGCTAAGTACTGAGAACAGCCATGAGTATTTCCTCAGGACAATGCTCAAGAGAGGACTTACTGTGTCCAGGGCAGGCCGTTTAATAAGCCTTTAACAGGAGTTGTCCGACTGTCCCTTGTACCCAAATGGGTTTGACTCTGGCACATTATCAGGGTGGCAGAGCCTCATTTAGGGGGGCAGATTGGGGTCATTTCTTCCAGACCCTGGGTGCACCTGAGTGGTAAGGACAGAGGCCAAGCCCACCAGCTGGGGCTGAGAGGACTCAATTGCTCCCGTGTCATTGTTAATGCACCAAACGTCCTCTGAGCTCCACCGTGGGCCGGGCCCTGTGCAGGGTATGGAGGAGAGTGAGACTGGCTCTTCCTGGAGCCCCGCACGAGCCTGGATAGTGTGTTTGTGCTGGTTGGTAGCTGCCTGTTCCTCACGATGCCTCACTGCCGCTGCCCATATGTTGTGTTAACACGTGGACAGTGCCCCTGGCGTTGTGCAGGAGCAGCCATGTGCTGTGGCCCTGTGCTCCTGCCCTCAAGGGGCCTTGGGGGACTCACCATCAGGAGGAGGAGGCACCACCTCAGCAGAACATGACCTCAGGGTCATAGGCGCCAGAAGAGAGGTGTGTCACAGCCCGGGGAGCACCAGGGCCAGAAGAGGGGACCAGCTCGGAAAGGTCTAGGAGGGACCACCAAGGGCAGTCAGGCCCCCAGGGGACTGGGGAGATGCCTCTGTGAAATCCTGCTCCCCAGGCCGGCCCAGTGGTGTGAGTGGTTAAGTGCGCGCGCTCCGCTTCGGCGGCCCAGGGTTCATAGGTTCGGATCCTGGGCGCGCACTGACGCACCACTTGTCAAGCCATGCTGTGGCGGCGTCCCATATAATGTAGAGCAGGATGGGCACGGATGTTAGCTCAGGGCCAATCTTCCTCAGCAAAAATAGGAGGAGTGGTGACAGATGTTAGCTCAGGGCTGATCCTCCTCACAGAAAAAGAAAAAAAAAACCCTGCTCCCCGAGTCACCTCTGGCCCCAGCATGCGGCCGCAGTCCTGGATGGGCCGGCTGGTTGTTCAGAGCTCAGGCTCCAGAGCAAGACAGTGGTGGTCTGGATCCTGGCCCTGACACCGGGCAGGTTACCGATCACTCTGCACCTCAGTTTCCTCCCTTGTGAAGTGAAACCTACGTCACAGAGTTGTGAGGATTAAGGAAACCGGCATCTCGGGTGCACAGCACAGAGTGTGGCACACAGGGCTCTGAAAATGTCAGCCGCCGCAGCCGCTGTGTTGGTGGTGGTGTCGTGAGTCTACTGCTCTGTCCCCGTACCCAGAACAGCGCCTGGCCTGGAACAGCACTCAAGGAACGTTTGCCAAGTGACGGGATGGAGGAGTCAGTCTCGCCAGCATGTTTATAACTCCCCAACCTTGTCAGGACAGGGACACCCGCTCCGGAAGCTGAAGCTGTCCTTAGAATCCTCTTGCCCTCCCGCCTGGCACCCAGAGCCCCAGCCGAGCTCTGTGGGGGAAGGAGACGGCTGTGTGGTGCTTTGCTCTTCCCACAAGCCGATGAGAGGGTGTCCCTCCCGAGGGGTGGTGCACGGAGCGAGGCGCAGGTCCCCCACCAGCTGCGCGGTGTCTCTGAGGTCATTCCCAGCAGTGAACTGGGGATAGATCTGCTTCCTGCCTTTCCCGTGTCAGTAGGTTAAACAGCGAGATAGTAGTCGGTGGGAAAGTTCTTTGTAAAATACCACGTACCATCCACGTGCTGTAGTCACATCGTCACTGTCATCATTGTCCCTATTTAATGGTTTGTACCTAACAGTGTCTGCTTCATTCTTGGCAGATGGAGTTAGAAGCCAAAAGCGAAACTAAGCAGGAAAATTACTGGCTGATTCAGTATCAACGGCTTTTGAACCAGAAACCCTTGTCCCTGAAGCTGCAGGTGAGGACTGGGGCACCCACCCCCGCCGGGGAGCCAGGAGGGCCTCCTTCCAGAGGGCCCTCTCGTGCCTCGGCGATGCCCTGCTGCTTGATCTTTCCAGGTTAATTCCATTCATATTTCTGGTGACTCTAGTGCGCCAGGTCCTGTGCTAGGCCCCGGTGGGGACAGAGATGAGAGAGAGGGAGCTTTCATTCTGGCGAGGGGAAGACAGCTGCTGGTCACCGCTGTGTGGCGTGGAGACCTGTGAGCCCACAGTGGGGCCGAGCCAGCTGGGCACCCAGCGAGACGGGCGACAGCAGCTGTCACGAGCCCTGCTGTGGACAGGACAGATGGGGTCCCTCCCCACCTCCCTCTCACCTTCTCACACACACACACACACACACACACACACACACGCTTTTTTTAAAATAAAAACACAGTTTTTCTGTACAAACTATTTTGGCAGCTTTGTTTTTTCTCCTAACAATAGTGATGGGCAGTTCTCTGGTCCATACGTATAAATCTCCTCGTTGTTTCTAGACAGCTGCATAGTATTTAGTATGTGGATGAACCCTCATTATTTAAAGATTTTATTTATTTATTTTTCCCCCAAAGCCCCAGTAGATAGTTGTATGTCATAGCTGCATGTCCTTCCAGTTGCTGTATGTGGGACGCGGCCTCAGCATGGCCAGAGAAGCGGTGCGTCGGTGCGCGCCCGGGATCCGAACCCGGGCCGCCAGCAGCGGAGCGCGCGCACCCAACCGCCAAGCCACGGGGCCGGCCCCTGAACCCTCATTATTTAGACAGTCTCTCTTCGTGGGGACTTCATTTGCTTATCATTTTCACATTTACAAATAGAGTGGCAGTGAACTTCTCTGTGCATTTGTCTCTATGTGCTTACATATGCATTTTTGTAGGAAAAATTCCATGAATACATTTTACATATTAAGTTATATACATTCAGACCCTTTGTTTGCTGTTGTAAATAATGGCTTCTTGTTTCTCTTCCCGGTCGTGGTGCACTCGGCATTTCTTGTGGGTCTGCCGTGCAGGAAGAAGGCATGGAGCGCCAGCTGGCGGCCCTCCTGGTGGAGCTGTCGGCCGAGCACTACCTGCCCATCTTTGCCCACCACCGCATCTCGCTGGACATGCTGAGCCGGATGAGCCCTGGGGACCTGGCCAAGGTGGGGAGGAAGCAGCAGCCCCTCGGGGGAGGTTAGGGAAGTGGGAAGGGCCACTGGCCCCACCTGGCCAAGGGTTGACTTGCTCTCCATGCAGTTCTTGCTGAGATCTGCCGTTATCAAATGTCCCAGGGCCACCGTGCTTCCAGATGGCCAGAACACCTGCTCCTTCTGTCCCCACCACCTGGGCTTGCCTTGCATGCTGTCTGGCTAAGAAAATCCGGGCATGTGGGTCCTGCCGGCCCAAGACTGCCCCACCCGCTCAGATTGGATCTTCCCTCGGTAGCGCCAAGACAGGTCCTTGGAGGTCATCTGGTCCAGCCCCCACCCCACGGTTTTACAGATACCGTAACGGCTACACTGCCCGAGCATGGTTACGTTCTGGGTACCTTGCACTGATTGAGTTACTCTTCAGACGAGGCTGATAATGATGCTAGCCAACACTTGCCAGTGCCAGGTGCTGTTCTAAGCACTTTCACATCCTAACTCGTTAAATCCTCCTGACAACCTTGGCAGGCAGATGTCCTCGTCGTCCTCATTTTTCAGATGAGGAAACTGAGGCACAGCAAGGTAGTAATTTGCCTGAGGTCACACAGCAGAGCCGGGACCCAAGCCCGGACAGTCTGGTGCCGGAGTCCATGCTGTTTCCCACTCTTCTCTGCTGCCTGTCCCTCCGCAGATGCAGAAACCAAGGCTCAGAGGGCTACACGGGGCTGTGTTGCCAAGCTCAGGAGCTTGTGCTCTAGAGGCTGAGGGACTGTGACTCCGGTGCTGTCACTTCTCAGCAGCTTGACTTTGGTGTGAACCAGCCAACCGTGGGAACTGTGACCGAGGGTCCTGACTCCCCGGCCGTCACGGGGTGACATGAGGTTGTGCAGGTGAAGCTGGCAGCACCGTCCCTGGAGCAGGGGAAGCACCTGCCAAACCGTAGCTGTTTCTAGTGTTGGTGTCCTTTCAGGTCTCAGTCTCTCCCTCTGCCACACTGATTGCTGGGCCCCAGGGTACTAGCCCCAGTCAGCCTCTGTGTTTCCAGCTGAATATGCCAGAAGCCAGGAGTGAGGTGCTGCTGCATAGTGGGCTTCTGCCCAGCCCAGGCCATAATCTGCTCTTCCTTGTTCTGCAGGTGGGCGTCTCAGAGGCTGGCCTGCAGCACGAGATCCTGCGGAGGGTCCAGGAGCTGCCGGACGCAGCCAGGATCCACCCAGGTACTGACACCAGGGCCTCTCCTTAGCAGAGGCCCCAGCCTTACATGTGGACTGGGGTTGGGGGCGGTCATCTCTTACACTTCAGGACGAGTCCTAAGGGCTGGTTCCATCCCCTGCCGGTCCTTAAGTTTCCCTCCTACAAGAATAGGATTTAAAAGTGGGAAAAACAGGCCACAAAAATGGGAAAAAAGGGGAAGCTTCCTTGCAGCAGTGAGGGGCCCTCCTGGCTCCTGTCCCATATCTCTAAATGCACCCTACAGACACTGGGAACCACACACCCAAGATGCTTGAACTAGAGGGAGAAACCAGCCGTACCCGGTGCCCACGACGTGCCCAACACTGTGCCTGGGCAGGCCTGTGATTTGGACATGGATGCTGTTTGTGATGGGTTGTGAAGGGGTAAAGGCAGGTCATAAGGGCACTCTGCCCTGTCCAGAGGCCCAGGAGAAGGTAGATGCTGTGGCTGATGCAGGGGCAGGCATAGGGGTCGGGGGCTCTGGTGTGCTGAGCACTTTACACGGACCACGTCGTGTCAGCTTTGTTTCAACCCCATGAAGTGGGCACTCTTGTTGTCCTCATTTGAGGAATGAGGAAACTGAGGCAGAGAGAGGTCAACTTTTCTCCCGTGACTCCACACAGCTGGCGAATGGCTGAACCACTGGGCTTTACTACCAACCTCGGGAAGAGGCCGAGGGGCCTTGACGAGGGGAGGAAGCCTGGGGCCTGGAGCAAGGACAAAGGAGAGGACAGGCGTGGGCTGCCGGGCTGGGCAAGCCCACAGCACAGCCAGCCTCGGGCAGGCTCTGTTTGGGGCAGAGGCTGAAGGTGGACTTGCCTGGCCGGACCGCAAGGGTGAGGCAGGAGCTCAGGCTGCCCCGCAGAGAGGAGGCCCTGCGTCCCTGGGTGTCAGGGCTGGTGGCAGCGCCGTGACATCTGCAGACTCCAGCTTTCCAGCCAGTTTTACTCCAGGGACACTGACTGAACCTAAAAAATAGTCATTAAACTTCCAGCCCTTTAATATCGAGTAATGTGGAAATTAGGCACCTTCCTCGCCTTCCAGATGTTCCACCCGGCACTGGCCCCTCCCGCTCTCAGACTGGAGGTCAGGAAGAGTTTGGCATCGGGAGTCAGGGTCACGTCGGGCAAATAAACCTCCCTTGGGCGGGTGTCTCTTCACTGTGAGCCCCACCAGTATCCCCAGCAGTGGCTGTCCCCCACCATCCCCAGGTGCCGGGAGCTGCTCCCTGCTCAGAGTTAACCGGCGGCTTCTTCCCTATGCTAGAATGTCCATGCAGGTCCGTGCCCGATGCCTCGGCTGCTTAGGGCTTCTTCCGGATCGTGCCCACCCCGCAGGGAAGGGGGCTGTGGCGGGACGGCTCCTTCTCAGCTCCAGAAGGGACAGGAGATCCTGAGGCATTTTCCTGACAGTTCTCCTATTGCTCCCAGGACTCGATATGTGTTCTGTTAAATATAGAAGGGCCCCTTTACAGTGATGGTTGAGGGCACCATGATACCTTTAGAGGGCCTAGTGTTCCAATAGCTTTTAAAAAAGCTTCAGGTTTTTTCCAGTTATAAAGAATACTACTCATAATTCCAGCCATAGAATAAGTGAAAAATGTGAACCATGATTGGGATGGGGATCAGGGAGGAGAAAGACTCAGAGATGGTGATGGTGCACACTTCACGATAATGAAAGCGACTTTGCATTTTTTATGGGTCCGTTCTGATGTGGTACCCCGGGGCTGGATGCTGGCTCCAGGGCAGAGCGGTGGGCATGCTGGGGGCTCTGCCAGGGGGTCGGGAGGAGCAGCCTCGAGGGCTCTTCACTCTTCTCCCTGCTCCTCTGAGTCGCCTGATGGGCAGTGGCCCATCCTGTCTCCTGGGTGACCGGGTGGAGAAGCTGAGAGCATGGCCCAGTCCACCCCGGAGCCCTTTACCAAGGATTCCTGCACACGGCCCCACCACCAGATGGCCCTGTGGCCCTGGGCAAGTGACTTCCCCTCTCTGAACCTCAGATTTCTCATCTCTGAAAGTGACGAGCCCTACTTGCAGGGTGGCTGTGAAGGATCCTGGGGTTGTTAGGGTGAGAGGCCCTAGTTAACCAGCGCCGTGGCCATCCCTGCCAGCGTCCCCACACTCCCATTTTACAGATAGGGGAATGAGGCTCAGAAAAGAGAAATAAGAGGGTGTGTGGGAAGGCGGGCCCTTCCCTGAACTCTGAGGTCAGAGTGTCTCCCACCCTCCGGCTCACTGTCCACTCGGGGCAGGCAGGGCCAGGGAAGGCCCTGGGGGTTGGGATCGTTGGGGGATGACCCTGGCTCAGCCTATCCCTCTGGTCCCCTGCAGAGCTGCTGAAGCCACCCCAGGGTGAAGTCCTTGGGACCGTGGAGCCCACTGCTCCTGAGGAGCTTCCTGAGCCAGTGAGGCCCTCGGCTCCGCCCGCAGAGCTGGAGGTGCAGACCTCCGAATGTGTTGTGTGCCTGGAACGGGAGGTGAGTCTGGGGCAGCGGACGCAACCCCCATGCCCACCATTCCCCCTCCCACCATTCCCCCTCCCCCCGCGTGCCCCCCACCTGCGACCATCCGGAACCTCTCCAAGCACATGTATTCTTCCTCAACACTCTTCTAGTTATGTAAGTATACTGTGTTCATTAGAAATTTTGGAAAATACAGGAAAGGAAAAGATAGGAAATAAAAATGACCCATGATCCCATGACCCAAATATGAGCGATGCTAACATCAATTTCTGGGTCTTTTTTCAAAAAAGGGTTTTTTCCCCAGCTTAATAAATGCATTAAGGAAAATTTCTCAAGTCATTAAGTATCAATAACACAATTTTCTCTAAAGAGGCTTTTTAAAAACTGTCTTTTTAAAAAATTAGAAGAAAATTAACACTTATTGTAAAAATTAAACAACATAGCATATAAAATAAAAATCCTCCCTTCCCTCCTCCATGCAGTCCTACTTAGAACAGGCAACTGTGTTAGTGGTTTGATTACCCACGGTCTTTACTAGACCCAGGGATGCCATGATATGGAGGGCCTCGGTTATAAATTTAACCAAACCCCTGCTTTTGGGCCCCATAGGTGGCTTCCAGTTTCTTATTATTACCGGCAGTGCTTGCCAAGCAGCCCTGAACAGAGTTTGGAGCACATCCTTGATTATTTCCTTAGGATAAATTCCTAAAGAGGAAACACTGAAGCAAAGTGGAGACACGCTTCCATGGCTTTTGATCCATAATGTCGGAACGGTTCACAGACCGAGGGGCTGGGCAAGTGCACAAAAAACACAGCAATTGAGCACAACCTAGACATCCAGCAGGGCTGGGTCGATAGCTGCAGGCCTGCAGAGGGCGCCCACAGCCGCCACGCAGAGAGAGGGCAGGGAGAGTGTCCAGGATAGGTGGGGGTGTAGATTCCTGTGCTGTCTGAGTGGTGTGTGACGGCCACAGGATCAGACGTTTCAGGTAAAGAGCAGCAGGGGGGCCAGGGAGCCTCTGGTGCCCCATCCCCAGAACCAGGCAGGCCGGGCCCAGACGCCCTCGCTCTCTCCCCGCAGGCCCAGATGATCTTCCTCAGCTGCGGCCACGTCTGCTGCTGCCAGCAGTGCTGCCAGCCGCTGCGCACCTGCCCACTGTGCCGCCAGGAGATCGCCCAGCGCCTCCGCATCTACCACAGCAGCTGAGCGCCAGCCGCCAGCCCAGGCCCAGCCCCACCTCCACCACCTCTGCCCAGGGCTCCAGCTCACCCCCTGCTCTAGCCAGACTAGTACGACCCCCCTCCGTCCTGGCCGCTTTCCCCACAGCCTGGGAGGGCGTCTCCCACCCCAATCTCCAAGCACGCCTGGGCCAGGCGGGGCGGGCAGCGCCCTGACCGATGACGTAGCTGGTCTGCATCCTGTGGAGGAAGAGAGAGGACCCCTTATGGCACGAGGACAGGTTCTGGGGTCTGGAGAGGCAGCTGTGCCACATCGGGGCACAGAACTGAGTGTCCTGACCAGTGTGGCTCTGCCCTCCAAGAGCCTCCATGTCCTCATCAGGGGAGCAACTCGGCCGGTGGTGGGAGTGCAGGAGGGCGCTGGCGAGGGGAGGGGAGGCTATGGGTGGAGTTGGCGTGCGGTATGGCCATAGATCACCACAGGCTGTCCTGGGATTCACCAGCTAGATGTGTTCAGCGCAGGCCTTGTACCACAAGCGACGCCACCCCTGCCTGCCTCCCCCTCTCCTCCCCAGCGCTCTGGGCCCCTCTGCTCTCCAGATCTACACCTCCTCACCCCACACAGCTCACAGGCAGGCAATGAGCTTTGCAGACCCAAAGCAGAACATCAATAAATCCACCCCTAGCCTGCTCCCTTCGAGTCATCACTGGGTCTTGACTTTCAAGCCCATGCGGTTGTGCAGGTTGTTCATTGCACAGTTCTACAAGGAGCCACGTGCCGTGTACTTGCTGTAGAGTTGCAAGTTTATTGTGCATTTTCTGGCTGATAGTTTTGAGCCAAGGGCGGCTTTTTCTCTGGGCCAGAGGTAGGCCTACTTGGGGCGCCAGGGCTCTGCCTCCAGCTGACTCTGACTGAGGCCAGCCTTCCAGACTCTATCTCCGCACCTATTCAAGATGGGACATGATGGGGCCCTGATGTGGGCCAGTGGCACTGAGCACTGAGTGCTCACTTCAGGGGCAGTGCCCTGAGGCGGCTGGATGCAGGGGATAGGCCCTGAGTTGGCAGAAGGAGCCCTGTCTCCCCTGGGCTTCAATTTCCCTACCTCATTCGGACCTTCAGTCCTCTAGGCTGAAACGGGGCGGGAGGAAGATCCTTGTGGTGTGAGTCCTGCTTTCCAGGCAGGAGCTGGGACCTCTTCCCAGAATGTCTTCCCCCTGGGAGCCTCTGATGGTCCCCCTCCCCACATACCCTCCTGGGCTCCACTTGGCCGAGAGGGGAGACTGAGGCCTGAGATGGGCAGAGCCACTTTGCAGAGCACGACATTGTGTAGATCTCCTTGAATCCTCACCAGGCCCTGGGAGAAGGGGCTATTATGATCTCTTTATCAGATGAGGAGCCTGAGGCTGGGTTTAGTGACTTGCCAAGGACAACAGGGAGAGCCCCACAGGCCCTGCTGTTTTCTCACCTGAGTCTTTGTTGACAAGCCCTCGGCCACTGGCCACCATGTACAGGCTGGCACCAGGGAAGCCAGTTTCCCCCAAGGTGATTGGCTGCTATTCCACCCAGGAGGGACATGTTTTTACCCATGGATGGGGCAACCCATCCCTACCAGCTGTGGGGGGTGGGGGGGCTGTCCCCATGCCCCATAACCGCAGCCAAGGTTGCCCACCTTCCTGGGCCTCAGTGTACACGTTGGTGAGATGGTAGTGAGGATGGTCCCCACCTCCTGGAGCTGCCGTGAGGCTCCTGGGCCTGCACGGGAAGTGCACGGCCCACGGCAGGTGCTCAGGAAGTGCTAGCTGTGTGATCAGGAGTCGACGCTGGCGTCACTGTTTGGATCCAGCAAGAGCCCAGGGCCCGCCCTGCTGCGGATGCCCCAGGGCCAAGTGGCCTTAAAGCTGCTGATGTCCCTCTTGGGCTCACCGTTGCCCAGGCTGCCTAAGGAGCACCCTGCACGGATCCAGCTGAGGAAGCCTCCTGAGCCGCCATCAGGCTAGTCACCTACACACTCTGCGTCCCTTCTCTCGGAGCCTGTTTCCTCCTCTGTAAACTGGGATAAGAAGAACTCTGACCTGGCGCCTAGAGGTACTCGGTCAGGCCAGGAGCCCAGAAAGCCAAGGCGAGCGGGCGCTCCTAGACACAGTCTCAGCCCAGGCCTCCCGCTGCCCGCACCACACACAGGCCACTGGCTTTAAATAAAGCATTTATTGATTAGTAGAAGCTTAAACAGTTTGCATAATATTTTCAATACGTTATCTGGAAAGGATGATTGAAAAACCCCAAAAGAAGGCACTAGAAGAGAGCATCTTAAGACGGAATGTGTTGGTAGAAGAGGTGAGGCGTTTTGAGATTAGGGCTGGGGGGACTGGGGAGTCCCTGAGCTCCAGCGACCAGCACACGTCCTGTGGGTCCAAGGCCCTGGCCCCGGGGAAGTGGATCAAGGGGACGGAGGAGGCAGGGCTGGGGGACCCCACTGTGAGGACCCTGGAGTCGGGTTCTACCCTGCCTACCCTCCCCTCAAAGGAGCAGGGGAGGGAGCCTGGCAAGGCCCGGAGGTCCCAGCCCCTGGGGACGGCGGTTGCCAGGCTGGGGCTGCCTCGGCTTGACCCTCACCCCCAGGAGCAGGAGGCTGAGGAAGGAGGACATTTGAAAAGGGGCCTGGAGTTTTCAGAGAGAGGCGACTTGGTGACTCAGAGGAAGCAGGGGCCAAGCCACAGCCCGGCTCCAAATCAGAGTGGCCACCAGCAGTGCCCCGAGGAGCCTCCGCCCCTCAGGAGCCCACCAGCTCCGTCAGTGGACAGCGCGTACCTTGGAGGTGGCCCGCAGAAGACAGAGCCCACACCCACTAAACCCCGCCTCTGAGCAACGTGCCACCCTCCCCCCAGCCCAGCCCAGCCCAGAGTGAGAGCACAAAAGGGGGGACAAGGGGACGGAGGGACCCCCAGAGACTGGATCCCAGCAAGTGGCTGAGACTGGAGGGGTCGGGGGTGGCAAAGGCCTGCTCGGGCTTCCAGCACCCTCCCTCTGCCATCACCTGCCTCGCAGACACTCCCAATGACACCTACTCCTCCTCCCTCGGGACACTTCCTCTCCCCAGACCAGCACATTCCGGGCCTTTCTCATTGCACCCCCAGACCAATAGCCCTATCCCCCCTGTGAGGCACCCCCAGCATGAAGACCCCTCCTCGAACCTCCCGTCACCTGGGGCAAGGAAGGCGAGGCCAGTGCCCTCTCCGAAAGAAAGTGCCCTCTGGGGCCCAGCCCGGAGGGGCGGGGAGGGAGCGGGCTCAGAGGTGGGCCTCAGCGCTCCCTCTTCCCAGTTCCAATGAGCCCCTTGTGGCGAGGGGAGGATGCACGGTCTCTGAGTCACAGCAAACAATGCCTTTACCTCCCTCTTTCCAAGGATGGCAAGACCCACAAGGGAAAGAGGCCACAGAGGAAGGGCAGGAAGAGAAGACCCAGGGACCCAGGGGCTAGCAGACGTTCCCCAGCCCCTCAGCTGTGCCCAGCCCCCAGCACCAGGAGGAAAGCCGAGATCATCCCACAGAAGAGCAAACGGAGCAACAAAGTGTGACGGAGCCCAGTAAAGTGACTGAGGTGGGCCCGTCGCTGCCCAGCCCTGGAGGTGCCGTACCAGCCCTGCCCGCCTCCACTAGAAGGCACAGGTCTGGTGCTCCCTGCCCAGAGCAGAGCCTGCAGTGCCCCGTAGGCAGGGGCCCTGTGCCATGTCCAACAGAGACTCGGGGGTGAACAGCCTAGAACTCAGTCTGCACCCCTGCACTGTCCTCAGTGGTGGTGTGGATGGGGGGGCGGCCCCCAGGGCTGGACACCTGCTCCCCGGTCTCCTGGTCGCTGGGCTTGGGAGGCTCGAGGTCCACAGCCTTTCCAGGTGGGAGCTGCCGGAGCGGCGAGGCAGGTGGCGAGGAGGCCTCAGGGGCTGCCACGGGCTGGGGGCTCTCCGGCTGGGGGCTCTCTAGCGTGGGGGCCCCATTGAGCAGGGGGCCGGCCGGCGCGGGGCTCTCGGCCCGCACATCCTGGGCCAGCAGGCCACGGAGCTCAGTGACACTGTCCGGGGACGCAGGTGATGGCTCAGGGCCAGCCTCGAAGGGCAGCCCTGCCTCCTCGTCCTGGACCACAGACACCACCTGCTTGCCGCGCCGTCGCTTCTCTGAGAGAGTGGCTACCTCCGGGACGCTGGGGCTGCCACCGTCCCCACCGCTGCCACCGTACTCCTCCCCCCAGTCGATGGGCGCGCCCTCGGCCAGGAGGTGCAGGTTGGGGTCGCTGTTGTGCATGACCACGCTGTCCCGGTACAGGTTGTGCTTCCTCTGCACGGCGGCCTCCTTCACGGCTGCGGGGCCGAAAGTGAGGTCAGGACGTTCACCACGGGAACATGGCCGTCAGCACGCCCTACACCGTGCCCAGTGTGACCCGCAGCATCCCCCAGAGGCCTCTCCACAGCCTGAGTGGGTGTCGTGATGGGGACATGACTTACTCCAGGCCTTGCTGCCGGGAAGGAGGAGCTGTGACCCGAACCCCGAGCCCAAGCTAGAAACCACCGTGTGTGTCACTCTGTTACTCATCCAACACTCCCCACAATGCCAACGACCCACAAAGAAACTAAGGCCCAGAGATGCGATGTTACCTTCCTGGGCCACACGTGGGCCTAGGTTTCATGCTTTTCTTTGCAGCTGAGCTGCCCCACCAGGAAACCCTCTGGGAGGCCCCCTCCATCCCCTCCTGGCAGTAAGAATCCCAAGGGCAGTGCAGCACTGGGGTTGGGGGCAGCTGGCCCTCCCGGGTGGTGGGGCCACACGTACCCTGCAGGATGTCCTTCATGACCGTCTGCAGCACCACCTCCTCGTACGTGTTCTCCACCAGGATGAACCTGGCAAAGTCCTCAAAGATCAGCTCCTGGAACCGGGGCAGCTCCTGGGGGGCAGGGCGGGCGCAGGGGCAGAGAGAGGGACAGTCAGGGTCTCGAGTCCCATCTGGCCAGCTAGGCAGGCCTCCGCGGGCTCTCAGGGAGCAGAGGGCCGAGGCCCAAGGGGCTGGAGTGGTGGGGTGAGCAGGGGCAGGGGTGCTCACCGACTTGCAGGTGGGGGCCAGCTTCCTGAGCAGGAACGGGATGGTGATCTGCAGCAGGGCCTCCCGAAAGAAGCGCTTCCGCACGGTGCTGCTGTCGTAGTCGTATTTCTGCGGGAGCGCGGCCGGGTCAGCGGGCCCCACTGGCCCTCCGCCCTGAGCCTCAGTGTCCTCACCTGCACAAGGGGTCGGAGGCGCCTCCCGTAGGGGCAGCAACCCTGGTGCCAGCCCAGGACTAGGCTCAGGGCTCGGCCACACTTAGGAGAGGGCCGGGCCGGGCGGGCGCTCACCTTCAGCACCCGCTCCAGGATCCGCTGGATGGACTTGCACAGCTCCTCTTTGGTGGGCCCCTTCCCCAGCTCCTGGTGCAGGAGGGTCTCAAAGGTGTACACAGCGTTGTCCATTTGCTGCGGGGCAACCAAGGCACTTGAAGGCCCAGAGTGACCCCAGCCCTTCGGGCTAGCCTCTGAGGGGCTCCTCAACCAGCCGCCCCAGGCCTGCCTGGGAGGCGTGGGGGCACCTGTGTGCTCATTCACCTGTTCACTCACCCACATCTTTACTGAGTGCCTACTGTGTGCTGGCACAGTGCTGGCTACCAGGGCCAGTCCCTGACTCAAGGAAACAGGAAACAGAGGTCCTGGGCCCTGCAGGAAGGGGTTTGGGGAGCAAGGAGGGCTTCCCGGAGGAAGGGAACTCTAAGCCAAGACCTGAAAAGTGAGTCCGGATTAGCCAGGTGAACAGAGGGACAGGTGTTCCAAGAAGATGGGAGAGCAGCACAGCATGTGTGGAGGGCGGGGCCCAGTTAAGAGTGAGGCTGGCATGGGGGAGACAGGGACCTGCGAAGGCAGGTATGGAGTGAGCATGGGTGCGGGGTGAGCTGGGGCAGCAGCCTCAGGCTCACCTCACGCATGTGGATCTGGGCTCGCTGCTTGAACACAGACGTGCTGGAGACGTCGAAACGCTGCTGCAGCCCATCGAGCCGCAGCGGCTCCATCTTCTCGTAGCAGCTCTGCATCTTGAGGGGGTGGTACGCCAGCTGGGACAGCTTCTCCATGTACTGCAGGGAGGCAGGGATGCCTGAGCTGAGCTGGGGCCGCCTGAGGGGTGAGGCAGCCTCCACAGACCCATGCCTTGCGTGGGCCCTCAGAGAGCAGGCCCTAGAGCTGGCACCAGCGCCAGGGAAGGACACCTAGGTGTGGTGCCCACAAGGGCAAGCCCTGAAGGGCCCGGGACAGGAAGGGTGAGGATCTGAAGTCAGGAGGAGCATGGTCCAGCAGCACAATGCCGTGGAGAGAGGCCAGCCTGGGTGCTGGAAGAAGGGTTCTCGGGCCCTTCTGCGGCACTGGGTGACCTTGGGCAAGTCGCTCACCCTCTCTGAGCCTCGGTTTCCTCAGCCTCAAAATCAAGAGATAGTATTTCATGATCCCTAAGGTCCTTTCTGGTTCTCAAATTCTATGATTATTATCTGCAGACTCCTCAATTTGTGGTGTGGTAGAGGTAGCTAAGATTACAAGATCAGTTCTCTCTGCACCTGACAACAATGTGGGGCTCCAGGCAGCCGAGTACCCCAATATGGGGTCTGTGAAAGGGCAGTGACCCCGAGAACCAGCTAACTGAGGAGCAGTGGGAGAGACGGGCTGTCTCCATGTGTGGGGTACATGAAGTGGCATCTATGTATTTAATTCTACCTTGATAATTACGTTACTCATATCTGAAGCTTGCCTTTCTTTCCATCTTTTCCTCCTTCCCTCCCTCTCTCTCTCTTAAGTTCTTTGCCATTTAACAACCCAGTTGGGGGCTGGCCCAGTGGTGCAGCGGTTAAGTTCACGTGTTCCGCTTCAGCGGCCCAGGGTTCGCCGGTTTGGATCCTGAGCGCAGACCTACTCACCACTCATCAAGCCATGCTCTGGCGGTGTCCCATATAGAAGAGCTACAACTCTACAACTATGACACACAACTATGTACTGGGGCTTTGGGGAGAAAAAAGAAAAAAAAAAAATAATAACCACTTTGCTTACAAAGGCCGGTGGCGGGGGGTTAAGGTCCCCCTCCTTCCTAACTACTGGCCCCCAACAGGACAGCCCATAGCTCTGGCCTCCCGTGCTCGGCCCTCGGTCTCCAGCAGAATCTCTGTTTACAGGTTACGCCCAGGAGGGGAGTGGCCCGCTCCGGATCACAGTGAGGGCCTGATGGGGCAGACCAGACCCAAACCCAAGAGCCGCTCCCCTCCCCGGGGGCTGGGTCGCCTCACCTCGCCCAGCTTATCGATGCCGCCCTCGTTGATGACATTCAGGTTCATGTCGGTGACCTCCTTGAAGAAGACGTCCCGCACCTCGGTGAAGCCCTGGCTGGTGGGCACCATCAGGGCCTCCAGGATGGACGGGATATAGGGCTGCACGTGGTTCCGGACACACACCTCCGCCTTGGGGAGGATGAAGGCTGCGCCCAGAGGGAGCTGTTAGCTCACACCTCCCCCGGAGCAACTCCCGGTCCTTCCAGAACCCCAGGCTCGAGGCAGGCTGTTGCATTATTTTTTACAGAAAACCACTGGTGACAACATTAGCAAACTGGATGATTCTAGAGAAACAGTTGCCAAAGATAATAAATCCATGCAGCAAACATAGCGGTACTCTGAGATCGGACCCTGATATTTTTGAAATTACAATGGCAAGAAACTAAGGGGAATGCTAGTCTAAAGGTCTGTCAGTTTTTCTACTTAGCTAGAGGTAGAGAAAAACTCATCTTTGGGGGTCTTGCTCCTTTGTTTAAAAAAAAAAAAAGCACTTCAGTAGATTTGATGAGCCTCTGGGTTTTGCAAACACAGAGACCGATCCTGCTCTGGAACGGTGGAGCCCGGCTTAGCGTCCTACGTAAAGGCTGCTTCCCCGTGGGCAGGGACCATCTCCGGGACATTCTGACCAAGGCATTTGTACCCAGGGAGTCTTTTAATGTCCCTCTCTCTCCTCTGCCCAGCTAATGTTGTTTATTCCAGGAAATAAATGCCAACTCTGGGCGTCCTAGCTAGCTCATAGTGAATACAGCGGGGAGAGAATAACCCTCGGGCAGCTGACAACCACTAAAACCACACACAGCCAGTGTGTTACAGGTGACAAGGGAGCGAAAGGATCCCATCTGGCTGAGAACAGAAAAGAGCGTAAACTGACCCAGAAAAGCCAGACTTGCCGAGAAAGCGATCATCACCAAATTAAGCTGACATCTGCTCAACAACACGTGAAAATCTGTGATTGACCAAAGATGAGAAGAAGGCCTGAACCTCCTGGACAGAAATTTAGATCTTTAAGATCTAGGTTTACAGAAATAACAGCCCCAAAACAACTCACAGGAGTTGGAAGAGAACAATGCTCAGATTTGACTTTGATCTTTTGAAACAATCAATGAATCAAGTCATTGCTGTGAAATGTACACGAATCCATGAAATAGACAGGAGGTCGGCCCTGGCCCAGGAGGGCCCGAGGTCCCAGCGTGTCTGCCTGGCAATGACAAGCACGGCGGGCGGCCTGCCTACCTCGGATCTTGCTGGCCAGGTGCTCCTTGGAGGTGATGATCTGGTCCATGTCGGTGCGGATGGCGGCCTCCATGGCCGGCCGGGCCAGCTGTAGCTTGGACAGCACGGCCTCAAGGCGTGCCTTGGCCTGCTCGTACACCATGCGGTACACGGCGTCCGAGATCTGCGGGCAGAGCCGCGGCGTCAGCGCCAGGCTGAGGGGGCCAGACAGCTGCAAGCCCCCCGCCCCTGCTCCCGGGCCCAGGCCGGCCCACCTGGATCCACTGCCGCTGTCGCTCCTGCGGTTTCCCCTTCAGCCGTGGGGCGAGCTCCGCCTTCAGCTCAGGGCCCAGCTCCTCCATCACCAGGTTTGTCAGGATCTACGACCGGGAGGCACAAGCCAGGCAGCGCTTGGACCATGTCCAGCTGATACGTTTCTCTCCGTGTTCCGGCAAGTCCAGCCACTCAAGCTCCCACCTCCTCGGGGGTTGGCCCTTTGCTCCACATCTCCACTGAGCTTCTCTCCTGAGTATCATTCCCACAGGTCCCAGCTTATCTGCTGGGGTGTCCTGCAGGATCCTCAGGCTCAGGGGTCCCACCTCAGGGCCTTTGCACGTGCTGCCTTCCTGTCTGGAATACCACACCCCCTTCCCTCTTGCCTAAGCATGGAAGTGTTTGTGTGTGTGTAAAATGTGTGTTTCTCCTGCTGCACAGAGAGCCCGCTGAGGCCCAGGGCTACATCCCTCTTGTTCACAGTGGCACCCTGGCACCTGGTCCAGGGTAAGTGTTCAGTAAATGACTGAGCAGAGTAACAAGTACCTCAACCTGCATGACCCACTCAGCCTCCACCTGTTTGAATCTGAGCTTGTCATCTCCGCCCAAACCTACAGTGCCCCAGAGCCCTGTCGGTGTCCAGCCCCACCCTCTGGACCCAGGGTGACTTCCACAGTCTCCCCACCAGCCCTCCCAGCCTCACCTGCACCTCATTCCCACACAGCATCTCCCAGGTGCCGTACAGCTCCTTCGACTGGCGGTACATGCGGATGGCGTCCGTGAATGCAGGGCCCTCCACCTTGGAGTCCTCGGGGATCCCTACTCAGGAGAGGGAGGGAGTGAGGAGGTCGGCAGGACGGCCCAGCAGCCTCCACCAAGACCAACTGACTGCCGGCCAAACCCCACCCCCCCGAACCCCACCTGCGACCCCCACAGCCCCTGTAGTAACTGTGGCAGGAGTAGATGCAGTGACCGTCACAGCGATGATAACCCACCACCAACAGCAGCGAGGCAATCCTCCTTATCGTCTCAAATCCTCCCACCCACCCCAAGACATGGGCACTGTCATTAACCCGACTTCACAGACGAAAAAACAAACAGGCTCCAAGGTCAGGCCACTGCCAAGGGTCCAAGGGCGGCGAGTGGCAGGGCCACGACTAGAGGCCACCCCGCCCCGACAGGAGAGGCCGCCCAGCACAGCGGAGAGGGCGCCCTCGTTCCGGTCCTGCTCCCTCCCCTTACTGTCTGCATCCGGGGCCTGCACACTTTCCCTGCCAAGGGCCAGACAGTAAACATTTGCAGTTCTGCATGCCAGACGATCTCTGTTGCGACCACTCAACTCTGCCACTGCAGCGTGAAAGTGGCCACAGCCAATCTGTGAACAAACGAGCCGGCAAAACTTCATTTACAGAAATAGGCAATGGGCCGAAGGTGGCCCAGGGGCCAGAGTTTGCCAAGCTTTGTTCCAGATCACTGAACCCGAAAGGGCTTCGGTTTCCTCTTCTGAACAGCGGGAACAATGACCTGGCCTGGCCTCACACCCACTGTGAGGCACCGGGGGCCAGAGAGTGGGGACGGCCTGTGCATCGTGAAGTCCAGGGGCCTCAGCGCAGGCCCCGGGGCGGTACTGCATTGTTCTTCTTTTTTTTTTGTGAGGAAGATCAGCCCTGAGCTAACATCAATGCCAATCCTCTTCCTTTATTCCCCTTTTGCTCCCCAAAGCCCCAGTAGATAGTTGTATGTCATAGTTGCACATCCTTCTAGTTGCTGTATGTGGGACGCGGCCTCATCATGGCCGGAGAAGCGGTGCATCAGTGCACACCCGGGATCCGAACCCGGGCCACCCGTAGCGGAGCACGCGCACTTAACCGCTAAGCCACGGGGCCGGCCCTGCATCATTCTTTATTAGTAACTGCGCAGTGAACGGCTCTTGCTGCCCGGGGGCAGGCCCTGGGTCTGCCTTGTTCACCCCTGTGTGTCCAGGTCTGGCTAGAAAATACCATTTCTCTATTTTTGTTATTGCCGTGGGTGTTGGTGGCAGTGGCCCAGATGAGTTTGCCCACTTCCCCCGTGCTGGCAAGGTGGCTGGATGAGCAAGGCGTGGCCCTCCAGAATGGGTGCTGCGGGGACAAGCTGCAGGAAGTTGCAACATCCGACTTGGGGAAGAACGTGGTTCAACACCTCGGAGCCAGGCAGCAGGCGGCTCCGCTGGCCGCGAGCCTCCGACCGCTGTGTCCCCGGAGCCGAGGGAAGGGGAAACAGCAGCCTTGCCTCCAAAACCCCAGCTCCCACTGCGATGACTACGGGCTGAGTCACCCCCACAGAGAAAAAGCCCCTCTCTGGCGAGGGGAGGAACCCCCCCACATCCGGCTGACGGCGGGAATCACTGCCTGTCTGAGCTAGACGGGAGGTCAGCGGGGGGAAGCGGGCCCCGTCCCCATCCCCCCAGTGGCGGCTCCCTGGACTGGATGGGGACATTAGGGGGGGTCTCGTCCCTGTTGTTTCAGGACCTGAGATCAGGCAGGAGTGACTGGAGCAGAGCAGGGGTGTTCCAGCCGGGGCGCCTCGCAGAGGCCCTGGGGTGGGCGCTGCCCACCTGGGCCAGGGGAGGAAGGGGCACAGGTTCCCAGAGACCAGGTTTAGCCTGGAAAATCCGGGCGGTGCATTCTATGCAGCCTTTCTCGCATCAGGGCGTCTACATGCTACAGGCCACGAGTCAGGTGTGCAGGGCGGGGGCCGCTTTCCAGGTGTCTCCCCCACCCCCCAAATTCAAATGCTGAATTCCTAACCCCCAGTACCTCAGAATGTGACTGTGACTTAAAGAGGTGATTAAGTAAAGATGAGAGGGTTAGGCTGGGCCCTATCCAACATGACCGATGTCCTTATAAGAAAAGGACAGCTGGACACAGAAAACGTGCACACAGAGGGAGGACCGTGTGCCGACACAGGGAGGACCAAGTGCAGACACGGGGGAGACGGCCATCTGCGAGTCATGGAGAGAGGCCTCAGAAGAAATCAAACCTGCCGACACCTTGATCCTGGACTTCCAGCCTCCAGAACTGTGAGAAAATGAATTTCTGTTGTTTAAGCCCCCCAGTCTGCGGTACTTTGTTATGGCAGCCGAGCCAGCTAAGACATCAGCCCTGGGCTGAGACCTCGAAAAACTTCCCTTCTCTAATCCTCAAAACAGCCCTGTGAGGGACGGCTGTTCTCAGCCCCACTTCTCCCGATGAGGAGACAGGCTCAGAGAGGCAATGTTATTGGCATGAGGACACACAGCTAGGGAATGGCAGCACCATGGCTCAGATCAGGACTAGCTGCCTCCAGCCAGACCTGGAGACTTCCTGCCTGTGGGGTCCTCAGGGTCAGGCTGAGAAAGGAAACTGCATTCCTCAGTCCCGGGGGCAGGCAGAGGGGGACCACGGTCAGACAGGAAGAGGCCTTGACCTCGGCACCCCAGGCCCACCCCAGGGCTCAGCTCAGTGCCCCAGCTGCCTCTTGCCACCCCCAGCTGCTCCAGGAATGCAGGATGTGAGGGGGGCCCTGGGACGAGCTGGCGTCCACCCAGCTTGGCCTCCTTCCCCGCCCACCCCCCACTTCCTGGCAGTCCCCGGAGTGAGCAACTCCAGGCTCCAGAAATCCCAGGCCCTGCCTCCAAGGACACAGAGAACTTTCCCACAGTCCTCAAGGGGGAGGAAGGCTCATCCACAACCAGCCTTGTCAGCTCTGGAACACCTTCCCGCCTGAGGGCGCCCCTCTCCCCCTGCCTCCCCGCCAGCTCTCCCTGGCCCCCCTCCTGCCCACAGCACCCCACACCCAAGGGCGCCCCCTCCACCTCCCAGCTGAGCGCCCACTATGTGCCAGGCACGGGGCCAAGAGCACAACCGGAACCCGCTCATTTACTCCCCCCAATAATCCCGCCAGGTTGGAGCTCGTCATCATCGCACTGTGCTCACGGGGAAGCGAACGGCGGGCTCTTCTCCACCTTGTTCTGTCCCCACCCCCACCTGGCCTGGGGTCACCCTGCCAGGTCAGCCATTAGCCTTGGAAACCTGGAGAGGGTGGAGCAGGGCCAGGGACGGGGGAGGGAGGGAAGGAAGAGGGAGAAGGAGGGAGGGTGCCCGCGGCCAGGCAGCCAGAGCCCAGATCATCTCCGCCCAGTCCTGGCCCCACAGCCCACGGGGACCTGGGAACAGGAGGCCCTTTGTGGGCAGCAGGGCTGCGCCCAGGTGGCAGGGGCTGGCCTGACTGAAGACCTGGTCCCTCCCACCTGGCAGATTCCAGATGGGGCAGAGGCGGCTCTGGGGAGCTGAGAGGCGGGTGGGGTGAGCCAAGTCACCGCGGCAGCCCGGCCTCCCGGTGTGGGTGCCCACACCGTCCATCCACCGCGGTGTGGAGCTGTGCCCAAGGCCGGGAGGGTGGGGTGGGGGCGGGGGCAACAGCCTCCTTCTGCCGCATGGAGGCCAGGTCACCAGGATGGAAGTTCAGGATCCAGGACAAGGCAGAAAGACCCTCAGGGCCTCACCCTCCCCTCGGGAGACAATCATAAGCCTTTTTGATCAAACTCCTTAAAGCCCTACAAGGCCCACCTGACCTGACCCCAGTGCCCCCTCCAGCCCCCTTTCAGGTCAGCCCTTCCCCACTTCACGGCCTCGACACTGCTCTGGCCTCTGGGCCTCCCTTCAAGCTTGTTCCTTCCTGTCTGGAGCACTCCTTCCTCTACTGGAGGACTACTCATCCTTCAGGTCTCAGCTGAACCATCGCCTCCTCAAGGGAGCCGCCCTGATTGACCCCTCCTCATACACAGGATCAGCACCCCCCAGTACACACCCCCCCATGGCTCCCAGGGTGTCTCCTGCCCAGCACCCAGCGCAGCTGCAACTCATCACCCGCTGGTGTCCTCATCTGTTTAACATCTGTCTCCCCCGCCCCAGACTGCCGGCAGCATGGGGACAGGGACCATGTCTTGCTCCCTTGTTGCATCCTCAGTGCCCAGACACTAAAAATGTTTGTTGAACGAATGATTGAGCTGGAAGAGACCTCATAACTTTACAGATGAGAACACGGAGGCCCTGAGGGAGGAAGTGAACTCCCAGAATCCCAGGAAAGAAATGATATAATTAAAAAAAAAATCTTTACCAGTGGATTCTCACTGGGAATCCTCACAAACCTCTAAGACCCAGGAGGCATCATTATCCCCATTTTACAGAGGTTCCAAGAAGTAAGTCAGTCTCCTAAGGTCATGGTGCTAGAAAGTGGCAGAATCAGGATTGTGATTCTGTGACCCAGGGTCCAAGAACTCAACAAGTGTAGCCCTCTGAGAACAACTTCTGACATTTTTTCTGAGCAACACAGAATTATTTTCATCCAGCAAGAAGGTTAAGGGTAACATCACAATGGTTTCTTACAACCTCAGAAGGAAAATTACAACAGCTCACAGAGCAGGGTTGCCACACCGCACTCAGCCACTAGGTGTCACCATTCAGCACATAACCCAGGTAACGGCCCACCTGCCCCACAAAGGTGAGGCCACTCACCATTGTTGCAGTGCCGGATGCAGTCCTGCAGGACAGCCTGCCACTTGTCCTGCTCCGCTTCCGTCATCAGGCAGAAGTAGTAGTGACGTGCAGAGGGATGCCAGAGGATGAGCGGGAACTGCGTGGGGCACTTGAGGATGGGGGCGGTGCCTGATTTCGACGTGGTCCCTGTGGAGACAGCGTCTGCTGAGCAGCTGCCCTCTGCGGCCAGAGGAGGGCAGGCAGCTGATCCCTGGGCCCAGCTCTGAGGGGCAGGCTCAGGCCCAGAGAGGGCTAGCCTGTCCCGGGGTGACCAGAGAGACAGTGGGGAGGTAGCATCCTTCCTTCTCGCTGTGTCCTCCACAGCCTGGCTGAAGGAACCTCAGAATCCCCCAGCATCTATTCAGACCCGTTTCTTAGCACTGGTAATGTGGTCACATCCACCTCCCTCTTGGGGAAGGTTCTAAACGCCGTGCATGAGGCACAAATAACACAGGGCCAGACCCTCAGGGTCAAAGGCTGAGCCTTACCTTCTTGGGTTTCCTTCCAAATTTCAGCTGTGGAGGCCAAAGTGTGGTTTAAATGTCCAAGGGGGGCAGGAGGCATGGGAGTGGATAGAAAATGAAAAGGAGAATTTTCTCTCTCTTTCTGTTTTGTCCACATGGATATTTGAGATCCAGCGAGATAAGGGGTCCTGGGCTGTGACCTCCCCACTGTTGTTAATAATACGACAATGACAGTTCTTCTCTGCGCCCTGGCTCTGCGTCCCCTTGCTGGGCGCGGTGCACACAACACCTCCTGGGGTCTACACAACACTCCAAGGTCAGTCCTCGCAGTGCTGTGTTGCCCGAGAAGACACAGCAAAAACCAAGCCAGATCGGGGCTGGAAGCCAGGATTGCCGGATTCCAGCAGAGCCCCCAACCACACGGGGCGCTTTACTCCCAAGTCCTCTCCGGGGGCACAAGCTGCCCCCCAGGCTGGCATCTCCCCCTCCGCTTAGTTTCCCTGGGATCATATGAGAGGCAGAGGTGTTTATGTTAGGCTTCTGGAATCTCTGATGGGGGGCAGGGGGCGGGTAGAAACAGAACACCTAGAATAATTCCTCCAAATGCAGTACTGACTCAGCAGTTTACAAAGCAGAGTCATCTCGACCGTCTTCTCCTGGGAATCTCTCAAGGACTCCGGGAGGTGGGAAGGGCGGAGAGTGAGACCCTCACTGCACAACGTGATCCTAAGGCTTAGGAAGCAGGGGACCCAGTGGGGGGCCACACTGCTCCAGCCCCAATGCACTGGGTGGCCTCAGGCAAACCCCCTCTCAGGCCCACAAGGCCTCCCCTTCAAGGGCACCTGCTGCCAGCTCTAGGCCCAGCTGGTCTTTCTGCAAATGTGGAGCCTGGAGCTCTGGGATCAGGGCCGCCCTCTCCCCTGGCCAAATCCCCAGGCCTGTGCAGGGAATGTCGGCCAGGGACGCAGAGTCCTTTACCTGGTAAGGAGTTGCCAACCAGCTCCAGGTACTGATCCACGGAGGTGAGGATTTTGTAGCCTGCACTGTTGATGATGGCTCGGGGTGGGACCTGCCGCTCATAGGCCTGAGGAGGGGGCAAGAGAGATGGTCCATGGGGGTTATGGGTGTGGCCAAGCCCCAATCCCATCTCCAACTCTGGCTCCAGGGCCCTACTCAGTGTGGCCTGCCAAGGCGGGGATGAGAAGGGGGAGGGAGAAGAGGAGGAGGGAGAGAGGGAGAGGGCAGAGGAAGAGGAGTTTGACCAGCGCGGTGACTAGAGACAACATGGTATAGTGACCAGACTGGGCTCTGGGCTCCAATCCTGGCTCCACTGAGTACGTCTGTGTGATGAAAAAGTTCCTTCACCTCCTATACTTCAGCTTCCTCATCTGTAAAGCCAGGGTGACAACAGCTCCTACCTCCCAGGGCTGCGTGAGGCCTGAGACGATCCACGTAAAATGTGTAGCTCAGCGTCGGCACAGCGAGGACCAGTGAGCATGGCTGAGGTCATTGTTAGCACTACTGTGACTACTGCCTCTACTATCAGCAGCTACCACTAGCGAGTGTTCACTACACACCAGGCGCTGCGCTAAGGGCATTGCATGCTTCATTTCCCAGAGTTCTCACAATCCAAGAGGTGGGTACCATTATCAGCCACAAGTTCACACAGCTGGTAAGTGGCAGACGTAGGACATGAACCTGGTCTGTCAGCCTCCAGAGCCCAGGGTCTTTGACCATTAGCCTGAACTGCCCACCAAGTTCCTAGGTTCTGAGCATCACATAAGTTGCCTCTGGAGGAGAATTACATCTGGGCGTTGCTTTCTTACACCAATGGAAGGAAAAGGAGTTCTGATGTAATAGCTCATACGGTAGGGCTGCCATGCTGCACCCTGCCACTAGGTGTCACTGGTCAATCCATTTCTTGAGAGTGGCTCAGAACTTCTGGGGCAAAGATTTGCAAAGTGTGGTCGCTGATCAGCAGCAGCATCAACATCACCTAGAACTTGTTAGACATGCAAATACTTGGCCCCACTCCAGACTTGAATCAAATTCGGGATAGGCGCAGGAACCTGTTTTTTAAGGAGCCCTCCAGGTAACCCTGAGGCACGCTGTCATTTTGAGAACCACTGCCCTGGGGCATCAGGATGCTCCTGACTCCATGTTCCTCTGCCACTAATTTCCCTTGAAACAGTCAGCACTCCGGCCTGTCCTTTTGGCTGCTCCGGAGCAATGATGGGTAGAAGAAATTGGGTCTGTGGCTCAACCAGGAGGGGCTTCCCCAAGGGCCCAAAGCAAAGAAAAGGAACAATTGCAGGACACTTATCAACAGACTGGGGGGCAGAGAGTTGCAAGGGGGGAAATCAAAAAGGTAAAAGATGGGACCACTACCCAGGGGTAAGCTGGCCAGACTCATGTTTTCAGTTTGCTGTGGCTGCTGAGGAGCAAGGATGGAGAGGTGGTGGGGTGGGGGTAGGAGCTAGTGACGAGTTGGTTGTGGGGAGAGAGGCAGTGAAAAGTGACCCCAAGAGCTGGGTGTCGGGCTGGGTGAAATGCCGTTTAGAGGGGCACCCAGCAGAGCAAGCAGGTTTGGGGAGGTGGGAAGGAGGGCGGGTGCTGAGGTTCTGGTTTGGCCCTGGTGACCACTGAGGGGGGATGCTGGGAGGCAGGCTGAAGATGGGGGTCTGGAGGCTTGGGTTTAGGAGCAGGGGGCATGCAGTGATAACTAGCACAGAGGAGGAGGCTGGTGGGGCAGGAGGAAGAAACAGGCCCAGCTGGGCCCGGGAGGAGCTGGGGTTGGGGCCTCACCACTTTGTTCTCATAAAGCACCAGCCCGTAGTTGTGGGGCACGAGGCTGAAGCGGTTCCTCCACTTCTTGTTGTCCTCCTGGTACTGGAAGAGGTTCCCCGAGAAGATGATGCGCTCATCCAGCGGCACCTGCGGGAGGGAGGGGGGTGGGGAGTGAGGCCGGCTCCTGCCACTGCTCGGCAGGAGCAGAGGTCACCCCAGAAGGTAAGAGCCGGGCCAGCAGTGCCTGCGAGCTCACCCCTGCTGAGCACACCCTCCATCCTGATCTCCCTGAGTCCCCACATAGTCCTCCTGAGTCTCACCCATCTGGCAGATGAGGAAAGTGAGGCTCAGGACAGTGAAGGGGCTCCCCAGGGTCCAGGTGGAGCAGTGGTGAGGCCAGGACATGAATCCAGGCCAGGCACCACGATTCAGGGCCCAGGCGGGACCAAAGTCTCCCACTCCGTCTGCAGGCTGCTTCCACATCCACCCACCACTG
Source organism: Ceratotherium simum simum (assembly GCF_057802395.1). NCBI lineage: Eukaryota > Metazoa > Chordata > Mammalia > Perissodactyla > Rhinocerotidae > Ceratotherium > Ceratotherium simum. The sequence continues at coordinate 8,978,288 of NC_141928.1, read as the reverse complement.
TGACGTGGGCGCCAGGCAGTCACTCCAGCAGGAGGGGACACGCCCACAGGCCAGGCCTGTGAAGGCCCCAGCACCCAGGCAAGTCTCTTCCCAGCTCTGGGCCTCAGTTTCCCCTCAGGACAACAAAAGACCAAGGTGGCTCCAGAGAGCCTCCCCAGCTCTGACAGCTGGCAGATGGCCCCCATGAATCTGGGTGGGGATGGAAGGGACCTCAGTCCAGAGGGTTTGACGTCTGACTGGCGTCCTGGCAGACTGGTGGGCAGTGTGGGCCGGCCTTCCTGCAAAGCCCCAGCTCTGACTCTGCCTCTGACTCAGTGTGACTTCCGCCTGTCCCGGCACCTCTGTGAGCCTCAGTTTCCTCATCTGTAAAATGGGAACCGTGGCAGCACTGACTTCATCGAGGTATCTCAAGGATTCTATGAGATGACGCATGCAGAGACCACGCAAGCAGCGGGTACCAGGCAGGCAGTGCGCTCAGCTCACAAGACGCGGGCCACCCTGACCACTGAGAATCTCTCAGCCTGTGTCGGTCTCCCAGATCCACGGCCTGACTTATTTGAGGAGGGGGCGAGGGTGATCATCCGGGGGAGAGACTTCCTGAGGAGACCAGCACAGGGAAGCTTCGGGAAAGGAGAAATAGAGGCCAAAAGGGAGCAGGCTTACTCCTGGACAGGAGGAGCTGGGGAGTCTAGTGTTCCTTGGTTTCCAGGCAGCTTCTATCTGTTCTAGGATAAATGTGGTGCCTTTTATGAAAAGAAACACATATCATATGTAAAATGGGAGAAAGTATTAATTTAATGGTGCCTAACCCTTCCCAGCTTCCTTGCTCTGCTTCTGGGCCCCTCTCAAGCCACCCCAGGCCCTGTCTCTTCACAGGCAGCTCTCTCTTCCCAGCAACCTCCCTGCCACTCAAGGGGAAATGCCAAAACACTCCTGGAAAATGAGGACACATTGTACTCAAACAATAGGACCCCGCAGGCTGCTTCCTACCCAGGGATAAAAATATTTACAGGAAAAGAAAATGGTCCCACCATCACCCCCCCACTCCCCCACAGTGGGCTTTGCCCATCACAAAGCTATGCTAAGTGGTCTATATTTAGACCGGGCCTAGTCTCAACCCAGCTCTCTTTTGAATCTTTTCTAGAAAGAGCAGACAGAGCTCTCCTGACACCCTGGTAAGACCCTTGCTCCCCCCAGGCTCTGGTCTGCGTCCTCCTCCCTGCTTAGGGCAGGAGCCCAGGACTCAGGGGCAGGGGGAGGCTGTGGCCAACGACCAAGCTCCCATCTGGCAGGCCTTCCCCGGCAGGGGCTCAGCACCCCAACCCCCAAGCCCACCCCCAGATCCTTGGGCAGCCGGAATGGATGGTTAGTTGCAGGTTTGGGTTTTATTTTCAAGACTTTCAAATGGCAGAGTCCTGTTTCCACTGGAAGGCCTGCAGGAAACGAAACGGAACCAACAGCCCAGGCAAACCGTCTCGGACTCTGCAAAACTCTCGGATGCCGCGCTAGTTCCGGCCCCGCTGCACCACCCACACCACGGAGCCTGGACCAGCGGCTCCACCTCTCCCAGCCTCGGTGTCCACATCTGTGATACGGATCTAGTCATAATCCCTCAGAGCCGTGTCGTGCCAGGTAGACGAACAGTGCCCGCACAGAACACCCGCTGTTTTCATTATTACCGTTACTATTGTCATCGTATTATCATTATCTCTATTATTGTTTCTAATGAAAACAATCGGTGTTATTATGGTGATGATGATTAATATTATTATTATTTCTATTGTTACGACATTATCATCATGACTTAGCATCATGCTTCCTGAGCGGCAAAATAGGACCAAAAGTCCCTATTTTCAGGGATTGTGGGCGATTTCATTAAACTCTTCTTGCTTACGTGTTACTTCTGTTTTTCTGCAATGAATCTGCACCCTTATGAGTGTTAAAGGCATTTCTCCCGCGGAGTAAATGTCTGGTGCTGTCAGCGGCCCCTGCTTCTGCCTTGGGTTACTGGGACCTGGGCCGCCTGTGACTGTTCTTTCCAGATGGGGAGCAGTCAGCTCCAGCTCTGCCCACTCGGAGCGGCTCACCTGGGCTGGCCCCAAGGCCTCCTTTCCTAACACACAGGTGTGCATCTGGTAGGCACCCAGGCCAGGCCACACCTCCAGGCACCTCTGCCCCTCTGCTGTCATGGGGACAGGAGGTTGCCATGACACCAGAGGAACAGACAGCCTCTTCTGGGTCCAAAAGCAAAGGGCGTGTGATGCTCTGACACAGAGCCCTGACCTCCCCTCCAGGTCCTCAGCTGAGATGGCCCTTCTTCCAGGAAGCCCTCGTGGGCCACCCGGACGAGGTCAGGCCCCTACTCTCTGAGTTCCCTGTCATCTCCTTCCTAGTACCCACTTTATCGTGTAAATGGCTGTTTACCGTCTGTCTCCTCGAGTGTCTGCGGGGCCAGCAAGGGCAGTGTGACCCCGTCACCTGCCCTGACACAGTCAGTGAGTGTCCCCGACTGGGCCCGCCCATCTTCTCTCAGGGTCATCCCTGGGTCTCCTCAGGGCTCTCCCACCCCCTGAGCAAACGCCTCCAGCTGTTCCTCCTGCTGAGAAGACATCAAAGGGTCACGAATCCTCAAAGCCGGGTCAAGTGAGGCTGGCCCCTGCCCCTTCGGGTCTCCTGGTAAAGGGGTACATTTTCAGTCACCTAGTTTTGGGGGAAGAAGGGGAGAGGAGGGAAAGGTCCCCTCCCAGTCTGGGGCCTTCTCGGGCTCTTTCTGCTCTGCCATCTCCCTGTCCCCCTACTATGCTCACACCGGTCCCCTTCCTGAGAGGCCTCCCCATAGCCTCCCTCCAAATCCCTTCTGGCCTTCGGAACCCCATGAAATCCCCACCCCCTCCACGAAGCTGCTCTGACTCCTCCGGCCCCTGATGACTCCTCTCTGAATGCCATTTCACAGACAGAGAAATTGAGGCCCAGCAAGGTGAAGCCACATGTCGGGGGTTACCCAGCCAGTCAGAACTCACCCCCCTTAGTAATCCCATCTGCTCCCCCTTACCACACCCCATCTATTCTCTCACTGGGTCCTCACCACAGCGCTGGGCAGGAGGTACCCATCTGTCAGACAAGGAGACTGAGCCTGGAAGGTTGAATCAACTGCCCGAGCCATCAGCTAATAAGAGGACTTGACTCAGGTCCCCCTGAGTTCTTTCCTACCAGGCCACAGGGTTCCGGCCTCCAGCCCTCCTCTCCAGCACGGCCCCCAGCACCTCGAAGCCTGGGCAGAGGCTGACCCGGGCAGCCCAGAGGAAGCCAACAGGACAGGGTGGGGAAGTGTGGCAAGGTGGGCAAGGGCACCTTTGCAGCCCACCAACCATGGACTTCAGCCACTGATGACCTGAGCGCCAGGCACTGGGGTGGCCTGGATGGCCTGGTCTGGACCCCACTCACAGAGGGATCGGCTCAGCCAGTCGGATTCCCCAGAGGGAAGGTGGTGGGCACTCTGCCCCAGGGCCACCAGCCAGGAGTAAGCAGCCTCCGGGCTGCGGCTCAGCCACTCCAGGGCCAGGCCACCTGCAGAGGAGGTGGGGCTGGCACCCTTCCTCCTCATCACCTCTCCCTCTGCCACCTGCCTGGCCACCCAGGGAGCAGAGGGTGATGGTCACTGAAAGAGAATGACCCCAGCCCTGGAGTGTGTAGTGCCCTCACACAAGACTTCCCCAGGCTGAAAAGGGGCCCCTTGCACCACCCCCAGAGGAGCAAGGGCTGGCCTCTCACCCCAAGTGCTCAGACGCGGGACTGGCGGCTACCAGCTGGGCACTCAGAGCCCCAACTGTGTTCCTGACATTCCCCCACTTTTTCTGCACCATTCCCACCCCCAGCCCCACTTGGAGGCCAGTCACAGGGTCCCTGAACCAGGAGGCTTTGCTTGCCCCCTCTGGCCCATGCTGACCCCCAGGCTGGAGCCACAAAGCTTCCAGTCCCTCACTTGACAAACATTTACTGGGCAAACATCATCCTACTACTAATAATGGGATAACGAGGCCAGGGATGATGAGTGTCCGCCAGCACCCACCAAGCACCTTCCCTGCTCCAGGCACTGGCTGACCGAATCTTTAGTCCTCACAGCCACCCCATGCAAGAGATGTTCTCATCCCATTTTACAGATGAGTAAACTGAGGCTCCACCAGGTAAGGTCATTTGCATATGGGCACACAGCCTATAGGAAGAGGAGCTGGGTTTGAACCCGGGCCTGTCAAGATGACCCCAGGGCCCAGCTCTGCCGATGCAGGGGCTCAGCTGGAGGAGTCACCCACGGTGATAAAGGGGCCTCGACAACACCACCAGGTTATCTTCTGATTCAGAAGCTGGGTGGGGCCTTTGGAGAGCATCGCGGCAACAACGGGAAACTGAGGCCCAAGTAAGCAAGCAGCAAGCAGATGTCAGAGCCCACCCGGAACCCTCTGGGCGCCCCTCACCTTGCGCCAGAGCAGCTGGGCCTGCGGCGACCCGGTGCCCTCGATCTCGTGGCGCATGCTATTGAAGAGGGCGACGCCATACTGGTCCTCATAAAAACGCAGGAACTCCGTCAGGATCTTCCCGGTTTTCTCTGCAAGGGAAGGACAAACAGGACGGTGAGGTCGTCATGGTTACTTAGCTGCAGCGACCCTGCCCCAGGGAAGGGCGTCCCCAACGCCCCCAACTCCTGGTTGTAAAGTTGTTTGCACAAGCTCGGCACTTCCATCCACACTGCATCTCTGGCCAGAGCCGAGCATTTCCTGCGCACAATGGGTGACCCTCCGGACAGGAAACCCGGCAACGACCGGAGACAGAGAAATCACCGCAGAGAAAACACAAGAAACCGACAGATGAGGGAAAAGACGCTCGGCCTCCCGGTCACCACGCACGTGCAAACGGAACCAAGATCCCGGTCAGACCAGGCAGGACGTGGACGGACGGGCACCTTAACCCAAGGCTGGGTGCGGGAAATTGGGACGGCCTTGTTGGAGGGTGACCGGTGGCTGTGTGCACAACTTTAAGGGTGCATGCGGTGCCCTCTGATGCCACGCTCACTCCTCTAGGAACCTACCCACAGAACAACTCACAGGGGCATAGCAGGCACATGCGCACCAAGGCAATCACCGGAAACGAGCCGAATGTGCGTGTGGAGAATGATCCAGTCCAGCACAACAGCTCCCCCGGGACAGGAAGAAGAGGGAGGGCATCTACAGGCATATGTCCCAACAAAGGGACGGTGTCCACACTCTGGCACGTACAGAATCACATGCTGGCGATCATCCCATTTAAAAGGATTCCCGTCTGTGCATATAAACGACTTATGCTTGGAGACTTAGAGGCACAGGTCCAGAAGCAGCATTAGACCGTGCAGGATGGGAGCTCCGGGTGGGGGAGAGAGGAGCGCGGAGTAAAGTTCATTTTCTGCTTTATTCACTTTTATAGCATTTGGATTATTTTACAAGCATGATTCCTTCCACAATAAAAAATAAACATTCTAAAATGAACTCATCTACCAAGTTAACAACCTTTTTGCTTTCACTGGCCGTTGGCTTTTCTCGTCGGCTGAAGCAGTTTCTGAACAGAGAAGGTGAGCGCTGTGGCCTCCAGAGCGGGCCCAGCACACATCAGACCCCTGGTATTTACGCTGCCTGGGCATCCCCATGCAAGGACGAAGAAACGGAGGACCAGAGAGGGTCATGACCCACGATGACGGGGCCTTCTCCTTCGGAGAGACTTCCTGGTCCTGGGCAGCCGTAGCTTGAGTCCCAACCTGGGCTTTGTGCTGGCCCACTGTGCAGCCCCCTCTCTGGGCCTCAGTTTCCCCCAGCACACTGAGAGGGCTGGACTCAGTGACGGACAGGCCCTGCCACCTCTGACAGTCTTAGATTCCAGATTTCAAAGACCTGGTCCTTCCTCAAAAGAGAAGAGCCTGACGTGATACCGTCCCTTCCATGGGTGGTCTCTGGATACTAAGGGCACCCAGCTAGGACATTTTATTTAATCCCCTCAATAGCTCTGTGAAGTAGGGCTGGTATTATCCTCATTTTAACAGAGATGGAAACTGAGACCCAGAGAGGTTAGGTCAGTGGCACAAGGTCACACAGCTAGTAGGCAGTGGAGCCAGGGTACAATCTTGGGGCCCAGCCAGGAGGTGGTGGCCGGGGAGGAAGGCTGAAGGCGTGTGCCACATCCCACACCCAGGGTCTCAGGCAGGCCCCCTCCCTCCACTCCCTGCAGAGGCAGCTCAGCCCATGTACCCCTCCACATGCCTGGCCCTGCCTGTGCTCCCCTTTCCTGGAATGAGGTCATGTCTGTCCAAATTCTTTTTGGGGGGAGGAAGGGGAGAACAAATGAGGAATTTGCTTTGAATGCCTATTTTTTAAAAACCATAAACAACCAGAACTCTCTCAAAGATCACGGGAATTGTTCTGAGAAATGATGAGGCAGGATGTGGTGGGGGGCGGGGGGCAGGGGGAGAGATGGGGTAATGAATTGGGGCCAAAGAGAGAAAATAAGATTGTAGACAACAATAATATTGATAAGCCATGTAATCGCCATCATTAGCGCTGCCATTCATTGAGTGTTAACCTGAGCCAGAGGGTGGGCGGGATTTACACGCATGATCCCAAAGAATCTTCATGAAAACCCTAGGGAGTCAGTGCTATTGTTTTCCCATTTCAGGGATGAGGAGGCCTGCAGACCCAGGACTGGAGAGCCAGGTTCTCAGCAGCCAGCCCACACAGCCTCAGCCCAGGGTTTTGTCCTGACTCTGCCCCAAGCAGCCTGACACCCAACAGGCTCTCTCCCATCGTGCAGGGTGGGTCAGCTTGGGCCCTTGGATCTTGAGGGTCCTTTGGCCACGGTTCTGGGAAGCCTGACCCTTGAGGAGCCAGGCCCAGTAAGAAGCTGCCATCCTTGTGGCAGGACTGGAACCCGGGTCTCCCTGACTCATAGCATGCTCTCAGCTGCCGGGTCAGCAAAGCCCAGACATCACATCCAGGCAGGGAGGGGCTGGGTCTAGAAGGTCCCCCGGGCTGGACGAGGGGTGGGTGGTGGGAGGACGGGAAGGGTACCGCCCAGCCAGAAGGCCCAGGCATCACCCTACCCGGGGGCGTGGAGGCCCAAGTTGGACGGGGCTGTGGGTGGCAGAGGAAGCCAGGGGAGGCTGAGGAAGTGAAAACCAGAACGAGGTGACCCAAACAGAGCCAGAAGGCAAAGAAGATGAGGCTGGCAGGCAGAAGCATCCGACCTGAAGGGGCAGCGCAGGAGGCCAGGATGAAATTACTCTGGACCCTCGCGTGTGGATGCAGACGAGGCGTCCGAGTGAGGCAATGGGAACAGGAGCGGAGGCACGAGGACTGGCGGGGAGAAGGCACTGGGCAGAGGGTGGAGGAGAGGGTGTGGGCAGAAACTTGAGGGGTGCCTCGTTCAGTGGGGAAGGAAAAGAGGAGACACTCCAAGCACCCCACACCCCAAACACACGGCAGCGGCCCTGGCCCCCATTTCCACCTGCAATTACAGGCACGCCTTGCTACCCACACTAGAGAACTCTATCGATCTGGACCTGTTTTCACATAAACCCTTTGCTACCTCAAATTCCAGAACCAAACAGACCAGAGAGTGTGGGGTTTCCCACTACCCAAACTTGCTCCCCCAACTCGGGAGCCAAATGAATTGGGAGACAGAGGGATGCTAGTATCTAAGAATTGGCTGCCAACCCCGGGAGGGGGGGCCTGGTGCCCTTTTGCTCACTACTAGACCCCCTTGCTCATCCCTATGGCCTGGCACAGGCAGGTGCTGAGCAAGGGGGTCATCCACTCGCCGAACAGGTCCTGAGGGCCCACTGTGCGCCAGGCCCCCAGGGCTGGGGAAGCTGTGGGGCAAGGGGTGGACCACGGCATTCCTGGAGTGGTTTAGGACTGAGAGGAGGGTCCTGGGAAGCACAAGAAACTGGGTGGGCTCGAGCTAAGTTTGGAAAGGGAAGACCGTGGGGAAGCAGGGCCGAGGGTGGCTTCTTGGCAGAGGCAGCCCCGAGCACATTCTTGAGAAATGTCCTAAGATAGCTTGGGAGGAAATGCCTTGCGCTTGGTACAAAGGAAGTGCCACAGGAAGGCAGAGGATGAAGACTCGGGATGCTGTGGGGGCCTAGGCAGGCGGGGGAGGGGGTCCAGCCTGGACAAAGGGCTCATGGGGAGAAGCCCTGAACAGGGGCCACCTCTCTGGCCAGATGCTGGTGGGGGAGGACCCAGGCGGGCCCTGTGGCTCTGGGGAAGGCCGGGCCTCGATCCTCCTGCTGTGCTCTGGGGCCACGGCCCAGGCAGCCACCACCCTGTAGGCGCTGTTCAGCACCCCACTTTCTCCCTTCTTGCCACCCTGCAGCGGCTACCTCCCTGGGGCTGCCAGGGGGTTTTTATGACTCAAATCCCACCACAGCGTCCCTGCCTGGGTGTCTGTGGGTGGTCCCCAAGGCCTCAGGCACCCCTCTCTCCTCCACACCTGCCCCCACCAGCTCTTCCCGCTTCCTCCCACGGCTTCTAGAGACTCCACATGCCGTGGATTTGGGAGCTCCGAGACCAAGGCTCACCACCCCAAAAGGGCCTGTGAGCCAGAGAGGGTGAGGGGCTCACCTGATGTCGCACAGCCAAACCGAGGCAGTTGGGGTTCGAGCTGCAGCCTGCTCACCCCCTCCTGCTCCTGGCTCTGACCACTGTCCACAGGGCCCCACAGGGCAGCCCGTCTCCACAAGGGCAGAGAGGAAGCAGAGGCCTCAGCTGGCTGTAGTGTTCCAGTTGCTGTTGGAAACTACAGAGATGCTGGGGTGGAGCAGTCTGAGGGTGCGAGCTGGACTCGCCGACCTTCTACATTTTCTCATCCATCCTCCCTGCCTCCCTCCCCACACTGCCCTCCAGCCCCAGGCTCCCAGCCTCCTGGCCAGGAGCACAGGGTGGGGGCTGGAGTCCCAGTTCTGCCAGACGCCAGCCCTGCAAGCTGCCTAGCTCTCCGAGAGCCTCAAGTTTCTCATCTGTAAAATGGGGATAGCAGAATCTATTCACAGTGCTCTGCAGGAGCAGGACAGCAAGTGAAGTGCTCAGCTCAGGACCTCCATAAACGTTACTATTAATCATAATAGTGCTCAGCTTATAACAACATGGTAAGAGACCATTTGAAATTTTTTCTAGCAGGTATAACTCTTATAGCCTGAAAAAATCCAATAAAGACTTTTTTAAAAAAAGAAATAGACAAGAATCACAAAATAATAATAATGATAATGATGAGTAGGTCTTCAGCAGACAATGATCAGACAAAGGGAGAGCCCACTGGGAGAAGGAACAGCAAAGGCAAAGGCAAGGGGTGTGTGCATGGAACACCCTGGAACCCAGGTTCCCACCTGACCTGGGTGGGGCTCCCCCAGCACAATCCTCGGCCTCTGCTGGTACCCAGAGCCAATCCCTGCTCCCCTGTGTGCCCCTCTGCCAGCACATCCCGCAGAATTAGGAGGTAAGCTCACCCCACTGAGATGCAGGGCCCAACACACACCCAGATTCTTCAAATGGCCCCAGCGGTAAATACAGGTAAATGAAAACTCCACCTTTCAGTGTATAAACCAAGGCTCAGAAAGACGAATGGCTCACAAAACGTCATTTCACTCATCAGTCAACAGAAACCTCCTGAGCACCCACGTGGGGTTGTCATGGGAAAGGCCCAACCATGGGGGTCCTGATTCCCTTATTAGCCCAAGAGGGTAGCCCATGAATTCTGGGAGTGGAGCTGAGGGTCCTAACTGTGCCCAGCCACCACAGTGCTCTGGGACATCAGGGGGCCACTACCCACCCCTGGGCCTCCCTCTCCATGTCACGCCTGTATGAGGACAGTGGGCTCCATCTGGCCTTGAAGAGGCCACTTCCCAGGACGGGGGTGGGGGGTGGAGGGGTCGGGGGGTAGGATGATCTGGCCTTGAAGAGGCCACTTCCCAGGATGGGGGGGTGGGCCAGGATGAAATACACACACACACACACACACACACACACACACACACACACACTCATGGAGTTTGTTTTGGAGTCAAGCCTTTCCGAAAGCTGGTTGAGTAACGCATCTTGCATCTTAGACCTCTGGATCTTAGGAAGGTTCTACCCCTCAGGTCACTGGAACTCTGACTCTGAAGCCTGCTCCCTTTGGGACCATCAAGAGTGACCCAGAGGGGCCCCCTCACCAGCCAGTTCTCCTAACTCTACCCCCAGGACTCCCAGAGTTTACCAGGTGTGCCTCTCCACTAAGAACTTAAGCATGTTCAACAGCTCATCTAATGCTGACGCTACAGTTATCCCACTTCACAGGCAAGGAAACTGAGGCTCAGAGAGACCAGGTGACTTACTCAGAGACACACAGCCTGGAAGAGGAAAGAGGTGGGTTTCAAACCTTGTTTCACCCCAAAGCCTGCAGAAACGTCCCACTCCAACCCAGCGGCCTCTCCCGCTGCGCCACAGTACCATTTCCACGGCCCTGCCTTACACTTCCTTGCTGGGCCTTTGCCTAGTCCCAAGAGGCAATCAAAGCAGGCTTTACTATCCCCATTTTACAGATGAGGAAACTGAGGTTCAGAGAGACAAAGTGACTTTCCCAAGGTCACACAGTTGGCGACTCTCTGAGCCAGGACTTAAGTCTGGGGTCTCCAGCCCCCATCTGGTCAGACCTGGCAGGGAACCTTCACACCTACTGGATCCTTATTTGTCCATCTTCTCTGGGCCTCAATTTTCCTAACTGTGAAATGGGTGTGTAGGTCTCCGTTGGCTCAGCTGATCTAAAATCTCAAGGACGATCTAATCGGTGCTCCCGGATCTAATCGGTGCTGCCCTGGCCCCAGGAGCTGACCGGAATGCTGGCCTCAGCACCTCCGCTGAGCTGCTGGTGAGTCAGCCGTGAGTGGGAGCTGACCACAGCCCTCTCAGGCCAGATAGAAGGACTGGGAGGGAGTGAGGGGACAGGACTCAGCACCACCCCCACCTGCAAACAGAGCACCATCTCCACTAGACACAAGAGCTCTGGGTTCAAGTCCCAGCTCTGCCACCTACTAACTGAGTGGCCTCAGCCAACGCCCCTCCCCTCTCTGAGCCTCTGTATCCCTCTCTGCAAAATGGCACAACTGTATCTGCCTGACCAGGTCCTAACAAGATCAACGAACTAACAAGTGTAAAGCATTTTGCCCCGGCAAGGAGGAGGCATGTCGCTAATGGGGGCTCCTATAAAATAGTGCCTCTTGTCCAAGGTTCCTCTAACCCAGGGAGAGGCCCTTGAGACAGGGGCCGAGCACCCACTGGCCCACCCAACCCCAGGACCAGCACCAACAGCAGCCAAGGCAGCCGGAAGAATGTTAATCTCTGATTTTCCCAACTGACAATGTTAAGGATCACACTACTTCCTGCAGATAGCGGGGGCGGGGCTAGAAGCCCAGAGGCCCCAGGGTGGCCTGAGGTTCCCTGGAGACTCTGGGGGGCTGGGGTACTGAGCCAATTGTGCATATAGGGAAACTGAGGCTCAGAGAGGAGAAAGGGCTTGCTGAGCTGCGGATGGGAGGAGGGAGAGCAGGGGTCCTTGGAGAATGGACCTAAGAAAGGTATACCCAACCCAGAGAGCCTTGAATACCAAGCTAAGGCATTTCTTTGCCTTCTCGCGGCCCTTTCCAGGCCCAGCACAAGCCTTTTACCAGGATCACCCCCCAAATCCATGACTCAACCCTGGGGCAGGTGGTATCCATGTTGGAGGGACCTTTCAGACAAGGAGCCTGAGAGAACTGAGACCCCTCCCAAGTCCTCAGCTGGGGTGTGGCAGATGCGGGATGTGAGCCCAGGTCCAGGACGCCCCTCCATGCTGACTGTGGATCCCCAGCCAAGATCACATCTGCCTCGTGCCAATCACGAGGGCTTCCGGCTGGTCCCAACCCTGGTTTGGCCCGAGCTGTGGGCACTGTGCCAGACCTGTTCCTGGCTCATCCGGTCCCTCCAGTGGGCTCCAGGGACACACCTCACCCAGGAGGCCCCAGCACGGTTTCAGGGCTGAGAGAGGTGCCGACTGAAACCAGGCAGGCAGCACCCTGTAGGGCAGGGACAGGCCCAGAACCTGCCTGCCTGGTTCCCAGAGAACGGGGGAGCAGGCCCGGCATGAGGGTGAGGGGCAGCCAGGGAGACCAACCCCACCCACCAGGAGCCTAAGGAGCAGCAGAGGCAGAGTAGGGGCCGGGACTGTTTCCTGTGTCATAGAGCTGTCCAAAGTACCAGCATCTCCATCATCTGCCTGGGAAAGCTTGAAGTCTAGAGAGGTGGTGACACTCTCCTAAGGTCACACAGCATGTCACGACAGAGCTGGGTCGGCAGGCCAGGCCCCCAGTGCCTAGCCCAGGGCCTCACCCCCTAATATCACTATTAACACCTAACAGCAACAGCCATGTGTCCGGCCTCTGCTCTGTACCCAGTATGGTGCTACACGTTTACAGACATTATGTCACATGTTATCTGCAATTTACAGAGGACGACACTGAGTCTCAGAGAGGTTAAGTGACTTGTCTGGGGACACACAGCTTGTAAGTGGCACGGACCCCGAAAAGTCTGAGTCTAACAAGGAAGGAAAGTTTGGGCAAATCCATCTCACTCCCACCTCCCAGACTGCCAGCCTCTGGGGGCAGGGGATTCCACACAGCACTGGCATTGTGGGTGGCCGCCAGCAGAAAGGCTGACACGGCTCCCGCTCAGGACCTGTAATCAGGCGGGAAGCCAGGAGGAGGGGGGTAATGACAGGCTCCATTGGCCAGCAGGGGAGGGGGACTGGCAGCCGGCCCATGAGAAGAGCCTGAACTAGCAGCCAGAAGCCTGCAGAGTCAAAGCCAGGAGGGGGCAGGACAGCTGAGTGTCCCTCCCCAGGCCAGTCCTTGTCCAGAGGGGGGAGAGCATCTAGACAGGGCAAGGGACTGATCCAAGGTCACCCAACAAGTACTCTTGAAGAAGAGGTGCAGTCAGAGACCCTGTAGGGCAGTGGCAGGTCCCTGGGACCCCACTTCTGGGCCCAAGAGGATTCCCACCTGGGCCATACCCTGCACCCCAGAGCAACGCCATTGGGTGAGGTGGGCTTCCTGGCTGACTAGGGGCCGGTCAAGAAGCCAGGACAGCTCAGCCCAGACTACACCACTAGTCACCGCCCCCAGCCAGGCCACTCCCATCTTATGCCTGCCACAGCCTCCAAATTTCCACTCCTGTCCACTCCTGGCTCCCTCTGACCCTTCACACACACGGCAGCCACAAGGAGCTTTTTGCGACTACTTTCACCCTGAACCTCCCCTGCTCAAAAACCTTCCATAGCTCCCACTGCCTTTGGGACAAAGCTGGAGCTCCTCAGTGTGCCGCCAGCCCCAACATGCTCTCCCTTGTCATGGGGGCCGCACAGGCTGCTCTCGGGTCAGAACACTCCCCCCTCCTTCCTCCAGGAAGTTCCGGGCTGGTGGGTACCCTCCACTCACTCCCACAGCCCCCCACTGACTGCAAATTGGGTAAAGGCCTGTTCCCTGTCAGACTCCCCCAGGCAGTACCCACTACATGTGGGACGGGGCTCGGCACATAGTAGGAACGGGAAGGATGCCCAGAGCGAGGCCACAGGCAGTGATCTGAAGCCAGGGCCGCCCCTGGCGGAGAGCCGCCGCCCCCATTGAGCAATAAAGCCCCCCACACACCCCACAGATTCCTCACCACAGAGAGGGAGGCTAATGCCCAACCCAAGGGCTGTGGCTGGGGCCTGGGCATGAGAGAATATGCACAACGCCATCCTTTTTCCTCAGGAAGGTGGCTGCCACCCACCAAGTTTCCCTCCCTGCTGGCCTCAGGTGCCCTGAAGGGACCCTCTGCTGGGTCACCCCTTCCCCGGGGCCAGTTATTAACGAGGAAAAACCTCTCCCCATAAATACAGCAGCCCACGGCATGCCAAGGCCCCATAATGACAGCCACCTGACCACGTGCCAGCTCCGTGCGAGGGACTTTAGGTGGGAGATCAAAACGGCCCAGGAGGGAGGTTCTGTCACTACCTCGGTGGACAGAGGAGGAAACGAGAGCGTGGGGGCAGTTCAGGAGCCCACCACGCGTCACCCAGCTGGTAGGGTACGATGCCGGCTGGTGACACCAGGCGCTTACCACGTGGCCAGCACTCTGCAGGGGCATTAACCACATTTTGACACCGAGCCCTGGCAATAGCCCCAGAAGGTGGGTACAGGTGTCACCCCCACTGAGGAAACAGGCTGTGAGGCCCAGTGACTGGTCCAAGCTCAGTCTGCTGTCAAGCGGAGGCGGCCGAATGCTAGCTGGGGCTGAACCCAGACTCCCAGCGCTGCGGACATGCACGGGAGAAAGGCACGCAGAGCACTCGGTCAAGGCTCTCGCTGGCCTCCGATGGCCCCAGGAGACCGTGGCGCCATCACCACATTCTCAGCATCCGTCACAGGGCCTGGCACACTGCAGCCCCCAAACACGTTACGCTGAGTCGGATCCAGGATCTCAATCCCTTCCTCCCCGTCCCCGCCCCCAGCCATCTCCCACTTTCCAAGCTTTCCCAGATGCTGTGCCCTCCGGCTGGAACTCCCTTCCCCCTCTTTTCCACAGCTCAATCCGAGCCCAACTTCAGGCCCTCCTCAAACATCGTCTCCTCCACCACAATGTTTCCCAGCTGCCCTTCTGCATATAATTATAACAATAACTGGGGCACGAGCTAACGCATGCCACACTCAACCCGGTGCAGGCACAGAGGCAGCTCCCATATATGCTAACCACTATTGTCAACATTATCTCATTTAACCCTCACCAGGATTTACTGTTAAACCCATTTTATGGATGAGGCATCTGAGGCTCAGAGAGGTGAAGTGACTTGCCCAACATCACACAGGCAAAACTGGGACGTGAATCCAAGCCGGCCTCTGTTCACTGCTCTCTCCCAGCACCTAGAACTTGCCAGAACAGAGAACGAGCTCAGAAGTATTTGTTGACTCTCTGCTGGAACATTCCTCACTCGACTGGCAGCTGCACGGGCCAGAAGCTGCATCTTGCTCCCTTCCGTATCCCAGGGTGCCCTGCGCAGGGCGGGCTTTGGGAGAGAGGAATGGGTCTCTCACAGAGAGCTCTGTGTGTTCCAGGGCCAAGATTGAGGCAAAAAGCAAATTCTAAGCTCAGAACAGCCTCTCTGAGCCTTAGTTTCCCCATCTGTAAAATGGGCATAATGTGATAGTCCCCATACCTCACTTGCTGACTAGGGGTCCTCAGGAGATGCTGGCTTTTGTCGTTACCCGTCAAAGGGCCAGGGAAGACGTACAAAGGTACATGCCTGTTATCTTGACATTCAGCACTGGTAGAACCCCTGACCTAGAATGTTCCCTCATTAATGGGCCAGTGACATATACTGCTAACAGGCCACTGGACCCGGGAAGGACCCTCTGAGACCAAGTCCAAGCTCTCCACTGGACAGAGGGGGAAACTGAAGCTGGGGAAGGGAGGAAGCCGCCCGAGGCCCCACAGTCCTGTCAGTGGCCCAGCTCCTTGCAGGAGCAGCGTGGAGAGAGAGAAGTCAGTGGGACTTTAGTACCCAGAGGGCAAAACTCGCCCTGGTCTTGGGGTCTGTGGCCTGGAATGCTCTCCCAGAGCCCACCCCTGCCTGGCCATCTCCTCCTCCTTCACAGGCTCCAACGTCACCTCCTCAGGATCCGCCCCCACAGACAAGTCTAGTCCCCGAGGCCTCCAGGACCGCAGCTGCCCACTTCTTGGCACTCCTCTCAAAAGCAATTGCTGTCACCATGAAAGGCTCCTTCGACCCGGCTCCCCACAGGGACCTTGTTCCCATCGTCCCCCTGGCACCCAGCTCACGCCTGGCCCAGGTGGGTGCTCCAGAAACAAGCGCAAGTGAATGACCCCTGGGTGGAAGGTCATCCAGTTTCAGACGCCAAAATGGCAGCCCAGGAGGCCACTGTGGGCCTGGGAAGGAGGCTGAGGAGGGCAGAGGCTGGCTGGGTCTCCTCATCACGAAGGCGGCTTTGGGGCAAGGCAGTGGGGCCAGGAGGGGCCAGCCAGGATTTCTCACAAAGCTGCCTTTAAAGCTCTTCTCTGGGAGCAAATATTTAACCACGGCTCGGCGGCCCAGGCCTGGTGGGGAAGGGTGTGCTTGGAGGGCCCGGGGAGGGAGGAGACGGCTGAAGTGGAGGCCCAGAGAAACGCCAAAAAAAAAAAAAAAAAAAACGGCAGACTGAGACCCGCCCACCAGGGACTGCCCTTTCCTTTACACCTCCAGGCCGCCCTGGTGGGAGGAAGTCGATTCCCATCCTGACACAAACAGGGAAACAAAAGCCCTCTCATCCCCTCCCGGCCCCTCCCTCCCTGCCTGGCAGCAGCCCCGTGCCCACAGAGCCCACAGCCTGCAGTTGGTGGCTTGTTCTGGGAGCCCAGAACCCAGGCGTCCCCACTCTCTGGGAACACAGACCCAAGCCGGAGAGGGTGGAGAGGGTGACCCAGAGCAGGACCGGCCTACCCACGCCTACCCTGGGCCCGCCCAGGGGGCCCAGCGCTGTGCCTGCCGTGGGGGGCACCACTCCCACTCTGGGGAGCAGGCCTCAGGTCGGATTCCCAAGGCTGGTGTCCTACACCAGGCCCTGCCATGGCCAAGGCCACACCCCAGGCCAACAGAGCCATGAAGAAAGGGTCAAAGGGCCAGTCAAAGGCAACCTGGAAGACCCTCAGAGCTGCAAGATGCCCCAAGAAGACCAGCCACCTCGTACCGGGCACACCCCTGCTCACCTTGCCCTGTCCTCCCGCCCCCAGAGAGAGCCCTGGCTTGGAAGCCAGACACACACATAACTAATCCCAGCTCGGTGGTCCAGTGGACTCGCCTCCGAGCCTCTCTATGCCCCTCTGTGCACTGGGCATAATTAGCTTCTCCCTCATGGGGTTGTTGTCATCATGACAGGCACAGAGGTGCTGATGTCTGACAGTGATTTTGTAAACACTAACCTCTATCCGCCTCACACCTAGTCACCCATTCCTGTTCACTTCTCCTCAGCAACATCCCTCACCTCCATTCCCTTCTTTTCATTCCCACCACACCTACTGGAGCCTGAGCCCTTGTAACCTGGAGCCTGGCCACCTGCCAAAACTGCCCCCAGGCCACAGGGGAGCATTGCCCCCTGCCACAGTCCCCAGGTGTTCCTCAACACATGCCTGCTCTCAGCCCAAAGTGCAGAGCACTGAGGCTGGACTGGGGACCCAGGGCTCTCTGCCGTGGCACACTCACATTGGCAGGTGCCCGCCACGGGCCTGGATCCCTGTCCTGGGCCTGTTTGAGAACCCACCACCAACTTTCCCCTCAGCGCCCAGACTGGTGTTAGACCTTGAAATGCCCAGGCAGAATTTGCTGACTGAGCCCTTCCTCCATGACCAGCCCGGTAGGCAGCATCACCACCCAGTGCCTCCCCACAAGCCACCAAGAGGAAGGAGCTGGGGACAGGACCCAGCCAGAAATCCATGTCCTCCATCAGCCAGCTCAGGGTCAACCAAAATGGCAGCTGGGGGCAGAGCTAAGGTCAGGTGAGGGTCTTGGGGGCTCTATCGTGCTAGCCAAGAAAGGTTTTGTGTTGCCCTCACTCATTTACCAACCACAGGGCATTGGGCATTCAGGAGTGAGCTAGACAAACTCAGTCCCTGCTGTCTAATGAAGGAGACAGACTGTCAACAGAACCTACAATGGGGCATAGTAAGTCTCCGTCTGGGAGCAGCATGGGAAGACACCAGAACCCAGATGAGGGGCGGCTAACCCAGCCTGCGGGGTCACAGAAGACTTCCAGAAGGAGGTGGCACCTGAGACATGAAGAGGTGCTAGCTGGGTGAAGGAGGAGGGCTGGGCAGGGAGAGTACACCAAGCAGAACACACAGGAAATGCAGATTCAGACATGTGAGAAAGCATTAATCCATTCCACCAATATTTAGGAGTACCTTCTATGTCAAGAAAAGCGTTTTCACAGAACAGCGTAGTGTCGAGGTTCTGGAATAAGATCTCAGTTCAAATACTAACCCCATCGCTCACTGGCCGTAGGACTTTGGGCATATGACTTAATTCTCTCTGAACCTCAGTTTCCTCAGCTGTAAAATGGGTATAACAGCAGTACCCAACTGGTGGGGTTGTCATAAGGATTCAACGAAATGAGGAAATCCACACAGCCTGAGCAAATGGGGGCTTGTGTTATCAATGACGATGACTACTAATGGAAAGGAGCTCCATGTGGGGACCAACAAAGGGGAACAGCAGCTACCCAGTCCCTCAGTGGGCCACTCAGAGGATGGGAAGGTGACATGCTTGGGGTCCATTCTTTCTGGTCCCTCATCCCTCAGAGGTTAACTCATCAGAAAGGGGAAGTGGAGAGAGAAACATCAATGAAGATTCTGAAAGCAAACACCCCACAAACCACACGCCACTAAACCTTGGCGGACCACAGCCCCTCCGCACCACAGGTGGGTGAGTTCCTTGTCTCCCTGAGCCTCCACTTCCCACAGCGTGGACAAGGCTAAGGGTGCGGCTAGATGGGAAAGTGCTTTCAGCTCCCCAAGGGCAGGAACACACGTGTCTTGCTCTCCTGGTATCTGGTATTTATACCTTTCATTTTTCTTCTTATCTTATTGCATTGACTAAGACATCCAGATCAGCACTAATGAAAATACCTCTAGGGTTTCAACATCAAGTTTGCTCAGGCTTGCTCAGGATGGGACGAACAATGCTGGCAAGGGCTGAGTACCAGGTAGGGGCTGCTGAAGGAAAGGAGGGAGGACTTAGCTCTTCTGCCAAATAAAAGAGTTGGATAATTCCCTGAGAAAATAGATGCTGGGGAAACCTAGCCATAGCCATGCCCCAGGCCTGTTCTCAAGTGACCCACAGAACTCAAGAGAAGGCTTTCTGTCTCAGATGCCCAGTGTGGGACAGGTGACCCTAGGAAGTAGAGAGCTCCCCAACACTGAAGGTGTACAAGTAGAGGCTGGATGGCCAGTTGGCAAGGAGGCTGTGAAGAAGATTCTGTCCCAGGAGAGAGGCTGCGGTAAAAACACAACGTTGGGACCACACAGACCTGGCTCTGCTACTGACCATGTCTTCCCAAGCCCCAGTTTCTTTATCCAAAATGGAGAGAAAAATAGTACACACCTCAGAGAGTTGTTGTGAGGACTAAACAAGAATGTGTGAGAAGTGCTGGCACTCTGCCTGACTGCTGGTAAGAGCCCGATAATTGCCAGCTGCTGTTCTAATAAGAACCAACCACCAAGAAGTGCCAGATGCCGTGGCCCAACCCTAACGGAAAAGGGCGAAACCCAGAGACCAAATCCCGCACGTTTCACGAGCCAAGTGCCCTCTGACGCCAACATCCTTTTCATTAAGGCCCACTCAGGCTTCTCCCCAAGCTGCCTCAGATCCAGACTCTCCCCTGCCCGTCCATCTCACACACACACGCGCACACACGTGCACACACATACACGCATGCACGCACACACTGCTGCCTGCAGTGCTGACTCCCTGGGTCCTGAAGGCAGGTGAGGTGGGCACAGGGGAGGGTTCCTGCCTTCTCCACGTCAAGGAGGGAGAAGCAAGGGGAGACAGGGAGGAGAGGACGATGGGCCAATATGAAAATTCACTCATGTGCTTGCTACTGAGCCAGAAGGAAACCCAATCCCGGGCTGGAATGCCAGGGACCCTGGGCATGGAGAGTTTCTATACAGATAGAAGATGGAAAGTTTATTCAAATAACAAGACTCCCGTGGCCTGCCCCCTGAGCCAGCGGAGGACGCAGCTGCCCCACCCTTGGGTCATCAGCTGCAGGTCTCCTCGGGCTCCAGAGTGGGGCAGAACTGGAGATACAAGAACGAATCCCCTGGGAGGCCCTGCTAGCCTCACATTCCTTGTTCCAGGTGCCTGCATGACCCCCATCTACGCTTCTTGGGAAACTCTGCTCTCAGCCAGCAGGCCTAGGTTCTATGTCTGCTTCCCCAGAAGTCCCTTGAGGGCGAGTGGGGATGGGCTGTCTCCCCCGGAGGTGATGCACAGATTCCAGGCACACATTCCCGGGGATGACGCAGGGTTAAAAGCACTGGGCCCCGAGTCCGGGCACCTGACTGCCACTGGGTCACCTTGGACAAGTCCCTCACCCTGGCTGGCTCTCCATCCCCTCATCTGTCCAGGGAAGGGGGTTGGCCTCTATTGTGCTGGACCCTCAAGGCCCGACGCCCTCTGACTGTGACATAAGACGGTGTCCCTCCCCAACACAGGACCACATTGGTGGCCCAGAGAAGCCCACTGTCCAGGCTTGATCGAATTGGTCCAAGTTCCACCTGTCAGCCTGGGGCACTGAAAGTGACCCCTGATGGTCACCCCCCGACTCAGGTCAGAACCCTCTGTGAGTCATCAGTACAACCTTGCTTTAATAATTAACTGCTTAGCGTCCATTTCCCCCATGAGGGCTGGGGCCCTGTCTCATTCATGACATGTCCCCAGCACCCAGCACAGCACCTACCACGTAAGTATTCGTCCCTGACTGTGAGATTACACCGGAGCGCCTCAACTCAGTCTCCCAGGCACCTTAAGACACAGGAAGAGGATGGGGTTTTCCCAGAAAGGCCAGCTCAGGCCTAGGGACAGACCTTTCCCAGCCCCGGGGGGCAGTGTTAGCCAGGGGCTCTCCAATCCCAGGAGGGCATTTCCTCCATAGGTGGGGCTGCCAGCCAGACCAGCCCGGGGTCACACTTCAGCAGCAGAAAAGGTCACCACCCCGTCAGTCAAACCGAGCCGTCACCTAAGCCTGGATCCTCAGTTTCCTCTTCCGGCAGATTCTGTCAAACGATACAGCACCTGCAAAGGGCCTGGGAAACCAGAGCCGGGCAGGCCCTGCACTTGAGCCTCCCCTGCTCGCTCTGGGCGGGCGCAGGGGTCAGGGCAGGGGGCATGCGGAGAGGCAGGAGGCCTGGGTCTGCGGGACTCTCACCCGGGGCAGGCACAGCACCCGGCTTCCACATCCCCCTTTAGAGGAAGATCCCAGCCCCACAAAGGGACAGATGTCCCAGCACTCTGAAAATCAACTTGCAAAGTATTGTGCACATGGAAGGAGCTGCCGCCACGGCCAGCAAGAACCACAGCAAACCTACCAATTTTTGGGACATTCTGGTTCCCCAGAACACCTGTGATCTCTGGGCTTTGGGCCTTTGCAGAGCGGCCCCTCTGCCATGACCCCCTCCTCCTCCTTCATCCTTTGAGTCTCACCTGGAAGCCCCCTTCTCCAACAAGCCTTCGCTGACCTCCAAGTCCGGTCAGTGCTGCCCTCTGGGCTCCCGGAGACGCCTTACCTCCCACCTCGGCAGGGGCTCCGAGCTGGGTCTGCCTCCCAGAAAGGGGTCCTTGGGAGGGCGAGGACCATGGCTGCCTCCCCATCTCACCGCCCCGTCCCACTCATGACCTGGCATGAGAAGGCTCTCAAACAATGGTGGAATCAATGGGTTAACTCCACGGAAATGATTAAGGCTGTCCAGCAGGGTGCTGCTTACAACAGTGAAAAACAGAAACAACTCAAGTGGCCGCAATGGGGGTTTGGCTGAGCAAGTTAAAATGCAGACAACTGGGGCATAATGGAATATTCTGTAGCCCTTCGACACGCTGCAGGGGGTCGACACTACGCAGATACCCAGAATCCACTGTTGATTATGCATCAGGAAAATGCCTAAAAGTCACTATTTCTGGGAGGTAGGATCATTGGTGATTTTCATTTTCTTCCTATTACCTATCTACATTTTCTAATTTTCCTTTGATGATTAGATATTGTTTATGTAACAACAACAACAATAAAAGGGGGAGCTCTGAGGAAGCTCAAAGCTGAAAAATCAAGCCTCCAGGGCTAAGGACCTGACCTTTGGCAGATGCTGGCAGGTGCGAGCCACTGCAGGTCTGAGTGGGAGGTCAGAGCTCACTGCCAAGAGACCTGACCAAACACCATCCTGTCACTCGAGTCCAGGCTGCCTGGGATCCTCCAGGAGGGAAGCCCTGACCTTGGTGGGGGCACTGGACCCCAAGGGCAGAAACTCTCTTCTGAGCATTCCCTATGTGCCTGGCACCAGGCGTGCCTTCGTCATAAAGCTCACAACGCCCTCCGAAGTAGTTACGGCCATCCCCACTTTACAGATGGGGAAACAGAGGCACAGAGTGCTAAGGTCACAATAAAGACAGGCAGAGGGGAAGCCCTGAGCACTGCAGAAAGGGGTCCTCGAGCCCAGCCTTCTGCCTCACACACCTTCAGCAGCCATGCACACCACCCGGGGGCCTGGGGCCACGTTGTGGCCGGAGCACTGAGCCGGACACCTAAGGGCTGGAGGACTAGTGGGTCGCAGATGCTCCCAGTTGGATGAGAACCCACCCACCCTTCACCACTCCAATGTCCCCCCTGCAACCTCCTCCATTGCCTGGCACACACAGAGACCCCATATTGTGGAATCAATCCACCATCTCCGGCTTGAACCACCACAGTCTCATCTGTCCACGGCCACAGGTGCCTCCCAGGCTGGTCACAGAGTAAGCCCCCAATAAATGTTTGTTGCCATTCTTACCCACAGTGGCAGAGGTAAAAGCCTCTTTCTAAAGTCCAGCCAAAAGTGAGATGAGAAAGGGCTCCCCATTCCCTAATTCCTTTGCTGGGCATTCAAGTCTGCACCAGTCGGGGCTCCTGCCCCTCTCTCTCTAGCCACAGTCCCCATGGCTCCCCTCCTGTCTATGCCAGGTCACTCCCCCAACCTGACTGTACCCCAACTCTGGTGGCCCAAATCCATCCTGTCCTTCAAGACTCGTCTCAAACACCCCCCCTTCCAGAATCTTCCCTGCTCTCTCCCTTTCTCCAAGCCCACCCTGTGCTTTGCAACCCGCTGAGGGCTCTCAGCAGGCCAGGGTGGCTCACATTCTGGAGTCAGACAGAAGAATCAAATTTTTCCCCAAAATACGCTCCATAGGACTATTCTTTTTTATTTAATATATTTACCATGAAAAAGAAAAGAGACAATGAAAAAAAATTAATCCATTATCCTACCACCCAAAAAAACTCTCTATGAACATTTTGATGAATTTCCTTCCATATTTTTTCTAGACCTGTACAGACGTATCCACTTGCGGACATATAGAACTGCATCTTCACTTTTTTAATCGCTATATATTATTCCATTGAACACTACCTATTGACAGACATTGTCTCCCCTCCCTTTTTTTGCCATTTTAAGCAATACTGTCGTGTAATAGAACCATCTGGCCACATTCAGGCAAATTCCTGGTGTGGAATGTGGGGCAGGTCTCACCAGGAGCTTCAGGCCACCTTTCAGCTGTTGCTCCTACAGGTGGTGGGGACCGGGGAGGACCACCCTCCTCGGGCAGCCATTTCCCGCCCAGCCTTTAGAAGGACCCAGTGCTTTAGTCACAGTGGCCTCTGTACCCATATTTCTGCCTAGGGACGCACAAAGAAAGGATTTTGGGGGCTACAAACCCAGAACAGCACTGCAGTTATACTGTCCCCGAGGCTTGTGTTCCTCATCCTAAAACCCAGATGACAGCCCAGGCCCTCTGTGGGGCCAGCAGCAGGCCCCCAGCCTCTGTCACAGCACCCCTCCCAGACAGGCCTGTTTTCCTGACAAGGAACTGAGGCACCAAGAGGGAAGGGGACTTGGGCTCGCCCTCCCACCCACTCAGAGCACCCTGGGCGAGTCCCTTGGCCACCAGGAGCCTGCCAAGCCCTGAGCTCTACAGGGCAGGGCCTGGGTGGGCTCGGTCAGGGTGCCGAGCATATAGTGGGCCCTCCGTGAATGTGTGCTCCTGTGCCTGACGCACAGTGAGTCAGCGGGGGGCCAGGTCCAGGACCCAGGTGTCCCCATCCCCTGCCTGGCACACTAGGGGCTCAGTCCCGGAGGCCCAGCGCCCGGAGCTGCAGGGGAGTCGGGAACCAGGGGGAAGGTCAGCCTGTCCAAGAGCGAACCCCGGGCCCTGCCTCTCTGGCCTCACCCTGAGGCTCAAGGACATGAACAAAAGGCTCAAAGCCAGTGACTCAGACTGCGAGGAATACACGCCCAGAGGAAGGGGAGGGAGGAAGCCGTGTGCCGCTGCACGTGCTGGTGCCTGCGGCTCAGACTGGGCCCGAACCACTCCTTCCAGACCCGCAGAGCGGAAGTCAGAACCACCCCGCATCTGCCCGCCCCTCTGCACCCACCAGACCCTTCATCCAAACAGCTTCGGGGTCCCTATGCTGCAAGAACATAAACCTTGCAACGACATTTATTCATTCATTCACTGTCAAGGAATTAAAACAATTTAAACTAATAAATGTTAATTAAGCTATTGATAATTGAGCATTTTCTGTGTCTGGCTCTGTGTTAAGTATGTATAAATGTAATTTATAGGGCCGGCCCCGTGGCTTAGCGGTTAAGTGCTCACGCTCCTCACGCTCCGCTGCTGGCGGCCCGGGTTCGGATCCCGGGCGTGCACCGACGCACCGCTTCTCCAGCCATGCTGAGGCCACGTCCCACATACAGCAACTAGAAGGATGTGCAGCTATGACATACAAGTATCTACTGGGGCTTTGGGGGGTAAAAATAAAAAAAATAAAAAATAAAATGTAATTTATAAACACACGTAACGTCATTTAACCTTTACAACCCAGGGAAGTACTATTATCACTCCCATTTTACAGCTGACAAAAGTAAGGCGTAAAGAGCCGAAGTGAACTCTCCTGGAGGCACTTGGCTAGTAGCTGACGGGGCAAGCTCTGACCTGCCAGCCGCACTGTCCACCTGAGGGGAGCCCACAGTCACCGATGACCAAGCCCTCATGGTGCTCGTATCATTGAGATGAGAACCACAACCACGCGAGGAGGAGCTGGAGGAGGGGCCCGCACCCAGTCTGCTGCAAGTGAGGCCTGGGCAAGATTGTTCCTGGCTGCAGGGGTTAGTCCACAGGTCCCACAGGGCCTTTCAGGGTCTGGAATTTGACCCAGAGAGCCTTCCAGAGGCACTCATCCAACGCCTTCATTGAACCGTGGGGGAAACTGAGGCCCAGAGTGGAGGCTAGACCAAGCTTCTGTCCAGAGCTGGACTCCTCAGAAGACACAGAGGAGACTCAGGAAGAGGGGAGGAGAGCAAAGGGGTTCTGCCTGTAATGGCACAGGAAGTCTGCCGTGCCCCACCCTGGGGGGCTCCAGGCCAGACAAGCAGCCCCGCCCCCAGCCTGTGGGGCAGGCCCCAGAAGCAGCTCCTCATATTCTGCCACAATCTCAACAAGAAAACAGGAAAGTTGAGCTGGGCGGCCCGCTGCAGCCTGCCTTGGATTGGAGGTTTGGTCTCCCAGGAGCAGGCAGACTCTGGGGTCACTGAGAAAGTAACCCCTCTGCTCCGAGAGAGGGGTCCTGCCTCCGGCCGCAAAGAAATGAAGAGTTTCTGAGGCCCCAGCTGGCCTTGGGTCAGGGCGAGAGAAAGGACTCGCTGTGTTCAACCACTCGGCTCAAATCACCGCCACCCTCACCTCCTTCCTTGAGAGATGGGATCACCCCCATTTCAGGGGGGGAACTGAAGCCCAGAGAGGAGACGCTCCTTGACCAAAGTCACACAGGGAGCTGTGACTGGGCTGGGCTGGGCCTGGAGGGTTGAGCAGTGGCCACCCCAGGGGGTCGGGCCCCACCCCATCCTCTCCCCCCTCCCCTTTTCCAGGCAGCCTTAAATATGGGAGTGGGGGTGGGAGGGGAGTATAGTTTTGGCTTTTTGTAACGCACCACAACACCTTGCTGTCTGCGTGTGGACAGGCCTGGGCTGTCTCCTCAGACACAGGCCTATCTGTGAGGCCAGCACAGGGCGCTTCTCTCTCACGGAGGCTTGTTTGTTTACTCAGTTTTCAAAATTATAACCTTCCCAGCCCCTCCCAGGCCACTCACTCCTTCCCTGACCAGTCCTTGCCGTCTGGAGCCATCCATGGGGGGAGAGGGGTGGACAGCAATGGAAAGGGCTTTGTGCTGGGGTTGGGGCCCTGGGTTCCCGTCCCAGTTCTGCAGCCTCTGAGACCCTGGGTATGTCCTCTCCTCTTTGTGGGCCTCAGTTTCCTCAGGAGTGAAATGGAGGGGACTGGTGAGATGATTGCAAAGGGTCCTTCCTGGCTAGGAGGAAGAACGGCCTGGGCCACAAAGAGCAAAGCAGCCACTGCCCATCAGCAAGCTCCAAACTCGGCAAGGGGGAGCTGGTGGCCTGAGCAGACCACAAGCAGACCGCGAGCACACCTTCCACACCAGTTGCAGCTCCGCAGCCCAACAGGGCCCGGACTCCCCAAACCTTAAGTTCTGTTCTCTTTAATTCCCTTCCCACCCGCCTGCCACCCAACCCCCCGCCCCACCAGGGAACACTTCCAAAAAACAAAGAAAAAAAGCCAAAACAAAAAGTGACACAGAAGTGCAATTGTCAGCTCACTCCCCCACTGGACGTCCAGATCGCCCCTGAAATCCCTAGCAGACCAGGGCACATACACAGCTCCCACCAGAACGCAGCTAGGATGGAACTGCCGTCTACCAAGCACCTTCCATGTGCCAGAACAGAATCTTCACGCACGTCGGAGGCAGGGATCGCGGTCCCATTTTACTGACACCTGAGGCTCCAAGGGGGTGAGTAACTTGCGCAAGGCCACGGGACCCTCGGTGGCAGAAGCCAGCTGTCTCCCTGTCAAGGCCAGACATGCTGCCTCCAGAGCTGGGCTGACCAAGTGTTTAAAACCAACATGCACTTAGGAAAACATAAAGATCCACTGTCTTTGTAACACAAACCACATCACATCCAGCTTGATGGAACTTTCTGGGCTGGCGTGAGTCCCATGAGATCAGAGCTCGTGTCACTGCTTCATCCCCAC
Source organism: Ceratotherium simum simum (assembly GCF_057802395.1). Taxonomy (NCBI): domain Eukaryota; kingdom Metazoa; phylum Chordata; class Mammalia; order Perissodactyla; family Rhinocerotidae; genus Ceratotherium; species Ceratotherium simum. The sequence goes on along the minus strand of NC_141928.1, from coordinate 8,951,330 downwards.
CAGCCTGAGGCCTGGCCTAAGACAGCGTTCAGAGAGAGCCCTTCCTTCCCCAGCAAGGCGGCATCATGCAATAAGTATCTGCTGGCCACGGCTGGGTGCCTTCCATGCAGACTGAGGCTCACAGGCTCCCAAGAGGTCAGAGCTAGAAGGGCATTAGAGACGGTCCTAGTGCCCCATTGCACAGAAAGGCAAAGTGAGGCCAGAGAGGAAGAAGGACTTGCCAAAGGTTACCTGGCACCAGCCCTGAGGCTCTCACTCCCAGCCTGCACCCACAAATGGCTCCTGGCAGGTGGGGTGGATTAGAGGTGGGTGGAGCACACGAGGGTGAATAGTTTCCTGCCCAAGGGACTCCTCTTCTAAAAGATTCCGGCTTGCCAAACTCAGCTCTGTTCTGCACGGGGTGTCGGGAGGATGGACGGCAGCTGCAATTGGCTTGGCCACAGAGGTGTGGGTGGGAAAGTGGGGTTCACACTTGGCAAACCACAATTGATTCTTCCTCCGCCCCTCCTGGATGCCCAGTTATCCACTGGAGCCCCGCCCCTGCACGTGAACCCTGCACCCAGCGCCCTGGCCCACGCCCTGCACTTTTGATCCCCCTGAGAGGAGGGACTCCCTTGGGCAATGTCCTCTCGTGGACTATACACAGCAGTAATGACTAGTGATGACAGAGCCAATGCTTTCTTAAAGGCAGAGAGCTCTACCCACATCATCTCCTCCATCTCTCACAACAACCTAGCAGGTCTGGGCTACTGTTATGCCCACTTTACAGATGAGAACCCTGAGACCCAGAGAAAGAAAGGCTCCTGCCAAATGACAAGGCAGTTGAGACAAGATCTCAAAACCAGGTCCTCAGAATCCAGGCCCAGCCCTCTTCCCATTCTGCCCTTGGAAGGGAAGAAGGTTCTCATACTCAGAGCTGCATGGGAAGGGAGTGAGTCTCCCGTCATTGGAGGAATGGGAGCAGAGGCTGCAGGACCACTGGTCACCTTAATAAAACAAGCTATGGGGTCCATCAATCCCACAGGGCCCAGGAGAACAGACACCAGATCTTCCCAACCTCGCACGTCACGGTCACTGAGGCCTGGTTGCTCCATCACCCCTGTATATACACTCACGTCTCCTGACTGTCCCCACCCCCACTCGCACTGGTCCAGGCCCCCTCTCACCACTGGGCCCTCCTCCTCTCATCCACCCACCGAGCCCTCCCCAGGACACTCAGGACAAAGTCCCCTCCTCTCCAAGGCCAGCCCCTGTGCCTCCCTCCACTTCACCCATCCCCCGCTCACCCACTAGGCCAATCCCCCATCACGCTTTCCCATAGAACATCTCCCCCGCCGAGAACACCCCTCACCCTGCAGAGGGAGAGCCAGCCAGGAAGGGCCACATGGGCAGGGCCCACAGAGGACTTTGTGCATCAGTGTGTCTCTGGTGCCTAGTACAGTGCCTGGCACACAGTAGGTGCTCAATAACTATCAACTGAAAGAATAAAAGAAGGAATGACCAAGTGTATCTGGGGCCAGAGCTCGTCACAGCCCTGCAGGGTCTCACAGACGTGCAGATGGGGACCCTCCACCTCAACTTCCAACATCCAAACCCACCCAGCCCTGCCTTTGACAGGTACCTCGAGACCCCTAGAAAAGAGTTTTCAGAGGCAGGGAATTCCCATGAGTAGATACTGGTCTTGGGGTCACAGATGGGGAGAAAAGGCACAGGGAGGCACAGCCATTGCTCCAGAGACACACAGCAAATAGGCAACAGGACCAGGCTGAAAACCTGAAAGTCAAGTTCTGGACACGTGGCCAGGCAGGGGGGCATGTTCCCATCTGTCTTTTTGCCTATTTATCCTCTGTGCCCCGCCCAATGCCAGGCAGAGTGGCCTATGCTATTGAATGACCGACTCTGCTACATAACCACAGCCCCAGTCTCACCGCCCTCCAGGTGCCTGCTGACTGCCACAGGTATCCAAGGCCATGGCTGGTGCTCCTCAACCTGGGGCACGCCAACTTCCCGGAGCATATGGCAGGGGGCAGGGGGTGCCTGAGGCCAAAGGACAGACCTGGCACATCTCCCTGCATGAAGTGCCAATCATCAGAGCCACCACTCACAGCGTTCTCACCCCCCACCAGTCCTGTGCTGCACGTCCAGGGCCTGTCGCTCTTGACCGTCATGGCCTGAGAAGCCAGTACTGTCTTCCTCCTTTACAGAGGACACTGAGGCTCAGAGAGGGTGACCGACTTGCCCAAAAACTCCAGTCCATCTAGTGGCAGAGCAGGGACTCAAACTTGAGCAGCCTGACTGCAGAGCCTTGCCCCAGACCTCTCGACTCCCTGCTTCTTCTAACTCACCATCCACTGCATCACCAGGCAGGTCCCCTCACCTCTATGGGCCAAAGGTAGCACATCTCCAAACGTGGACGGTTCCCAGGGGCTGGAACCAGGTGCCCTGGAGAGATGGGCACTTCCCGTTCTTCCAGTTTTAAAATCTGTGAGATCAGAAGATTGCAGCCTTCTGCGTGACTCACGCCCTCAGAGTCAACCAGGAGAGGGGCATGACTCTGCCCAACCCTCGAGGGTTTCCAACCTAGGCCTCTACCTTCATCTTTCCTTAGAACTCTACCCAGCACCGTTGACAGAAAACCCTTCTTCCCCAGGCAGGGAAGCAGCTGGGGGTGGGGCAGGGGGAAGGGAAAAGCAGCTCAGGAATGTCTGCAACCACAGGGCGATACTGCGAGGAGACCCAGGGTGAAGTGAGTCACGAGCTCTGCTTGCGGAGGAGGACGGGGCGCCGGTGGGAAGGAGGGCAGAACTGGCCAGAGAGAGACTTGAGTGTCAGACTGAGTAATGACGGGAGGGACAGATTTGTGCAACCTATGGGAGCCTCTGACACCCGCAGCTCTGTTCCCACTCAGCTCCCTTCCTCCTCAGGTCCCCTCCCTCCACCACCTGCCTCTCTTTGGTGCCTTTTCCATGTTGTCCCCCTGCCCAATCTAGGCACCAGGAACTGTCTAGTGGAGCATGGTTTTTACAGCTAAGGCCTCGGACTCCCCAGTCTGGACCTGCCACTGACTTGCTCTGCCCCCACCTGTAAAAGGTGGGGAAGAGGCACGGAGGGTGAGGATTCAATGAGGTATTACAGGCAAAAGAAGGCCTGGCACAGAGTAACTGCTCAGTTAAAGGATGACTAATCTTACAGGTATTGTTCAGATCCTGATCCAGGCCCTCTCTACTCCATCAGCCACCATCCTCAGGCAGGAGACATATCAATGGAGTCCCTGCAGGCCACAGGCTAGGAAAGCAGTCGATCATACACCCAGAGGCCGAGGTCATCAGTCCATGTCCTCAGCTCACAGGCAGCCCCTTCGAGCCCACTCCGCCCCTCAAAAGGTGCTCAGAGGTGTCGGGGGCTCCCAGGAAGGAGCCTCCCTCAAAATGCCCAGGTTGGTGGAAGCAGGCTGGGGGAGAACAGAGCAAGAGGATGGGTCTGTCTCCAGCAGGGAAACTGACCAGAGCGGGAGAGGAAACAAACACAGAACCCCAGTTTGCCCCTGAAATCCACTGTCCAGTCACAGTGGAGCATGGCAATGTCCAGCATTAGGAGGAAGGCTCAGAAAAGGTCTGTACGGATGGCCTTTGTTGGAACAAGATGCAGCGTTTGGAAATGCTTCCAGGAAGGTTCTAATGACCTGGGAGAAATGTTTATTATAAACCGTTTAGTGAAAGAAGCAAGGCACAAATTGAGTCATGGTCTTAGCATGTATAACAATAAACACTGAACGGAAATGCCACTGAAGAATACAGTGGACGTAGGATGGCGGTGAGTGATTCCTACTC